>NC_140583.1:592638841-593331231 GCF_964204655.1 Triturus cristatus | reverse complement strand
CCAAATGTAGGCCTACTGGCTTTGTCAGGGTTTCAAAGTGTACATAAAAGAGAAATGTGCCATATTAACACAATGCAACACCATTAAACTAACTAAGGATGGTCCCATCTCACAATGACACTCATTAGGGCATGTAATAAGTCACTGTTAATTTTGTGATTGTCAAAAAGCTATTTAAAGCATTCCCATCACCTTTTTTTAAAACGTGTCATAACTCACTGTCAACTTTGTGACCTTTAATAAAGAATTTCTAATAAATATACTGACTCAATGTCAACCTTGTCTTTGTCAATAAAGCATTTCAACTACATTAGCATGGCTCATGAGTCTTTCTTCTACATTTAACACGCTGCCAGTGCAACCTTAAGACTTACCAACAGAGATTCCCACACCCCCAACACTCTAAGCGCAAGCTGCAGGAGTGTTTGAAACAGAATGGGACTTCTCCAAGGGACATTACTATAACCCCTTAAGAGACTTAGGAGAACTTTAACTAAAGCTTTGGGGAGTGGGGGGCTCCTGTGAGGAATACCATACTCCTGATAGCCCCCCAACCCTCCTGCATTGGTGGTTCCCTTGTACTCTCTGAGGCACTACAATGAACAATATGGGAATTGTCTAGTGCTTTGGATGGACTTATAGGCACTCTGGGCCCAACTGATCAGGCCTCAGGGCCTCTGGTGTGATCCCCTGCAGCTGTTTTCTTTTTTATAATTTCATAAGACCCTGGGGCACCACAATTCAGGGCCTTAATTATGAGGCCTTGCAACAGTTTTTCGCTGCTGTTGAGTCACTTTTTGTGACGCATCGGCAGTGTAAAACATGCCTCCTTTTTCACCCTATTTTCAAAGTGATGCATCTAAACTGCGTCACATTGTAAAACCCTGTGCTACATTGTACCTGTGACCGTTATAATGTATGCAGGGAGGGCATTCCCATGCAAGTAAGCCTTGTAGAAGTGTTGCTGTTAAATCTATCAGATTTCACTGTGCCACTTCTAGGACGCATATGCATCAAAACCTTACGCCTGCCTCATGGCAGGAATAAGGGTGATGCTGTGCTATATCCGTAGCCCTCCCCCTGCATTCCTGGAGCTGCGTCACGTGTCCGACACAACTCCAGCAATGCTTCATTTTTGTGCCAACAGATACATCGGTAAAACTGTCAAATCTGTCATTCCTTGCGACATGATGTGTCATACAGTAAATCTGATGCATCAATCATGTCGCAAGGAGGGCGCAATGAAAAGTGACACATCGCTGTTTTCACGCAGCGATGAGTCACTTTTCATAAATGAGACCCTCAATATTTTCCTTGCGGCCATGGAGGAAAATCAGAACTCCTGTGGCCCCTGCTTGCTCCCTACGCCAGCACCAGGGATAACACTTCTTCACTGGTTTCCAATGGTCCTGTTGGGTCAATTGCAATGGTTTTGGAATAATTATGCTCCTGGCGGTTAGTGCTATCCTTCAAATGTGGTTTTTTGGGGCCTTCTTGCCACGAAATATTTGTTTTCTTCTGGATTCTGGTTTTCCAATAATCTTCCTCCTTAAGCAGGACCTGTCTCTTGACTGAGCACCTGATACTTCTCTTGGGCCTGGGGTCTCACCGAGCAGCACTCCCAAGGCAACATTCCCTCCTGATGTGCACCCTCCTGGCCACTTGCTAAGCATCTGGGGAAGCGGAAATCACGCCCTCTCCTTTTGGAGGTCACACTCCTGCAGGGCCAGTCCACAGGAGATCCAGGGAAGCTCCCAAGACCCCCTTCAACATGTCTATCCAATACTATTTCTAGAGGCTATTGGGGGGCCAGTGCCACCAGCCCTTGAGAAAAAAATTCAGGTTTGTTGGTGCTAACTAAAGTCGTAAGTCCTTAAATCATCCTTGGATTTGGGCTCAGGTGTCTTCTGTATTACTCTTGTTCCGCTTCTTCCAGGTCCAAACTCTATAAACTCTCCCTTGTGCAGGGGTTTTTAAGTGCAGGTGGGAAGTTTGAGAAGGTAACCAGGTCTGTCCAAGCCTAGGGTGACACATTATCAATCTACCCTTGCCACAACACTCATGCACAGTATTTTGGGGCATTCCCACGTGCCGACTTGAAGCGGACTATTGAAAGAACTCTCTAAGAGCCTGAAACCACACCCATAACTGCCACAGCTACATGGTTCCTTCCCTCCAAAACCTAAAACTGAGAGTCCCTGCTGTGTTTGGCTCCAGGATCTGGCTCTCCTCCTTTGTGTGGGAGTGAGCATTCCAAGGACAGGTGCAGTGTGAAGTTAATTACCACATGCATATTTCATTCCTACCCTTTCCTATCTCAAGAGGAGGCCCAAGCACTATCAAGTGGCTTTATTGTGTAGGCAGATCTTTGATCCTCCAGCTGACCAGCAGAGTAATTCTGGAAACCTGTCCTGGCATCTCATTAGAAGCTACATCCCAGAAATATGACAAATCCTCAAGCACAAGAAGGAGTGCAGATATGACAAAAGTGACATTGGATCTGTAGTCAGGGTTTGTTTTGCAATGTGATCGGTGGGTCACACCAATCTCTAGGCCTCATGATGTTCATACTGTAGATTGGTACGGATTTTACATGTAGGGTATATTACAGTGAAGCTCACACATTTTTCATTAATTACTACAGATTTACCTACTCACATTACAGGCCTACACCAGGTCAGCACCAATCCCTTAAAGGTCTCTTCTGCAAAAGGCTATCTGTGCACAAGTACTATTCTGACTAGATGGTAGCCTCATACGCTCATCTCACACATGCATGCACATGCATGAGCAGACATGTTGAAGTGCAACCAGCACAAAGCCTCTCATCCTAACTGCACCCCAGCGACATTATCTTAAAAGGTGGATACTGATGGTTAGCACTCCCAGTCAATTATACAGAGCTTACAATGAGTGAGACCCAGGTAATGAGACTCACTCACAGCATAGGTCAATACACCACGCAGTGTAAAAAACAAAACATCCAGGGGGATTAAATGAATGGAGCCCAATTCTCAAAGATAGGTAATATGACTCTCCTACGCAGACCCTTCCATTCTAAGTAATTACAGGCCTATTTCACTTCTTCCTGTTGAGGAAAATGCTTTAAACACTGGTACATGCTCAGTTGGCTAGACATAACAAAAGGAATAACACTCCATCTCATTCAGGCTTTCACTCTGTTGTTAGCACAGATTCAGCTCTTCTGGAGGTCACTGAGTTTATCAGATACAACTTTGACTTAGGAAAAAAATAGGTGGTCATTCTTTTAGATGTGTCTGCAGTATTCGATACTGTGTTCCACAAACTACTCTTACAGAGACTTGAGAAGGCTGGGATGGTGGACAAAGACTTTAACTGTTTCAGTTCTTATCCCTCTGGTAGGCACCATGCATTTTTTTATCACCTCTCACCTCTTAGTTTAGAGAAATACATTGTGGAGTCCCTCAGGGCCCCCATGGGACCCGTTCCCCTTTGTGAATGGGGCGCCAACATTTTTTAAGAGCAGACAGTGGTCTTACAAACCACTGTTTACTCTTTAAAATTGAAAATGAAACTTTGAATTTTTCTTTTTTGAATGCATCCTGTTTTCCTTTAAGGAAAAAGGGCTGCATTTCAGAAAACAAGTTGCTTTATTTAAAAAGCAATCACAGACCTGGTGCTTTGCTGACCGCAGGAGGTCACCATCAATGTAATTACAGGGCATTACCAATGGGTTGCAAATTGCTAATTGCGTCATGAATATTGATGAGACAGGTCAATTTTGGCCCCATTGGAAATTGCTAAATGTGTCTGAGACACATTGGTATATCACATTTTGTAACTTCCTAATAGCGAATAAAAAAAAGTCGCAATTAGAAACTCGCAAAATGTTTCCGTCATAGATGTGGCCCTTAGTGTTTTGTTGCCAACTTTGGAGAACTGGGACAAGGTGCTGAGATTTGTCCATGAAGGCCACACCCCAAGTGGACACGAAATCCCGGTTCACCTGTTGTCAACTTTTTGACATCCAGAAAACTAGTTCACCCGGATCACACGAGGAGTGTTTCCTGCCTCATAGAGCCCCTCTCATCAATGACTTCCAATCTTGTCCCACTGGAGGATTGTATTTGTCACCAAAACCAATGGCTTCAGTGGGATCTCAAAAACAAGGTACGTGATGTTGAGAGATTCTCACCACCGCAGATTTGAACCTTGCCCTGCTGGCAGGTTTAGATGTACAGTTCAGAGACTAAGAGAGAGGGTATAGTCTTTGGCCAGGGCAACCAAAATTTGCTCTGAAAGTGCACCTAGGTTCCAGTCAAATCCAAGCTTTTTTGCCCTAAAGCATTAAGGCCCAGATTTACTATGATTGTGCGTCAGGGTTGTGTCACTTTTGCGGCGCAGCTCTGATGCATAATCATTTATGGCATTTACTATGCCAGCAAAGCCACTTTGAGTGGCTATGCGTGGTTTGATAGATACAAAGTAACTCAATGCAGCGCATAGCCTTCCGCTACTTTGTGTCACAAAGGCTTAACATGGGCATTCTCAGGCATCAAAACATGTTTTTTGACACAAACCAAGATTTACAAAGACTTGTAAACCTGGGTTTGCACCAAAATGGTGCGCTTACCTGACAGATGTGTAATGAGAGTTACTTTCTCTATTCATATGTGGTGCATTGTGCAGCACATATGGAGAGAGAAATATGCATCTAAAGTGTCCCTTCCTGCACAAAAACAATCCTGACTGTAATGCAGGCACCCTTGCACTATAGTGCAAGGTTGTTTACATTAGTGTTTGGCAGCACACAGTGCACCAGCACAAGGAGAGAGCAGAAATACGCCATACCCTTGTAAACATGGAGCATTTCTGAGCTCTTCTTTTCATACAATGCAGCAACTTCCCCTGCTGCACCATGCTGCCTGAAATAATAATACATATGCCCCTAAATATTCAGATCTAGGGTTCCCCTTAACCTATTTTAGTAATCCTGGGGTCTTTTTTCCATTTTGTCTCTATTTATTTTGGGAATCTCATTGTATTCAGCTCTTTACTATAAAATTGTTGGTACTGATTGAACATAGCTCATACTTGTCTGGAGATTGCCTACTGTGTCTGCCATGGCTACCAGGGGTTGAGCACAGATTCTTTCAAAACTGTGTTTTGACCTAACCTGAGCGGGTTTACTGAGATGGCAGGGGCACCCCCTTCCCAACTTAATAACCCCATTTTTAACATGCAGTTAATAAGCATCCAGTCGCAAATTGTTAAACTGATGTTCATTTTCTAGTATAAAGTACCATATTAGAGGGGAGAGAGATTTCTTAGATTTTGTTTGGAGATCCTTGTGTAAATGGAAGACAAACAAGTTACAGCACTTAGGACTTTCTCCTCCCAAACCCTTGTGGCCTATTACATGAAGTAGTAATGAAACAAGTGGTTCGTGACTGCTTTAGAGAAGAACAAATTATACTTTATCGTGTGTGTAGCTTAAATTAGTCGAACACTCGTAAAAAATACCAAAAATAAATGCAACAACATACCCTGCTGTCTAAGATAGCATTGTTCCAGAAATAAACATCTAAACATAACTCAATAAAATATACAAAACAACACAAAAATACAATTAAAACATAGCAGGGCACATCAAAACAGTCACAATGGAACAGACGACATCAAGGGCAGTACAACACAACTAAAACATATTGTAATAATACAATACAAAAAGACTTAGCACCAAAAAGCAGAACACTTCACCATCTTAACAAAATGCTACACAGGAAATGTACACTAATGTCATTGTCACACATCACCACCTTCAGAATCCTGTTTTCATAACTCGCTGGTAAAAGGTGTTTGGTGCAAACATTTCCTTAACTTACCACAAAGGGCATGAAATAGCATGTATCAAAAACGTTTTGTTATCCTGCCCTGGTGCGTCAATGAGCTGTGACTGGGTCTTCCTCTGTCCTGCTAATTTCGAGTACTTTGCCTTCTGATGTTGGCTAATTTGGTGTTGGCTGATTTTAGACTGCCACGCGCCCTCAACTCCCGATAAAGTTGCTCGTGTGTTTTGCGTGCAGCCATGTCCAGCTTCAGAAAACATTTGTGTCTGTTGTCTCAAATTGTAACATCTGACACTGGATTGACACGGAACCGAAGAGGGGGAGTGTGAAAAGCGCACGGCTCAAGCACTTCTTTTCAGGTTCATACAATCTTCTGTCCGCAAACACAGACTCTCTTATCTGGTTTTATTTTTATTAGACAGCTGTGATCTTTTCCTTTCAAACCCCTGTCAGTAGTGCTCTGCAGAAATGTAAGTGATATGATTAAGGAACATAGTGAACTGTATAATCAGTCATAATCATCTGGGGTTTCAGTGACATGACACATGCACCGCAACCAGAGTAGCAACAGCAGCATCTGGCACTGACTGACAGCTATCTCGAGCAGTGTTAGGAGGAATAGGCTGTGTTTCTACCAGCCTGCCCTGCTTCTAAATCCACCGGCACCCTGCACGCCCCTCGCAAAACAGGGAAATACCCCAGAGATCGGATCGGATAGGTCGATTGTTGAAGCTGCTGCATTATTCTTCTCCACATAACCGAAAATATGAGGCCACCTGATTAGATAAGCTACAATTCAAATTGCTTAGAAGATTTCTGATGTGATTGTCTTTTTCTTTTCTGGCTCACAGAAAGAATGTACCACATTTTACAATTCACTGCTGTGGATTAATTCCACCAAATAATATGTGAAAATTATGTTTATAATTCCACCAAATAATATGTGAAATTTATGTTTATTCAAGTTTTCACGTTTCTTGTAGGTTTTTCATTGTGACAGCATGTAATCTTCTATTGAATATGAGTATAGCATCCTTTTAAAGGTGGAGTTTTCTTAAATCAGAATGCACAGACAGTGGATCCTTATTGGAAGGAAAGTGGAAGGCTAGAAGGAAATTAAGTGAACTCTACAGTGAGAAAATATGGAAACAGGTGGGCTTCCTTGGCCGAGGAATCCCACCAGAGTTTGAGATCCCCATCTACTGGGCTAGGTTCTCTAAAGCAGTGGTTCTTCATTTTTTGACTTATGTGGCCTCCCACTTAATCATTACTGGAACCCACTGGGTTATTACTGGAAGCCAGGGACCTTGGCCTAAGCATCAATTATTTGAACTGAAAAACAATACACACAAAAATACAAAAACAAACATTCTCCAGACAAACACAAATGAGGGAATATTTCATTGAATTCACAAACATAAAAAAAACTTTTAATTTTATTTGGAAGGTTGGAGCTTTTCTAAATTCAATTGAGGTCAATTTTAGTCCATATTATATTCTGTTTGCTGCTTTCTCACTGCTTCCACAATTTTTAGCCTCCAATTTTAAATTCATTCACATTTACAGAATGTTTAAAAATTTCACATTTTACATTGTGCTTTTTATTTACATATACTTTTTAATGTCTTAATAATATAACATTTTCTAAGCAGTCATGAACCCCAGGTGTCCACGGACCTTAGGTTAAGAACAGTGTTCTAAAGCATTCATTGGAACTACCAGTGCGACTGTTTCTGTAAAAACTGTTGGGCTTATTTACAAGCCCCTTGCGTCGCCAGTATGTCATTTTTTCCTATATTAAAAGTGACGCACCAGCAGCACTATGAGCTTGTAAATAAGCCCCTGTGAACTTTGCCAAGCAGGGGCCATGATCGTTGTGCCCACTCAGCAAAGTATGCTGTTTTTCAAAAATAATCCCCCATTTGGAAAACCAAAAACATATTGGCCCTGATGTGCAGGGTGTTTTCTCCCTCAGAATCGCAACCTTCAATTGACTTCCCTGCCAGGAGCTGCTATGCCTTGGTGGATGAGCCGACAGATTAAAGTTTTGCATCAGCCGAGCCAGCAGATGCTCGCTAGTGCAAACCTGACATTTCTCCCACCTTTGAATGGGGCCAGAATACTGAGCCTGTAATTAAGAGGAGAAATGCTGATTTACTATGGTTCTACCACTACACCACTTCTAAGAACAACTGGAGCACTACCATTCTGTATTTATGACAAACCTGTGGCACCGTTGAAGCCATTTTGATTGAATCAAAGCTGTAAAACATAAAGCATTTCTTCTAGTAGTGAACAACATGGGGTGGTTATTTTATCATAGAAATAATGGTTTGTGCTTTGGAAAGGTAAAATGAGGACACATTTTGCATGAGTTCTCAAATATCTTCCTGCAGTCAGGCCCTGTGCACAACCACCTCGGACTTAGCCAATTCCACATTGCACAGGGCCTTCGGTAGTGTGCAGCAGGGGTTTGGCTGCAGGGCATGGCATATGGTCAAGCCCAGGCCCTGTTGCGAATACTCCCCTAGGCAGCCAACTTCATGCTGCGCATGGTCTTTTGCCATGCACAGAGTCGGGTTGGCCACAGGCAGTCAACCCCAAGCAGCGTACGGTCTCTATCCAACCCATTAGTGCTGGCCCCCTCCCCCAGCCGCTTTCAGCTCCAGGGTTCCCTTCCCCAATGGCCTTTTTTTAAAGAAGCGGACATAATGTGCGAAGACTGTCGATATCGTTAGGATTCCCAGGTATAGGAATTCCTCGGACATTTGCTTACTAATAACTTTGCTCCCTTTTGGCGAATCTCCACAAAATTTTCCAGACCTTTTTCCACATTGGTGGAGGATGGACAGTTTTGCACTTATTGGTCGAGGGAGTTGAAAGATAAAAGGGGGGTTCCGAAAAACGTTTTTCCTCCATAGCATTTTCCCAAAAAGTTTCCATGAAATTTGACAGGATTATACATTTTGGTGTGTAGATGAGCATTTTGAATACTGCAGTTGAGTAGGGTAAGTATTTTGTAAGCTATAAGGCATTTTAACTTAGTGATATCTGTTGTTGCAGTAGTTTCGCAAAATTTTGCAGAATTTTGCACAAGTACCACAATACATAGGGATGACAAGGCATTACGTGATTGGCTAATGACTGCCTTTACAAAAGTTAAAGGCAGACATGTTGTTTAAAGTACACTTTGGCTGTGTTCTGCGTTATTCTCTTAGGTATAGGTAAGTATTAGGTTTTATTGTTTTCTCCACCTGTTACCACTTTACTAAAGTGGTAACAGGTGGGACAAATTATTTATAAGTTTCTATACATTTAAAGAAATGTGCAGTGTACTGCAGTACTTCCTAGGAAGTATTGTGGTACTTAGATTTTTTATTTTTTATTTAATAAATTAAAAATACATCACACTACATTATAGTTTGCAAATAAAGTGTTCTACGGTGTGTGTTCTACTTTTTTACATATTTAATTCTTTACAAAAATAGTCTGTGGAGTATCACAGTAATACCTAAAAAATAAATGCAATACTTACATTTTTTTTAAAGCAGGGTTCTCCATAAAGTGATGTAAAAATATACTGAAAAATATAAATACATTTCTCTAGCTAGTAAACCTTTCATAAAGCAGTATTAAGTAGGGAACAACAGTAAAACCTATGACTTATCTAAGACCTTAAAACTTAAAACACAGCGAAAGTGTGCTGAAAACGACATGGCTGCCGTTTACATTTTGTAATGACACCTATTCAAAAACTACTTTTAAAAACTATTACTAATCATCCGCATGTGCTGGGATATACTGCGTAATTACCATGGTATACCGTGGCACAACATATAACTAAGTATTTTAACACTTTAAAACTAGTTACACTATTTACACTTACCACCAAAAATTAACATTTACACATCATAGCCCCCTTCGCTGCTAGGCCTTTCACCAATCACCACCCCCCCCCCCCGTGCTAAGCCTTTTTTTGGCTATTTCGGGTAGTTCGCTCTTAGGCCCCTGTAACTTTTTGACCATTTAAGGTATCCATGCCAAATTTGCATCCTTTTTTTTTTAATGGGAAAAAGGGCTCCAGATGAAAGCTTCTGTTTTTTTCCCTGCAAATGGTATCAAAAAAGTGGTTGTGGTGCTGAAATCACCATCTTCCCAGCTTCCAGGGACAAGCAGCCTTTTGTCAGAAAACCAAAATGTTTTACACAGTTTTGGCATTTTTCAGGGATATAGCCTATTTCTGCTATTTTATGTGCTTTTAACCTCCTTCCAGTTAATGGTAGAAATGGGTATTAACACAATAATGGATCCTGGTAAGCTATACATTAAAAAAAAGTAGACAACATTCTGAATTCAGCAAGGAGTCATTTGTGTAGATCCTTCAAGGTTTCTTCATAGAAACTAACAGTTAAATTTAGGATAAATTGAAAATTAGTTGAAAAAAACAGCGATTTGTGTCAATGTTTTCACCTGTAACTTCTAATTATGACAACTGTTTGAAAGCAATATACTGTTACACTGACTGGACCTTTCTGGTTGTGGGGATATATAGGACTTGCAGGTTCATTAAGAACCCGACAAAACCAGAGCCAATAAGTGAGCAGCATCTTGCAGTGCTTTTTTATTATGTACCGGGTATATAGCAATTATTTTGGGAAAATGTTGCCTCAATACGTTTTGGGCCCTTTCCTGTTGCGGGTACTTGGGCAAGCCATACCTTCCTGGAATCCCCCTGGTATCTAGTTTTCAGAAATGTGTGGGTTTGGTAGGTTTCCCTAGCTGGCCGCCGAGCACAGGGGCAAAAACCAAGGTGATCCCCTGGCAAAACCTGGTTGTTTTGTGTTAGGCAATTTTGATGTCGCCTCAATACGTTTTGGGCCCTTGCCTGTCGAGGGTACTTGGGCCTCCCACAAGAGTGAGGCACCATTTTTATCTGGGAGACCTGAGTGAATGCTGGGTGGTAGGAAATTTGTGTCAGCCCGGTGATGCCACAACTTTCCCACACAAAAATGTGTGGAAAAAGTGATTTTTTTCAGCTAAATTTGAGGTTTGCACAGAATCTGGGTAAGAAAACTTTGGGTGATCAATGCAAGCCATACCTCCCTGGAATCCCCCGGGTGTCTTGTTTTCAGAGTTTCCCTAGATGGCCGTCGAGCCTGGGGCCAAAAACTCATGGGACCCGCTTGAAAATCAGGTTGGTTTGTGATAGGTAATTTTGATGTCGCCTCACTAGGTTTTGGGCTCCTGCCTGTCGCGGGTCCTTGACCTACCCACGCAATGAGGTACCATTTCTATTGGGATACTTGGAGAAAGGCGGGGGGTAAAAAATGTGTTGTTTCTTTCTGCAGCATGAAAATGTTGGCACAATAATGCAAGGAAAATGTAACAGACACATTTTGAGGTTTGCAGCCCATTGTGGGTAAGATAACTTGTTGGGATCCACAAGAGAGTGTACTCCCATAGGTGTGTAGTTTTCGACAATATCTACAGTTGGTAGGGTATTTTTAGGTGGAATGTACACCTTGGCAGAAAGACAAAAAAGACAAACATTACAGCACAGCCATCTATTCCTCAAGCACACACACATACTGGTTGGATTTGGCATGAGGGTGAGTGATGGTTCAGTATATAAAATGTTAATAACAAAAGATTTCACAAAAATGAAATGCACTGTCAATAATTGAAAGGACAAAAAACTGAACCAGTGACTCGCAGCTCGTGAGCTGTAAAGCCACGTCAAGGCCCCAACCGCTTTAAAGGCCATTCACACACCTTTCATACGTGATACACCCAAGACCATTCACACCGCCAGGCACGAAACCAACACATTACAACATTCACAAAAAGGTTCAAGGTACACCCTGCTTGAGAAATACAGAAAAGACAATTATTTCTGCACAACCACCTATTCCTCAAGCACACAGACATACTGGTTGGATTTGGCACGGGGGTGAGTGATGGTTCAGTATATACAGTTGTATTAACCAGAGATTTCACAAAAATGAAATGCACTGTTAATAATTGAAAAGACGAGAAAGTGAACCATTGACTCACAGCTCGTGAGCTGTAAAGCCATGACAAGACACCAACCTCTTTACAGGCCATTCATATACCTTTCATACATGTGACACATACAAAACCATTCACACCGCCAGCCACGGGCCCAGCACGTTACAACACTCACACCAACAGACAGCGCCATTCAAGGGCCCATCACTTTCACACAACCACATTCCTGACACAGCAACCACACCAGCTCACAGATTGCGTGGAGTGGCGTTTGGCTAGCAGTGTGTGTAGTGACCAGCAGCAAGTCACTACTCACATACCACCAGCCAAGCGCCAGTCGACGTACACTGCCAGCCGAGTGCCTGTCCATGCACACAGCCAGCCAAGCGCCAGTCCACGCACACTGCCAGCCAAGCACCAGTCCAGGCACACCGCCAGCCAAGCACCAGTCCACAACAACCGCCAGTCAAGCACCAGTCCAGGCACACCACCAGCCAAGTGCCAGTCCACGCACACTGCCAGCCAAGCACCAGTCTACGCACACCGCCAGCCAAGCGCCAGTTCATACACACTGCCAGCCAAGTGCCAGTCCACGCACACCACCAGCCAAGCGCCAGTCCAAACACACCATCAGCCAAGCGCCTGTCCACACACACCACCAGCCAAGTGCCAGCCTACACACACCGCCATCACATTTAGGATTTTACAAAAAAGAAAACATAAACAAATTGCAAATAGATACAAATCTACTAACACAAAATCTGAAACTAAATACATTGCACAAATGCCAACCTAGAAACTGAACAGAAAATTTATAACAATAGGGACCAGGCAGTTCACTTTACCACTCATGGATGCTCCCAAAAATTATTTTGCGTGTGGTACATTCTAAAACAAGCAGGTACCAACAGCCCTGGGTTAGAAGGGTACCGGGGGCAGTACATACGAGTCTCCTTTCGCGTACCTCTTCGCCAACAGACTCTACATTTCCTACTGGGAAAGTCTTTTGAGGGTGTGGGAGGAATGTGCTCAGGAAAGTGGGGATCTTTCAATCTAGCCACATCCTCCACCACTCCAACTCTAGGAACACTTGCCTGTTCCACTACAACAAGGCTGCCTATTACAGACTCCTGAAACTTAGCAAAAGTCATCTTTGACTCAGGACAAGATTCCTTGAATACAACAAAACCATTAAAGGTTGCCAAGTGGTAAAGATGGATAACCAACTTCTTATACCAAATGTAAGCCTTACGAAGAGCAGCGTAAGGTTCCAACCTCTGATCTACTCTATCAACACCACCCATGTGCCTATTATAGTCTAAAATGCACACAGGTTTGCGCACTTCAGCAACCTGACCCCAAACAGTCACAGGTGAAGTGCTTTCATCATAGATGGTAGTCAGCATGTAGACATCTCTCCTTTTTGAAAACTTCACTGCTAGAAGATCCTCGCAACACATTGCACTGCACTGTCCCCGCACAAGCTTTTGCCAAACTAGTTCTTTTGGGAAACCTTTACGGTTAGAGTGGATTGTGCCACAAGCAACAGCGTCCACTTTGGCCTATTCCCTGAACAACCGCACACCAGTGTAGAAGTTATCTACATATAAATGATGACCTTTGTTAAAAAGTCCTCTACCAAGTTCCCACACAATTTTCTCAGTCACTCCAAAAGTGGACGGACAACCAGGGGGGTTAATTCTGGATTCCTTACTGGTGTATACACTGAAATTAGAGACATATCCCGTCCTACTGTCACACGGCATATACAGCTTAATTCCATAGCGTGCCCTCTTACTAGGAATGTATTGCCTAAAAACCAAGCGGCCCTTGAACAAGACCAAAGACTCATCCACTGCTTATTCTTTCCCTGGAGCATAGATCTCAGAAAATCGATCTACAAAGTGATCAAGGACAGGCCCAATCTTAAAAAGACGGCCACACTCAGGGTGATCTCGTGGCAATGCTAAACCATTATCGACAAAATGCAGCATCCGAAGCAGAAGCAAATACCTTTCATGACTCATCACTGCCGGAAATATAGCCATTGCCATCAAGGGACAGTAGACCAATATGAAGACATTGATGGCTTCCTTAGCAAGCCCATCAAAAAAGTTAAACCCAAGAACTTCTTCATCCCTTCCAGATTTGTGGGACGTAAGGCTGGCACTGTTGTCCCTCAAAAACTGTTCGCCATACAAATTAGCCTGCTCAACAATCTCTGCCAAAAATACATCGTCCATAAACAACTGAAAAGAAAGGCCAAATAAATGGACAGATCTGCCCCCGGAGGGGCAGATTACACATAAAAAGAAAAAATGGCCCCTGGAAGCGAACCTTGCCCAAGGGGTCGCTTCCATTTAATATTTTAAATATCCCTGGCTCTAGTGGGCTCTTCTGCCCCCCTTGGGGCCAGAAATGCCAAAAAAATAAGGCGATCTGTCCCCAGGGGGGCAGAAAAGTTTTAAAATTAATTGGCCCCCTAAGGAAGCGACCCTTGCCCAAGGGGTCGTTTCATTTACATAAAAAAGACATCCCTGGTGTCTAGTGAGGGCATTCCTTCTGCACGATCGCGACACTGTGCGCGATTGTAGAGCAGCAATGCCCTGCATTGAGACATCAGGGAAGAGGAAACACTCTTTCCTCTCCCCCGATGCCTCAATGTACAAACGATCCCCCCCACCCTGCCCCACCGGAGCAGCAAACACTTACCCTGCTGCCTGGACACCTGGAAGCAAATGGCTTCCAGGGCGTCCGGGGCTTCCTGATGACGTCGGTGCACGCTGATGTCAGGGTGGCAGGGGAATCTCTTCCGCTGCCATCCCCCTCTGTTGTGGCTAGATCGGCTGCCCATGGGGGGGGAGTGCCAGCACTTCCCCATGGGTGGGTAACATGACGGAGCGGTTCTGTCATGAGCACACGCCGACAGTGGCTTGTGACGGAACTGCTCCGTCATGAGCACCGAAAGGGATAATCAATATTCCTGCTACATTACATATACATCTATTCACCAACTTTCATGCTACATCTGTTTTTTCAAGTACCATACTCTACTCTACGCCACTCCACTCTATGACACTCTCCTCTATAAAACTCCACTTTACACTCTATGCCGCTCAACTCTACATCACTCTAGTATGTGCCACTCCACTCTATGGTAATCCACTACACATCGCTCCACTCTACCCCACTCCACTCAATGACACTCCACTCTACACCATGCCAGTGTACACTATTACACCCTTCGCCACTTCAATGTATGCCCCTCTACTCTACGCTACTCCACTCAACATTATTCCACTGTACAAAACTGCACTCTATGACACTACACTCTGTGCTACTCCACTCTATGACTTCACTCTGCGCCACTCCAGTGTACACCACTCCACTGTACGTCACTCTACTCTATGCCACTCCACTGTACGCTAATCTGCTCTATGACACTCCCCTGGGTATTATCACACTGTACACCCCCACACTACACCACTTCTTATGTATGCCACTCCACTTTATGCTACTACACTCTATGCTGCTCCATTGTAAAACACTCCATTCAAAGCCACGTCACTCTGTTATTCCACTGTATGACACCCTACTCTATGTCACTCCACTGTATGCCACTACACTCAACGTTATTTCACTCTACACCACTTCTCAGTATGCTACTCTACTGAATGCCACTCCACTCAATGGCAATCCATTCTATGCCACTACATTGTACCTTACATCATTCCACGCCACTCCACCCTATGCCACTTCACTCTATGATATTCCAATATATGCCATTCCACTTTCCCCACGTCCATGCGCCCTACTTCTGTGTACACCACTCCACTCCAGTCAACTTCATTCCCCCTCCACGACACTCCACCATACTCTTTTCCACTGTATGCAACTACACTTTACTCCACTCAGGTTTACGCTATTTGACTCTACATCACTCTACTGTACCCCACTCCACTGTATGCCCTTCCACTGTACACTACTCCACTGTATGCCACTCCATTCTACATCACTCTACTGTATGCCATTCCACTGTCCACCACACCACTCCACTCTATACTATTACAGTCTACACAACTCCACTCTACGCCCCTTCGGTCTAAACCACTCCAATCTATGCAACTCCAATGTATGCTATTTTAGAGTGCAATACTCTACTGTATGCCTTTCCGCTGTATACCACTCAACTCTGTACCATTACCCTGTATGCCATTCCACTCTACGCTATTTTACTGTACAAAACTCCACTGTATGCCACTCCACTCTACACCACTCCACTGTATGTCATCCAGACTACGCCACACCCAACATTGCAACTTCACTGTATGCCACTCAACTCTATGCTTTTCCACCATACATAATTCCACTCTACACCACTCCAATGTATGCTAATCCACTGTACGCTATTCTACTGTATGCCACTCCACTCTATATCATTCCACTCTACGCTACTACAATCTACGTCGCTCAACTCTACATCACTCTAGTATGAGTGAGAAGGAGTTCGATAGGAGTGAGTAGGGATACCTCTTCACAAACTTGCACCAATTTGGCCTAGGAGAGGAATTCATTAATAAGGTCAGCTGGCTCTATAACTCCTCTTCTGCTCAGGATAACTGTGGTGTCTTCTTTTCTGACCCAACCAGATCTGGAAAGTGACTCACCAGGGCAGCACATTATCATCCCAGCTGTTCTTCCTGACTATGGAGCCCCTTGCACCACTCTTCGTCAATCCCCACTCCTCTCTGATGTCCCTCTTCCAGGTGAGACATCCACAGTATATCTCTATGCGGAGGATATGCTACTTACACTCGCAGGCTGTCAGTGCTCTCTTCTGGCCCTATTGAATATCATTATTGACTTTGTGTCACTGTCGGGGTATTGGGTGAACTGGAACAAGAGCGAGGCACTGCCTCTTTCATGAGTGACCACGAAGGCGGCGATCCATGGCTATCCCTTCTGCTGAAAACATAAATAAAGAGGGAGAAAGAGGATAAGAGTTGGGGCCGTCCTCCAAACATGATTCATAACACAGAAAAAAGGCACCAAGGTACCAGCACCATGAGTAAGAAGAAACTAGTGTTCCTGGACCTCAATATAATAGTGGAACAGCACGGAGGTCTGAGAACCACCACTCATGAAAAAGCCACAGCTAAGAACTGTCTCCTACTATATGACAGCTTCCACCCCCAGCACCTGAAGGAAACCCTGCCATTCGGACAGTTCTTACGGCTCAGGAGAAACTGTTCTGAATTAAGAGACTACTGGACTCAAGAAAACCACTTGGCAGAAAAACTGATGGCAAGAAAGTATCCGAGGAAGATGGTATCACAAGCAAAGAAAAGGGCATAAAATAACATCAGGGAAGCCCTTCTGGAACCACCCTTTGTGAAAGAAAAGGAAGACAGACCTAACTGCATAACAACTTACAGCATAGCAGTGAATGGAGTATCCAAAATCATCAGCAGGTATTGGCGCATTCTCAACAGTGGCTCTCTGTCAATACCAAGCCCATTGTTCTCTCATAAGAAAGGCAAAAGCCTCAAAGATATACTAGTTCATACACACCCTCACAAGAACCTTAACAATCGATTGAACACCCAAGAAACT
This sequence comes from Triturus cristatus, assembly GCF_964204655.1. Taxonomy (NCBI): domain Eukaryota; kingdom Metazoa; phylum Chordata; class Amphibia; order Caudata; family Salamandridae; genus Triturus; species Triturus cristatus. Next base: position 593,313,778 of record NC_140583.1, on the reverse strand, counting down.
TTGGCACCAATCATGGGCCATTACCATTGCGTTAATTGCAGTGTTTGACATTTGATAAAACCAACCAAGACATTGACATTTAGGAACAAGAAGTTCTGGCAACTGAGGAAATCCATGAATTGCAACACTGAAAGAGTAGTGTACATGATTACATGCCCCTGTGGTTTCTATTACATTGGGATGACAACAAGGAAGATAAAGACCAGGAACTGCAAGCATCGCAGCAGTCTACGCTGCGAACGTACAACAACAAAAATGTCAGCACACTACATTGAAAAGAAGCATACAGTACAGGATTTAAAATGGTTAATTTTAGAATCCATAGAGGGAGTAGATGCTGTTGAGTAAAAACTGTTTGAGAAAGAAGAACTGTAGGTTTTTAAACTCAAAACATATACTGAGGGTCTGAACGAGAATATCCCATGGGGCAGTTTTGTGAGGTGATCATAATCAGGGCGCCTACTGCCCAAAACGGTACCATGAGAACTAGCACTGATATCAGTCTTTTCACATGAACCCCAGAATGGTATTTACATAGGAGAGATACTAAGATAAAAGACAGTTTTTCAGGAAACCCCATATTGGTAATCAAAGATCACACAAGACATATATAGGACTCACGTATGATGAGAAGATGCCTATACCGGTATACTTTCCTTCACAATAAGCCCCATAATGGTATTCAAGGACCATACAGAAGGTTTTTTTTTTATACCAGTATAATTCTCTATATCACTATACTTTTACTCACGACATGCCCCATAATGAAATCGGCAGACCATACAAAAAAAATGTATAGGGCTCACGTATGATGAGAAGATACCTACACCAGTATACTTTCCTTCACAATAAGCCTCATAATGGTATTCAAGGACCGTACAGGAGGAATTTTCTATACCAGTATAATTCTCTATACCACTATACTTTCACTCACAACATGCCCGATAATGGTATCAGCAGACCATACAGAAGAAATACCAGAGACGTATTCCTTCATGATAAAAGCCCCATATGGGTAATAATAGGGATGCATTGAATATATATATATATATATTCACTGAAAAAAAAACATAGGTTTCAGAGACGTTATAGTTAGAAATTAGCATTTAAAAAACCTTAGAAATTCACAGAAAAAAACATAGGTTTCAGGGGAGTTATAGTCAGCTGCCCAGTTCACTCATACAAAACCATAGAAATTTCTCAGTTATAGTTAGTTCTGCTAAATATAACTCAAGCGCCCGCAATACACTGCTGATGATGTCACATATTGCATCATTCATGACATGGTCAGTGACATCACTGATGACATCACTGATGACATCTCAAATAACATCACTGATGACATCATCCACTGAATGTGGTTTAGTTTGAAATTTAAATATGTATTATATATATACCAATCTGTATTGAAGATTGAGTGGATATATAACTGTCTGGATGGAGGATTTAGTAGCTGTCTGACTGTCTTTTTACGTGAGTAAATAAAAGTGTCTCACTTAATACATAGATTAGTAACTAAACTATGTGAATGTGTGCAGCACTGTCTCTGTTGTTGTATAACATACTGCATCAGTTGGTCACTAACTACATGAGTGTGTATATTAGTTATTGATTAGTTGGGTGAGTATTTGTATGGGACACAGTTTGTGTGTGGTTGGATGGGGTGTGTGTGTAACTCTATGCATAGATGTGTGAATGGTTGATTGACTAGGTGTATGGGTTTAAGAGTGAATGTGGAAACAGTTGTTTGGGTGACTGAGTGTATTTATTTGTGTATTGGTGAGCGAATATATGTTTTAGTTGTATATCTTCAACAAAGTAAAAAAATAAAAGGCATTGTATGTGAGAGTTGGTGTATATAAATAAGTATGTGTAAGAGTCAGTGATTGTGAGAGTAACTATATGAATAAGTGTATAATTGTAATGGTGCTTTTTTAACATATGAACGATGAGTTACTATGTGTTTGAATAAATGAGGTGTTGTTGGATAATTGTGTAAGTGAGTAAATTTAAGAGCGATACATTTTTTTATGAGTGAGTAGGATGACCGACTAAGATGACTGCTGATGTGTCAATGTCTATATATGTGTATAAGTGCATTTGATAGTGTTCTATTAATTAATGACTGCATGTATAGATGATTCTGTTGTTGAATGGGTAGTTGTGTGTGTAGACTTAGGAGTCAGTGAGTGGGTATGTAGTAACTGGTATTGGTGTGTCAATGGTTTCAAATATGGTAGTCTGTATTTTACAGTGAGTGATGAAAGGTTATACTAGTGTATGATGAGGTGTATCAGATTGTCAAGTGGATGATGTCATCAGTGATGTCATTTGAGATGTCATCAGTGATGTCACTGACCATGTCATGAATGATGCAATATGTGACATCATCAGCAGTGCATTGCTGGCGCGTGAGTTATAGTTAGCAGAACTAACTATAACGGAGGAATTTCTATGGTTTTGTATGAGTGAAATGGGCAGCTAACTATAACACCCCTGAAACCTATGGTTTTTTCTGTGAATTTCTAAGGTTTTTTAAATGCTAATTTCTAACTATAATGTCTCTGAAACCTATGTTTTTTTTCAGTGAATTTCAAAGGTTTTTTAAATGCTAACTTTTAAGTGTGATAGTAGTTATATCTATTGTTTTGTACTGATTTTCTACAGAGGCGATCTATAAGCTAGAGCATATTTTCTGTAAATTCACATTATCTTTCTCAGTCATGTGAGAATGAAGTCTGACATTCTCAGTAAAACATATACATCCAACAAGGGCAGGGACTGTCAGTTGATTCCTTTGTGCTCTACTGCAGCTTCCCAGAGTGTTCTAAAGAACAACTAGAGCGGTAACAGTCCTACTTATGACAAACGTATTGCACACCTGAAGCCATCTTGATTGGAATAAAGTGGTAACACTTAAAATATTTAATTTACAAAGGAACAAAATGAGGGGGTTCATTTTGCCATAGAAATCATGATTAGTGCTGCAGAAAGAATAATTAGGGCACATTTTGACTTCTCAAATCCTCTTATTTTTCATAAACAAATTCTGACATGCAGACTGAAATATGCACTTTGAATACCAGCAGCAGACTTCCCTGGTGAGCAGTAGCTTTACTACAGTGATCTAATGAGCAACTAGAGTGCTAACATTCAGAATTTATGGCAAATGTGTGACACATCTGAATGCCTTCTTGATGGAACCAAAGTAAAAAACTGAAAGTATTTCCTACCTAGGAGACTGCAGTAAATGAGGAAATTAGGAAACTTCATAACAAATAAATCTCCCAAGATGGCCACCAGAGACAAAAGAGCCCAAATGTAGCCCAATGTCACCCAGATGTAGCCCAAGTAAAGCCCAATGATAGAATGTCCCAGAGTGTTCTAACGAACAACTAGAGCGCTAACAGTCTTACTTATGACAAAAGTATGGCACACCTGAAGCCATCTTGATTAGAATAAAGTAGTAACACTTAAAACATTTAATTTAAAAAGGAACACAATGAGGGGGTTCATTTTTCCATAGAAATTATGATTAGTGCTGAAGAAAGAAAAATTAGGGCACATTTTGAGTGACTTCTCAAATCCTCTTCTATTTCATTAAAAAAATCTGATATGCAGACTGAAACATGCACTTTTAATACCAGCAGCAGACTTCCGTGGTGAGCAGTAGCTTTACTACAGTGATCTAATGAGCAACTAGAGTGCTAACATTCAGAATTTATGGCAAATGTGTGACATATCTGAATAACTTCTTGATGGAATCAAAGTAAAAAACTGAAAGCATTTCCTACTGAGGAGACTTCAGTAAATGAGGAAATTAGGAAACTTCATGACAAATACATCTCCCAAGATGGCCACCAGAGACAAAAGAGCCCAAATATCACCCAGATGTAGCCCACATGTAGCCCAATGACAGAAGTGTGCAAAACACTTATTTTTTGTGTATTTGCAGTTTTATATAGTGCAGACTTGTCAGGTATTGGAGTGCTTTACATGAGCATTGGTTACATCACACAAGATCAAATTCATTTTGGTTGTAGACATTGGGAGATTAAGCGATTTGACCAGAATCACAGAATGTTGAGCTGAAGCAGAAACTCCAACCTGGTTCCCCATTTGCAAAGTCTGCAGCTCTGGAAGTAACACCACATCCTCTCCCCTAGGTGCAACATTTAATCAAGTGGTCAACTGGATAAAAACACATAAAGATTACAAATAATTTAAAAGTTCTTTGTCGCTATTTGAAAACTCAGAAACTATGTCCTCATTTTATTTTTTTAGAGCACTAACTATAATTGTGACGCAAATAAGACCCTCTCATATATGTAATTTCTAAAGGAAATGCTCTAGGTATTACAGTTTTGATTACATCAAGATGACGTCAGGCGTTCCACACTTTTGTAATAAATATAGAATGTTAGCAATCTAGTTGTTCATCGGTATACTGTTGAGAGGCAGAGGCCAAGGGCACGGACTCTGAAAATTGAAGGCAGGTAGGAAAGTGCAAAGGCAACAATTTGACCACACTGGGCAGGCTGGAAGGGCAGTGGCAACACAACAGACTATGGAGGGCAGTGGAAAGGGGGGCAGGGGCAACAAACCAACATTACAGGACTGGCAAGAGAGGCTGTGGCAATATAATAGACCATTGTGGGCAGAAGGAAGAGGCAGTGGTAGTACAACCATACATGCCAACAGACCCGTTTCAGCAAGGAAACGTCCAATGTTTTTAAGCTCAAATGGGCTTTATTTGATCTGTCTCCTGTCTACAATCTCCTCTTTTTCAATGTAACTCAAAGGGGAAAATCAATACCCCAGTTTGTTTTCAAAATCTCCCTCTTACCAAGTTCAAAATGTTCGCAAGTATGGTATATTGGATCATGGTAGACAGGAGGAATTGGGGTAGGGACATGGACTCGGATAACAGAGGACAGGAGGAACATGGAGAGGTGCACCAAACTGACCCTACAGGGCAGGCATCAGGGTTTGCAGCAGCACAATACACCACACAGGGCATGTGGGATGGGAGTGCAGCACAACAATCCATAGAAAGCAATACGGAGGGGACAGGACCATGCACATGGACAACAGAGAACAGAGGGGAAAGAAGAAATGGTAGCTAGCTGACCATAATGGACAGACAGGAGAGAAAGCTGCAGCATAACAGATCATAAAGGGCAGGAGGGACGGATCAGGGGCATTACAATGGAACAGACAAGCCAGGAGGGAGGGAATAGGGGTCTGCACATGGAAACAGAGGGCTGGGGGCAAGGGGGCAGGGCAGGAGCAACAAGATGACCATGGAGGTCAGGCGGGATGGGCACTAGAAACAAGACACACCATGGAGAGCAACAATGAGACTATGATGGCATACACACAGACCATGGAGGGAAGGTGGGAGGTGGTCAAGGGCAGCTAGCTGACCACACAGGGAAGGTGAGGGGGGCCATGGCAGCACAGAAGACCATGCATGGCAAGCGGGAGGGTTAGTGGCAGCACAATGGCTATGATGGGCAAGAAGGAGGATGCAGGGGCATGCACAAAGGACCATGGAAGATAGAAGGGAGGGTCAGGACCTGGGCACAGACAAGAGAGTTCAGGGGAAGGGGCCTCACAACAGACCACGCGGGGCAGGCAGGAGAAGCAGTTGCAGCACAACAGAAGGGTGTGGCAGTAAAATGGACCATGGAGGACAGGAGGAAGGGGATAGGGGCATGGCATGTGGACAGGCAGGGTGGAGATGGCAGGGACAGGTTCCAGTCATCTGACAATGCTAGGCAGGTGGGAGGGGAGTGGCAGCTCAACAGAACACTCAGAGTAGATAGGAGTGGCAGGTCCATGGAACATGGTGGGCATAAAGGATGGAGCAGGGGCATGCACAAAGACATCGGAGGGCAGGGGGAAGGAGAATAGGGGCAGCAAGCTAAGCACAGAGGATAAGCAGGAGGTCAATGATGGGCCATAGAATTGGGCAATGGAGGGCAGGAGGATTGGACTGGTACATCATGCTAAATGGAGGGCAGTGGCAGCACAGCAGACCATGCACGGCAGGAGGGAGGAGGCTAGTCCATGGATTCAGACAACAGAGGATAGGGAGGAGGTGGATGGGGCAGCAAGCTAACTGTTCAGAGAAGGTGGGTATTAGGATCTTTATTGTTTTTAAAATGTGTGTCTGTGGGAACTACTTAAAATATGAACAAGTATGCAGCATAATCTCACTTTTATTCAGGAAGAAGAGGACGTTTGTAACTGTGACTCTGGGTTCACATGGCAGAAACACCCCCTGACCCTCCAACCCCATCGCAAAATGTAATGCCCGTGAAAAGGGTAGGTGGACGCAGTGTTATATAGAACATAGTCCTGAGAGCACGATTGAAAATGAAAACTAGATATAGTATATGGTATAAACTATGCACCAAAAAGTGTGATGTAAGATGAACCGGGCGTGAAATATAATATGCAATACATTGTGCGCAATGACAGATTCATTGGAGGGCGCGAGATAGCACAGGCACTACCACGTGCTATGCGATATGCGCCTTGGAGTGTAATATGCACAGGGCAGTGTTGTGTAACCTAACTAGTCTCTAAAGTTGTAATATAAAATATGTGCTGGGGAGTGTAACGTTGCATATGCACTGTGACAAAGATATGGATCCCAGATTGTAATATGTATGGCATAGCGCTGTGCGTTATAACATAGGCATTGAGGAAGGCACGTTAGATGGGGCAATATAACCCGTGCGAAGGCAAGTGTGACATGACATATTCACGGGGTGGTGTTACAGTGCACATGGGCTAGAGAGTGTCATAGCATACGCACTAGCTGGTGGAATACAACACAGAGGTGAGTGGCACTCGGCGGGCACTGGTGGGTGTAACACAGCATTGGGCTCAGCCAGGAGCACGCTGTGACTCTCAAGTGAGGTTCGTCTCCTTTCCATAGAGTAAAATAAAAAGTATTACACATCCGGCAGTGGATGTGTGTTTTATTAACCGTGAGGGGGGTTTCTTGCATAGTTTGGTTGAATTTTTGTTGAATCCCCTTTGAATGGCTTGGTGTGCGTGTGTATTAAATGTGCCCGTCAATAGCTACCCATGTTTGTATAAATAAACAACAAGGGTGTCTACTTGGAGAGTACCCACCGGCGGGGCGTCGGCATTAGGCACGGTAGGGCGTCAGACACGTCAGAGCTTCACTAGCGGTGTAAATACATTCCACGTGGATTCATTGTATGCATAGTCGCCTTTTAATGAATATCACACAAATCGTCATGGTGATAGGTACATACGGTTTGTCCAGCATGTCCTAGGTGTTTCTATAAATATATATTTTAAAAAAATAATAAAAAACAAAGGCCGGCCCCGAGGGATGGGGGTCCCTGGGGCCATAAGGGGCCTGAGGAGGGGGGCAACGCAGCCCCCCTCCTAAAGAATAATAAATAAAAAAAAGGCCATGACCCGGGGGTTGGGGTCCCCGGGGCCGATAAAGGCCTTGGGAGGGCCACATTCATTTTTTTCAACAAAAACAATTAGGGTACAGGCCCTGGGGGATGGGGTCCCCAGGGCCAATAAATTAGAAAAAGAAGGGGGGCCACACAGCCCTCCTTCTTAAAAAAATAAAAAAAATAAAAGACCGGCCTCGCACCGGAGGCCACGACCCCCTCCTTACAGCACTCTGCAAACACGCCCCCTGGCCAGTTGTAAGTTGGGGAATTAATTCCCTTTCAATACTGAGGGTCCCTGAGGGCCAACTAGCCCAACAGGTATCTCCAGTATGCGCCAGGGAGCTGCGTTGCAGACAGGTGTTCTGAGGCCACGCCCCTTTTTACACCTCTCTGTGGCGCTTACTGGAGGTACAAAGTGGGCTAGTTTGACCCTAGGGACCCTTAGGATTCAAGGGGACTTAATCTCTCAACTTAGAACGGCCACAGGGCGCGTTTACACAGTGGGGAAGGGAGGGGACAGGGCCTGAGGTGACATGTGCAAACATGCCCTATGGCGCGTTTTAAGTTGGGGAAATAATTCCCCTTCAATCCTGAGGGCCCCTGGGGGCTAACTAGTCCACCAGGTGCTTCCAGCAAGTGCCACTGAACTGCGTTGCAGAGAGGTGGTCCAGGCCGTGCCACTTTTTACACCTCCAGGCCATGCCACTTTTTACACCTCTCTGCAACGCAGCTCTGTGGCGCTTACTGGAGGTACCTAGTGGGCTAGTTGGACCCTAGGGACCCTCAGTATTCAAATGAACTTAATCTCCCAACTAAAAACGTCCATAGGGCGTGTTTACACAATGGTGAAGGGAGGGGCCGGGGCCTGAGTTAACGTGTGCAAACAAGCCCTGTGGCGCGTTTTAAGTTGGGGAAATAATTCCCCTTCAATCCTGAGGGACCCTGGGGGCCAACTAGCCCACCAGGTGCTTCCAGTAAGCGCCACTGCGCTGCGTTGCAGAGAGGTGGTCTAGGCCATGCCCATTTTTACATCTCTCTGCAATGCAGCTCTGTGGCGCTTACTGGAGGTACCTAGTGGTCTAGTTGGACCCTAGGGACCCTCAGGATTCAAGGGGACTTAATCTCCCAACTTAAAACGGCCACAGGGCGTGTTAACACAGTGGGGAAGGGAGGGGACGGGGCCTTAGGGGATGTGTGCAAACACGCCCTGTGGTGCGTTTTAAGAGGTAGTTTTAATCCCCTGCCCTATTATATACTAGGGGCTTACAGAGAAGGTCATGCTAATCACAGGGGGACCCCAACGCATAGTGTTCCCTAGTGTATGTAGGTGTTTTCACCGTATTCTGAGTGTCTTTTAACATAGCACTGGCTCTAGGACTGGTTAGTCAGACTCAGTTACCACCAGTATCCGTCTGAAAAAGTTGAGGGTACAGGATGATTTTGCAACAAGGCTTCTTTCTGCTCTTCTGTTTGTTCTTTCTGCACGTTATCCTTCTTCCTGCACTTTTCTTCGTCTTTGAGGACTTCTGTTGCTTCTTTCAGCATTTCTTTTTTTCTTTCTGTGCGTTTTTTCTTTTTTCTTCACATGTCCTATCTCTGTAGGCATAGTTAGAAATTAGCATTTAAACAACCTTTGAAATTCACTCAAAAACCATAGGTTTCAGGCACGTTATAGTTAGGAATTAGCATTTAAAAAACCTTAGAAATTCACTGAAAAAACCATAGGTTTCAGGGGCGTTATAGTTAGCTGGACTTTTCACTCGTACAAAACCATTGAAATTCCCCCGTTATAATTAGTTCAGCTAACTATAACTCGCGCACCTGTAATGCACTGCTGATGACGTCACATATTACATGACTCACAAAAATATACCGTAGTGGAGAGGATATCAAAAGGTTAATTACAAAAGTGCACAGAACACACACCTTCAAAAATATTAGTTTTTTAAAGACGAGAACCCTCACTCACCAAGATGGTGACATGCTTCATCATTGGGTCCCCTCTTGCACACAGTGTCCGCAAGGTACACTGTGTGGGCTTCTACTCTCCCTTAGGAGAGGAGCTGAGGTGTTTTGACACTCCAATGTGGGTATGTGAATGGGGGGCAGAGTGCAAATAATATCAAATGTGATTTAAAACCATCTCTCTAAGGCGAAAAATTATTTATTGGCTCTCCCTTAGGGATGGATCTTAAAATAAGGAGTGTGACGATAGGGATAAGATGTTTCCTATCTGACTAGGTCAGGTCAACATGTTTCTGCCAAACTGAGGTGAATTCATGGCATTCATCAGGACCATTGTCTTGTCACTCTGCTTCAAAATGATAAAAATAAAAACCATACTTATAATTCGTAGGTGTGGAGAGACCAACATCAGTTTGGTCTTCTTACTGTAACACAAGAAAAAACACACTTCAATATCTCAAATAGTATCATATACCTAACGTGTCTCTCACCCAGTGTATGTGGAATCAGTGCCAAAAATCAGAGTAGATAGGAGTGGCAGGTCCATGGAACATGGTGGGCATAAAGGATGGAGCAGGGGCATGCACAAAGACATCGGAGGGCAGGGGGAAGGAGAATAGGGGCAGCAAGCTAAGCACAGAGGATAAGCAGGAGGTCAATGATGGGCCATAGAATTGGGCAATGGAGGGCAGGAGGATTGGACTGGTACATCATGCTAAATGGAGGGCAGTGGCAGCACAGCAGACCATGCACGGCAGGAGGGAGGAGGCTAGTCCATGGATTCAGACAACAGAGGATAGGGAGGAGGTGGATGGGGCAGCAAGCTAACTGTTCAGAGAAGGTGGGTATTAGGATCTTTATTGTTTTTAAAATGTGTGTCTGTGGGAACTACTTAAAATATGAACAAGTATGCAGCATAATCTCACTTTTATTCAGGAAGAAGAGGACGTTTGTAACTGTGACTCTGGGTTCACATGGCAGAAACACCCCCTGACCCTCCAACCCCATCGCAAAATGTAATGCCCGTGAAAAGGGTAGGTGGACGCAGTGTTATATAGAACATAGTCCTGAGAGCACGATTGAAAATGAAAACTAGATATAGTATATGGTATAAACTATGCACCAAAAAGTGTGATGTAAGATGAACCGGGCGTGAAATATAATATGCAATACATTGTGCGCAATGACAGATTCATTGGAGGGCGCGAGATAGCACAGGCACTACCACGTGCTATGCGATATGCGCCTTGGAGTGTAATATGCACAGGGCAGTGTTGTGTAACCTAACTAGTCTCTAAAGTTGTAATATAAAATATGTGCTGGGGAGTGTAACGTTGCATATGCACTGTGACAAAGATATGGATCCCAGATTGTAATATGTATGGCATAGCGCTGTGCGTTATAACATAGGCATTGAGGAAGGCACGTTAGATGGGGCAATATAACCCGTGCGAAGGCAAGTGTGACATGACATATTCACGGGGTGGTGTTACAGTGCACATGGGCTAGAGAGTGTCATAGCATACGCACTAGCTGGTGGAATACAACACAGAGGTGAGTGGCACTCGGCGGGCACTGGTGGGTGTAACACAGCATTGGGCTCAGCCAGGAGCACGCTGTGACTCTCAAGTGAGGTTCGTCTCCTTTCCATAGAGTAAAATAAAAAGTATTACACATCCGGCAGTGGATGTGTGTTTTATTAACCGTGAGGGGGGTTTCTTGCATAGTTTGGTTGAATTTTTGTTGAATCCCCTTTGAATGGCTTGGTGTGCGTGTGTATTAAATGTGCCCGTCAATAGCTACCCATGTTTGTATAAATAAACAACAAGGGTGTCTACTTGGAGAGTACCCACCGGCGGGGCGTCGGCATTAGGCACGGTAGGGCGTCAGACACGTCAGAGCTTCACTAGCGGTGTAAATACATTCCACGTGGATTCATTGTATGCATAGTCGCCTTTTAATGAATATCACACAAATCGTCATGGTGATAGGTACATACGGTTTGTCCAGCATGTCCTAGGTGTTTCTATAAATATATATTTTAAAAAAATAATAAAAAACAAAGGCCGGCCCCGAGGGATGGGGGTCCCTGGGGCCATAAGGGGCCTGAGGAGGGGGGCAACGCAGCCCCCCTCCTAAAGAATAATAAATAAAAAAAAGGCCATGACCCGGGGGTTGGGGTCCCCGGGGCCGATAAAGGCCTTGGGAGGGCCACATTCATTTTTTTCAACAAAAACAATTAGGGTACAGGCCCTGGGGGATGGGGTCCCCAGGGCCAATAAATTAGAAAAAGAAGGGGGGCCACACAGCCCTCCTTCTTAAAAAAATTAAAAAAATAAAAGACCGGCCTCGCACCGGAGGCCACGACCCCCTCCTTACAGCACTCTGCAAACACGCCCCCTGGCCAGTTGTAAGTTGGGGAATTAATTCCCTTTCAATACTGAGGGTCCCTGAGGGCCAACTAGCCCAACAGGTATCTCCAGTATGCGCCAGGGAGCTGCGTTGCAGACAGGTGTTCTGAGGCCATGCCCCTTTTTACACCTCTCTGTGGCGCTTACTGGAGGTACAAAGTGGGCTAGTTTGACCCTAGGGACCCTTAGGATTCAAGGGGACTTAATCTCTCAACTTAGAACGGCCACAGGGCGCGTTTACACAGTGGGGAAGGGAGGGGACAGGGCCTGAGGTGACATGTGCAAACATGCCCTATGGCGCGTTTTAAGTTGGGGAAATAATTCCCCTTCAATCCTGAGGGCCCCTGGGGGCTAACTAGTCCACCAGGTGCTTCCAGCAAGTGCCACTGAACTGCGTTGCAGAGAGGTGGTCCAGGCCGTGCCACTTTTTACACCTCCAGGCCATGCCACTTTTTACACCTCTCTGCAACGCAGCTCTGTGGCGCTTACTGGAGGTACCTAGTGGGCTAGTTGGACCCTAGGGACCCTCAGTATTCAAATGAACTTAATCTCCCAACTAAAAACGTCCATAGGGCGTGTTTACACAATGGTGAAGGGAGGGGCCGGGGCCTGAGTTAACGTGTGCAAACAAGCCCTGTGGCGCGTTTTAAGTTGGGGAAATAATTCCCCTTCAATCCTGAGGGACCCTGGGGGCCAACTAGCCCACCAGGTGCTTCCAGTAAGCGCCACTGCGCTGCGTTGCAGAGAGGTGGTCTAGGCCATGCCCATTTTTACATCTCTCTGCAATGCAGCTCTGTGGCGCTTACTGGAGGTACCTAGTGGTCTAGTTGGACCCTAGGGACCCTCAGGATTCAAGGGGACTTAATCTCCCAACTTAAAACGGCCACAGGGCGTGTTAACACAGTGGGGAAGGGAGGGGACGGGGCCTTAGGGGATGTGTGCAAACACGCCCTGTGGTGCGTTTTAAGAGGTAGTTTTAATCCCCTGCCCTATTATATACTAGGGGCTTACAGAGAAGGTCATGCTAATCACAGGGGGACCCCAACGCATAGTGTTCCCTAGTGTATGTAGGTGTTTTCACCGTATTCTGAGTGTCTTTTAACATAGCACTGGCTCTAGGACTGGTTAGTCAGACTCAGTTACCACCAGTATCCGTCTGAAAAAGTTGAGGGTACAGGATGATTTTGCAACAAGGCTTCTTTCTGCTCTTCTGTTTGTTCTTTCTGCACGTTATCCTTCTTCCTGCACTTTTCTTCGTCTTTGAGGACTTCTGTTGCTTCTTTCAGCATTTCTTTTTTTCTTTCTGTGCGTTTTTTCTTTTTTCTTCACATGTCCTATCTCTGTAGGCATAGTTAGAAATTAGCATTTAAACAACCTTTGAAATTCACTCAAAAACCATAGGTTTCAGGCACGTTATAGTTAGGAATTAGCATTTAAAAAACCTTAGAAATTCACTGAAAAAACCATAGGTTTCAGGGGCGTTATAGTTAGCTGGACTTTTCACTCGTACAAAACCATTGAAATTCCCCCGTTATAATTAGTTCAGCTAACTATAACTCGCGCACCTGTAATGCACTGCTGATGACGTCACATATTACATGACTCACAAAAATATACCGTAGTGGAGAGGATATCAAAAGGTTAATTACAAAAGTGCACAGAACACACACCTTCAAAAATATTAGTTTTTTAAAGACGAGAACCCTCACTCACCAAGATGGTGACATGCTTCATCATTGGGTCCCCTCTTGCACACAGTGTCCGCAAGGTACACTGTGTGGGCTTCTACTCTCCCTTAGGAGAGGAGCTGAGGTGTTTTGACACTCCAATGTGGGTATGTGAATGGGGGGCAGAGTGCAAATAATATCAAATGTGATTTAAAACCATCTCTCTAAGGCGAAAAATTATTTATTGGCTCTCCCTTAGGGATGGATCTTAAAATAAGGAGTGTGACGATAGGGATAAGATGTTTCCTATCTGACTAGGTCAGGTCAACATGTTTCTGCCAAACTGAGGTGAATTCATGGCATTCATCAGGACCATTGTCTTGTCACTCTGCTTCAAAATGATAAAAATAAAAACCATACTTATAATTCGTAGGTGTGGAGAGACCAACATCAGTTTGGTCTTCTTACTGTAACACAAGAAAAAACACACTTCAATATCTCAAATAGTATCATATACCTAACGTGTCTCTCACCCAGTGTATGTGGAATCAGTGCCAAATAACACCCCAGTGACGCAAAACACCAAACAATGATGAAAAAATAATTCTCACCATAAAGCAGATCAATACCTGCCAATACCTTTTATTGGTCCTTATGTTAAGCGGGTATCTAAGAGTGTGAAAGACATAAAAGTATACTACTTGTCACCATAATCAAACACAGCATATTACTAATGTGGCAACTCAATATAGCAACATACTGCACATAAGATCAAAATGAATTTCAGTATGGGGGTTGTCCAAAGTAAAGAAGGAAAAGAGGAGAAAACAGAACAAAACGAGTGAAAGTTCCTCTTCTCGTTTACTTAAAAGAGACAGCACCCCTTTCTTTTAGATTTTAGTTGGTTTCCACTCTTTTGTAAACGATCAATCGATCAACAAACGTTTACATATTCCTGCAATTCTTTTCGTCAACAAGAAGGCATATACACCTCTCACGTGTATAGTTCCCCACTCAGTAAAACCCCGGACAATCAAGCGAACCAAAACCGAGTGTTCAGCCCGTTTTACTGGCTATAAGGCACTCGTATAATAGATATAGACTAAAAGGTCACCATCTCTGACACAGGGGTATGTAAAAATAAACACATTGCTCACCAAGTTACACCGCCAACTTCTCCCAAATGGAGCCGACGACATCTTCTGAAAAGCCCCTTTCTTAAATGTTGATTTCCTGGGTCCCGGCCGTGCAACCCGGAAGTGTACCAAATTGCTTCCGGTTGCACCGACCTCTTCATTCAGAATAGCCGTAACAAAACGAAATGGACTTGTACAAAACCATTGAAATTCCCCTGTTATAGTTAGTTCAGCTAACTATAACTCGCGCGCCCGCAATGCACTGCTGATGACGTCACATATTACATCACTCATGACATGGTCAGTGACATCACTCATGACATCTCAAATGACATCACTGATGACATCACTGATGACATCATCCTTGTGATAGAGTGGCAGACCTCCTCTCCCCCTAATATAACCTTTGATACACAAATTCAAAAATAAGAAACTAACATTTTCAAAACAATGGACATACCAATACCAGTTACAACAACCTATTCAGTAATTTTAAGATCCACATACACATCCAATCATTCACCAACAGTCCTACACAGTCACTCATACATGTACTCACTCATCATATGTACTCATACACCTATACATCCTGTTACACAACACCACTCATCCATAGAGTTACTCACACACATAGTCACTCATGCTAAGAAAGAATCAAACAACTATTTACTTGCATATACAGTTATACACACACCACCACACTTACTTCTACAGAAACTTACACATACTTAGTCTTTTAAACAATCACTTATAGAAACACATACTTATTCATACAGGAACACTTTCAATCTCTCACTCTCACATTTACTCACTTATATACACCAATAGTCACATATACTAGTTTAAAACATATGTAGTTACTCATAGATACACTATTGAGACAGTCATTCACTCACTAACACACCCATGCACACATTCATCCAACCATACAGTCCTGCACACATGCTGCCTTCAACACATACAAACAGTGAGTCACTCATTCATGCACCTATGCACTACCTAATACTCCCCACCGAACCATACAGACACTCAGACACTCATTCTGATACTCAAAAAACCAACTAATAACCTATATAGACACTCATGTAGCTACTCACCAACCCATGCAGCCACTTATACACAAAGTGAGAGACTGATACAGATATTTATATTTTTAAAAGTTACTCACTAAGCCATGTATTCGCTAAGATACACTTAAACAGTCAGTTATACAATCAATTTTTCAAAACCAGATCATCCATTTAGACACTTATATACCCATTTATTCTTCCATCGACCTTGAGATATACATATATAAAACATATGTAATTTTCAGAAAAACACACATTCACTGGATGATGTCATCAGTGATGTCATTTGAGATGTCATGAGTGATGTCATGAGTGATGTTACTGACCATGTGATGTAATATGTGACGTCATCAGCTGTGCATTGCCGTCGCGCGAGTTATTGTTAGCTGAACTAATTATAACGGGGGAATTTCAATGGTTTTGTACGAGTGAAAAGTCCAGCTAACTATAACGCCCCTGAAACCTATGGTTTTTTCAGTGAATATATATATATATATATATATATATATATATATATATATATATATATATATATATATATATATATTATGTATATTACCTAAGTTATAGTTAGGAACTAGTTCCCATAGGAAAAGTGTTTTTTGATTTGCCAATATCTTTAGCGCCGTTTGAAGAATCTTTGCAAATGTTTTTTAAACTAATGGGGCGCTCAGGTCAGCTCCTGTCTTGAAAGTTTAGGGGATGATTCGTCAAGCAGGGGCCGAGAAAAAAGGGGGGTCCCAAAACACATTTTCACCATGATAATTCCATAGGAAACTTTAGACACGGCTACAGCCCGAACTGCTGAACGGAATTACACCAAATTTGGCAAAAAGGTAGCTCTTGGTTCAGAACGCGCCCTTTTTTTCAAATGGTGTAAATCCGTTCAGTAGTTTCTAAGAAATTCAAAAATAAAAAAATATCGATATCTGGGCGGAGCCTAACCACACATCTCATCGTGAGATCTGATTGGTTTTCAGCATTCAATCCTGGATTTGCTTGCAGCCATCTTGGGACCAATATTCATTAAATCACCCCATTGAAATGCAATGTAGTAAATAGAAGATTTTGAGGGTCACCAAAAGGAGAACTATAAAGGGTGATAACAGACTTTACTTACATTAGAATTTATGTGTTGGTGGTACCATACTAATTTTAGGAATTATGGTATGTTCTAAGGTGATTTTACCCTGTGAAAAACCTTCTGCTGGGATATCAAGAATCATGTTTGAGAGAAAACTATTTTCTCATGCTTGTCCCATAGAGGTTTGGAAGGTGCTCTAGAAGCTAAAATGAGAGCATATTTTCTGTAAATTCACATTATCTTTCTCAGTCATGTGAGAATGAAGTCTGTAATTCTCAATAAAACATTTACATCCAACAAGGGCAGAGACTGTCAGTTGATTCCTTTGAGTTCTACTGCAGCTTCCCAGAGTGTTCTAAAGAACAACTAGAGCGCTAACAGCCTTACTTATGGCAAAAGTATGGCACACCTGAAGCCATCTTGGTTGGAATAAACTGGTAACACTTGAAATATTTAATTTAAAAAGGAGCAAAATGAAGGGATTCATTTTGTCATAGAAATTATGGCTAGTGCTGTAGAAACTAAAATTAGGACATGTTTTAAGTGAGATCTCAAATATCTTCCTGTTATATTTCAACAGGAGCAGCCTGTCAGTTGATTCCTTTGTGTTCTACTACAGCTTCCCAGAATGTTCTAAAGAACAACTAGAGTGCTAACAGTCTGACTTATGACAGAATTATGGCACACCTGAAGCCATCTTGATTAGAATAAACTGGTAACACTTAAAACATTTAATTTAAAAAGGAACAAAATTAGGGAGTTCATTTTGCCATAGAAATTATGGTTAGTGCTGCAGAAAGAAAAATTAGGCCAAGTTTTAAGTGAGATCTCAAATCCTCTTCTATTTCATTAGAAAATTTTGACATGCAGACTGAAACAATAACTTTCAATACCAGCAGTATACTTCCAGTTAACTCCCTGGTGAGCAGTAGCTTTACTACAGTGATCTAATGAGCAACTAGAGTGCTAACATTCTGAATTTATGGCAAATGTGTGACACATCTGAATGCCTTCTTGACGTAATCAAAGTAAAAAACTGAAAGCATTTCCTACTGCGGAGACTGTAGTAAATGAGGAAATTAGGAAACTTCATAACAAATAAGTCTCCCAAAATGGCCACCAGAGAAAAAAAGCCCAAATGTGCCACACATATCCCCCTAGACTTAGCCCACATATAGCCCAATTACAGAAGTGTACAAAACACTTTTTATTTTTTATTTTTTTGCAGTTTTATATAGTGCAGACTGGTCAGGTATTGGAGCGTTGCATCTTACTTGGACCCCATATTGTGGATTTTGCATGAGATGTATCATGCGAAACATTGAACTTTACTATTCTGTTGACCTGAAGTTGCTCTGAACCGAGCTTTGTAACGCACTGCATTGTATTAAGAAAGAGGATTTACTGTTTTTATGTACACTTTTATGATCTATGTTTCTAAATCAGATCTAATAAAGTTTAATAAATTTAATTGAAGTCTCCCAAGATGGCCACCAGAGAAAAAGGAGTCCAAATGTAGCACAAATATCACCCAGATGTAGCCTATGTATTGCCCAATGAAAGAAGTGTGGAAAACACTTTTTATCCTTTGTGTTTTTTGCAGTTTTATATAGTGCAAGCTGGTCAGATATTGGAGTGCTTTACATGAACATTGGTTATATCATACAAGGACAAACTCATTTTGGTTGTAGGCATGGGAAGATTAAGTGATTTGACCAGAATCACAGAATGTCGAGCTGAAGCAGAAACTCCAACTTGGTTCCCCAGTTGCAAAGTCTGCAGCTCTGGAAGTAACACCACATTCTCTCCCCCTAAGCGTAACATTTAATCAAGTGGTCAACTGGATAATAAAGATAACAAATAATTTAAAAGTGCTTTGTCGCTATTTGAGAACTCAGAAAATATGTCCTCATTTTAGTTTTTTAGAGCACGAACCATAAGTTATATGCAAATAAGACCCTCTCATTTCAATAATTTCTAAAGGAAATGCTTTAGGTATTACAGTTTTGATTACATCAAGATGACGTCAGGCGTGCCACACGTTTGTAATAAATATAGAATGTTAGCAATCTAGTTGTTCATTAGGATACTGTTGGGAGGCAGAGGTCAGGGGCATGGACTCGGAAAATTGAAGGCAGGTGGTGCAGAGGCAACACTTTGACCACACTGGGCAGGCAGGAAGGGCAGTGGCAGCACAACATGGAGGGCAGTGGAAAGGGGAGCATGATCAACAAACCAACAATGCAGGACATGCAAGAGAGGCTGTGGCAATATAATAGACCATTGAGGGCAGAAGGAAGAGGCAGTGGTAGTATAACCATACATGCGAGCAGAGACGATGCAGGCAGGAAACGCCCAATGTTTTTAGGCCCAAAAGGGATTTATTTTATCTGTCTCTTGTCTACAATCGCCTCTTTTTCTATGCAAGTCAAAGGGAAAAATAAATTCCTTAATTTTTGTTTTCAAAATCTCCCTCTTACCAAGTTAAAAAACCATGGAAATCAATAGGGAGGGGACAGGACCATGCACATGGACAACAGAGAACAGAGGGGAAAGAGGCAATGGCAGCAAGCTGACCATACTGTACAGACAGGAGAAAAGCTGCAGCATAACAGACCATAAAGGGCAGGAGGGAGGAATCAGGGGCATGACAATGGAACAGACAAGCCAGGAGGGAGGGAATAGGGGTCTGCACATGAAAAGGGAGGGCAGGGGGCAAGGGGGCAGTGCAGGAGCAGCAATCTGCCCATGGAGGTCAGGCAGGATGGGCACTAGAAGCACAACACACCATGGAGGGCAATAGTGAGACTACAATGGCATACACACAGACCATGGAGGGATGGTGGAAGGGGGTCAGGGGCAGCTAGTTGACCACACAGGGAAGGTGGGAGGGGCCGTGGCAGCACAGAAGACCATGCATGGCAAGTAAGAGGGTTAGTAGCAGCACAATTTGGCC
This sequence comes from Triturus cristatus, assembly GCF_964204655.1. Lineage (NCBI taxonomy): Eukaryota > Metazoa > Chordata > Amphibia > Caudata > Salamandridae > Triturus > Triturus cristatus. The sequence goes on along the minus strand of NC_140583.1, from coordinate 593,294,038 downwards.
ATGATAGGCAAGAAGGAGGGTGCGGGGGCATGCACAAAGGATCATGGAGGTTAGAAGGGTGGGGTAGTTCAGGGGAAGAAGCCTCACAACAGACCACGCGGGCAGGCACGAGGAGCAGTTGCAGCACAACAGACCAGGGAGGACAGAAGGATGTGGCAGTAAAATGGACCATGGAGGACAGGAGGAAGGGGATAGGGGCATGGAATGTGGACAGGCAGGGTGGAGGTGGCAGGGAGAGGTTACAGTCATCTGACAATGCTAGGCAGGTGGGAGGGGAGTGGCAGTTAAACAGAAATTGTAGAGTAGCTAGGAGGGGCTGGTCCATGGAACATGGAGGGCAAAAAGGATGAATCAGGGGCATGCACACAGACATCGGAGGGCAGGGGAAAGGAGAGTAGGGGCAGCAAGCTAAGTACAGAGGCTAAGCAGGAGAGCAATGATGGGTAGGAGGAGTGGACTTGGACAATGGTTGGCAAGGAGGCGGGGAGGCAGGAGCAGCAAGCTTGGGTGGGGAGCAGCACAATGCCAGGCCAGACCCTGCTTCCAACCCCCCACCATCCATTGTGATAGGCATCTTACTTAACATTAAAAAAACTAGAAATTCGCTGGAAAAAACTGACAGGGACATTATAGTTAAACTCAGATTTCACTCTTACAAAACCACTGAAATTCAGTAGTTATAGTTACCTGAGCTAACTATAACCTAAGCCCCCGCAATGCACTGCTTATGACCTCAGACATTACATCCTTCATGACATGGCCAGTGACATCACTCAAGACATCACTCATGACAACTCAAATGAGCTGTGAATTGGATGGAACTATAATCACTAGAACTTTATTTAGGGATAGTGTGTGTATATTAACACCCCTTTTTATTTCTTTTCTTTCGTGTAAGTACCTCTACAATGTGCAACGTGCCCAGATCAATATGGCCAATAGCCTTTCGCTTTAAAGTAACGTGTAGTCCATTGTTTATGTTGATGTTTGCAATCATAAGTATGTTTATTATGAACAAGTCACATTGACGAACATACAGGTACGGGGGTCACGGAGCAAGATATGCTGAAATTACATTGTATGCATATTAACACTTGTTTTCTTTTCTTTATTGTATGAATTTTTGCATCGTGACCAGGCCAATATAGCTGACAGCTTATTGGTTTAATGTAATATGTAGTCTGTTGTTAATGTTGGCAAATGAAGCCATTTCTACATTTAAATAAGGAAGCTTCAATGACGTCTTGTATAGTGATCAAGGTTCGGACTAGCCGAAATGCGTGGATTGCGTCATTTGTAGCTGAAATACTTCCAAACTACAACCCTGATTCCTTCCTTGTAAGAGTGAGAGGAGATTGAATATATACATCTAAATATATAGCTCTCTTGCTTCTTTCTGCACGTCTCTTGCCTCTTTCTGCACTTCTCTTTAGGCCTGGGTGGTAAATTCCACGCAGCTCGTGGAATTTGCGGAATTATGGCAATTCTGCATTCCGCAGAGAACGCGGAATTGCCGAAAATTCAGCGATCCGCAGCATAGCGGAATTTTTTTCCTTGTTCTCGCTTTAAAAATGTGTGTTCGCATGCGCGGTAGCGACTTACCGGAATCCCTGCATTCGCCGACGAGTTTTCCTATCCATTCACGTGCCCCACATCATTCGGACGTGCTATCGGACATCCGTGGTTGTGAACAGGATACACGCATCATGAGCGATCGCGACAAGTGAGACAAGATGGCCGCGCCAATTCGCGACCGTATGGGCAAGTTCGCAAGATATTTCCCCCCGAGCATGTAAACAGCATCTCCGAACAGGATGAATGCATCGTGAACGGGTGGATCAAGCAATTCCGCGTGCTGGCTGAATTTTGCGTAGCTCGCGGAGATTTTTTACCGTTCCGTGGAACTTATTGTAACGCGACTACGCAAATTACGCCCACCCCTACTTCTCTTGCCTCTTCCTGCAGCTATCTTGCCTCTTTCTGCACTTCTCTTGCCTCTTTCTGCACTTCTCTTGCCTCCTTCTGCACCTATCTTGCCTTTTTCTGCACCTCTCTTGCCTTTCTGTACTTTTTTTTACTTCTTTCTGCAGCTCACTCTCTTCTTTCTGCTGCTCTCTTGCCTCTTTCTTTACCTCGCTTGCCTCTTTCTTTACTCTCTTCCCTCTTTCTGCAGCTCACTCTCATCTTTCTGTACCTCTCTTGCCTCTTTCTGCACCTCTCTTGCCTCTTTCTGCACTTCTCTTGCTTCTTTCTGGGCCTTTCTTTCTGTTTCTGCACCTCTCTTGCCTCTTTCTGCATCTTTCTTCCTCTTTCTGTACCTGTTTTGCCTCTTTCTGCACCTTTCTTGCCTTATTCTGTATGTCTCTTGCCTCTTTCTGAACCTCTCTTGCTTCTTTCTGCAGCACACTCCCTTCTCTCAGCACCTCTCTTGCCTCTTTCTGCACCTCTCTTGCCTCTTTCAGCACATCTCTTGCCTCTTTCTGCAGCTCACTCTCTTCTTTCTGCATATCTCTTGCCTCTTTCTGCACCTCTCTTGCCTCTTTCTGCAGCTCACTCTCCTCTTTCTGCCCCTCACTTGCCTCTTTCTGTACCTCTCTTGCTTCTTGCTGCACCTCTCTTGCCTCTTTCTGCTCTTTTCTTGCCTCTTTCTTCACCTTACTTGCCTCTTTCTACACCTCTTACCTCTTTCTGCACTTCTCTTGCCTCTTTCTGCACTTCACTTGACTATTTCTGCACCTATCTTGCTTCATGCTGCACTTCTCTTGCTTCTCTGTAGGAGAGTAGGATCTGCTTCACATGTTTACCCCCACTTTTTTGCTGGTGTTTCACTGTTTTTCGACTTTAGTCTGGCTGGGACCCTGCTATTCAGGGACCCAGCCTAGCTGTTTCCTCTCTAAATTGATTGCATGTACTTTAGGTACAGTTCAGATTGGATCTGAGGTGCCCCTATAAGTCCCTAGTATATGGTATACTATGTACCCAGCACATAGGTACCCCAGAGGCCTACCAGGGGCTGAAGCATGTATTATGCCACCCCTGGGAAGCCACCCAAAATGACACCACAGGTCTGCAACTGCAGTCTGGGTAAGGTGGTGCATGCACCCCTTACTGTGATATAGGTTACCTATATCACTATATACACACACACATATAAACCTATAAGTCACTCCTATGGCAGGCTTTATCAATCCTGAATGCAGAGTGCTTGGTTCTTATGTGAGAGGGTGCCCCTGCATGAGCAGAGCCCCTCTGCAGCATTCGGAGATTCTTCTCTGATGCTGTTTGTAGTGCAGCCTAACCATATACTCTTAAGTGCATTCTAACCAAACAGTAAATGCTAACTTTGGACTGGCTGCACGGAAACATGTCGTGTTTGGTGTCAAACACCTTGGAATCATACCCCCACACCAGTAACTGGTGTGGGAGTGTGATCCCACCCTTCTAGAGGGAGAGACATGGCAGCACTGGTATACCCGGTAGAACCTTAATCGAGCCCTGGCATCACAAAATGGATGCTGCAGCCACAGACGCAAGTCTGGCCTCCTACTGCTGACCAAAACTCCGGCAGGGGAGGCCTGGAAAATAGGTTTCCTGTTACAGGTAGGTGTAACCACCTCCTAGGCAGGATTATGTGTATTGGGGCTGGGTGGGAGCACTCTCTGAGTGCTTTTAAGTCCTGCACTGGGGGCACATTTGGTGTCCCTGTGCATAGTCCAGCTCAGACCGGTACAGGGGCTTCCAGCCCCTGCTCTGGCATGAAACTGGACAAAGGAAATGTGTTTAGCCGCCCCTCTTTCCAAACCCTCCCATAGGTGGGTCCCCAGAGCTAGTCCAACAACTTCCTTAGGTATAAGTAAGGAACCTCTGTAACCCGAACTTTAGATTACCCTGGACGAAACTCTGAAGTCAAATCCTGGACCTTCGACGCTCTGCTCAAGACCAGAGGACTGAAGAAATCTCCCTTGGGGGTCAAGGAGTGCCTCCCCTGCTTGGCAGGCACCAACAAAGCAATTTGCCAGTCTGCATTATCGAAGCTCCCGCCGGACTCCAAAGTATTTGCAGTCCAGGAAGAGGATTTCCAGACATCTTAGAGGCCAACCCGAGTCTCCAGCAAAGCTAAGACCCGCAGCCCTCGTGAGTAGCGTGGAACTGGAACTCCTAGTCACCGTGTACTTTTGCAAGTGCATTAACTTCTTGACGTCTCCTGAAGTCATGCTTGAGCTGACTTGTAGCCCCCATCTCAAGCACTGAATCCACTGAAGATTGTCAGTCTGGTCATTCCGAGTGACCCGTGGGCTGCCATTTTGTGTTTTGTTTTGAGGTCCCTTTGTGATCCCTGGTCTGTTGACTGGTGGGTCCCTGGGGGGGGGGACTTTGAATTTCCTTGGGCTTCTCTGGTTGCTCCAGATGTGCCCTGACTCCCTACCAAGTGGTGAGTCCCTCAGACCTTTCTGGTTTGCACTGAAGCATATTTCTCGTTTCTGTGTGGGTTGCTGTTGCCAAGGCTTGTTGTGTCCAATCCGGGCAACGACACTGCAGCACTCGACATCCTTTGTGGGATAGCTCAAATACAGCTCCTGGTTGTCCTCGATACTTCCTGGTCCTCGTGGCTGAAGAGTCAAGCTTCACCTCTTTCACCTGAAATCACCCGACATCGGTGGGCATCTGTCCATCGCCGTCCTGGTCACTGGCCAGTGACCCAGACTCTGTCCCCTCTGCTTTCAGGTTCTTCTCATCTTCGATCCAGGCTTGGATCTCTTTGGATACTTTGCATCTTCAGAGCAGCAGCACTTCTTCGCCAGCTCCCATTGAAATCAACGACGTGACCCGACACCAAAATACACCTATGCACCCGGCTTCCGTGGATGAGCCAGGAGGGATAGCCCTAGAACTTCCTAAGTCCAAAAGGGTTTGGTCCTGACTCACTTCTAAGTGTCCCTAATCTTTAAAAATCTAACTGCGACTTGTAATATGTGATGTCATCAGCACTGCATTGCGGGAGCACGAGTTAAAGTTAGCTTAACTAACTATAACGGGCGAATTTCTCTGGTTTTGTACTAATTGAAATGTCCAACTAAATATAACGTCCCTGAAACCTGTTTTTTTCAGTGATTTTCTATGTTTTTTTAAAGGCTAATTTCTAACTATTATGTCCCTGAAACCTATGTTTTTTTTCAGTTAATATATAAATTCACTTAAAAAACCATAGGTTTCACACAGGTTATAGTTAGGTGGACATTTCACTCGTAAAAAACCAATAAAATTCCCCCGTTATAGTTAGTTCAGATAACTATAACTCGCGCGCCCGCAATCCACTGCTCATGACGTCACATATTACATCACTCATGACATGGTCAGTGGCATCACTCATGACATCACTGATGACATCATCCTTGTGATAGAGTGGCGGTCGCGCGAGTTATAGTTATCTGAACTAACTATAACGGGGGAATTTCATTGGTTTTTTACGAGCGAAATGTCCACCTAACTATAACCTGTGTGAAACCTATGGTTTTTTAAGTGAATTTGTAGGTTTTTTTAAATGCTAAGTTATGTATTTATTAATATATTTGTTTTTCTTAACGTTTTTCACCGTACGTGCACCATGCGCGCACCGTGCGCTTCGTGCACCGGGCGCGCGCTTTGGGCGCACGGTGCGCACGTATAGATATTTATATGCTTTTAAATGCTATTTTCTCAGGAAATACTGAACAGATTGACACCAGACCTGCAAAAGGCACTTCCCTGACCTGAGGACTACCTCTCTGCCAAATTTCAAGTAATTCTGTTCAGCCGTTCGGGCTGTACCTTTGACTAAAGGTCCTATGGAAAAATGCATGGGGAAAACGCGTTTTGGGACCCCCCTTTTTTCTCGTCCCCCGCTTGACGAATCACCCCGAGACTTTTAGGGTAGGAGCTGAGCGGAGCACCCCATTAGTTTTGAAAATTTCGCGAAGATTCGCCAACCGGCGCCAAAGTTATTCTAAATAGAATTTTGAGATTTCCTATGGAAACACGGTCCTAACTATAACTATCTACTGGCGACCGCCAGTAGATAATATATATGTATATATATATATATATATATATGGACAGGATGTGGCTAAGTCTCTGGCACAACCGGGGGGGCGAGGTATCACAAGCAGCTTCTCGGAATCGGCTCAACCGCAAGGAGCGGGGAGAGTTAAGCAAGTTCTAACAGGGACATAGAAAGCAATTCTTCATCAGGTTGACGAGAGCATGGCAACACAAAATTGAGTCTCAGCGACCATTTTAAGCATAGTTTAACAGTCCCTCCTTTTGCCATCTAGAGGCAACTATCAGTCATCACTTATGTCAATGTTCATCATATTCTGGACCTCCTTTTCAAGCTTCATCATGGCATTCTCGTGGTGTGAATTCACTGGGTTGGGTGCTAAAGAGGTGGCACAGAGGCCACATAGCGCGGGCATACATTGAACACAGAGGCAGCTAGAAAAGAATGCGGCTGCAATGATGGCAACGAAAATCAATATCTTCCATCCCCACTGAGAGACCAGGCCCCAAAACCAACCGGTTAGGGACCATGAACCCTCATCCTAATGGATGTCGGAAACAATCTTATGGAGCTTCTAGATTACTTGATAAACTGTTGGTGCATTATCATGTATATATACACAGCAGCTGGTTCTGATCACTCTACAGACTCCTCCACGGTCCGCTAGGATTATGTCAAGAACCATCCGGTTCTGTAAAGTCAAGAGGCGGTCCGCTTGAAGTTCAGCAGTGATGTTACTGAGAGCACCGGCAGTCACGTTGATGGTGGTCTTCACCACTCTTGTAAGAGCGTCGAATATTGGGACTATTGACCATAGGGCCCCAAAAGAGGAGGAACCCTTTAGCAAAGTCTCCAAATTCTTGGCCAGCTGAGTCTTCAGCGTCAATTACACCTCTCTTCTGGATGTGGTGTGTTGCATCGGCTGTGTATGTTGGGGGAAGCAACCAAGCGATATAACAGGTGCCAGCCCATGACTTGGCAGCCAGGTTTAGGCCTTGCTCCCGTACACAAAATAGCTATTGAGCGAAGCCACCAGAGCTGGGCGAGTCGAGCCATTAAGCTGGAGCGTGTAGGCACAGTCACTCTCCCCCACTCATACTGTTCCACTGCTCTCGATGCAGTATCGTCCAGAATGTGGGTAGACAGGAAGGTCCCTGAGGGGTGGCAGCCGTCGTCTCCCTCCACTGCCGGTGAGGCTCAACGGATAGAAAGATAGGTTGTTCTCATATTCATCTTTTTCGGGTGAAGTCCTATTCATATTTGGCCACTCCGTAGCCAAAATGTGGGTGAATGCTTGCTTGCTACTATTTTTCACTGGGGATCGCGTAGATGGGTTACCTGAATAGAAGGTGTCAAAGAATACCACAAACCATCCGTAGGCTGAACCGGCTCAAGAAAAGGGAGCGGGAATCAGGGGCATCCCTGTGCCCGCAGTATGGGGCAGCAACCCACATACCCAACAGTTCATTGTATTCACCACAAGCTGGTGCTGGTATAACATCTGAATGAAAGTATTGTTATAAAATTCTGCCCTTCTTGTTTGTATGTCGGGGGGCAATAACACATGCTGATGAGGTGCTTCTGTAGAGGTAGGAGACTCAGGTGCTGCAAGGGCAGCGTGTGTTATCCACCCGAGACAAGCCAGTCCAAGTAAACTAATTATGAGTACAAGTAGACAGATCGTGTACCGGCCATGTATTATCTTTATGTACTTTCTCTTCTTCATTTTCCTGTCCTTGAAGCTTTCAGCGTTAATTTTTGTCACCGTCATGCTTCACCCGGTCTTCCCTAGTTGCTGCCTGTGATTGGTGGTTGCTTCACCGGACAGTGATTCCAGCAGTCCTATTGACACACTCTGGTCCGCTGCACCGGCACCGGTCAGATATATCCGCCAGCAAATATCACAGCCCTACAGCGAACGTCAGGCCAGGTGAGGTAGAGGGCAGAGACCTTTGTCTCTTCAGTCCTTTTTTCTGGGTCGAAGGTTGTACCTGGTGGATCCAGGCGTTGTTTGATCAGGAAACAAAGGCTCCGGCTGTTGTGTGGCCCGCAGCCTCAAACGCTGAGGAACAGCAGCTTGCAGGATGTCGTCGTCCTCTAGCTCAGATGAAGCACAGGCAACATTAGCGTCACTGAAGGGTACGAAGCGTGGGATTTGTTCACATTCGTCATCTCCCTGGGCCTACTTGACCCACTGGTCGTATGGCAGTGGCAGAGGCACTCGTTTGCAGTGTGTCGCGTGTACCCAATTCTTTCTTCCTGCCACTTTCACTGCAGACCTGGTAGCCAACAACACTTGCTGAGGCGCTTTCCACCTCGGCTCCAGGTACTTGGACCTCTGAAAGTTGCGGATGCAGACCCAATCACCTGGCTGGATGGTGTGGCCAGGGCCCTCGGGCTTGGGTGGCAGGATGTCCTGTACCCAACGATGAATAAGACGCAGGTTAGTGGTCAATTCATGTAAATAATCAATCAGTAATGGGTATTCAATATTAGAATATTTCTTTGGGCGGGGCACTCCCCAAACATTAGCTGGTCAACCAAACACTATTTCATAAGGAGATAGTCCGGTGCGGGAATGTGTCGTGGCTCTAGTGGATAAAAGGGAAAGGGGCAGGGCGTCCGTCCAAGACAGTCCTGTGTCAGCCTGTATTTTAGCCAATTTAAATTTCAATGTCCCATTGTGGCGCTCAACCAAACCCGCTGACTGGGGGTGATTGGTGGCATGGAACTTCTTTTTGATCCCCATCCCTACACACACTTTCTTCATTATTTCCCCTGTAAAGTGGCTTCCGTTGTCGCTCCGGATAATTCTCGGCATTCCGAATCTGGGAAAGAATTCCTTCAACAAGATCTTAGCAGTGCTGATAGCAGTGTTGTGCTTAAGGGGGTATGCCTCAATCCACTTACTAAAGGCACACACAACCACCAGGACATATCGGAGGTTGTTGCATCTTTCCATCTGAATATAATCTATTTGGAGCACCTCGAAGGGGCAAGATGGGGGCGCAAAATTTCCAGCAGGTGTTGTTGTGCCCTTACCTGGGTTATGTATCAAACAAATCATGCAATTCCTGACTAGCCTCTCAGCATATTTTGGGATGTGCTTGTTTTGCCATACCGGAGCTAGAAATTTGCAAATACCTTTTGCACTAATATGAGCTGGGCCATGAGCCATAGTGACCACTGGCAAAACATAGGCATCGGGTAACAACCACCGCTGTTGTTCAGACAGATCAGTCCAACAGTCATTCTCATCTAATAGGCCTGTTTGCTCTTCCCATAGAGCCTTTTCCTCTCTAGTTGCCTCCGCCTGTATTTCCTTCACATTTTCAAGAGTGTCCTCATGCATCCCTCCCTCCGGGACCCAATTTGAGGGGCCAGCTACATACATGCGGGTGGAGGCATTTTTGGCTGTTTCCTTTGCAGTCTGGTCAGCAAATGCATTACCTCTTCCTATGTAATCTGTTACTTTCTTGTGAGAGCTACATTTAACCACAGCTATCTTGGAAGGAAGGGTCAATGCTTCTAACAGTCTGCTGACCTGTTGACCATGTTATATCTTAGTACCGTGAGAAGTTAAAAATCCCCTCTCAGCCCACAGTCGCCCAAAATTATGGGCCACTCCGGAAGCATACTGGCTGTCGGTGTAGATGTTGACGGCCATCCCCTCACTCAATTCACACGCTCTTATCAGCGCCACTAACTCAGCGGCCTGTGCTGATTGGTAAGGTATCCTCTCACTCTCCACCACTGTCTGTAATGTGGTGATAGCATAGGCGGCAGTTGTACCACCATCAGAAAGTTTGAAACAAGAACCATCCACATACAGGGTACCATCAGGATCAGTGAGGGGTGTGTCAGTCAAGTCCACACAGCTTTTAGTCTCTTCCTCCGTCCAGAGGACACAATCATGCGGATCAGAACTAGTGTCACCATCAACAAAGGGTAACAATGTGGCTGGATTCAGTGTAGTGCAGCGGCGGATGGTGATATGACTGGCTAAGAGAGTCAACTCATATCCGGACAAACGTGCACTAGCAAGGTGTTGAGTTTTTGTCCTATTCAATAAAGTATCAACTGCGTGAGGAACCATAACTGTAAGCACAGTATCAAGAACGAGACCTGTAGATTGGTGAATGTATATGGCAGCTGTGGCTGCTGCTCTCAAGCAACTGTGCAACGCACGTGCCACGGGATCAAGAACTGCAGAAAAATATGCAAAGGGGCGTTGTTTGTCACCGAAACGCTGTGTTAACACTGACATTGCGCAACCATCATGCTCATGTACGAAAAGAGTGAAGGACTTTTGATAACTAGGGGTGCCTAGCACCGGGGCCGAACACAAGGTGGTTTTCAGGTCTTCAAATGCACGCTGGCACTCATTTGTCCAAGGAAGCGGGTGGGGAACATCTTTAAGTGCGAGGGCCAACAAAGGTTTAATGAGTAGAGAAAAATTGGGTATCCATTGGCGGCAGTAGGAGGTGATACCAATGAAAGCACGGACCTCTTTCTGTGTTTTTGGTGGGGGCATTTTACTGATAGTCTGTATTCGTTCAGGGGTGAGGCGGCGTCCCTCCTTCTACAGGAGATGACCTAAGTAGGTAACCTCATGTCGACAATATTGGAGCTTGGAGAGGGAAACTTTGTGATTGAACTGTGCCAAATGCAGGAGCAATTTCATCGTAACTTCTTTACATAATGCCTCGGTGTCTGCCGCTATGAGCAAATCATCAACGTACTGGAGTAATGCAGTACCTTGAGGTAGGGACAGGAAATCAAGTTGGCCCTTGAGGGCCTGACTATAAATGGAAGGGCTCTCTGTATATCCTTGTGGAGCTCTACAGAACTGGAAACTACGACCTGCCAATGAGTATCCGAAATGATCCCTACTCTGTTCATCAACGGGTATACTAAAGAAGGCATTCTTCAAATCAATGACAGAAAAGAAACATGATGACGGGGGGACCATAGTGAGTAAGGCAGTGATATCTGGGACCACAGGAAACTGGGGAACTACTATTTTATTTATTTCGCGTAAATTAATGACAAAACGATAAACAGGGGGCTTGGAAGGGTCGGTGTGTTTGAGGACAGGCAACATTGGGCTGTTACACACATTGCTCTTGTCTCTTCAACCACGCCCTTGTCAACAAGTTCAGGAATGATCTGGAGTAATGCCTTCCCCCCTTCCTTGGGTATTTTGTATTGGGGAAGTCGGGGGAGGCGAGCATTTTCCTTTAGGGTAACAGAAAAGGGAGGTATGGACAAAAGGCCGACATCAGTATCACCTTGGGCCCAAAGGGTAGGAGGGACGTTTTGAAGTTCCTGGGGAAGGGGATCTGAGGAGGCTAAATATACTTGGTGTGTGGTAGGGGGGCCCATAGTGATGTAAACACCATCAGGAGAACAGTATATGGTGGCATGTAATCTTTTCAATAGATCTAAACCCAACAAATATTCGCCACATGTGGAAGTCAAAACCAAAGGGGAATCAACCATGCATGGTCCTATCATTAGTTCCAGTGGTTGTGAGACGGGGCTAAACACTGGAGTACCAGAAAACCCCACAGAAACGTTATTTGCGCCAGACAAGGGGGCCCCAGGGACTTTAGACCTAGCAATAGAACTTTTGGTTGCACCAGTGTCGACCAAGAATGGTTCCATAGAACCCAATGTTGTAACGTGAACATATGGTCCCTTCTGGTCAACAGGAATAGGCACGGGTCCCTTTCCTTGTCCTTGGCAATCCTAGTGGAACAGAAACCCAGTCCCTTCTTCGGGCTCATAATCCTCAGTAAAATAATTGCGATTTTCATAATTGGCTGTATCAAATCTATTCTCGTGCATGAGGGGGCGCCTGTTCTGTGACTGCGTTCTAAGTCCGCCTCGTCCTCGTCCTCTCTGGGGCCGTTGCCCTGTGAAGCGGTCAGCTGGAGCAGAGTGGTTCCGGACCAACAAGGGACACTCATCACGCCAATGACCCTCCTGGTGACAATAAGCGCACTGATTGGGCCCCAGCGGTGGGCGAGGAGTCACGGGGGCAGGTTTCTGAGCAATTCGTTGAAACTTCGGGGCACCCCTGTTTTGGGTCTGGGTCGGGTATACCTGTTGGAGTAATACCTTTGTTTTCAGATCTTTAGTCTTCTTATCTGTTTTGTCTCGCTCTTCATTCTCCCTATTCTCATAATACTGGGTCATTGTCAAAAAGCCAGACGGGGTGGAAATGGGCCAGGCACTTTCTGACATTTTGAGCTTAGTCCCAAGTTCTGGCAACAAATTGGACACAAATGTATCCACAAACAGTCGCTGTTCCCCTTCTGAAGTCATATCCTGGCCACTATAGTCGGTGAATGTGCTTTCAAATCGTGTGAAAAAGTCTGAGACACTTTCATCTTTCTTTTGCCTGCAAGCAGCTAATTTATCCCAATTAATACGGTGAGGTGTCAACATTGTTTTCATGGCGGTAAGTATCTGGGCCGAAAGGGCCAAGATCATGGGATCAGGTTTCTCACCGCCAGGTCGTGCTCTGTCAGCCTCCCCAAGTTGTTGCCAAGTGTGGCCAAATTCTGCCTGATCATTATGACGTATTCTAGACCATACTTCAGTCGGTACTACCTGTCCCATTAACATATCAATATCTGCTAAAGTCATCACGCAAGACTGGAGGGTCTGAGTCAATTCCTTGTAATAACCCGCTGGATTTTTACGTGGGTCAGGCACCTGGCTTTTAAGCTGGAGGACATCAGACCTTTTCCAAGGGACATGGACCCACATTTGCCTAAAACCTGCCGGTATGTCAGGTTGGTCACCCACGCCAGCAACGCGGTCCCTCCAAACAGGCTGTTCCTCCCTCATTGGAAAACCCTCATTCAGCATGACATCAGGTAAAGAGTCCCTAAAGGCTACTAACATGACCTGATCTCAGAATAGTGCGGGGCCCTGAATGTCCCCCTTCGCAACCTTATTGCGGAGGTCAGACAGACACAGGGGTGGACCTGATTCTACAAAATCTACCCACATTTGGGTCAGTATGTCACACATATCACAAAAAGTGTCAATCTGTTGGATGCGCGTCCACTGATCCATGGTCATCCATATATCCTGAGCGGTGTATATAGTGCCATTTCCCATCCACATGCGAGCCTGTGTATTACCTCATAGCGAGTTGTTCCTGTGTATTACCTATCTGTCTGCGCAAAGTACGTCGTCTGGGAGTGGGTGGTCTATGCTGAGTTACATAAGGAATATAATCGCGGACCACTGACCAAGCATTTGCCAATAGCCCTGCACTGGGGGAAGGTGTCTAATGACTGTCAACAAGAAAGGGATTAGTTGTGACGGGAGTTAAAGGCACATTGGGTTGGACAGGCACGGGACCAGTGGAAGGAGCAACAGGGGAAGGGGGAGGGTGGACCTGCACCGGTACAGTGGCCTGAACAGTCGGGACATTGGGAACGAGTGGCTGAGGAATCGGACGAACCAGGGCATGGGCAGGGGCAACAACTGGAGTGGAAGCGAGGGCCAATTGTGCGGGATCCAGGGCCGGATACATGGTGGGAGCATAAGGTGGAGGGGTGTCCAACATGGAGGACATGAGAGGGTCATGTCCCGGGCCTTTTCGGGGACCTTCTTGGTAACGTAACATCTGTCTGTCTGCATTCGATGTAATCTATCATGTATCACTATACCCTCTTCTATTTTCTGATCATCATGATTCTGGGCCTTCTGAATCACACTCATATGCATTGTTTTATCTTCGCTCTTTTTGAGTTTGATTTCCTTCTGCTTGGACTCCTTTCGCCAAACCCGAAAGGAATTAAACATCGCAGGTGTAACTTTTCTTTGAAACAATTTCTCTTTCAGATTGTCTAATACAGGAGGTTCAACACTACCATGCATTGGCCATTGTCACTCAGCATTACCCTTTGCATACTTGTGCCAGAGTGAGGAAAACACAATCGGGCCAATACCATGTTTAGCATAGACTTCATGATTAGGGGTCCCCAAGGGAGGAATCAGACAAGATTCCTCCAATACGGAGTCCTGTGCACAACAACAACAACACCATTTCCGAAACTTACTAAACCCAGGCATCTCTAAATGCGTATCCTGGTTCCAAACATCAAAGGGTACAATCGAACATTTACAGCATATGACTGTACTTACCCCTTGGCTTCGGCTTTTGCAAAAGTCGAACAATACCCAAAACCAAATACAATTCACCAAAGAAGTGGGTCACTCCCACTCTTACCTGACCGTTAGTCTTCCCTCGCATGGCAAGTATCACAAAGGTCTCGATCTACAGAAATTAGGAACCGAAACTGGAGCGTCAGTCAGGGCCGCAGTCGGATAGCCCATAGCCCATAGGAGGGAGGAATCACGCAATCGGAGACCTCGGGCCCACAAGGACAAATTTCAGCCGATGTAGTGGCGTGCATCCCTTGGAATTCGATAACGGACCCCTCACGACCACCAGGCTCGATGACGACCACCGAAGACGCCCCACGTTTGGGCGCCAATTGTAGAACCGGCTTTTGGAGACCCCTCCCGACTGGAGGGTCAAAGCCAGCGGTGCAGGGGACACCTAGAATGTACGGGTTCACCTTGATTACTCATGCATTACCAAAGAGACCAGGACAACTTAGCTGTGGAGGAAAGTAAATTACTTTAATAGCTCGAGCTAAGGACAGGGTCCCAGAATGGTACAAAGACAATTCTACGGAGACTGCTGCTTCACTCCGCAGCATACACACAATTATAGCACTAGCCACACCCTTTACACATCCATTCAGAATACAAGTTCCTTATCAGTGTTGGGTGGCGTAATCATGGCCAGGGAGCATCTGTCTCTTGATTGCACAATGTACACAGCCTCTTGCTTCAGCGCCCAGATGGCGTGGTCACAGAGCACGCCGTTGATCGTGGGAGAGTTGCCAATAGTGGACAGGATGTGGCTAAGTCTCTGGCACAACTGGGGGGGCGAGGTATCACAAGCAGCTTCTCAGAATCGGCTCAACCGCAAGAAGCAGGGAGGGTTAAGCAAGTTCTAACAGGGACACAGAAAGCAATCCTTCATCAGGTTGCAGAGAGCATGGCAACACAAAATGGAGTCTCAGTGGCCATTTTAAGCATAGTTCAACACATTTTGCATTTGTCACCCTAAGTGGGAAGGGTATGGCCAGACGTGGGTCCCATGCTCACTGCTTCACTGGACTCAAGTTAGCCTGGCTGATGAGGGGTGATGTCCCAGGACGCTTGTTTCTGGTCCAGGGAGGACCTTGCTTGGTAGCTCGGGCTGGACTGTTCCCATGAGGGACAGGGTCAAGACTGATTTGCATATGGCTGGGTCCAAACTAGGGTGGCGTGGTGAGCAAAAGTATGATGGTTTAAACCCAGATCTTTGTGACTGGGGTGAATGTTTGCATTTTTCAGCATTCCGTCCTTCATTTGTTCCTTTTGCAAGTATGGTGGGGGGTCAAAATGGGGGAGGAAAGGAGAAATAAATGAACTGACGGTGAGCCAAGGGCAGGCCTCGAGGAAGGCCAGAGACTACAGACTGCAGGTCTAGGCTTGCGGTGCCAGTGTGCAGAGAGGGGCAGGGGCAGAAGGAATGTAATGGAAAACCAGGAAGGGGACAAAGCTGCGGAGGAAGGCTGGTTGGCGTCGGGTCGGGCCGTACACCCAGAGAATGCCCCAGTGACAATGGAGGGGTTAGAAGGGGGCCGCTGCCATACTCAGGCAGTCAGTATGTGCCAAGAAAGTGTGTCCTGGAAACAGTGGTGTAGGGGGCCATGAAGGGTGGTTGGGGAGGGAAAGGTTGGTGTGTGGAGTTGGTTTGTAACTCAATGAGTGGCTAGAGGCAATAGGGAGAGGGTCACAGCGAGGGGCAAGATTGAGGGAAAGAGGCAAAAAGGTTGAACCTGTAATGGCAGCTCTCCAGTCTGGAACAACACTTCCACCGGGGACACCGCAGTCACAAATAAACAGTCCTAACAGTATGATACATCAAAAAACATCACAGCATAAAATAGCCCCGGGCGTGCAGATACACAGTATGAAAAGGCAGTGCAACAGAAAACAGAACAGAGCATAACTGCTCAGGAACATTCTGAACATTTCTTAACAATGCAAACATCACTGAGGAGTGATACAGGCATGCAACATTATAGTCATCCATCGGTTGTTGGGAGTTCAAGGACTCCGGGCCTCCAGCAGCCAAGGAAGGGGGGCAGCAAACCATGCAGCCAGAAGAATGTCTCAGTCATCGGGGTGGCAGGGCTTCATCAGAGATCGGGATTTGTCGAGTCCCTTGTCCTGACTGAAGACATCCACCACCTTTAGGCCAAATTCCTGTCTTCCTTGGATTAGGCCAGTCTCTCTACGTCTGTGCCCCTGTCTCAGTTCCCGACAGTGCACCAGTGACTGCAAGAGGTAGCAGGAAAAAGAGGCAAGGCAGAGGAACGGGGGACAGGCTGTGAGTCCAAGGGGGTGAGGTCCACAGCATGAACCGTGACTCCTTCCATGGTAGGGCATCCGGGTCCAAAAAGTCTTTGGACTTACCATCTTTCATGATCCACATAAGGGCAGGTTTGAACAGTCCAAACTTGATGTCCAGTTTTTGGAGCTGGGGCCAGAGGGCCAGAAACACCTTACTTCGGTCATTGGTCTCCCACAAAAAGTCGGCAGCTATGCGGATCTCGTGTCCCTCAAAATGATACGGGCCATGTGATCAGGCAATGGTTAGGAGCTACTGCACCTGTTCATGTCGGACGAAGCAGGAGGTGATAGGGCACAGCTGTCCTGATGAAACTGATCGGGGGGGCCAATGCGGTGTGCCCGTTGGATATCCTGGAGGGGAGCGAAGGCAAGTCCTGTAAGATTAGGGAGGAGGCTCCTGAGGAAATCCCTCACATCTGTGCCCTAGGCACATTCGGGGAAACCAAAGAAATGGACATTGACCCTGCGGCATCTGTCCTCCAGATCAATGATCTTGTTCTATAGGTATAAGAGCCCCTGGTTCCACTCCGGTATGGTGTTGAGGTGGACCACTATGGCTACACATTGCTGCTCCATCCCCCCACGCAGTCCTTAATGCCTGCAATGTTAGTTTTGTTTGCAAAGTCTGAGATTTTGGAGTCCACGCCTTTCAGGTGATGGCCAACTACTGTGACCTCCTGCAGGATGCACTCCATAGTGTAATCCTGTTGCAGGCAGGAAGGGACTACAGCGGGCCCATTGCCAGTCGACTTACTGGAAGGTATCTCCAGGGAGGTGGTCAAGTAGGGGGGAAAGTAAGGTTCCCCAAAGGCCCACAACGCTGTGGAGGAGCTGGTGACTCACAAATTGGTAACCAGTCAGCAGTGAGCTCTTGAGATGTAGGGAACCAGTGGTGCAGTAGCTTCCCCAGAGGGCGCTGATCAACCTAGTTGGGCAAGTCATCAACCTGTCTTTGTATTGCTCAAGGGTGCAGAGGAGTAGACCTTATGTGAGAATCGCATTTTCAGCTCAGGCTGGTGCAGTGGGCAAAATTGCACTGTTTGGAGGATTACCCCAAACTCCAGAATAGAAGTATCACATCTTGGGGGGGCTGATGGTCAGTGACTCCCCCTGACCATGGGGACAGCGTGAGCGATGGGGTGGTGATGAGTCCGGAGAAGGACTTCAGCAAGAAAAGGGCTGCTCCTATTGTTGAATCTGTAATGGAAGACCCCAAGGGTTGGGATTTCTCCAACTTGTGCAAGGACCAGTGAGTGGACTTTAAGGGCTAGTTAAAAAGTCTCCTGTTAAGCTTCAAGAACATAAACTCTATAGATGCCCTTAAACTGCATTGTATGCCGCTGACCAGTTACCACTGGACTTGCCCTGTACCACATTGGTGTAACAAATGGGATCAAGTCCTAGCTCCACAATCGGTCCCCCTCAGGTAGTAGACCCTTGGCTGGTGCTACAGTGTGCTCTTTCTCGCCACTTGTGAGCCTGAAGCTAAATGATAACAGTTTTTGGTACAGACTCCGATACTCACGCACTACCACTATTTGTGAGTTCATCAGGAGCCTCAAACACATTTAACAACCATGGCTCCCATTGGATTGCTACACTTCCCCTGTCTGTTGATGTTGAACCCAACACCAGACTCAATCTGCAGAGAACCCAGCCTGCGAGCCCATCGACGAGAAAAAGAAACAGAAACGTTTCTAAGTGCAAAGGTAAAAGTATGACTGGGACCATCCCAGCCCCTGCTCCCGAACTGCTCTTCATCGAGGTCAGTCTGAAATTTTACCTTTGACCAAGACCCTCATATTCTAGGCTCCTAGAATACTGATGCAAAGTCGAAAAAAGTGATTTATATAATGTTTTGCAGTGAATTGAAGTGATTTATACAAACATTTAAAAGACAATATCTATGGCTCCTTCATTAGATTTTTGTTGTTTTGGTGTCTATTTAAGATTAAATAAACATGTAGTACTTGTATACCTTGGAATGGCATTTCTATTGTGTAATTTCTCTTACTTATTGATACTGATAAATGCTTTACACCTGTTTAGATTTGTGTTGTTTTGGTGTCTATTTAAGATTAAATAAACATGTAGTACTTGTATACCTTGGAATGGCATTTCTATTGTGTAATTTCTCTTACTTATTGATACTGATAAATGCTTTACACCTGTTTACCTTTGAGCTAAGGCTGACTGCTCTCTGCCTCACCTACCGAGTTGTGATCTGTGGTTTGATTTAAAGAAGCCTAACTGGACCTGAAACAGAATAGTGATATTTATTACTTGGTGGGGTCTCACAACCACTCAAACTAATAATACCCTTTCTCACACAGGAAAATGTCTGAGTCAGTGGTGGCATTAAGGATAGGTGTTAGTACTTTGCCTATAGGTCAGAGTACTTTAGTGAAGGCATGGTAGAGGCAGGGGTCCTATGGGGCCCTGAGTGGCTGCATGGGTTTTGTCGATGGTGATGATGGGCTATGAGGTAAGAGTTTGTTCTTCGGCTGTAGTGGGAAGTTGACTTGCGAAGGTGACGGCATCTGGTTGAGGGTCAAAGTTGCTGTATAAAGAGGTGATTTTGTTACAGAAGAATTGTGAGAGATTGTTGCAGGGGTCTTGGGATAGTATGATGTTGCTCGAGGCAGCCAGAGGCATTTTGAACTCTTTGATGACAGTGCAGATTTCTTTGTTGTTATTTTTGCTAGCATCAATAAGGTGTGCAAGAGCTGTGCGCATAGTGTTTTACATCTGTTGGTTGTAAAATCTTACGGCAGATTTGAAGACATCCTTATCTGTGATGCCTTGACTTGATCTCCACTTGCACCCTAGTTGCTTACAGTGACATTTCTTCAGCCTGAGTTCCTCTGTGTACCAGCTGGCTTGTGGTCGGGCTCTGTCTCTTGGGGTGAGTTTGAGGGAAATGTGGGTGTTGGTGCATTCAATGATCCAGCTCTTGAATTTTTTGATAACATCTTGTAATCTGTGGCTGTGCTTGGGCTACTGTGCGAGTATGGCAGAGGCCTAGTCCTACGCTGTGGTGTTTGTCGAACTGCTACAGGTGGATTTGTTGGTGGTAGGTCTATGGTGGTGTGGGATGGGTATGTTGAAGCTGATGAGGGTGAGGTCTGTCCATGCCATGGGGGATGGCTTGTCAACTAAATGTTGTTAATGGAGGAGAAAATAGGATCCAGAAAGTGTCCAGCAGTGTGGGTGGGTCCAGTAACCTGTTGGATGAGACTGAGCTTTCTGAGGTTTTCGAGAAGTGCCTGAGATTTAAGTCCAGTGAAGTATTCTATGTTAAAGTTTAGGTTCCCAGGGAAGTTGAAGGTGCTGGCATTGATGATGAGGAATGTGAGAAAGTTTGTGAATTCACTGGCAAAATTATTGCAGTGGTCTGTATACAAGCATTCTGCCAAGAGGGAAGCTTGCAGAATTGTGTAACTTGAACATGAGGTGCTCCATGTAGCTGATGGAGTCCTTGAAAATAATGGTGATTTCATGTTTATGCTTGTTCTGACTGTCTTGTGAGATGATCTTGAGACCTAAGGGGAAGGTTGTGGGGATTTCTGATGCCGAGGATGGGTTTAGCTATGTTTCTGTGAGCAAGAGCAGGTCCAGAGAGTGGTTGTGCAGCAGGTCCCATATTTCTGTGGCGTGATTGGTAAGTGATTACATGTTGAGGTGCATGCATGAAAGTGTGGTGACGTGAATGGATGATGGTTGGTCTCTGAGTTGGTGTTCTTGGTGTGGAGTGTGAGAGCGAGGGAGAGTGCATGAGAACGCGCAGGAGGTAGCCAGAAGAGGAAAATACAGAGGCACAGAAACAGCAACAGAATCAAGAATCACAAAACTGAGTAAGATGACACAGATTGAGTGAGAGAGAGACAGAAGAGAGAGAGGGTTTGAGAGTGAATCATAGAGAAAGCCAACAGGAGAGGAATGAGTCGAGGCCTCCAGGCACAGGAACCTAGCCCAAAAGGGGCATGTTTAGACAGAGGCTCAAGCTTGGTAAGTTCTAGTGGGTTAGGACAGACACCTACTTAATAGCTGGTCCACATGGCTGTTAACTAGATCCTGGAGAGGAGCACAGGGGGTGGTGGGTGGATCATAGACGTGCACAGGGTAGGAAGCAGGATAGTGGGAGTGCAGGCAAGTTGGAGCTTGGGAAAGGAAGTAAGGAGTGTTGTGGGGAAAAAAGTGAGAAAAATGAGGCACAAGCAAAGGAAGCAGAGCAAAAGGCAAAAACAGGGGGAGAAGCCTGTAAAAAGCACTGCAATAGATGCACAAATGGAAGAAAAACAGAAGCAAACAAAAAACGGCAAAAACAATGCAAGGCAACAAAAGAAGGCACAGAAACGAGGGGTAGTGATTGAGGATCTTATTTACATATTATTGTTATTTGCAAAGTGTGTGCTGTACGATGGGGTCATATTAAAGAATGTAAGTAATTGCAGTATCTGCTTGTAAACCTCCTTGTAGTGTTAATGTATTATAATTCAATAAAATGTCTTACAAAAAAAGAAACATAACGTATCTATAGAGATTAATGCGATCAACAATTTATGTAAGAGTAAAGTTGCAGGTGTAAATTACTCACAAGTATAAGTTACCTTTGAGAATTTCCCCACTAATGTCTCTGCAGCCATTAATGTAATCGGTAATTTATTAAACCTTGAATACCGTTCAAAAGAGTTTTTGATTAATATTTATCTTAATAAGATGTACCTGTATAAAAGCTCATCTGACACGGAATTTTAAGCCAACTGCATCACATCACATTGATGCATTATATGACAACATTGATGACAACACTGTTGACATTTCAAATGGCACCATTCTTGTTTAAGAGATCAACATGAAACCTTCACTAGGAGCTAAACCTATATGAATATATATATTCACTCAAAAAAAACAAAGGCCTAAGTGATGTTACAGTTAGGTGAAAATGTCAGTTGCAACGTAAAAAAGACACTTAGTCTTTTGTAGTTGAATGAAGTAACTATAACTCGCACTCACACCGTGCACAGTGTTGTCATCAATGATGCCATTTCAGATATCATCAGTGATGTTATCAATAATGTCATAGAACATGTTCAGAGTGATGTAATATGTGAGGTTATAAGCAGTGCATTGCAGGGGTGCAAGTTATAGTTATCACAGTAAACTATGACTGGTGGAATTCAGTGTTCAAAATGGTATTTTTTAATTTACATTTTAAAAAATCACATCAACTTTTGGCTTATTCAGTAAATTTCTCAAAAAAATTTGAAAAGTAAAGTTGGATATTATTTCCAGACCTAAACATAACATCACTTTAACGCTTGTTTTGTCATTAACTTTCTAGGGTTTTCTAACATAAAGGAACAAATTATTACCATCTATACCTATAACTTCACCTTTGTTATTTTCAGCAAATTTCTAGGTTTCTTTTTTAACATAAAGAAAAGCTAAAAGGGTATTCTTCGGGTATTAGCACTTGATGAGATTTGATTAGGTAAGCCGGTACAGTGTGACTGGTCAGAAAATATGTCATTATCTCAAACCTAAAATTTGGTGACTTAGATACATACATTTTGTGTTATCAGAAATGCTTTGAGTGAAATAGTGAAATGGTTAAACACAAGAAAGTACTCCAGATTGAATGAATATGAAGTTCGATTCCCTGTTAATCCAGGCATCTTATTTGAGGAGATTTGATTAAGAAAAGCAAATATATTTTGAGTAGTCAGGGACCACAAGCACTCTAAACCCAGTATTTAGTTGTTTTTTTTGTTTGTTTGTTAAATACATCCTGAAAAAATGGTGATTCCTTCAGCTAAATGGTAATTGAGTGAATGCTTATTTCTAATGATGCCTTTGCTGTTCACTTTTTTTTGCTTTTATGATCTCTGTTTCATTTTTTAATATTGAGTAAATAAATGTGCATGAATTTGAGAAAATTGCTGTCTATTTTTGAGATTGTGCATTTTTGATTTCATCAAGTAATTTGAGTTTTCTAATTAGTTTGCAAATATTAATTCTTAACAGCCCTGAAGAAGAGGTAGTTCACTTAAAGCTGCAAAACACGTGCTGGCTGTACACCATCAAAGAAATCAATTATTGCACTTGATATGAATAGAAAGTGACTCTATTAAAATTTGAAATTGTTTGAAGGTACTGCATCACTAGCAACACTGAATTTTGGAAGTATTGTTACATACTGCGTGAAGATAGAAACTTGCAAAATAAAAATTAAAAAATGAATTAAATTAATATTGTATTATGATATTCAACAAAATAAATGTAATTGTTATTTAATTCAAACTGTTATGTTTTCCTTTTTTTCAACTCTCCACCAATTTGTGACCTTTATTGTTACAGGGGTTTATGACGTTTTGGCCCTAGGGTTATTTTTCTAGGGTTTTATTAACTGGGTGGGTTGAGTCTCGCAGGGCCGTCATTACCCAAATATTTCCTGGTTTGGGCATTTAATACCAAAATTGCCATTTCCATCCTGTAATCTATATTCCTGCCTAATGTCATCTACATCCCTCCAGACACTTTCATGCCATGACACTTTAAACTACACTCTCCTACACCACATGTCACTTCATTCTATGCCTCTCATCTCTACTCCAATAAAGTTTACGCTATTTGACTCTACGGCACTCCACTCTACAAGAGTCTACTGTACACCACTCCGCTCTATGCTATTTGACTACTCCGCCCTACTCTATGCCACCCTACTCTACACCACTCAACTCTATTACCAATCCACTCTACTCCACTCCACTCTATGCCACACCTCTCTATACCACTTCACTCTACAACACCGCACTTTACACAACTCCACTCTCACCACTCTATTCTATGCAACTCCACTTGATATCACTACAGTTTACACCACTCAACTCAATGCCATTCCACTCTATGCTACTCCACTCTATGCTACTCTACTCTATGCCACTCTACGGTATGCCAATCTGCTGTATGCTGCTGCAATCTATACCACTTCACTGTATGACAGGCCACTCTACGGCATTCGAATCTATGCCACTCTGCGCTACGCTGTTCCACTGTACGCCACTGGACTGTATGTCACTGTACTGTACACCACTCCACTTGATTCCACTTCTCACTACATCACTCCACTCTACACTATTTCACTGTACGCCACTCCATTGTGCACCACCCTACTGTATGACACTCCACTATACGCCACTGCCCTCTACGCTACTCTAATATATGCTATTCCACTCTACGTCACTTGATTATTTGCCACTATATGCCACTGCACTGTATGCCACTCCTCTCTATGCCGCTCTGCGCTGCAGCACTCTACTCTATGCAAGTCCTCTCTATGCTGTTTGACTCTAAGCCCCTCCACTGTACGCAACTCCAATGTATACTACTCCACTGTACACTATACCACTGTACACCACTCAACTCTACATCACGTGCACAGCTTCACTATACACTGTTCCACTCGACATAAGTCCATTCTATGCCACTTCACTCTATTCCACTCTACGCCATTACACTGTAAACCACTACACTATATGCCACTCCAATGTATGACACTACACTATACATCACTTGACTGTATGATATACCACTCCACGCTGCCCCACTTTACGCCACTACACTCTACACTCTATGCCACTACATTCTACGCTATTCCACTCTATGCCACTACATGCCACTCTACCGTACACCAGTCCACTGTACACCACTTTTGGCCACAGGCATCAAGGAAAAAAACAGTCGCAAATGGGTAGATTCTCAGAATCTGCCCCTTTGCGACCGGTATTTTTGCATTTGGTATGCATCATCCCAAATGCAAAAATCGCAAATTGCGATTTCGCTATTAGGATCCGCTACTTACCGGAAACTCTACGCTATTAGACTCTACGTCACTAAGTTCTACGCTAATCTATGCCACTCCACTTTACAATATTTTGCTCAATGCCATTCCACTCTACGCCACCCCATTCTACTCCATGCTGCTCTATTCCACCCCACTCTAAATTACTCAACTTTACGCCACGCCACTCTAGCCCACTCTAATCTACACTATTCTGCTCTGTGTTACTTAACTCTATGCCGCTCCACTGTATGCCACTTCACTCTACTCCACTGTATGACGCTACACTGTGCAGCACTACACTATGAAAACACTGTCCTCCACTGCCCTCTATAATACTCAACTTAACAACACTACACTCAACAACACTAAACTATATGATGTGCAAGCTTTTTTTATTAAACAATAAGAACCAATATAATTCAAAGGAAAAAAACAAAGGTTAAAATTTATAGTTAGGAAAACTATTTATTGTTTCTATAAAACAAAACTTAAACTACACAAATATTACAAATTCTAGAGTTATCGTTGTTCCTTAAAATTATAATTTACGCACCAGGGGACCGATTCACAAAAGAAACCTGAGACAAAATCCTAACTTTACGACTTTCGGTAATCATAAAGGGCATTTAGGAGTAGTAAAGTTAGGAATCCTGACTTTTTAGGAGTAGTAAAGTTAGGATTCCTAACTTTACTACTCCTAAATGACCTTTGTGAAGAACGAAAGTCGTAAAGTTAGGATTTTGTCTCAGATTACTTTTGTGAATTGGGCGCCAGCTTCATATAACTACAGCTCGCATCTTAAGGATGCACTGCTTATACCTTTTCATATTCCATCAGTAACACTATGTGAAATCATAGCTTTCAGAACAACACGTATAACCTCTGAAATGAGATAATTTGTGAAAACACAGTCAATACGAGCAAAATCTAACGTTTGGGCAGTTTAGCCAGAATACGGACGCTTAATGGGAAGTCGGTGAATGATGTATTGACTTCAGAGACACAAGTTTGGCAAGTTTCAGAGGCTACTGTCAAAGGCACTTTGGTTAGATACAAAGGGCTTAAAAGAAACAAATTCAATTAATAGCTCTTGACACGCTTCTTGTTTTGAAATACGAGTAGGTTCATTTCACTTCCACAAGAAATGCCAGTTTCTGCAGATGGGCTGCTGTCCAAAAATCAGGGTCTTTTTTTCTTTCGTTTTTATCAAAACAGCATGCCTAACTTTAACTGTTTGCTTGCCGAATAGCGCCTCGACGTCTAGGGCACTGGGTTCAATCCTTCCAAGGCAGAGGGAGTTTATCATGTAACATACCCACTGAGTTGTGCTGCCCACTTCTAATGTTATTTTGCACATTACTTTATTGGAGTGTGGAAGAGCTTCCAGGGTGCTCTTTGACGCAGATGTATAGCAGTCGCAGTATCTGCATGGCCAGCCTGGACCTGGACTGCGGACACAGATTCTTTGGGCAAAAGTCTAGGAGCAACCTTTGGATTTAAGAGACACTGGAGGAAAAAAAAACATTTTCAATAACACGGCCACTCAAGCTGATCAACTGGGAGAGGAATAAAAAGAATTAGTAATGAGCAGACAAAAAAGATAGCCAGAAACTATGAACAACAGGGGGCCTCTTATAAACGCTCTTGAAAAATAACAGAACAATGAGAAGGCTCCCAATCTCATGAAATAATAAAAAAAACATGTTTTTGATTTCTGTGCAATGTGGCGGGTGGCGCTTTAATAGTCCTTGAAGAGTATGGTGCTGTAATCCTAGCCCATTTATCAGCTAGAAAGTGGAGAAAACTTTTAATGAGTCCTTGGACTGGCCACCTGCGACGAGGGATTTGCAAGTCCTTTTTAAACACTAATGAAAACGAATCTTAATGAAAGATGAACTTCACAACAGAGCAATCGCACACTCACACATGCGCATGTACATACACGTGCATGCACTTACACACGCAAACGTGTACACACACTATGTCACGTAAATTTCAAGGAGGCTAGTACAGATACTAACTCTGGAACATTCACTTAGAATCTAACACAGAGGTTGGTTGTGGAGATGTTTAGTGTGTAACAGGCAATAAACACATTACACATGATGATTTTTGATTGAATTTGCAGTTCCAGCTGGGCTGCTAGCTCACACCATTGCCATCACTGGCAAAGGCTCTGTTTTGGAGTAGAATAAGTGAGGAAAAGATAATTTTTCCACAGTGCTAAGTACAAATCCACAATCACAGTCTGAGGGCTGAGGCAATAAAGAGTAGTACAAATCCAACCGCTTCAAGGCACTTCTTTAGTGGTGGTATGAAACGCAGGCAAAACAGGGATTGAAATGGGCGGTTGCAATGGAAAGACAGCTGCACGCGCACACAAGCACACTCACGCACTCGTCCTACTAAGGCATTACTTTTTTCTTTGTAATCTGTATTATCACAGTGCTAGGCTGCAGTGGTGCCGGGCAGCAGGAGAAACAACCCAGAGGTGTTTGATGCTGTTTTTTTCTCTACGCATACTATGTAGGCGGGATCTCTCCCATTTTATTAACTCATCCACGACCTCCAACGTGAGGTCATGGCGTTGGTGCGAGTTAACGTCACATAGCAGTGGTGGCCCTGTGACATACTACATTAAGGGCCTATGTGAACATTTTGCGATGTTCTCTGGTAGCCACGTCAAGATTTTTTGCAGCATTCTCAGGATGTGAAAACAGGTGGAGGTCCCTGTGTTTCCCTGAGATGTCAAGTTGAGCTTGTCATCTAGGATAATTCCATAAGTTTCGGGCCCTTAGTAATAAATGTCAGAGGGGGGAGCGGCTAGAAAAAGGGGCACACTTATTACTAAATGGGACTGGTTTAAGGAGGACTAAAGAGGGGCTTAGAGAGTGCTAAGGAGGAGCTTAAGAGTGCTAAGGAGGAGTTTAAGGAGGGAAAGACACCCACCTACAAAAGAGTAAGCCCATTGCTATTCACAGACTGCTCTTCTAAAATTACTACAGCCAAAAAGGGACCTACAACAGTAGCAGATTACTCGAGCTAAGAATTCCGGTGTGGGCAGTGGGCGCTTTTTTTGGAGCAAAGTTCTGCTAGGTGGAATCCCCATCAGAGGCTTTCCTTCTGAAAATCACCACTTCGGTTTTGTCTGAGTTGATCTTGAGGCAGTTTGATCTTATCCATGTGGCTATCATTGTCATGCATGTGGCAAAGTTGTTTTTTGTCTCTGTAGGCTTGTCTGTCAAGGAGAGTATAAGTTGGGTGTCATCTGCTTGGATAGAATATTGATGCTGTCAATGGCATAATGCACAATCATGGGGGCCCCATGCAGAATGTGCTGAGGGGCTCAATTCCCCTATATTTTACAGATATTCATTGGTCTGGGGGTTAATCGGGCCCCATTGAAGGATTGGAGCCCCCTGGAGTGTTGGTGGGCCCCCTGTACCGAAGGGGTCAATTAAAAAAATAATGTGTGGGTTCTTGCACTTCTTTTTAAAACTCACCAAGGGTGGAGCAGAGCCTGGGGGGCTTAGGTAGGTTATATTTTAGAGGATAGGGTTGCATGGCCCCCTTCCCAAGCTGTTTGGAGAGGCCCAGGGATCCCATCCCCAGGACTGATGTAAAAAAAAGGGAGGAGGGAAGGTGCCCCTTCCCTGAGTCTAATTAGGCCCCGGAACCCCATCTCCTGGCACATGGTCCCCTCATAGAGCCTGAAAAGGCTCCAGGGACCCTATATCCCAGGACAGAGTAATTAAATAAAGGAGGGGAATGCGTGATTCCCTCATGGGGCCAACAGAGGCCCAGGGGCCCCATCCTCTAGGGTTTAAATATCAACAAAAGGAGGACTGCATGGCCCCCCTCTGTGGTACTGAAAATTCTGGACCCGTGTTATAAACATCGTCGTATCATGACGATTTTGGTATCAGCAGACAGAGAATGATTAGAATACTATGCACAAGCATTTTCGTCCTATTCGGGTGACGAAATCACCCTGAAATCAGAGTTTCCGTTCTGAACCCTCGGGTTCCATTTGAACGGCAGCCATTTTGTGATTGCCCTCACATAGGCCAATGACTAAGGCCAAAAACGAGTCTGAAGGACACATACACCTTTGCTGACTCCTCTGTGACCTGGGCAAGCTGACTCCACTGCCTGAAGCCAAACCTGTTCGGCCGGTTCCTTTCCCAGTGGCCGAATGAGACTAGTATCAAGGCACAACATATCATAAAACCTTTCATCACACACAAACCATGCCTAATCTTACACACACCTGTCCCTGTTTCTTTCTTTATGACTTGCTTTACGAGGAGGAGGTGCCCGTTTTTATTGGGGGTCCGTCGATATCTGACTGAGCCTTGCCGGGTAATTGATTGAGGGATGGACAAACTGAAATATGGACTTGTCATCATGACTCTGCTTTTTCTCTGTAGTGAAAATATGTGAATGGTCAACTGTAAAATAAGGAATGTTTGCCTAAAGCATAATATTTTGTATAAAAATAGAAGGCTGGGCTTTGTAAGGCAGCAGTCTCCTGAGAATATACACCGTGTTGTACTTCTAGGATACCTGTTACGGCTGCAGCCAATAAATACGATCTTTGACTTCACCAAGAAGACTCTGTGTTTCTGTAGTCTGAAACAGGAAGGACTCGGAGTCTTAGGGTGTGTTCCCTGGCACCACTGGGTTCTGAAAAACCCAGTACTTCAGTTGGCGCCCACGTTGGGCGATTTCAGCGGTACCGGTCCAAGCCAGAGGCTCGTGAGGAGCTTTGTGTGAAAATTCTGGAGGAAGGCCACCACTTCATTGACCCCTGTATGTCGATGTGGTCCGAAAGTCTTTGCTGCGAGGTTCCCCGCTTCCCGACGGCTACGAAGGACTGCTTCCCTGACTATCGCCCTGTTTTGGACCCTTGATGATTGGTAGAGCGAAACGATAGACGAGTCTTCCGGTGACGTCATCGATACCTCAGTTAAGTATAAGTGGAGCGTCTCCCAGTCCTTAGTTTGGTTCTTAGTTTGGTATTCCCCTTGGGATCTTTGATTTGGAACTTGCAAGTACCAAAGCCGAGGGACTCGTGTATTCACGAGACTATTGTATTCGATAATCCTTTGAAGTTTGAAGCTAGACTAGAGAGCGAAGATGCCTGGTCTTAGCAGACTTGGAAATTTGTTTTGTCTTGGTTGTAATAGGGATTCCCGATTGGAGGACTCATGTCCGGTTCCTCCGATTGGAACTCCAACCTATGAACTATATGTGAAACATGGCATAGGCCCCCTCACATATAATGAAGTATGGATCCGATACACCAGGAAAGATGGTGTTTTAAAATGGCCCCAATATGGTAGTTTTGACACAGAGATTCTGGATAATCTGGAGGTTAAACTTTTTAAGAAGAAAGCCCGGCCGGCGATGTTTGACTCTTTCCGCCTATGGCGTAAGGAAGCCAAACAGAAGGAAATTAAATTAGCAAAGAGAAATAAGAGAGAAAAGGGCATCTCGAAAATGCAAGCTGCTATGCAGTTTAAAGATAATGAAGAAGAACAGATGAGTGAGCAGTTGCACAGGCAACGTAAAATGGTGATCGATAGATGTTATCCAGTTTTGCCGCTTCTTCAGCAAGATGCAGCAAAAGAACTTGAGAAAGATCCTTTAATGTCACACTTGTTGAGTTCGCCACCCCCTTATGCGCAGAGTGCTACAGCACCTCCGCAACCTTTAGTTGGGCAACCTCCGGTTATTGTGCCTCAGGTTCTTCCACAGCCGCCAGCTCCTCTTCAGTTGGCTCCTACCCCTATGGCGCAGCCCCCTCAAGGGCCGCCGTCTTTGCTACCTGCTCCATCTGTACTTCCTACGACTTTGTCTACTACATCGACTGCCTCTTCTGGTGTTCTTCCTGATACTGCCTCTGCGTCTGCATCTGCGTCTGCCTTGCCTCCCTCTGTTTTTCCTCCTGTTCTTTCGTCAACTTCTCCTTCTGTCCGACAGAGAATGACTGATACTGTTGCTAGCCTTATATTTACTCTCTTTGGGTCATCTGGTGTGACCCCTGATTCAGAGCGTAAGCACTCGCACAGTCAACTGCCTAATTCTAGAGAGAGAGAAACGATTGACCATATGGCGCGTAAATGGGTTACTTACCCTTTAAGATATGATGTAGAGTCTGTTATGGACATCTTCCGTCAATGGGAAGCACCGAAACAAAGATACGTTTTTGAGAAAATGTGTGCTTTCCTTTGTGAGGAATTGGAGGATAATGATTTGGAAACAAATCTGCCTGATTTGTGCCGTGTACGGTTTGAATTTTCAAAGGGCACGATTGTGGGTTTCGATGTTGAGAAAGCAGTTGCGACGTTGTTGTCCTTTAGGAATAAGGATCCTTCTCAGTCACTGTTTGAACATGACTCCTCTGTTAGAAAAAAAGTGCGACAGTACCCAATGAGAGAAGTCCCTCCGGTATGGAAGGACGCAGTTGCGGCTGATGCCGCTAATCAAATTGATGCTGTTCCAGCTCATTTTCAGCGTGTTTGGGTACATGTTCCTTGGAAGCGAGCTGAAGTTTTAGCCCTTAAGCAGACTTTGCCTGACCCCCGTAAAAACCCTGCAGGGTATTATAAGGAATTATCACAGACTGCAGACTCCTGCATTATGAATTTAGCCGACATAGACATGTTATTTGGGAATGTTGTTCCACAGCCTTTGTGGAGATTGATTCGCCATACAGATCATGCGCAAGAGTTAGGTGACTCATGGGCTAATATTAGTGCTGCAAATGATAGACAAGTTGGTGGTGCCAAGCCTGAGCCTTTGGTAGCAGAACTTCCTGCTAGGATCATTACTTACATGAAGACTTTAATGCCTGCGATGCGTGTGAATTGGGATAAATTGTCTGCGTGTAAGCAGAAGAAAGATGAAACAGTGTCTGATTTCTTCACCAGGTTTGAGGAAACGTTTATCGACCACAGTGGTCAAGATATGAGTACAGAAGGTGGTCAACGGTTGTTCGTTGACAAGTTTGTGCACAATTTGCTTCCCGAGCTGTGTAAAAAATTGAAAGATTCAGAGAGTTCTTGGGCCGTTTCCTCTTCAGCACAAATATTGGCTACTGCACAGTACTACGAAAATAGGGATAAAAATGAGAAGGATAGAGCAGAAAAGAAAGCTAAAGTATTAAAGACGAAGGTTCTTTTACAACAGGCGTATCCGCCACGTGGTGGTCAGAGTAACTATCAGCAACCTCAACAGTTTCAGAGAAACTCGCAAAGGTTCGAGTTTTCTCAACCACGTGTTCCTGTAGGTCCCAATCAGTGTTCATATTGTAAAGAAGAGGGTCATTTCAAGTATAGTTGTCCTATTTTGTTACAGCGTACGAATGGTGCTTCTGGCGCAAGAGGTCGAGGTGTTCAACAAGCTCCTAGAGGTAGAGGACGTGGAAATTTCCCCCAGAACGCGCGTTCCCTTCCGTCTCAAAATTCAATGAATAGTTTTGACCAGCAAAATAACGCGTCTGGTAGGACGGCTCAGTACTATGCTGACGACTACTATGCGGAAGATGAGAATATGGAAGGTAATGATTGCTAGGACAGCCATAGACAAAGAGAGGGAGTTGTTTCAGTTCCAGTAGACCAGAGTGGACCTTATGTTGAGGTGATTACATCAGGTGTGTCAGAACCTTTTCTGTTGGATACTGGTGCTACAAAGAGTTCTATTATGCACTCAAAACTCCCTGGCGCACCTTTGTCTGGCAAGATGAATGTTTCAGTAGGTTTTTCTGGCGCCCCGGTTAGGAACCCGATTTCTAGTCCTATGTCCCTTTCTGTTGGACCTTGTGAATTGGAAGCACCCCTTATTCTGACAACAGGTTGTGGTGAAAACTTGTTATGATTGGATTTGTTGAAAAGATTGTATGCGACATTATATTGTTCCCCTTCGGGAGTACAACTTACACTGGGTAGGAAAGTGATCTCTCCAATGTATTTGTCGAAGGATAAACTTCCGACCGAATTGTCGTTTCTTCCTGATATTCTTTGGGCTACTGGTCCTAATGATGTGGGTCTTTTGGAAATACCGCCATATGTTGTGACATTGAAAGCCAATGTTAAATTGCCACGCATTCCCCAATACAAGATCTCTAGTGAAGGCGAAAAGGCATTGCTAGCGATCATTTATGATTTGATTGAAAAAGATGTCATTGAAGAGACAAGAGGCAACGTTTGTAATAGTCCTGTTCTGCCTGTTTTGAAACGTACTGACCCTTCTCAGCCACCTGTTTACAGGTTCGTGATTGATCTTAGAGAGGTCAATAAAATAGTTGTGCCACAGTTTCCAGTTGTTCCTGATATCACTGCCCTATTGACTATGATTCCAGCTTCCGCCACCTGGTTCTCGGTGATTGACTTGAAAAATGCTTTCTTCAGCATCCCGATTGCCGAGGAGAGCAGGGATATTTTTGGCTTCAGTTTAGGAGGCCGAAGCTTCCGCTTCAAACGCGCTCCTCAAGGCTACTGTGAAAGTCCATCAATATATAGTCAGGCTTTAAAAACACAGCTTGATGCAATTGTTTTACCTGACGGCGCTACCCTTATTCAGTACGTCGATGATTTGCTAATCGCTGCAGATACTGAGGAGATTTGTAAAGAAGCCACCTTGTCGTTGTTGCGTCATTTGTCTGATTTACATCACAAAGTGTCTCTTTCAAAACTGCAATATTGTCGACAAGAAGTGACCTACTTAGGTCATCTCTTATCGAAGGAGGGAAGGAACTGACCCCAGAAAGAATTCAGGCAATTGCAAAATTGAGTGTGCCAAGGACACAGAGAGAAGTACGTGCTTTCTTGGGCATCACATCATACTGCAGACAATGGATACCGAATTTTTCTTTGCTTGCCAGACCTTTGGTAGCATTGACCTGTAAAGATACACCGAATCCCGTTCCATGGTCTGAAGATTGTCAGAAAAGTTTTTCCGAATTGCGTAATGCATTGTGTTCGGCTCCTGTGTTGGGTACCCCCGACTACAGTAAGCCCTTTACACTGTATGTCCATGAGAAAGAGGGTTGTGCATTGTCAGTGCTGACACAGTCTTTTGGAGACAAGCAGCGTCCGTGCGCGTATTTTTCGTCGACTTTGGATCCGGTAGCTAAAGCATTGCCGAGTTGCTTGAGAGCCACGGCGGCAGCAGCTGTTTCTATTCGACAGTCTGCTGGGTTAGTGATTAATAATATGTTGATTGTGATGGTTCCACATGCAGTGGACACGTTGTTAAACAGGACCAAGACACAGCACTTAACTAGTGCTCGATTGTCAGGTTACGAGTTGACACTGTTGGCGAGTCATGTGCACATAAAGAGGTGCAATACGTTGAATCCAGCCACGTTATTGCCGATTTCAGTAGAGACAGATGATGTTGAACAGCATGATTGTTTTCTCAGGACAGAAGAAGAAACGAAAGGGAGAGTAGATCTTAAAGATACTCCTCTTGTAAAGTGCGATGGTACCTTATGGGTGGATGGTTCATGCTTCAAGCTTCCGAATGGTGATACGACTGCAGCATATGCTGTCACGACTTTGCATACGATTGTTGAAGCTGCACGTATACCACATAATTCAGCTCAAGTAGCAGAGTTGATTGCACTTACGAGAGCGTGTGTGTTATCGAAAGGAATGAAAGTGACCATATATACCGACAGCCAGTATGCGTTCGGTGTGGCTCATAGTTTTGGACGATTGTGGAAAGAACGTGGGTTCCTGACTTCGCATGGAGCTAAGATTCAGCATGGTCAGTTGGTGAATGAGCTTCTTGAGTCACTGACCTTGCCGTTACAAGTTGTGATTGTGAAGTGCAGTGCACACAAGAAGGTTACTGATGATGTTGGTCGTGGCAATGCATTTGCTGACGAAATCGCAAAAGAAACAGCAAAAGATGTGATGAATCGAATGTATGTTGCAGGCCCTGCAAGATGGGTTGGTGACGTTGGAATGTGTGAAGATACGATAGAGAGTGTAAAGTCTCTTCAAGCTGAAGCTTCAGAGAAAGAGTTGAGTGTGTGGAGAGAAAGTACGGGTAAATTGGATGAAAATGGTTGTTGGGTTGACTTGTCAGAACATCAGCGATGGTTGTTACCCGATGCGTATGTGCTTGCAGTGGTGACAATGGCTCATGGAATGGCTCATGTCAGTGTGAAAGGGATTTGTAAGTTGTTGGCTCCAGTATGGCAAAATGCTGGAATTCCTAAATGTGCAGAGAATGTGGTCAAGAATTGCATGGTGTGTCTGAAATACAATCCTGGTAGGGGAACCCCAACTCCAGCTGGTCATTTTGCGCCTCCAACGTATCCGTTCGAGTTTTGCAGCTAGATTTCATCCACATGGAAAGGTGCAACAATTTGAAATACGTACTTGTTGTTGTTTGTGCCTTTTCAAGATGGGTAGAAGCATATCCCTTAAAAGACAACACTGCCTTATCCACAGCTAAAGCCCTTGCCAAAGAATTCTTCCCTAGGTTTGGAATGCCGAGAATGGTCTGGAGTGATAATGGGAGTGAATTTGTGGGTCGAGTGATGAAAAAAGTATGTGAGGGGCTAGGTATCCAGTAAAAATTCCACGCTGCAAATCACCCCCAATCAGCTGGACTAGTAGAGTGCTATAATGGCACGCTAAAACTGAAATTGGCAAAGATACAAGCGAGCTCTGGTCTTAAATGGCCTGACGCTCTGCCTTTAGCACTCCTATCAACAAGAATGACTGTGCATTCGCGAGTGGGACTTAGTCCCTATGAAATTGTGTTCGGCCGCCCGGCCAACATATGGGGAGTGCCAAGGCCAACAAAATTCAGTGAGATCGAACACCCTGTACTGCTTGATTATTTGTATGAATTGACGGCTAAATTGCGTGTTTTACACCAACAGGTTCACGATACTCTGCCTCAGGTCTCTGAAGCTCCAGGACATCTTATCGATCCTGGATCATGGGTGCTGGTCAAGAACTTCCAGCGGACAAAGAATGACCAGCCCCGTTGGACCGGCCCCCATCTCGTCCTTCTCTCAACAAGATCAGCTGTTTGAGTGGAAGGGAAAAAGAACTGGATCCACGGCGTACACTGCAAGAGGGTCCATTTGCCTCTACCGTACGACCGGTGGGTCCAGGAGGGGATCGCCGACTCTGAGACTGAGACTGTGCCTCGTTTTCTGCCTTTTAGTGATGCACGTGTAAAAGGAACACTTTCTGAACGAGAAAGTGACAATATTTTGCAAGAAGCTGTGCCACCGTCAATTCGATTGAACACTACAGAGCCTGAACTCTTGTTCCAGAACCAGACAGTACCTGGAAAAAGCCGTTATAATTTGAGGCCGAGAACTATGGACAAATAAAAAATTATTTTTCTTTGCTATTTTTGAAAGTGCAGCTCTCTCATCTGAGAAACTTTCTTATTTTTGTTTTTCGAACCGCCATCCGGGTTCAGCTGTAGGGTCGTGGTTGCCCAAGCCTTTGGAGTGCAGCTGAAGACGTTAGGTCGACAGTTCTGGTCGGTCTAAGGGAGTTGCCCTGGACTGACAGAAGCATTCCTTAGCATAGAACACCCTACCACCGCGAGCAGCAACTAGAGAGGATGGAGTTTTTCGAGAATGAGAGACCTGCCAAACAGATGGACTTTAAAGCCAGAATGTGTATAATGATGACAAAGAAACGATTTTTGATATTATGTATTTTCATGTTGCTTAGTGTAATGACGTTTTTAATAGGATATGTTTTATTCTCTTTCAAAGTGACATTTGCACCCACTACACAGCCCATACCTCCTTCTACTGTTTCCTCGCATTCTTTTCACCCTCTGCCTGAACACGAGTCCGCTAGAAGATTAGAATTTGCCAATAATTCATTCGTTCAGCTTCTACACCAACACCAATTAGTAGTGAACATAACTAACTGTTGGGTGTGTGGTCTTATGCCTCATACTACTGAAAAAAGGTATCACTTATCTGGTCCTGCCTTTCAGCCATAATGGTTCTATGTGGGCATATAGAACGATGTTCATATACGCTCATGAAGCCAACCCTCTACGTTCTGTGAAAGATAATCCTAAGAATAGTGCTCTAGTTAAGGGTATAGTAGATATGATTAGGGAAGATATTTCCTATGAGACTATCCCGAGAGATGAGACACTAGCATATATTGGATGGAACATAACATGATATGGAGTTACTCTGAGTGAGAACCAGCGAGCAAAGAGATCCTCCTCAATTTGGATTGTACCCCATCAGGGTCACCTATGTCTGCAAGGTAATGGCAAGAATCCCAGAGCTCAGTTAGGGAAAAGTATCTGCACTAAAACATATGTTTTTTCGTCTCAGACTTCCCCTTCGTTCCTAGCAGCTA
Source organism: Triturus cristatus (assembly GCF_964204655.1). NCBI lineage: Eukaryota > Metazoa > Chordata > Amphibia > Caudata > Salamandridae > Triturus > Triturus cristatus. The sequence continues at coordinate 593,257,284 of NC_140583.1, read as the reverse complement.
AGGGTACCTATTTCATCTGCCATAATAGAGCCTATACATGGTTGCCCCCTGACTTCGCAGGCACATGTTTTGTTTCGTTCCTGTTGCCTCCCACCTACACGGCCGCGGCAGATTACCATAAGACAAGAATAGTTAGAGGTGTCATCAGTAAAGAAGACACTACAGGACAAGAATTTGGAGATTTCGTAAAGGGTTTTCTGCCGTTTTGGGGGCCTCTGGTTAACAGCAGGAACATAAGGCAATTGACAAGGGTGGTTGAATCCACGGTAGTTGAAACCGCCGGTGCCCTTAGTAATTTGACTGCTGAGCTCCAGTCGGATCGCCTTATGACTCTTCAGAACAGGATCGCATTAGATGTCATACTTGCAGACCGAGGTGGGGTATGTAAAGTGATCCAATCAAGTTGCTGTGTTTTCATTCCAGATAACGCTCCGACAGTTTACCAGGCCATTTCCAAACTGCATAAGATCTCCGAATCTATTCACGTGGATAAAGGAGATTGGTCATTGATGAGGTGGTTGTGGGAACTGATATCCACCTGGGGATGGAAGATTCTGATAGTCATTGGGATGATCTTAGCCATTCTTTTCCTGTCCTGTCTGTGTGTACAGTGTGCTCCTGCAATATGTGGCCTCTGTGCTACATCGTGTGTAAGGAAACCTGTATCAAGAGACGAGCTAAGTAATAGGATGATGCTACAGCAACATCTCAACGACTTTATGAATATAGACCTGGACTCAGATTAGCGTGAGTATAGGTTATTGCCTATGTAAGGGCAAAAGGAGGGTCTGTGGTACTGAAAATTCTGGACCCGTGTTATAAACATCGTCGTATCATGACGATTTTGGTATCAGCAGACCGAGAATGATTAGAATACTATGCACAAGCATTTTCGTCATATTCGGGTGACGAAATCACCCTGAAATCAGAGTTTCCGTCCTGAACCCTCGGGTTCCATTTGAACGGCAGCCATTTTGTGATTGCCCTCACATAGGCCAATGACTAAGGCCAAAAACGAGTCTGAAGGACACATACACCTTTGCTGATTCCTCTGTGACCTGGGCAAGCTGACTCCACTGCCTGAAGCCAAACCTGTTCGGCCGGTTCCTTTCCCTGTGGCCGAATGAGATTAGTATCAAGGCACAACATATCATAAAACCTTTCATCACACACAAACCATGCCTAATCTTACACACACCTGTCCCTGTTTCTTTCTTTATGACTTGCTTTACAAGGAGGAGGTGTCCGTTTTTATTGGGGGTCCGTCGATATCTGACTGAGCCTTGCCGGGTAATTGATTGAGGGCTGGACAAACTGAAATATGGGCTTGTCATCATGACTCTGCTTTTTCTCTGTAGTGAAAATATGTGAATGGTCAACTGTAAAATAAGGAATGTTTGCCTAAAGCATATTATTTTGTATAAAAAGAGAAGGCTGGCTTTGTAAGGCAGCAGTCTCCTGAGAATATACACCGTGTTGTACTTCTAGGATACCTGTTAAGGCTGCAGCCAATAAATACGATCTTTGACTTCACCAAGAAGACTCTGTGTTTCTGTAGTCTGAAACAGGAAGGACTCGAAGTCTTAGGGTGTGTTCCCTGGCACCGCTGGGTTCTGAAAAACCCAGTACTTCACCTCCTGGACCCCATCCTCTGAGGCCGTAATTCAGATTACAATGGTGGCTGGCCATGCGGCTCCCCTACCAGCGCGTGCAGGGTAACGTATTTGCTCCCATCTGGCAGAAGCGTTTTTAAATCATTGCCAAATCGGAGCAAACACTAGCGTTCCGTTTCCCTGGTCCTGACATATATAAGTTTACTACTAAGGGCCTGATTCTGGTGCGGTTAGGAAAGCATTCCCACCTAGGGCCTGATTCTGATGCAGTTAGGAAGGCCTCCTAACGGCATTTGCTCCTTCCAAATCGGATCGGGAACATGTCTTCCCGACCGAGGGCCCAATTATGATGCGGTTAGGAACAAATGCTCCCATTGAAGTCAATGGGAGTCCAACTAAATCGTATCGGGAAGCATCCGGATGCATCGTTCTCCGTCGGTTGGACACTCCCGATCCGAGTGGGTCGGAAACCATTTCCAAACCAATTCGGTCGGGAAGCTTTCCAACCCGCATCGGAATCGGGCCCTTAGTAGTAAATGTCAGAGGGGGGGAGCGGGCAGAGAAAGGGGCACACTTATTACTAAATGGGACTGGTTTAGGGAGGACTAAATAGGGGCTTAGATAGTGCTGAGGAGGAGCGTAAGAGTGCTAAGGAGGTGTTTAAGGAGGGAAATACACCCACCTACAAAAGAGTAAGCCCATTGCTATTCACAGACTGCACTTCTAAAATTACTACAGCCAAAAAGGGACCTACAACTGTAGCAGATTACTCTAGCTAAGAATTGGAGTAGGTGCAGCACCACACATGGCCATTCACTGATATTGCAACACCCTCCAATGGAAAATAATGGTGGTAGGGATTCCAAAGTAAACCCAATAGAAAATAATGTTAATTTAAATGGTGTAAAATAGTTAAAATATGAAATAATAAATATTTATTATTTCATTCTAAAATATTTGTGGAAAAATCACTCCCTCCCTAAGTAACCATGAGGAATACATTTCACAAGCTCCATGTTGTGCTGAGGAGCTTAACATGTACCTATTGAGAACATTCGCTGAATTATTCCATCCTTTCACACATCTCCCCATCTCCAAAGAGTCCTGGGAACACTGTCAAACCAATCCATCTGGGAGATCCTTAGTGCAATCCAGGAAATATCTGCCATTATCAGTCTGATATGGTCCCTCTTGCCACATTCTGCTAGATCATTGCCCCCAAATGTGGATTATAAACTCCTGCAGCATAAGACCCCTGCTTCATGCCTTTTGAATGATGTTCCTCTGTTGTTCAACTCATAGACCTCCAACAGCAAACCACCTTGCTTTGTGTCTGAAATCACGATCATAAAGTGATTTGCCAGCCTGTTGCAGAAAAGAGTGTCCAAAGACTCAGAGACATACCATTGCCATTGGCCCTATTGTACACACAAACATTATGGAAGGAAAAAGACAACCAAAGAAGAAGTGCAAGAAGACACTCCAGGCATAGCCCCCCTTTACATCAAGTCTGGGTGCACAATCTCGATTCTATATACCAATATGCTTGACCTGGCTAGCTTCCAACCCCTAGCTCTTGGCTGATGTGGTTGCGCTGCTGGGAATGAAGCAGGAGACAGTGAAATTTTTGTTACGTGAGCATCACCTGACATAATTTCAGTACCTTTGCATTGCTCTACTTATGCGAAAGTACCAAATTACGCTATTACACTTGCTTGCATAATTAAGAGTGAATTGGAGGGACAAATCCTAAAAAGGGAACACAGCATCAATGAATGAACAGAGCACGAGCAGCTACTGTTTGCGTTCTGTTTTGTGCAGAGCTCTTCGTAAAATGCATCCTCTCATCCATTTGGTACTTAAAGGTGCTATTTGTATGCTAAGAAAATAGCGCTAAATGCCAGATTTCTCTTCTCGCATAATTTCCTGTAAGTTCTCCAACATTTTGTCTAATTACTCAAGGGGGAATTATTCACATTTCACACGCCCCTAGAATGAATGCAAACTAAAATGCAGGGCATCAACCCCTGCCAAAAACAGGGATCTGGCTAATATCCTTCTGGAATGGAACTGTGACACACGCACAAAGTTCAGGCTGAATTGAAGCCTTTTAGAGCAAAAAGCAAGCTCTATGAGTGACCCTCCGTCCTTCCCAGAACTATGTGATGTCCTTTCCACATGTAATTTATTTTAGAGGAGAGGATATTAATAATAGGAGACACTCCAGACACGAAAATGTTGATAAGATGGATGCCACCACTTAAGTTGACCTTGACTTTGCATGTAAATCCCAAACTTTGAAGACCCCAGAAAAAGTTGCCTTTAATAAAACCGACTCATAATGTAATATACATGCAGCATGTCTTGCTTTGTACCCTTTACTTGTCCCCAGCCCTTAATGGCTCCGGAATTTTGAAGTTTCCTGAAAACTCCTGGCTGCGATGACCTTGGCACACATGGCTACTACCGCAGGCATAAAGGAGGTGGACTTTCCTTCACCCTGCAACCACTGCAAAATGTCAACTCAAGACCCTAAACTGATCTTTTCACTCCTGTCTCATAACTCTATGAAAGACAAGAAATGTTCAAAGGCCCTTCGTATGTTCTTCTGGCTTTAGTTGCTAAGCTGGCAAAGATGAGATATGATAGGACTGAGCATCTAGCTTCCAGAGATCATAGAGCACTGGTGTGACGTCTTCTGCTGCTTCTAGGTAGAAACATCTGAAATCATTGATGCTAAAATGAGGTAAAGCATCCACAGTATGCCTGGCACATGTTTAACTCTACACAGCATGTTCTTTGAGCAAACGAGGACCAAGTGCTTCAGCAGCCTAAAAACATATGACAGCTGGCTCTCTGTTAGCTAAAGGATTCCAACACTGATATACTATCTGACCAAAATACCACTAACTGGTCACAAAATTGATCAATCCATATCTGCGAAGCCACTAGAATAAAAACATTTTTTTTTACATTTTACCATTCGTTTGGCCATTCTCGACCACACCACTTGGTACCAGGAATGGTTCCCGAACGTAATTCTTCCAGATGCAACAGTGTAGAGGCCCATTTATTTACTATCTACCCTAGAAGGTGGCTAGGCAATGAAACCCTTGGATTCATATAGTAAATCTGACCAGATGGCCAAAACCTGTGTCACATTCACTTGTCATATGATGCGCAGCTTTCAAAACTGACATTCCCTGGCGAGAGGCTGACAGAAATGGTGGCCCATCGGAATGCATTGAGAAAAAGTGATCTGGCCAATACAAACGTGCAGCATATATAGGATCACCTGCAGCGCACTGCAACACTGACCAATGAGGTCTTTCTGGCCCCAACTTTGCTGTGCAGTAACCAGCACCGTCCCTCCACTGTGTCTATCTGAATACCCAATTAAAACAGATTAGTGGTCAGGATATTCCACCAAAATTTTGACTATAGAAGGACTTGGGGCTAAATTTGTGAAGATGAGTTTATATAGGTATATTTAATATAGGTAGGCATAGGTTTACTAAACTTAACTCCACAAAGTACGTAGATTTGGAGTTAAGAATAGCAATTCTTCACTTACCTATATGCACTTACCTTCTCAATATTTTGGTCCTAATATTTGGGCCCCATTACTTTGACCTATGATATTGTTGTCATTGTTATTCCGTCATACAATCAAGGTCAGAACAGTGGTATTTCTTTGCTGATAATGGGAGCCCCACCCACCTCTCAATGTAGCTAAACCCGGCAAAGATTTGGACCCTCCTGGAGTCTAGGAAAAGAACATTGTCTAAGTAATGAATGACCCAGCTAATACCCTCCTCCTGTGTGAAGACTTCCTTCAAAAAGGTGATAAAAAGTTCAAAGTAGGTGCAGGATACTGGACATCCGATGGTCATGCAATTGTTATAGCAAAATTGCCCCTGGAATTCAAGAGATCAGAAATTCAATAGGTGTACAGCTAGCAGCCTGAACACAGCCTCATTCTCACCAAAGCAAGTAGGGCTCCTAACGACCTTGAACATCCATCAATGCTTACTTTACTGCCCAAATTGCGGTGTCTATAGCATTGTTAACGAAGACTACCATCAGTGCTGATAGGTTGTGAATTAGTCTGAAAATCACAAGGATCTTTTTAGTAGAACACCAAGGGGCATACAGAATATATCTTCGAAAGGTGGTGTAATAAATGGGCCCACTACCCCGTCCAACTGCAGCTCCTACTGTATCTTTCTACAGATCACTTCCTTGTTATCTACCACCAATTGCTGATGTCTGTGCACAATACCTCTGACAGTTCCAGAGACAAGCATTTATAAAGCCACACCCTCGGGTTCTCCTCTCGACCCCATTCCCCCTAAAAACTGGAAGACATCCGGAGAGGAACTCTTTCCCACTCTTCGCAAGATTTGTAACCAATCCCTGTGTAGCGGCTTAGTTCCTGCTCCCTGGAAGCAGGCTCTCATTAGGCCACTGTTGAAGAAACCCTCTCTGAACCCTGAGTGTCCACAGAATTATCGACCTATCTCCCTGCTACCATTTCCGGCAAAAATTGCCGAGCGCTGGGTGAGCTCGTGTCTCTCCAAACATCTGGAACAGAATCATTTCCTGGACGAAATCCAATTTGGTTTTCGTCCAGCCCATGGCACCGAAACAGCTTTACTTACTGCCATGGAGGACCTTCGGATGCGTGCGGACAGGGGCCAGGCAGTAGCTTTGATCCTGCTGGACCTATCCGCCGCATTCGACACGGTCAATCATGTGATTCTATTGGAGAGACTAAGAGAGGCCGGGGTGGGTGGCACTGCCCTGCATTGGTTTCACTCCTTCCTGCGGGATAGGAAGCAGGCTGTGTCCTTCCCCCCGTTTCAATCGGCGTTCTCCCCGGTGATCCATGGGGTGCCTCAAGGCTCGTCCATCAGCCCGATTTTATTTAACGTTTACTTAAAACCATTGATCACGTTAATAAAGTCCCATAGGCTAAAAGTAATTAATTATGCCGACGACACTCAGCTCATCCTCTCTTGGGAGGGTGAGGAATCGATTCCTTTGGAATCGTTTCATGTCTGTCTGCGAGACACGGCTGGTTGGCTATACATTAATTCTTTACAGTTCAACGCCTCCAAAACCGAGGTTCTGTTCTGCGCCGGTAGTCGGATTATCCGCCCGTTCCCGGTGGAGTTTTGGCCCCCTGAAACCTCGGAAAAGCCACAGCCGGTCACCACGGTTCGCAATCTGGGTGTTATGATGGACAGCAAGCTCACCATGGAAGCCCAGGTTGCAAAAACAGTGTCCACCTGCTCGGCCCTTATTCGTTCTCTTCGCAAGATCTTGCCACTCCTTCCCTCACAGGCCCGGGCCTTAATAGTCAGGTGTACCATTCTTAGTCGCCTTGACTATTGTAATGCGCTGTTCCTCGAGGCCCCGTCCGTGCTGCTAGACAGACTCCAAAGAATTCAATCAGCCGCTGCCAAATTGGCCCTGGGTTGGCCTAGGAGATCTTCGGGCACTGCGGCTACGACCGAGCTTCACTGGCTCCCTATCAAACAGCGAATTGCTTTTAAATCTCTCTGTCTTGTTTTTAAAGCTCTACATGGAGCCGGGCCAGGCCCCCTGCAATCCATGTTTGACTGGTATATTCCAACCAGAGCTCTCCGATCTACTACGGCCTGTCTTGTCAAAATACCAAGATTTAAAAAGGTCAGGACAGGAGGAAGATCTTTCAAGGTTGCAGCAGCTAAACTTTGGAACAGCTTGCCTTTGGATGTCCGTCAAACAAGGGAACTTCTCCCTTTTAGGAAACGGGTCAAAACGTGGCTGTTCCCTAAACGTTAATTGTCCATTATCTTAATGTCCTCTCCCAGTGCACCTATTTTAGGAGTGATCTTCAGCGCCAGGATACCTGTAAGGTGACAGCTGCGCTATATAAATGTTTTAAATAAAATAAAATAAATAAATAAATAAACCAAAATACAACTGCCAAACCGCCTTTGCATGTAATTAAGAGTTTAATCAATGGGTTATAAAATGCAGGGTGAACAGTGAACCAGCTTTACTGCTTACTTGGAACCCGTCCTTATTTTTGACCTCCCTATTCCTTGACTTTTTCAAACACTTGGACTCACGTGTGATTGTAACCCGCAGAAAAAGTAATAATGCTTGAACTTGCATGCACCAGTCGGCTGCATGCAAGTTCGCTTGTTGAAAGCCCAGCATATACTCTTTTTTCATTTGTACTCTGAGAGGCAAGAAAAAACTTGCTCCCCTTGACTCTCCTTTCATAGGCATCAAGCATTCCAACCACTAATTCACCTGGGCCTAGTTCAAACCTATTGTGGAATTCAAGCCTACCTCCCTACAAAAAGCCCTATTACACTTTTTGAAGTAGTTGCCCTCAAACTCCTCTTGCCCACTGACACTTGTATTCAGATAGTAAGCCATTTTTGAACCCTGGCAAGGTGACTTCTCTAAGATATAAGTTCGTTATTAATAACACCTTTTATCCAGTTCATCAGTTTTCTGCTACATAGGTTAATGCTTCTGATGACACATTCCTTGTCTACTCTTTTTCTGAATATCTCTTTGTTAAGTTGCACTTTGGGTTGCAAGATGTTAAGTGACCTCGCCTCCGGACATTTAATCCCTTAACCTTAACAAACCCACCCCATTCCACAATGTCCCACACATGCCTCATTTTCCGCTTCTGGGCAGAAACAGATCATCCCTTATCTGTTGACTCAAACATATCGCTGACTTCAGAATTGTGGACAAAACATTGTGACTACATAAACATCTTAAACCTAAATATTCAAGGTATTGGTTTTAACTGTTTTATGTGTATATCAAAGCTGAAGGTAGTGTTTTACTTTATTATTATTTTTATTATGGTTTTCATTGTATTGTTTTATTTTTTATACAATATATTACAGTAAAAATATTATTGTTACTTTTAAAATGTTGTTACTTTTATTTTATTATTATTGAGATTATTGGCGAAGAGGGAGGGTTGTGTTTTAAATTATATATTAATGTATGTTAATTAAAATATTTTTTATGTCTAACTTTTTTTATTTGTTTTAAAATGTAATACTTTTTCAATGCATTTTTTTGTGTTGTTTGGTTAATATTAATGTATTATTCTGTTAATTATTTTATGTTTTGTAATTGTTATTTGTTTGTTTAATGGTTTATACATTTTTGCAATGTGAGATTCATTGGGGAATTTAGTGGGAAGTTTTTTTTCATGATGTATTTATTTGTAAAAAATTGTTGAATATGTTAGTTTTTTAAAATATTTGCATTGTTATTTGTTTACATGCTTGATCATTTTTCTCACCTCCAAGTCTCAGAAGCTCACAAGCCCTCCAGTGGCAGTGCGTGCTTGGGTGTGAGTGCCCAATAAATCAAAAAACAACCTTCAAAATCCTAAAGCAAGCACGCACTCTCTCTATATATGTATATGTGTGTGTGTACATATATATATATATATATTTAGCTCCCCTAGCTCCGGTAGCGAAATCGTCAGGCTTTCACGGGCGGTCCGAGTTAGAACACCGGAATTCCTTGCATACACTCCACAGTTCCCCTTTATGAACAGGAAACACTCGGACACCCAGGTTGCTTGCAGATAGTTTTATTCGGCAAGTAGAAAAACAACGCGTTTCGCCATTACGGCTTGATCACGCTCGTATCGTACACCAACCACCATGATTAAATTCACCTCTACGTGAAAAGAATAATGGAAGAGGGACTATAGCTGCAAATACATAACATATCAACGTCAATTGTGCGGCAATTTTGAAATGTTCAATATACTCCTTTGGTCGCATCTATTTGCACATATACTTCGTATATATGATAATATTGTCAATTATCCTGGACAGATTAAATTTCTCAAACAATACATTACTTAATATATCATTCATTTGATATTCAATTCATTACTGTGAGAAGTTGGCCTGGTATATGATGTTCACTAGTTAAAGTGACCACCTTGTACCATGCCAAGCAACCCTTATGGTGTGGTTGTAAGTCAACCTTTTCGGACTAGCTGCCCCAGTGGTAGCGTAGGCTAAGCAGTCTTTGAGGCTAAACTCGTGAAACGTGTTAAGCCAGCTGTTTTACCAAATGCAACCCCCTTTTATACCAATGAAAGGACACCACACAGATATATATTCAAAATATATATGTATTTATTTCTCAAAGTAACCCCTAGTCTCTTTATGAGCACAGGAGCACAAATCGTCAAACAAGATTACAGTAGAATACACAGAAGTTGCACTTTATATGGATAGGCCCTGGTGGCCGCTCAAACCATATACTAAAATAGTGGTATAAGTACTACGAACAGAAAGGGGAAAAGGACTAGGGCCTCTAGAATCGCTGGGCCTACAAGGAGCTAACTTTAGTTAGTGACCAGGGGGTCCACGGGGTGCGTGTGCAGAGCAAATAGTCACACGCGTGCTCCCATAGGTTTTCAATGGGTGCGTAAAAGTTACAAAGTTACTGCAAAGAGGATCTTCCGGATGGACTATGAACTCAAGATTGGAAACACAGACACTAGAGATGTTACTCTACACTTGGGCACCGGAGTGCCAGCTTTACCTCGCCCACAGGAAGCGGGTGCATAGGTGTCGAAGTGCGTCGGGTTTCTTCTATCTGTTCAATGGAGCCTGTGGACAAAGATGCTGCAGGCGGTCGGTCCGGGAGGGATGCGGTGGATCCAAGGGTGGATCGGAGTTGTAGAAGACCTGTAAGCAGAGGGGACAGTGTTCACAGTCACTAGCCAGTGACCAGCGTGGCACCAGGTGGGTACCAGGCGATGTCGGGTGCAAACAGGAAGAAAGGTGTAGCTTGTCTCTGCAGCCACGTGGTCCCTGAAGGTCGACGACATCCAGGAGTCGGTTCACGAGCTGTCCCACGCAGGCTCTCGCTGTCGGCGGTGTCGGCGACTTGATCGAAGCAAACACGTCTTGGCAAAAGCAATTGTTGTAGAAAACAAAATAAGCTGATGGTTCTGACCAGCAAGGTCAGAGGGACTGCTCCTTTGGAGGGGAGCAAGGGCCAGTCTGGAGCAACCAGACCAGCGGTGTATTTCTTGAAGTTCATCGCCAAGATGGCCACTAGCCAGCGGGCCATCAACCGGTTAGGCGCGTCGAGTGGCAAAATGCAGAAGGGCCCCACGCAGATCATGGAGATGCTGGAGGGCTCACCTTTGGTGCAGATGCTGCTCGAGGGTTGGGCTTCTCAGATCCCAAAGCACAACTTGGAGGGAGCCTCGGTTGTTGCACTTGCAGCTTGTCGTTGTCGTTTCAAGATGGCTGGCTCCACGTGTCTCGTTGCCTCCACGGGTCTCCTCTTTTCAGGGACTGTGGATCGGGCGGTGAGAGGTCTGGAGGTCCAGGTCTTGTCAGTCTCTGGGCTCGGGCTCCGGCGGGAGGCGGCGGCAAAGCAGACGTTGATTCGCTGGATGGTGCTTGCGTTAGCAAGGTGGTCACTCCCTGACCACAGGGGAGATTGGCTTCAGTCCTCTGTGTGGCAGAGCATCGAAGTTCCCGTCTTCTTCTTAGTTTCAAGTTGATTCCAGGATGTCTGAAGTCTTAGGACACAGCTCCTACCTTTAAGCGGATTCTAGGGGCCAGACTACCTGCTAGGTCCCTCCCTAAGGGTGGGACTAGGAGGGGGGTGGTTACACCCCCAATCCTTTGTCCAGCTCGCCCCAGGCCCGGGACTGGTGTGCCCCAGGACCGGATTGAACTGGCATATGCACCGAGGCTCCTTGTGAGCCTCAGGCATGTCTGGTTTCTTTCAAGCCCTACCTGACCAATACACAAAATCCTGTCTGGGGTGGTGCACGCACCTCCCCTGGCAGGAAACCCTTTGTCCACACCTCCCAAGCTGGAAGGACTCCCAGCAGCAGGAGGGCAGACTTGTGTCTGTGGTGGCAGCATCCATTTTGTGGAGCTGAGGCTATGTCTGATTTTACCCGGGTTTCAGGTACTGTACATGTCGTGTCCCTCTAGAAGGGTGGAATGCTAACCCCGTCGCCAGAATTGGCGAGGGGTTAGTATTCCAATTCGTATGACACCTTACTCAACATGTTTTGATAAAGCCAAACCAAAGATAGCATTTAACCGCGAGGTTCATAATGCACTTAAGAGTATATGGTATGACGATATCTGGAAACAGTAGAAGGAAGTTGTTCCGACCACTGCAGACAGGCTCAGCTCATGCCAGAGCACCATCTCACATGGAACCAAGCACTCTGCCTTCAGGATTGTTAAGGCCTGCCATAGGAGTGACTTATAGGTTAACATGTGTCCCATTTAGGGTTAGGTATAGGTATACTACACCTAAGTAAGAGGTGGTTACACCAACTTACCCCAGCTGAGTGATCAGCCAGTTGTGTCAAATTTGTTAGGCCAAGCCTGGGGTGGCATAATACATGCTTCAGCCCCTGGCAGGCCTTGGAGACACCAATGCCCTGGGTACCTAGTGTACACTGGTACAGGGGCTCACAGGGTGATCCACTTCCAATTGGTTATGCACCTAGGGTGCATAGTGTAAATTTAGTAGAGAGAACAGCAGGCTGGGGGTCTGATTGGCAGGCCCACAGCCTCAATATGTCAAAAAACCAGTGAAGCAAAAAGCAAAAATTTGGGGTGACCATAGGATAGCAGACCCTACTCTCCTACAATTACGGTGGACAAAATCGTGCCCGCATTACAGATTGTGTCTAAAATACTCCGTAATACCATAGTAGCTCCCTAAAGCCCTATGAATTCCTCCGGGATGATAATATGATAAATTGCCCATCCCCGCCGATATTAATACACATACTGTCTCTGGCACATTAGTTGGTACAGCAAATAGCATTCTCATAACAGTCCAGACATTGCTCTTGTTAAATAATAATATGATTTCAAAAATACATCTCACGGTCAGTACTTTATTGGTTTGTGATTAAGCCCAAGTGGGCAACATTTAGTACAATACATTCAATATCAATGTCCAAATTCTTGTCACAAGTGTCCACAATTAATGATGATGTCCATAAATAATTTATTTCTTCATTAAGCTACAAATATTCCAACAATTTGCAACAGGAAGTGCCCCATCTGAAATAAAATTGAAATAAATATATAAAAAATTGAAACAGACTCATATGCAGACCAATACATTTTCTACAATTAATTATGCAAATGAATTGCCAATTCTTCACTTAGGTTTAGTACCTTAGGTGCCAGACTCTCCAGATCAACAATGTATCGGGACTCCAATTTTCTAAGTGACAACTCCTGATTGCCACCTTTCACACCTAGATTCACAGTGTCAATTACCACCATGCGGACTAGTGTATTGTCCTGCATGTGTTTCTCATAAAAATGTCGCGCTATAGGGTATTGTTTGTTGTTGTTGTGTATGGCACGCAGATGCTCCAGTACTCTTTTTTTCGCTTGGTGTTTGGTACTGCCAATATACCATTTAGTACAGGGACATATCAAGACATAAACACAGTAAGTAGTGTTGCATGTTAACTTTTTCTTAATCACAAATTTCCTCTCGGAATTGGGTACTAGCAGTTTTTTACAATCAATGCTATTCCTGCACGCTTTACAACTCCGGCAACATCTAAAACCCGATGTACCCATGGGTATTATTGCGTCTTGTTTGGTAATAATGATTGTGACTCAGTGTATCTTTTAAAGATCGCCCTTTTCTAAAGGTGATCTCTGGGTTACAACTCAAATCCTTTTTCAAATGTTCATCCATTAGTAATACGTGCCAGTGTTTGTTAAATATTTTACGACCCTCACTAGCCTGTCCTGAGAATGTGGTAATAAACCTAATGCATTCATTCCCTTCATCCTTCTTATTAGGATGTAGTAATTCATTCCTAGATTTCATCTCTACTCTGGAGATTGCTTCCTGGATGATTTTATTGCTGTATCCTCTCTCTTTGAATCTTTGACACATGATCGTTTCCTCGCACTTGTATGCACTTATGGTGCTGCAATTCCTTTTTGCGCGCAGTAATTCCCCATACGGGATACTGTGCATCAAATTTTGTGGATGGCACCTGCTGGCACTTAGAATACTATTGCCTGCCGTTTTCTTACGGAACAATTTAGTTGTCAACTGATTATCTTTTACTTCTAAACAGACATCCAAAAATTCTATTGAATTTTTGTTAACATGTTCAGTAAACTGTAAATTGAAACTGTTCCTATCCAGTTTATCAATGAAGACTCTGACTGTTTTTTCATCTCCACACCATATGAAGAAAATATCATCAATATAACGCAGCCACAGGGCCACATTAGCAAATTCCACCATCTCCATGACAACCTGCTCCTCCCACCAGCCCATGAATAGATTCGCATAACTGGAGGCGAAGCAGGTTCCCATTGCCGTACCCTGTGACTGCTTATACACAGCATCATCAAAGATAAAAAAGTGGTTCTTCAGACAAATTTCTATCATAGTCAGAAATCTTTTGTGAATGATGAAATAATGAAATCGACCTTGTTTTGAAGAAATATTGAATAGCTTGAAGTCCGAGATCATGTTTGATACTCGTATACAAACTACAGTCATCAAGGGAAACCAAGATGTAGTCACTTTCCCAATGAATTCCATCAATTATAGTTAGAAAGTGAGTGGTGTCCCTAAGGTACGAAGGTAGTGCTACTATATAAGGTCTTAGATAGTAGTCAATATATCGTGATGTATTTTCCAATAGTGCTCCTATAGAGGAGACTATGGGTCGTCCTGGGGGATTGCGGGTGTCTTTGTGCAGTTTAGGAAGTAAATAAAGAATGGGTATTTTGGGATGTGTACAATACAAACAGTTAAATTCTTCCCACTCCAACAACCCTCTTTCTCTCCATTCAACCAATGTCTCTATATACATGATGTTGGCTTTCAATATCTCGGCCATGTCAGATTTAAGATAACATTCGCTGTCATTAAGTTGTCTCAGACCCTCTGCCAGATATTTTAGCTTATCTAAGACAACGACGTTACCGCCTTTGTCTGATTGTCGTATTACAAGGCTGAAGCAACCTGTTCACACATCAGTTTGGGCAAGGAAACAGATCTGAAGTCTACTCCCAGCCAGCAGGAGCAATTTCAAAGCTCATCGCTACTGGGACCAGACTTTGTGGTTGCTCCGTTTGGTGGAAGTTTTGAAAATGCTCCCACCAGTCTGGAGCAAACACATGTTTCCCTGCCCACGCCATTGCGGGAAGAAAAACTGCACTGTCCCGGGGGTAGGTTCCCCAGGAAACACAAGTGAGCCAGACCCAAGGCTGCATGCCTTCTCCCTTTTTTCAAAACGAGCAGCCCTCGGGGATGGGGTCCCCAGGGCATTTTAAAGGTTTGGGAATGGGGACCATGTGGCCCCACTCTCTTTAAGAAATACTTTGGGGCCCAGGGGATGGATTCCATGGGGCCGAATAAGGCTTAAGGAAGAGGATCGCATGCACCTCCCTATAATTAAAGAATGTGGCACAAGACAGCCATTTCTTTTTCCGATCTTGTAGCCGTTCCGTTAGATCGCAGCAAAGATTGTTTTTTTGTTGTTTTTTTGCTGCAGCAGAGGATCCTTTTGGGTGCCCTATGGGTCTTGGGGGGCAGGATATCCCTGCACTTGCCCCCTTTTATTATTTGTTTTATTCACTTCAGGACAGGAGACTAAGTTTCTGATTCATGCAATGGCTGCCAGCAACATTTTACTTATGTTGTAGGCAGCCACTGGAAGTTATAGTTAGGATAGTTTCTTTCCATAAGAAATGCCTTTTTATTGTTGCTAATAACTTTGGCAACATTAGACAAATGCCATGAGATTTTCCCCAAAAGTTCAACATTTTGCCTAGTTTGCACAAAAAAAGTTTCAGGGCACTCCGTCAATTGGGGCAAAGAAAAAGGGGGGAGTCCCACAATGCTTTTCCTCAATTCTTTTTTCTCTAGGAACTTTAGACACGCTACAGCCCAAACCACTGAATGGGTTTACATCAAATTTGGCAGAAAGCTAGGGATTTGTACAGAAAGAGTGCTTTTTGTGTTTTGGTGTAAATCTGTTCAGAAGTTTTGGGAAAATTAAGGTTAAAAATGTTGGATATATCAAACAGCAGTGGATCTGCAGAGCCAACATATATCATCCTGAGATCTGATTGAATACCACCACATCAACCTGGAACTGAGTCCCCAGTCCTAAGGCAAAAATGGAAGAAAAGACATGGGGGCAGGGTAGGGATACCCTGATCTCCTAGGCCTGCTGGTGGGGTGCCAGAGGGATGCTGCATATGGCCCAAAATCTTTAAAAAAATGTTGCTATGAATTCTTGGAGGGTTTTTGAATCAGTGGCAATCTTAAATACCTAATGAACACAATTATGGGAAATCTTTTTGAGGTTGAATCTTAAATGATAATTTATATATATATATATATATATATATATATATATATATATATATATATATATATATTACCTACTGGCGGTCGCCAGTAGGTAGTTATAGTTAGGACCCTGTTTCCATAGGAAATCCGCAACATTCTATTTGGAATAACTTTGGCGCCGGTCGACGAATCCTCGCGAAATTTTCAAAATAGGTGGGGCGCTACGCTCCGCTCCTACCCTGAAAGTCTCGGGGGGATTCGTCAAGCAGGGGCCGAGATAAAAGGGGGGTCCCAAAACACGTTTTCCCCATGCATTTTTCCATAGGACCTTTAGACACAGCTACAGCCCGAACGGCTGAACAGAATTACTTGAAATTTGGCAGAGAGGTAGCCATAAGGTCAAGGAAGTGCCTTTTGCAGGTCTGGTGTAAATCTGTTCAGTATTTCCTGAGAAAATAGCATTTAAAAGCATATATATATGTGGGCGGAGCCTAACCACACATCTCATCCTGAGATCTGATTGGCTGTCAGCACTTCATCCAAGAAGTGTTGGCAGCCATCTTGGGACCAATATACATGATAGCACCTCATTAAAAAGCATTGCAGTTAATAGAAGGTTTTAAGACTTTAGTTACATTATAAATCATTTGTTGATGGTACCATACTCATTTTAGGAATTGTGGTATGTTCTAAGGTGATTTCACCATGTGAAAAAGCCTTCTGCTGGCATATCATGATTGAGAGAAAAATATTTTCTCATGCTTTTACCACAGAGGTTTGGAAGGTGATCTATAGGCTAAACTGAGAGCTTATTTTCTGTAAATTCACATTATCTTTCTCAGTCATGTGAGAATGAAGTCTGACATTCTCAGTAAAACATGTACATCCAACAAGGGCAGAGACTGTCAGTTGATTCCTTTGTGTTCTACTGCAGCTTCCCAGAGTGTTCCAAAGAACTACTAGAGCGCTAACAGTCCTACTTATGATAAACGTATGGCACACCTGAAGCCATCTTGCTTGGATTAAAGTGGTAACTCTTAAAACATTTAATTGAAAAAGGAACAAAATGAGGGGGTTCATTTTTCCAAAAAAAGTATGATTAGTGCTGCAGAAAGAAAAATTAGGGCACATTTTGAGTGACTTCTCAAATCCTCTTCTATTTCATTAAAAAATTCTGACATGCAGACTGAAACATGCACTTTCAATACCAGCAGCAGTTTTCCCTGGTGAGCAGTAGCTTTACTACAGTGATCTAATGAGCAACTAGAGTGCTAACATTCTGAATTTATGGCAAATGTGTGACACATCTGAATGCCTTCTTGATGGAATCAAAGTAAAAAACTGAAAGTATTTCCTACTGAGGAGACTGCAGTAAATGAGGAAATTAGGAAACTTCATAACAAATAAGTCTCCCAAGATGGACACCAGAGACAAAAGAGCCCAAATGTAGCCCAAATATCACCCAGATGTAGCCCAAGTATAGCCCAATGACAGAATGTCCCAGAATGTTCTTAAAAACAACTAGAGCGCTTACTGTCTTCATTATGACAAAAGTATGGCACACCTGAAGCCATCTTGATTGGAATAAACTGGTAACACTTAAAACATTTAATTTAAAAAGGAACACAATGAGGAGGTTCATTTTGCCATAGAAATTATGATTAATGCTGAAGAAAGAAAATGAGGGCACATTTTGAGTGACTTCTCAAATCCTCTTCTATTTCATTAAAAAATTCTGACATGCAGACTGAAACATGCACTTTTAATACCAGGAGCAGACTTCCATGGTGCAGTAGTTTTACTACAGTGATCTAATGAGCAACTAGAGTGCTAACATACAGAATTTATGGCAAATGTGTGACATATCTGAATACCTTCATGATGGAATCAAAGTAAAAAACTGAAAGCATTTCCTACTGAGGAGACTGCAGTACATGAGGAAATTAGGAAACTTCATAACAAATAAATCTCCCAAGATGGCCACCGGAGACAAAAGAGCCCAAATGTAGCCCAAAATCACCCAGATGTAGCCCAAATATAGCCCAATGACAGAAGTGTGCAAAACACTTATTATTTTGTGTTTTTGCAGTGTTATATAGTGCAGACTTGTCAGGTATTGGAGTGCTTTACATGAGCATTGGTTACATCACACAAGAACAAATTCATTTTGGTTGTAGACATGGGGAGACTAAGTGATTTGACCAGA
Source organism: Triturus cristatus (assembly GCF_964204655.1). NCBI lineage: Eukaryota > Metazoa > Chordata > Amphibia > Caudata > Salamandridae > Triturus > Triturus cristatus. The sequence goes on along the minus strand of NC_140583.1, from coordinate 593,239,071 downwards.
ATCACAGAATGTCGAGCTGAAGCAGAAACTTCAACCTGGTTCCCCAGTTGCAAAGTCTGCAGTTCTGGAAGTAACACCACATCCTCTCCCCTAAGTGCAACATTTAATCAAGTGGTCAACTGGATAAAAAAACATAAAGATAACAAATAATTTAAAAGTGCTTTGTCGCTATTTGAAAACTCAGAAAATATGTCCTTATTTTTGTCTTTTAGAGCACTAACCATAATTTTGATGCCAATAAGACCCTCTCATATATGTAATTTCTAAAGGAAATGCTCTAGGTATTACAGTTTTGATTACATCAAGATGATGTCAGGCGTTCCACACTTTTGTAATAAATATAGAATGTTAGCAATCTAGTTGTTCATTAGGATACTGTTGAGAGGCAGAGGCTAGGGGCACGGACTCTGAAAATTGAAGGCAGGTAGGAGGGTGCAAAGGCAACAATTTAACCACACTGAGCAGGCAGGAAGGGCCGTGGAAGCACAACAGACTATGGAGGGCAGTGGAAAGGGGGGCAGGGGCAACAAACCAACAATACAGGACTTGCAAGAGAGGCTGTTGGAGGGAAGATCTATTACGGGTCAAGGAAGCTAGGGGCGGTCCCCAGATCCCCGGGAGCCACCACAGAACTGAGCAGGAGAGTGAGTCAGGGACAAAAGGGGCACCTTAATTTGAGCCGGGGTGCCTAGGAACGCTTGCTCCAAAAATGAAGAAAACAGACATATGAGACATGGAATTGGAGGCAGAATACAATGGCAGTTTAATGAGAAGATGCAACTTCAAAGAAACCGCAGAATAGAGACATAAAGTACAAAATACAGAATCCAGATAATCATACAGCTGTCATAATATTCTCTGTATCTCAATTAATGTACTGACAGAGAGAGAGAGAAAACACATCTATAAATGCATCATGGGAAACAAGTTACACCAAGGAAAATGTTACCTAGGAACACTCACGTTTACTCTTAGAGCAAGCATTCCTGCAATTACAATACAAAATCTTTTAAATGCAAAAGTAAAGAGAACAATGGTTAAACATAACATGACATTTCATATAGGTACAATAGAATAAGATACTTCAAGCAAAGCAGAGCAAGACATTTTAAGCAAAGGAAGACAAGAGCTCCCAGCTCTTGGGGAAAACCTGCACTGCCTGTTAACCTACATACAGACGGCGAGGTAGTCCGTCGATATCTGTGGGTGCTCCCTTTTTATATCATTTTGTGGGCTCCTTTGCACGCTACATCTACCTACGTATGCTACCCAAAAGCTTCGTCTGCAGATTTTACCAGACATTTCGTCATTTACCCACTTAATGCTGACAATGGACTGGGTGAAAAGGTCAGTCTCTCAGGCCAATCGCTTATCGTAAGTTCCATAGAGCAAGCAGAAAATAATGGGTATTGTACGGGAATTCAATATATTCATGTATAAAATCTCCTCAGTTCTCCTAACTTGACGCTCTGCGGTTGCCACTTCCTTAAAAGCGGGAAACCTGCCCAGGAAGCAAGTACCAGTCCAGGATGCAGCCTACTGTATGTCGACAGCTTCAGGGGGATGTTGAACTTTGATACCGAGCACGGAGCACACGGGTAGGGTGGGGGCTACTAGTTTGGATCAGAAGGCCTCGCAGACCTGCCTTCAGACTGCTATACACTAAAATTGCAGAGCTATGGTCAATTTAACAAAGAGGCCTACATATTGAACAGAAGGGCCTACACAGGGGTTTTATGCTGGCTGAGTGGTAAGGAGGTCTCAGGATAATTATATAGCAACACATGACCCGCTGGTCAATTTAATACGGCCTACAAATGCAGCTGGCAGGGCAAGGACAAGGGTCTCATACTTCAGGTGTGGACAGAACGGGCCAGGGGCCCCCTGTGATACAAAATCTACCCTCCTTCAAGGCTGTGGCAATGTAATAGACCATTGTGGGCAGAAGGAAGAGGCAATGGTAGTACAACCATACATGCCAACAGACCCGATTCAGCCAGGAAACGTCCAATGTTTTTAAGCTCAAATGGGCTTTATTTGATCTGTCTCCTGTCTACAATATCCTCTTTTTCAATGTAACTCAAAGGGGAAAATCAATACCCCAGTTTTTTTTCAAAATCTCCCTCTTACCAAGTTCAAAATGTTCGCGAGTATGGTACATTGGATCATGGAAGGAAATGGGATAGGGACATGGACTTGGATAACAGAGGACAGGAGGGACATGGAGAGGTGCACCAAACTGACCCTGCAGGGCAGGCATCAGGGTTTGCAGCAGCACAATACACCACACAGGGCATGCAGGACGGGAGTGCAGCACAACAATCCATAGAAAGCAAGAGGGAGGGGACAGGACCATGCACATGGACAACAGAGAACAGAGGGGCAAGAGGCAATGGTAGCTAGCTGACCATAATGGACAGACAGGAGAGAAAGCTGCAGCATAACAGACCATAAAGGGCAGGAGGGACGGATCAGGGGCATTACAATGGAACAGACAAGCCAGGAGGGAGGGAGTAGGGCTGGGGGCAAGGGGGCAGGGCAGGAGCAGCAAGATAGCCATGGAGGTCAGGCAGGACGGGCACTAGAAGCAAGACACACCATGAAGAGCAACAGTGAGACTGAGATGGCATACACACAGACCATGGAGGGAAGGTGGGAGGGGGTCAGGGGCAGCTAACTGACCACACAGGGAAGGTGGGAGGGGCCATGGCAGCACAGAAGACCATGCATGGCAAGTGGGAGGGTTAGTGGCAGCACAATGGCTATGATGGGCAAGAAGGAGGGTGGAGGGGCATGCACAAAGGACGATGGAGGATAGAAGGGAGGGTCAGGACCTGTGCACAGACAAGAAAGTTCAGGGGAAGGGACCTCACAACAGACCACACGGGGCAGGCAGGAGGAGCAGTTGCAGCACAACAGACCAGGGAGGGCAGAAGGGTGTGGCAGTACAATGGACCATGTAGGACAGGAGGAAGAGGATAGGGGCATGGCATGTGGACAGGCAGGGTGGAGGTGGCAGGGACAGGTTACAGTCATCTGACAATGCTAGGCAGGTGGGAGGGGAGTGGCAGCTCAACAGAACACTCAGAGTAGATAGGAGTGGCAGGTCCATGGGACATGGTGGGCAAAAAGGATGGAGCAGGGGCATGCACAAAGACATCGGAGGGCAGGGGGAAGGAGAATAGGGGCAGCAAGCTAAGCACAGAGTTTAAGCAGGAGGTCAATGATGGGGCATAGAATTGGGCAATGGAGGGCAGGAGGAGTGGACTGGTACATCATACTAAACTGAGGGCAGTGGCAGCACATCAGACCATGCATGGCAGGAGGGAGGAGGCTAGTCCATGGATTCACACAACAGAGGATAGGGAGGAAGGGGATGGGGCAGCAAGCTAACTGTTCAGAGAAGGCGGGTATTAGGAACTTTATTGTTTTTAAAACATTGTGTCTGTGCGAACTACTTAAAATATGAACAAGTATGCAGCATAATCTCACTTTTATTCAGGAAGAAGAGGACGTTTGTGACTGTGACTCCGGGCTCACTTGGCAGAAACACCCCCTGACCCTCCACCCCCTATCGCAAAATGTAATGCCCGTGAAAAGGGTAGGTGAACACAGTGTTATATAGAACATAGTCCTGAGAGCACGATTGAAAATGAAAACTAGATATAGTGTATGGTATAAACTATGCACCAAAAAGTGTGATATAAGATGAACCGGGCGTGAAATATAATATGCAATACATTGTGCGCAATGACAGATTCATTGGAGAGCGCGAGATAGCACAGGCACTAGCGCGTGCTATGCGATATGCGCCTTGGAGTGTAATATGCACAGGGCAGTGTTGTGTAACCTAACTAGTCTCTAAAGTTGTAATATAAAATATGTGCTGGGGAGTGTAACGTTGCATATGCACTGTGACAAAGATATGGATCCCAGATTGTAATATGTATGGCATAGCACTGTGCGTTATAACATAGGCATCGAGAAAGGCACGTTAGATGGGGCAATATAACCTGAGCGAAGACAAGTGTGGCATGACATATTCACGGGGTGGTGTTACAGTGCACATGGGCTAGAGAGTGTCATAGCATATGCACTAGCTAGTGGAATACAACACAGAGGTGTGTGGCACTCGGCAGGCAATGGTGGGTGTAACACAGCATTGGGCTCTGTCAGGAGCACGCTGTGACTCTCAAGTGATGTTCGTCCCCTTTCCAGAGAGTAAAATAAAAAGTATTACACATCCGGCAGTGGATGTGTGTTTTATTAACCGTGAGGGGGGTTTCTTGCATAGTTTTGGTCGAATTTTTGTCGAATCCCCTTTGAATGGCTTGGTGTGCATGTGTATTAAATGTGCCCGTCAATAGCTACCCATGTTTGTATAAATAAACGACAAGGGTGTCTACCAGGATTAGGCATGGTAGGGCATCAGACATGTCAGAGCTTCACTAGTGGTGTAAATACATTCCACGTGGATTCATTGCATGCATAGTCGCCTTTTAATGAATATCACGCAAATCGTCATGGTGATAGGTACGTACGGTTTGTCCAGCATGTCCTAGGTGTGTCTATAAATATATATTTTTTAAAAATAATAAAAAACAGTGGCCGGCCCTGGGGATTGGGGTCAAAAAAATATAATTAGGAGACTGGCCCTGGGAGATGGGGTCATCAGGGCCAATAAATTTGAATAAGAAGGGGAACCAAACAGCCCCCCTTCTTAAAAAACTAAAATAAATAAAAGACTGGCATCGTGCCGGAGGCCATGCCCCCTCTGTGCAGCACTCTGCAAACGCGCCCCCAACAGGCATCTCCAGTATGCGCCAGGGAGCTGCGCTGCAGCCAGGTGTTCTGAGGCCAAGCCCCTTTTTACACCTCTCTGCAACGCAGCTCTGTGGCGCTTACTGGAGGTACCTAGTGATCTAGTTTGACCCTAGGGACCCTTAGGATTCAAGGGGACTTAATCTCTCAACTTAGAACAGCCACAGGGCGCGTTTACACAGTGGTGAAGGGAGGGGACGGGGCCTGAGGTGACGTGTGCAAACACGCACTATGGCACGTTTTAAATTGGGGATATAATTTCCCTTCAATACTGAGGGCCCCTGGGGGCTAACTAGCCCACCAAGTGATTCCAGTAAGCGCCACTGAGCTGCATTGCAGAGAGGTGGTCCAGGCCGTGCCACTTTTTACACCTCTCTGCAACGCAGCTCTGTGGCACTTACTGGAGGTACCTAGTGGGCTAGTTGGACCCTAGGGACCCTCAGGATTCAAATGAACTTAATCTCCCAACTAAAAATGGACACAGGGCGTGTTTACACAGTGGTGAATGGAGGGGACGGGGCCTGAGTTAACGTGTGCAAAAATGCCCTGTGGCCTGTTTTAAGAGGTAGTTTTAATCTCCATGCCCTATTATATACTAGGGGCTTACAGAGGAGGTCATGCTAATCACAGGGGGACCCCAACGCATAATGTTCCCTAGTGTATGTAGGTGTTTTCACTGTATTCTAAGTGTCTTTTAACATAGCACTGGCTCTAGGACTGGTTAGTCAGACTCAGTTACCACCAGTATCCGTCTGAAAAAGTTGAGGGTACAGGATGATTTTGCAACAAGGCTTCTTTCTGCTCTTCTTTTTGTTCTTTCTGCACGTGATCCTTCTTCCTGCACTTATCTTCGTATTTGAGGACTTCTGTTGCTTCTTTCTGCACTTCTTTTGTTTCTTTCTGTGCATTTTTTCTTCTTTCTTCACATGTCCTATCTCTGTAGGCATAGTTAGAAATTAGCATTTAAAAAACCTTTGAAATTCACAGAAAAAACCATAGGTTTCAGGCACGTTATAGTTAGGAATTAGCATTTAAAAAACCTCAGAAATTCACTGAAAAAACCATAGGTTTCAGGGGTGTTTTAGTTAGCTGGACTTTTCACTTGTACAAAACCATTGAAATTCCCCCGTTATAGTTAGTTCAGCTAACTATAACTCGCGCGCCCGCAATGCACTGCTGATGACGTCACATATTACATCACTCATGACATGGTCAGTGACATCACTCATGACATCACTGATGACATCTCAAATGACATCACTGATGACATCACTGATGACATCATCCTTGTGATAGAGTGGCAGACCTCCTCTCACCCTAATATAACCTTTGATACACACATTCAAAAATAGAGACTAAAATTTTCAAAACAATGGACATACCAATACGAGTTACAACAACCTCTTCAGTAATTCTAAGATCCACATACACATCCACTCATTCACCAACAGTCCTATACAGTCACTCATACATGTACTCACTCATCATATGTACTCATACACCTATACATCCTGTTACACAATGCCACTCATCCATAGAGTTACTCACACACATAGTCACTCATGCTAATAAAGAATCAAACATACATTTACTTGCATATACAGTTATACACACACCACCATACTTACTTCTACGGAAACTTACACATACTTAGTCTTTTAAACAATCACTTATAGAAACACATACTTATTCATACAGGAACTCTTTCAATCTCTCACTCTCACATATACTCACATATATACACCAATAGTCACATATACTAGTTTAAAACATATGTAGTTACTCATAAAGACACTATTGAGACAGTCATTCACTCACTAACACACCCATACACACACTCATCCACCCATACAGTCCTGCACACATGCTGTGTTCAACACATACAAACAGTGAGTCACTCATTCATGCACCTATGCACTACGTAATACCCCCCACCGAACCATGCAGACACTCAGACTGATACTCAAAAAACCAACTAATAACCTATATAGACACCCATGTAGCTACTCACCAACCCATGCAGCCACTTATACACAAAGTGAGAGACTGATACAGATATTTACATATTTAAACATTACTCACTAAGCCATGTATTCACTATGATACACTTAATCAGTCAGTTACACAATCAATTTTTCAAAAACAAATCATCCATTTAGACACTTATATACCCATTTATTCTTCCATCGACCTTGAGATATACATATATAAAACATATTTAATTTTCAGAAAAACACACATTCACTGGATGATGTCATCAGTGATGTCATTTGAGATGTCATCAGTGATGTCATGAGTGATGTCACTGACCATGTCATGAGTGATGTAATATGTGACGTCATCAGCAGTGCATTGCGGGCGCGCGAGTTATAGTTAGCTGAACTAACTATAACGGGGGAATTTCAATGGTTTTGTACAAGTGAAAAGTCCAGCTAACTATAACACCCCTGAAACCTAAGTTTTTTTCAGTGAATATATATATATATATATATATATATATATGTGTGTTTGAAGTACTTAATATTTAGTTTTATTACATACAAAACAGTTTTTGTTTGGAAGTTATATATCTGAGGCGAATTAAATAATTTGACCAAGATCACTCAATGTGAACATTTATCGAAACCAAGATTGGAACTTGGATATCCTGCAACATAGCCACTGAGTTGTTTTCCTTCCTTTTTGCTCTCATCTTTGGTGGAGAAAGAGATCCCCTTTGTATATATATGTATATATTTCTCACAATTACAGAATTGCTGGGCATCGAAGACTGTAAGAAAGCTGATGGAGTGGGGGAGGGTCAAACACAGCTTCTTTAAGCATAGTGATGGTGGGGCTGCGAAGCAGTGCTCAGGGACCTTGTTGTAACAATGTCCAGTTCTAGAAATTCGACATCTGCTCTGCAATATGTCTAACAATTATGCTTTTGATCTTTTTACCTCACAATTCGAGTCGTTGAAAAGATTTGTTTTTTTCGATTTTTTATTTGCTTCGAAAAAAGAAAACGTTTCGAAATAGATTCTTCCTTCTGGCATTTTTCAATCCACGAAGGCCGCGGAGAAGCCCCTGGTGCCAATATCTGCAAACCATGAATTAGTGTACAGCCAGGAAAACTCCACCCACACAGTGCTGCCATTTGCATATTCTGAGCATCTTGCTGCTGAAAATGATGGCAGCAGCACTTCCCTTCTGCCATAGTAAAGCAAGGCAAGGAGGACAAAAGCTTTGCAAATCGAACATGCTACCAAATGCGTCGATTCTGTATTTAATATTTTTCAGAAGACAAAGACTATACATGCTCCTACAGCAGCTAGTGCAGCTCCCCGGCTTCCACCAGCAGTCAGTTATTAGTGTAGAAAGAAACAAAAGCAAGCTGGCTTTGAATGGATACACAGAACACTGTGCGTGAACAGATTGTGTGAATGGATGGGAACCCTTTCAATGCCATGATTCTGCTGCTGTTCTGCCAGAATTCATCTCAGCAATGGCTGGTAGTGCTAATTTGAATAATGCTCTGCATACATTTCAGATGCCCCTAATGGTGTCAATTCCTCCCATTGAAAGCATCATCTACTATCTGAAAATATATTTGATATCAGCCCAGAGCTCTCCACTTAACCAAGGCCCTGTTAAATACATGCCATGGGTTAATTACAGGGTTACATTCTGACAGGCTGAGAAAATGGAATTGTCACTCAGAAAGTTTGCAATTAGTATGTGCCTGGATGGTACATAACACTATTGTCTATGGTTAGCTCTAGATTAACAGGGATGATGAATCTCGCACGTCCGTCCACATGAACGAAGCGGTGGCAGCTTTTCAAGCCACAAATATTATATTTTGCCTAATATTAGCAACACATCTCATTATTTGAGAGTACTATTTTTAAATCACTGTACAGTTCAATGCAAAATATATTAACATTTCACAACCTTAAATCGTACAGTTCAATATATTTTCTAACAACTTCGTAAAATGTCATATGCATTTCAGAGAAAGATGGAGAAGTTGTCTCGATCCCTTTAGGGCTCAGACACTGAGAGGACGACTGCACTGGGCACTGAAATGTCTCTCTGCATGGCATTTATCGACAGCTACTATTTGAATTTAAAAAGCGAGTATCTTGGCACGTGAGCTCTAGGTTTCTTTGTAATACCAGTCGTGAGCAAGGGACGTTTGAGTGTGGCCAACTTCAGAAAGAGGGGGACACAGGATTCCTTCTTGAGGGATGTTTTCTTTTACATAATTGGACAAAGAATGTAAATAAAAACACACGTTTCCAAACATGATAACTTAGTAGGAAGACGTGTGTTTCACAGGCATTTCAGGAGAAACTGATGAAATATTCCACTACACATGGTCTGGACTGTGCCTGTGTGTGAAAGCCTTCCAGTGCAGGAGTAAATCATGAATGACCCTTTAAGAAAATTGCCCATTGCTCCTTTTAGCTTATGTACCTGTAAGGCGTCCACGGTGTGAGGACCCCACATGCCAATCACAGTTGAAGGCGGACTCCTTTTACCTAGTCAGGTGGGTGTTGCCCATGTACTTATATGGCCAGGCCATGGCCAGGTTGTATTTTTATAGTGCATACTTCAAAGTGCAACACCTATGGGAAGAGGAAGAGGTGAAGAAGGGAGCACAGGGTACCATAACCCAAGGATGAAGAGCAATACCAAATAAATAGGAAATGGCCCAGATCTGGCCTCCCTGAACAGATGGTGTGCTGACAGGAACCCCCTCCCCCAGTGAGGATTATTGGAAGCTAGGCCACAAGCAAAATAGCTGCTCCGAAGTGAAGCTCTGAAGATCCCCAAGTTTGGGTTTTCGCAACACTGATGGAGAATTGAAGGTGCATCGGGTGCAGTGCTATGGAGATTTATACACCCCATTAACAGCCCAGGAAGCATCATGTTTGTGCGGAGACCGCTCCTCTCTAGCATGCGTATGGTGAAATGATGCACACGGGATGCAGAGAGACCAGCACAGCAGGTCCATATACTGGAGGCTGCTCCCATTATTTCCTCATTCTTTGCACTCAGGCCATAGTGAGGTTAGACGACCCCTGTAGTGCTATCAACAAAGCATTTGGCTGGATATTTGCGCTGGAATTTGATCCAAACTACCCCAACTGAACTAAACTAATCATTTTTCTTGCACCCTTTTTACTAGAGTGGTGCAAAACGTTATTGACGCTGGCAAAAAGACATAGCCCATCTAGTCCACTGCGTTTAGTGTCTCCTGCAGAAGTTCTTTATATAGGTGTATGGAGGCTAGATAATAAAGAATATATTTTTGTGTTCAATATATCCAATCAAACATTGCCATTTAGTGAGATCATGTTCATGGGTACTGGGAAACCATGAACGAACATGCTCACATATATGTTATCGAGAAGGGTTAGGGAAGGTAGGAGCTTCATATGAAGGAGTAGGGTTGCGATCAATCAGCAGCATGCAAACCTAGTTCCAGGATACCGCCTATGCCAAGTGTGCAAGACTTGCTTGCTCATGAAGGAGGTCAGTTTGCCTAATATAGTAAAGAACCAGGCATCAAGAAGATATCTATGGAAATGTGGAAGGGCAGGCAGAAAGAGATAAGGGACTCTCAAACACAGTACCTGGCATAAAGAAAAGGTGTGCAAGATACTGCTCAACAATTGAGTCGGCTCATGATGGTGAGAGATGAGTGCAGAAAGGTGTGTGTATGAAAACCAGCAATGGGCACAAATAATGATCTGACCAAATCTTGTGCTGTAACACGTCATTTCTTGATTCATGGAGGAAGGGACACACTCTCTCATTATATACTCATGGAACTTCACCAAGTACCCTGTCAGGCTGTGATCGATTTGCATTATTAGTAACTGTGCCTTAATATGGTGCTGGGGAGTAGAACAGCTGCTGTAATTCCCCAGTAGCGTAGAAAGTAGGGGTGTGCAAAACTGTTATTTTTTTGCTCCAAAAATTGTGAGAAATTACTCATATGACATGAAATCTGGGCCCAGATTTACAAAGTTGTCATGCAATGCAGCACAGCCCCCAAAGTTACTGTTCTGCATTGCGTATCAGGGAGCGAGTAGGAGAGCGCAACATCTATAGAGATATGGCACTCTTCTCCCTTCTTCCAAGCGCTGACGCAGAATTTTGCACCAGAGTGCCACGGACACACTTTTGCACCATGGTGAAAGAGTGTGTGAGTGAGTCTAGCAAAGTTTTTGTACCGGAAGGGTATCCTACAAAATACTAAGACTAGACAAGTTTTAGAACTTTTCCTACCTCGCATGTGTGGTGTACAGTGCAGCACATGTGCAAAGTTGAGAAGAAAGGATAAATGAAAACATATCTCCTTTTTATTGCCTGCTTTCCAGCAGAGTTATTTTTGGGCGTAAACCCCTGTCTACTGATGTTAGTAGATGGGGTATTGCATCAAAAACAAGGTTGGTTGCATGGGAAAGTGTGTAATTCCCCATGGATCCTAAGCAATGCAAAGCAGCACTTCAAGTTGGTTTGTGTTACTTTTCCTTACAAACTAACACAAATACCAATTTGCATTGGTTTGTAAATCCCCAAAAAGGTTTTACATCGGGTTTGTGTTAAAAAAGTAATGCAAACATGGCTTAAAAACTTTGTAAATCTTAGCTGTTGTCTCCATCTGTGGAATCCTTGAAAACGTTGAGAATAAGAAATTGAAACTAAGGGCCTCATAAAGAGGTTGAGCAGAAACTTTCCGCCTGGCACCGTCTTGGATTCGGGAACTGACCCACTCGTGGTTGGCTGTTCAGCCTGACCAATTACGATTAAACCGAACACTGTTTGGTCAGAGGCCCATTGTTCCCTTTGGGAGCCCATGTTCTGCCCGACAATGGGGTGTGTGTGGAAAATCGTTCACCCTGTTTCAGGCACCCCACAATGCCTGCCACACAGTGCAGGGTTTTACAGGGAGTACCTTAGGTACCCCCTCAGCCCCCAACCAGAGGCCTCAGGATGAAGGGGCCCTGCTAGGGACCCCAAAGTCACATTCCGACAGCCTTTTCATGTCGGACAGGCAGACTCGGAAAGGCTGTTGGAAATCGACATAGTAATTGGTGGGTCGGAAACGCTGTTCATAGAGGTGCACGATGCGGTTCTGACTGACACAAATAGTCTGAGAGCCAGTCGGAACAGATTCGGATTACCCACACGGTTTACTTCCCGACTGGAACATTGTAATTGGTCGGGCGGATTGTAAGTCTGTCGGAAGGGTTCTGATGCAGTCTAGGAAATTCTAACTGTCGGGAAGAGGCTTTCTGCCCAACATCGTAATAAGGCCCTAAATATCTCATTCATCCCCTCAGCTGCGTGTAGCCTCTCCAAACATCGATGGCAGCACTACAAACAGGGGGAAAAGGTTGGCCATCTTGACTGTAATAGTGTCAGAACTCATTTAATTACCACTTGTCTACCGTTCAGAAGAAATAGACAATACAATGGGAGAGGAGTTTTTTGTACAAAAGATGTGTTTGCCAATGTGACCAGACTGTCAGTTTACGGGTAAAGGTAGGGATGAATAGGGAAGCAATGTCACAGGTCATCAGAGGCATGACCACTAATAAAGTTCTAGGGGAAGATGGGCTCCCTTGTGAATTGTACATAATTGGCAGCTGCCAAATATCTACAATGAGAGATTGGTAGCTACCAAATGTCTTCAAATGGGTGTCCAGAAAATGAATAAACAAATTATATTAAATACTTCCCGCACTCAACAGCTTTGATTTCACTTGTGCTGAAGCCAGAAAATGACCCTCTGCAGTTTCTGCCCGATCTTGCTTATCAACGCAGGCATGACATTTCTGGTAAGATACTATCAACTATTCTATGGAAACTGATGCATGTTCTAGTTCGTGAGCCACATGACGGCTTAGTAATTGGTCACTCATCATGACACTATTTTAACTGGACTGTGTATCATGGCAGGTGACAAATATCCAACAGGAGAAGTTCTTCATCTAGTTTGATGTAGTGAAGCCTTCCAACTTTATTTCACACACTACAGAGAATGAGCCTGGTCCCTACTTTAATTGAAAGGGACTGATAGCCAGTAGATAGCCAGTAGTATAGCTAGGCCTTATGACGCCCATGGCGGGCCGTGCCTTTGCCCCCCGCAGCGGCTGAATGTAAGAGCGGGGTATGCTGGGTGATTCTTGTGGACACCACAAGTAAGAGAGGGGGAGGAGGCCGCAGGACCCTTGCTACGCCACTGCTGATTGCTCTACACTACCCCACTTGTTAGAGTGAACTGCAGGTGCTTTTTAAAATTTTTGTCGGACTCTTTCCAGATCCTAAGCGGCACCAGGAAGGGCTGCCTAGTAGCACTTTAATCATTATTAACAGCTGTTTGCAAGTCGCCTTTCATTAACCGTGTCCTGACCTCTTCAGGAGAAACCAAGGCCTTTCTCTACTTTTATGATATGTTGTAAACACCATTAAGATCCTAGTTCTCCAATCTCCTCTTTATGCAGATCATATCAGTTTCACTCTTCTCTGGGAAAAGTGTGAGCTATTACCTTTGTCTCGCAATATCTCTGCAGCAGATTCAAATGGAAGCCAACTATATTCAAGTGTCTGAGCATTTTGCTGATCAGAGGTCTGTATGATATTAGACAACTTAGACCCTTTAACTGACAATATTCATGATATGGTGCAAGCTTAACCTCTCCCTTTGGGGCAACGTGTAATTAATAATAAAAATGGAAGTGGTGCCTCTATTCAACTGTGCCATTGGCATGTTGGCCTCATCAGTACAGCATAAAATTCTAAAAATATGCATGGCCACATTACATCCTTTGTGTTAGCAAACAAAATAATACACTTGGAATGCACCAAGGTGCAAGCAGCCATAACATCTGAAGTATTATTTATAGTTGTATTATTTAGCTCAACAGCTATCTCAATTGGCCCAACTCTGCCCTTTGTCTATGACAGATCATTTAGTATATCTGGTGAGACACGCTGATAAAAATCTTGAAGGCTTGCAAATAATCTATTGTCTGAAAAAAGTGCTGCATAGTTTAAAAAACAATTGCATTTGCCTTGATCAATGCTTAGCTGGGCTTTCAGAAGAAAATGTGCCCCTTTTGATATGCACATTCTAGCACCCACAATTGGAATAATACCAGGGCCGGACTGGGAACTGAAACCAGCCCTGTGAAACTGCTCGGCCAGCCCCTTGCGGGTTGGGGGGGTGCGGCCGAACTGTTTGCTAGGTTGGGTTTCTGCCAAATTTGTTACAGGGAGGCAATATTCCCAACTCCCAGTAACAAAAACGGCACCCAAGGGGCCCAAAACTGTCCCCCACCCTGGCGGCCCACTGGGAAAACACCCAGTGACCGCAACAGCCAGTCCGGCCCTGAACAATACAGGTAGAAAAGCATTTTTTTGTCAATAATGTTCTGCTGCTGGCCTAATAGTACTGGAAGGCCTGTTCACAGATGGTATGATAAAAACCTTTTCTGAATTTATAAGCCAAATTTCACTTGCATGGTGTCCACACATTTTGTCGTGTTGGCTGCAGAGAGAAAAGTCTACAGGACCCTCCTCCCAGACCTTTGTGACCAAGCCCTTCACCCATCTATGTGGTAAATGGCTATTTTATGCATGTAAATTATTTGTGTGTGCAAGGGATGCATGTGGAGCACATATGACATGTGTCACTGTAAATGGAGGGTTGGAAAGGGTCCAGACACCAGATTTGAAATCAACTACTCTTTCAGGACATTCCATGGATTCTTTGTAGTGGGACAGACAGAGGAGTGTTGAGGAAAGGAGACATAGTGCTTCCTTGAAGCTTGCAAGTTTTCCTCTGCCTCTTCCTGGCACAGGTTACGACCTAGCTAATTGGGGCAGGCCACTTGCCTTTGAGCTCTTGTTCTGGGATGATCCCAACTGGAGACTCCCAGTTTTCCCACCTTCCTACTCACACTTTTGGCAAACACCATGGCTAGGCCAGTCCTCATGCAAATAGCAAAAGAGCAAAACTTACCAGAAACAGTTGAATACACAATGACTATCTGATTATAAGATAGAAATTCCAGTCAATGTGCCAAAATGTTTCAATGAGGATCCCAGGATCTCAATCCCAGTGCCAACAAAAAACTTTCAGTGATCTAGTTTGCTTGCCGTGCTTGGGATCAGAACCTGGGAAATTTAAACAACCAGCCAGGAGAAGCTACTGCAGTGCCAAATGACTAAAGAGAATAAGAATAGAAGGTACTTTTTTTGTGAGAAAATGCCCCTTTTTGTGTGGCCACCCCCAATTATTTGCTGGTTTTCTGTCTGTGGAATTGGGGGAATTTGGCAACTCCACGTTACTTTTGTAACGCGTAGTTCTGGCCAAGTTCTGCCAAACACCGCATGGTGGAATTGTTTCCCATGAGGATCCAGAAATGCAAGCACTATCAAGATCTGGCATTCCCTAGTGCAATTTTCTAATTAAAGTGATCTTGGGAGGTTACGAGCGTTCGAAGTGAGAGGGCTGCTTATTGAGTAGATTTGTAGCTGCTCGAGTGGATGTTCTACTTGAGAGGCAGCAAAATAAACTGGAATGGCCTTGCGCTCTTGCACACCACATAGTGCCATTCGTGCAGATTTTTCAGAGCTGCTCACGCTACTGGCACTAAATTGCAGAGCAAGCCACACAACATGCATATTTCAACCTGGAGGTGGAACTCCATGGAATCTTGCAGAGATTTTATGTAACTTTGCAGAGGGAAAAGCCACGAGTTCTGTCCATCCCTAGGTTTTTGACAATGCTCATTGGGCACTGCTGACCAGTGCCAAATGTATGTGCTCTCACTGCTAAAAAAAATATGGAAATTGGCTAATCTCTGATTGGCTTATTTAACTTTCTGTTAGGCCATAGTCCATGGTGCAGAAATACATCCATAGCATGAAAAGTTAAAAGTCACCCGATGACTTCAGCACTTATTGTGCCATCCATTAGTGTGACAAAGCAAAAAACGGCTTCAGGCCTACAGTTGCAGCCTGACTGCTGCAGTATAAAACCTGGAATACGACCTGTTAAAATAACTCCTTTTAACACTCCCTTTTAAATATTAGTAGGTCAATCCTATGTAAGGCTTGTTGCCCACCTGGTAGGGTGCATGGTATTTAAAACTAGGATAGGTAGAAAATGTATGTAATCATGTCCCAACAGTAAAAAGGCCCCAAAAGCTATTTTGACTGCTGTGTGCCTAGCTGCTTTATGTAGAAAACCAAAGTACAGGCTCAAATATGGATACTGCTATTGTGGGAATGAGACAAGAAAGAAATATCATTAATCCCTTATTTTTAATATCTATTAAAAATCCAAATCAATTGTGAATTCGTATTTTCAATAAATAATATGGAAAAGTATCCTTTAAGAAGTTATCCTTTACCTACCTGAACTGGCAGAGTGTTAATTAGCATAAGCCTCTGCGGGCTGCCAGCCTGTGCACAAGTCCAGGAATTGGTATGAGTGATGTGTAAAATGCCTCCCAGGTGCAAAGAATAAGCTGGCTTGACTGGTCAAGAAGAATCTTCTCAACTCCCCCGGATATTCAGAATGAGGGCAGTTAATACTAAACGTTCAACTCCTGCTTGACAAGTCTGTTGACTCACATGTAACACTTAGGTCGGACTTTAACTGGAGAGAACAGTATGCTAAGACAACTTGAGTCCAGGTCTCGGTCTGTTTGCTGAATTGAACTGATTTTGTCCTATCAGACTTCTATCTCTGAGTCTGGTGTGGTTACAGTGCCTGCTTCAAACTGGAATTTAGTATTAGATAAGGGAGAATATCATTTATTTTTCTATGAATATCTCACACACAACCCCAGAGCTCAAGTTTAGGTGAAAAAAGACTTACTCCATCTTGAAAAATCACTGCCACCTGGTATTTGGCATCTATTTGCTGTGAGGCAAACAGGAACTACTGAAAAAGTGGGTAGAGTTGTCCACAGGCCCTTTTACCCCTGGAGTCATGCCCACTCTCAAACTTGGATGGCATGGTGAGCAAAAGAATGATGGATTTAACTCAGATCTCTTGACTGGGGGTGAATGTTTTGATTTGTTCAGCATTCCGTCCATCAATTGTGTGTCTTTTGCTTTCTCGCCCTAAGTGCACTGGGTATGCCCAGACGTGTCACTGGATTCAAGCCTTCCTGGCTGATGAGGGGTGAAACCCTGACACCGGTCCTAGTATGCTTGTTTCCAGTCCAAGGTGGCCTGGCTTGGCAGTTTGTTCTGGACTGTTCCCATGAGGCACAAGTCCAAGACTGATTTGCATATGGCCAGGTCTAAACTGGGGTGGCATGGTGAGCAAAATAATGATGGATATAACCCAGATCTCTTGACTGGGGGTGAATGTTTTGATTTGTTCTGCATTCAGTCCATTAATTATATGTCCTTTGCTTTCTAGTCCTAAGTACACCGGGTATGGCCAGACATGGGTCCCGGGCTCACTGTGCCACCGGATTGAAGCTACCTTGGCTGATGAGGGGTGAAACCCCAAACTGGTCGTAGGATGCTTGTTTCCGGTTCAGGGAGGACCTGGCTTGGTAGTTCCAGCTGGACAGTTCCCACGAGGCACAGGGTCAAGATTGATTTGCATATGGCCAGGTCTATACTGGGGTGGCATGGTGAGCAAAAAATTGATGGATTTAACCCAGATCTCTTGACTGGGGTGAATGTTTTGATTTGTTCTGCATTCTGTCCATTCATTGCATGTCTTTCACTCACTAATTAGTGGCAAGCATAAATACGGGAGCCCAAGGCTCTTATTCTAACACTGTGGACTTGCAAAAGAATATTTGACTGCCTGGATCTGTTGCACTTGGTGTCTGCAACATGTCAAAAGGACCTGAGGAGGTTGGAACCCTTTCCACTTGAAATCCAAGGACCAAACGAGATCCAAGGATCATAAGGCTGGTCCCCTTGGTGGCTCCATGAACATAAAAGACTTAAAAAGGACATTACTGCAAAGAATCCCAGCTAATCAGTGATAACTGGACCTAGAGGTTTTGGGGATGAAAATAATCAAGTGGGGATCCTGAATTACTAGATTTCAAACTAGAAATAACTTCTTCTTCCCTAGTTATTTGGAAATTATTCAGTTTACCAATACCTTCTTATGGTCCCTATTGCCACCTTACCACACTCCTAAACCAGACTCAGTTACTGCCGCTTCTTCATTTTATTTCTAAGTACTGTCTCGTTCACTCTTTCCATATTCTATTAACGGGACTTACATTGTGATTCCATGAAAATTAAAGTCGTGGGCTAGGCCTCTCAGATTGTGTGATTGCGCTTGGGCATCAAGTCATCAAATTGCCAGGGGAAGTTGAAGTGGCACCTCATGTTCTCAATGAAATCACAGGAAGTGTCATTAAATGGGCTTTGACCCAGATAAGATGACAAGAAGTGACATCAGATAACTTTTGGGACAAGTGAAATCAGAGGAAGCGTTCAGATGATATTTGACCAAAGGATATCACTTCACATAACATGTGACTTCAAAGTGTAAACTTATAGTAAATGTTAGTAACCACACACACATTGACAAGGGATTTGCCATGATATAACTCAATTGCAGCCATTAAATGCCTAAGCAATATTTATTGTATTCCCACTTGCAACACCGCCCGACTTAGAAACTCACACTCACAACTGAAGCATCAAATGCGTAGACACAGTTACAATGTACCCAGACAAGTTGATTTTAGATCTTGGTACTGCTTCAAATGCCCAGGCACAGTCTCAAAACTCAAAGTGGAGCTCAAATGCAGGTGGACAGCTCCAAAAGCTTCAAAATAAGATTTTTAATTCAAGATACAGTTCAGATGCCAAGAGGCAAGGATCATATGCACCGGCATTGCTCCAAATTCGCAGACCTGGCCTTAAATGGAAAATACAGTTTCAAGTGTCCACTCTTCGCCCCAAATACCATAGAGCTTCAAATACCTAGTACCAGTGGGATATCACTGGGCATGCATTTTTTCGCTCGATAGGGTATGCCAAATTACCCAAGACAAGCGAGGCAACAATTGTCTGAAGGGTAATGACAAAACATTTTGGAGATAGTTGCTGAATAATCTTTTTTTTCTTAATTGTGTATTTTGTCGTCAACAAAGTTATTTAAAATTTGTTGGGATGAAAATAGTAGAGTTTGTGTATGTCATTTTATTTACAAATTTCTGTAGATATGATTTGGAAAAGTACAAAAACTTCTGAAACAAATGCTGAAGCCCACATAGGTAACCCTGTAGTTGAAATCACAAAACTTGTTGATATGATAAGATTGCTGGAGCGCTCGGCGATCACATGTTCCTTTTTTTTATAGCGCATTTTCATTTAGATACTTATCCCTTTCCTTCATTTATCCGGGTTTGAACACTGAAGAATTGTGTTATATGGCACCCAGCAAGTAATTATTCATGCTGCTAAAGACCTAAACAGTTGCCAAAAAATCCATTCTGTACGCTACCTGGAATGTGCTGAGGCAGGCCATATTGAGTGGTGGGTGTGCTACTGGTCTTACGTCTTCAGAGACATATACCTTGTGTGGTGTGGTGCTGGCAGTGCCCAATATAATGACCAAAGTGAGAGAGCTTGTCAGGTGCGAGTAGCCGACCGCCCTACTTGGAAAAAAAGAATACCATGTGAGAGGCGGAGGCATGGCCTGGTGAGAGTGCGGCGCGCAAGTCTGTTAAAGTATGGCAAGGATGGCTGGAATTATGCAGCAGGGTAGTACCAAAGTTTGCGGGAGGGTTGACTAAAGTATGTATCAAGAAAAGACAAATAATTCAGTGTAATGCGGAAAATTTTGTGATAGTACTATTTGGTCATTTTTACTCATGTTAACACTGTCAGATGAAAGTTTTCACTTCATTAGTATGAGGGCAATACCAGTATAACACCCAAATACAGCACTAAGAAACTGGAATTTGACGAGTCAAGTTTGTTTTCTAAGGTCCTTCCACTGCAAGGCAACATGTGCAGCTGAATCAGGGGTCTCCAACGTTTCTGCAGTGAGAGCTACTTATGTTCAATGAAACGCATTGAGAGCTACTGATATTATTAATGTTGTATAATCTCATTATATTTATATGTATATTAATTCAACCAAGCAAAAGCTTTGTAATTAATAAGCATAGGCTGCACACAGGTGAGCTACTCAGAGGCAGCTGGAGAGCTACAGTATCTCACAAGCTACTGGTTTGAGACCCCTGAGCTAAATGTTTAACAATTTTTGAAACGTTTGAGCTAGAAATACTTTTTTTTTTTAATCTGCAGGTTATGCAGCAGACAATGGATTATGTGGTAAATGTGGCAAATCCCTTGTTAGGTGGAAAACGCAGCAGCAGTAGAATCGCGTAATTCCAGTGACCCTGAGTATGACCTGTTGTGTAGGGCCTACAGCGAGAGGCATGGCTCTGCGCAAGCGTTGGTGAAGAGTCACACGCAAACATCCCCCTCCCCAACAAACATGAAAACAAGCTTCTGAGGCTGCTGCTGTTGTCCTGTGGGGGTTGCAACACCCCCAGTGGACATCGGCTGTGCAGAAGCCTTCTCATACGAGCTGCAAACCCACTCTCAGTATGGGTTTCCAGCTCACACTTTCTGGTGGGACAGTGTGAGTTGCAGGTTTCGAGTACCGCCTTGGAAAAGTTTTATCGCGAGCGGTTTCCTGCTACCCTGGACTATCCCTATGTAACATGCGGTTCTGAATGGAAGCTTTTACATGATTAAACAGGGGTGGCACAATAGACAGGAGCAACAGAAGGCGTATGTTGACCTCAGAACTGTTTACCTTTTGTTCATAGTGCTGACCCTGCTAGCCCTAAGGCCAAGGGTACAAAGGCCCTTACAGAGATCTTAATGGGTAGGCCTGGAGTACAAATTGCTACCCACTCCCACCTCTAATTGATGTCCATGCCATAGTGTCTATCTGATTACACACACTGCTAAATGAGCTACAACTTGGAAATTACACTGGTTAAAAGCTAAGGGTGTTACCTGAACTCAAAGTTGGAAGTGTTGTTATTCATTATTTGAGAAACCTATAAAAGATCTTGTACAACAAGCTCATCTGCAGGAGGATACTAAACTCAGATTTGAACTGGGAGGTATTATTGTTCTGCTCACACCTGTGGCTGCTAAACCCCTGCTGGACGGCTCACAATGTGCCAACCTCAGTGAACGCCCATTGAGTGCAGGGCCTTCCGAGTCACAAAGCTGACACCTTTTCAGATAAAATGGTTCCTTCATCAAAAGAAATGTTACCAACTTTAATTAACAAAAATCTTTCTGCCGGGCAATGCTTTAGATAGCCTGATTAATGGAAACAGATTAAAAAGCAATGTTTTGTTGTACAAAAAAGAACTTTCCATTGAACAATCAGAGGGAGCAAATGACATGGGACTTAGTGTAAGCAAAAGTCAGCAGCCACTAATGAGGCTTGTTAGTAATGCTAATCTATGTAAATGTTATTAATTGAGGACATCTATCTTTTATCTCCAACATTTGTTAATCAGGCAATTAAAAAACAATGACTTTCCCGGCGGTTGTTCTCCAGGTTTACACAAAAAAGTGATCAAAGAATGCGGTATGAGGAAGGGGGTAGTCCCTTATCAAGAGCGAGTCCTTGCCTTGGGCGAGCAGGCCTCATTAAAGGCAGAAAAGCCGTGTTGATCAGCAATTAACCTGATTTGCAGGCACTCTGATAGAGACCCCAGACGATGAGGAGTTTCTTTACAAATGACACAGTTTATTGACAAAAAAAATGTAAAGGGTTGCGCTTTGAAAATGCCACATGAAGGTACCATAGATATTACTGAGATATTCTAAACTTTCCTACCCCACCCCCGTATTCGGTGCAAGATGGACACGTCTATGACGTCACTTTACTGGCATGTGCTGAGAGTCAGGGCTCCAGCAGAGCTTCTGCCACCCCCGCCCCCCACCATCACAGCAGATTGCGCCTTTAATGTACACATTGCCATTTAGAGTTGTGGGTGGAAGCTGCATTATCAAGCAACCACTCTCAAAAAAACACTAGCTTCTTAGACAAAGAACTTGGGATACTTTCTGTGCCTTTAGCACCTTCGTTAAGAACATCAGACACGTTTGTTTCATTATTATCTTCCATTGTTAGTTTTATTCAATAAAGAAGCGCGTCTGTTTAATGACTGGTGCACCTGTGATGCTTTGTCTGCAAATAAAAAGTCACTGTGATTGATAGTACCGTGTCTAAAAATATCAAAATGGTGACATCTGTGGCTGGGATCACCCAGTGAGGATCACCCAGTGGCAACCACCATGAGAATGCATATATTCTAATTATTGGATCTGCTGCTTCCAGGGCCCGTTTTCAGCTGTTTGATAGGCTGCAACTCAAACTAGCGTTTTCAGCCAAAAAGTTGCTTGACACGTTAATTGAGGGGCTCTCATTAAGGTCTGTGTCTGACACAAATGCGCCCCTTCAAATCACTAAAAACATAAACGAGAAGCATCGTTTGGTTTGATATGCCTTCACATCTAAAACCGAGAATCTTAAATAGCGCAGGAATATCTCAGCACTGCAAAATATAAAAACAATTTGGGGGCAGTAGTGTTATAGTGTAATTTCTGCGATTTCGTATTGCGATTGTTACTCAAAATCCCCAAAATTACGCAATGTCATGTAACTACAGGCCATTTGCCGTAAAAATCAGCAGAAACAAAGCAAACAATCAGGACACAAGCAGCTGCTGTTTGCAGCACCTGTATTTTTCCGCAGTTTTTTAAATATGAAATGCTTATTTGCATCCAAAACGTGCACAAGGATGCATTTCATGCTAAATCATAGCACAAAATGCCAGTTTTGCATTTTGCATCACTATGGGTAATTTCATGCAATATTACCAAAATGTTGGGTAATTACACAAAAGTCAATTGGGCAAATTTCGCAAACCCCTCCCCTAATTATGATTCCTCTCATGGGAAACATATTCTTATTGTGTACATTTCTGGAGATTAATGTAAAAGAAGACTGCCTCAGCTATTCCTATTGAAATATGCTCTGTAAGCATAACATAGACCTCAATAATACAGAACAGGCATAACAGCCACCTCTGCTTATTATGACCTTGCCTGTTCAGAAATTCTAGTTCTGTTTGGTCTCTGTGTTTATCTAATACTTTGATCTAACAAATGCCCCCAATTTTATGTTAAAAGGCTGATTATTATTATGATGATGAAGAAGAAGAAAAAGAAAAAGAAGAAGTTAAAAGAAGAAGAAGAACTTACCATGGAAGGGATTCACTACCCATCAAATAGAAAACTCAGGTTTTCAGGATATACACAATGAACACCTTTAAGGGAAATTTGCATACTAAGAATTTCAGTTGGGATTATTAGCATTTTTAATCATTTTGAAAACATTACTGAATTGTATTATTTCAAATACCAAAAACCTTTTTTGCACGATGTGCAGCATTTGTTAAAAATGTGCCCACCAAGTTGAATACATTTGTGAGAATTAACTCATAAGGGGGCATATCAACAACAACCGGCGATAATTATCGCTCTGCGCTCTTAGCGTGAGGATAATTATCGCCGGCTAGCGTGAATTTTTATCGCTGAGATAGCGTGCTATTAGCAACGCTTATCTCAATAGCGATAAAAATCTACACGCTAACAGGCTAACGTGAGATTATCGCTGGAAACCCAGCGATAATCACACGTTACCTTGTTGATAGGGACAGGCAAACTTAGCCATGATATCCTCCTTCCATAGGATATCATGGCTAAGTCTGAAAATTAGCAGATGTAAAAAAGCAGCGTTAACCGCGGTTAGCGCTGCTTTTTTTGTCTCTAACAGGGTTAGCGACATTCTTGATAATAGGAGAAATGTCGCTTAGCGACATTTCTCCTATTATTTTACTCTGGAACGCCCCCTTTGCATCTCATTAGAGATGCAAGGGGAAGCGTAGAGTAAAAGGGTGCTAACATGCAAATTTGCGTGTTAGCACCCTGTTGTTGATAGGGTGCTAGTTTTATCTCTGCTTTTTTGGCTTTTAAAGCCAAAAAAGCAGAGATAAAGCCCTTGTTGATATGCCCCACTGTTTCTTGAAATTGTGCACTTGTAACTGATTAACTGTCATAAATTACAGTCAATTAAGCAAAATAATGTTTCTTTAATGATTAAGACCTCGCAGGTATCAATATCAGACAAACTGATGTTTTTGATACACATTTTTAAATTGCTAATACCTATATTCTCTATTGACTATCTTATGCTCAAATTGCAGTATACGATCTTCATGGTTCATAAAATGGCTAATATACTGTAATATGTTCATAGGCCTTCAGACTTGAAAAAACGTGTCTCACAAACAAAACACATTGGCAAAGAAGTTGTATGACAGGAGGAAGGACGCTATATGGCAAAAGGGACATTTTGTGACAAGGATTCTTAAATTGATATTTTGGTATTTTCATTGATAATTGAAATTCATAAGAATAAAATGGAAAGATCGATTTGAACTTATAACAAAGTGGTTTTGTGATAACTAATGTCTGTGGATATGCCACCCGTTTCTTGATTTTGGATGTTATTATTCTTTGGGTTAATTTGCCCAGCCACAATATGTATGATACAGAGATTGATATAGCGTTTATGTGAATTACTGTTGATTACAGAACATTGCAACAGACAAAGCAGTACACTGGAGCGGAGCAAAGAGCAATATTTTGCTTTAAGTTGGCGCATTTGGATTCACCGGGTTAAATTATTTAACAGCTAAGGTTTGACAAAATGTCTTACTTTTTACCTGTGAAATTTCACAAAATTCCATAAAAGTATGCAAATCTATATTTTAAGGTGCAATGCTGTTTGCTGTTATCTTGTGTACCTCTTCGTGTGTGCACTCTTTGGGTAAAAAGTCTCACAAGACACCAGGAGGACATTGATTTGAACAAAAATACCTCTTGGTGAGATACTTTCTGCGCAAACAAGTCTCTTTCAGGCACATTATACACAAAATTACCTATTGTAAAATTTCAAACAATTTCTGTAATTTTTCATGATGCAAAATCCTGGAATTACGTGAATTTCACCAGCGTAATTAAAATTTCTCTCAGCCTATTCATAGTCAGAAGCTAATGCTACCTTCAAAACCAGACACTCCCTGCTGCAAGAGCTTCTTGTCCCTTTACTGCCTTTCACTCTACTCAGAACGTCTTATAATGAAAGCAAACATCAACTGATGGCTTTCTAAAGAAAGAAGTACATTAGCTCTTATTCCTTAAACAAATATAATACTACATATATGTATACAGTAAGCATGATTAATAATTGTGAATCCTATATGTACTCTCCCAGAGCAGGGATTTTGAGCAAAAGCCATGTGTCCTTATCCGTGTGCTCTCAGGCCAGCAATGTATGCATGGTTAATGTCATACCTTTAAGTTGTGATCCTCCACAATAGAACGGTGATCCTCACTAGGCCACTTTGCTTGCACTGGCCTCCGCTGATGTCACAGCATCAAAGGTGAGTATTTATTACAAGTGAAACTGAGAAATTTTCCACCTGTACCTCATGCACTCAAAATTGAGACTGAAGGCCTTAGTTATAGTTTGATGGACGAGGTACTCCTCCAGAAACGTGGCAGACAACCTTGTCCACTAAACTCTCGCTTTCTCCGCTCTATTTAGATTCCGGTACACCAACATGGCATGGCAGGAAATAGGATAAATGACCCTCATGCACGCAGCAAAAAATTCCAGTACAGGCCATTAATTTTTTGCTTTTGAACAACGAACTGCTATATTGGGAATTTGTTTTTGAAAAACAAAAAACTTTTCTGTAAGAGTGCATTGAACATAGAGCCTGCACTGCTTGAGTTCAATGCCTTCAGCAATGCCACAGTGGCAGCAGCACTTCTGAAGGCACAGAGTTTTCCTGCCTGGTAGATATCTCTAAATTGTGAGGGAGGTACTCCACCACGGTAGTGAAGTGCATCCATCCACTGGCGTGGTAAAACAGCATACAGACCCCATACTTTAAGGAAGGTCAAAATCACTTTAGTGATTAGTTTGGTGGTCTATGCTGAAACCCAGCACACCCATCAAGGGAAGGACACTTGCCACTGTGTTTTTTGTTTCCTACCAGCCTTACACAATTGTCACACAACTTGGCACACAATTCTCAGCTCACCTACCCTGTGCCTCTTTCAAAGGATGACAAATTTAATACTATGGTCAGAAACCAAAATAAAGATTGTGTATCATTCAACATTCTAACACTGTCACATGCTATGTGAAACGGATTTTACACTACTAAGGACTGTGTGATGTAATTGCAGTGAACTGACGCATGAGAATGGCAGTGCTTTGAAATTCAGTTTGTCATCACAAAAAGGAAACACTTGGTGTACGAGAGATGATGTAACTAGTCAAGTTGTATTACTCACACATCTGAAGTACAAATGCTAACAGAATTCAACGTGGCTTACATTTTGCCTCAGATATCAAATAATCACTGGTCACATATGTAAATTAACCTGATGAAAGAAACACGTTGACATTCTCATGATAGGATTTGGATAGTCTTAAATTAACCATAAAAACACATATCCTGGATACCTATAAATATAGAAATTATATATTATATATTCGCTGAAAAAAAACCAAAGTTACAGGGGCGTTATAGTTAGGAAATAGAATTAAAAATACCTTGGAAATTCAGTGGGAAAACCAAAGGTTACAGGGACGGTATAGTTAGGCTGACATTTCACTAATACAAAACCAGGGATATTCAGTAGTTATAGTCAGCTGAGATAACTATAACTCATGCTCCCGCAATGCACTGCTTATTGACTCACATATTACATCATTCATGACATGGTCAGTGACATCACTGATGACATCACTGATGGCATCTCAAATGACATCACTGATTACATCATCCAGTGACCATGACTGTTTTTAAGCAGTTTATGAATGTCAAATATATATACCAAGGTGTATTGGTGAATCAGTGAGTGTCTGAGTGCCTGTATGGCTGATTTAGTGGGTGCATGACTGACTGTATAATTGAGTGATTAGGTGTCTCAATGAATGTATAGGCGAGGGACTGGTTATGTGAATGTCTGTAACAGTATGTGAGTTGGTGTGTAAGTTGCTGAATGGGTGTGTGAGTGGGGATATATGAATGGCTGTACAGGTGACAGATGGTTGTCTGAGTACCTGTATGGCTGTATGAGTGTCTCTGTGGGTGGGCGAGGGGTGTGTGATTACCTGCATAGATGAGTGAGTGGGTGAGTCAGTGGCTGTTTGGGTTAGTGAGTGTATCTGTGAGGGGATGTATGGGTGACTGAGTGTTGGTATGGCTGTGTCAGTGAGTGAATGGAAGTGTCAGTGGTATATGGGGCTTAACTGGATATATGAAAGGAAGTATAGGTGAGTGTTGGAGTATATGAATGACTGTATGTGTGAGTGATTGTGAGAGTGGCTGCATGGGTGAGTGTGTGCTTGTGTCAGTGACAGTATGAGTGAGTGAGTATGTGTTAGTATCTGTATGAATAGGTGAATGGGTGTGTGTATAACTGTATAGGTGAGTAAGTGGCTGAGTGTTTGACTAAGGGTGAATGAGAAGGTATTTGAGTAGCTCTATGGGTGACTGACAGTGGGTGAGTGGCTGGGTGTCTGAGTGGATATATCAGTGGATGTATCAGTGAGAGAATGGTATATGAGTGGCTGTATGGGTAACTGAGTGAATGTATGTGTAGACCTATGAATCTGTGAATAGGTGTGTACATACTGGTATGGGTGTCTCAATGGTTTTGAGAATGGTAGTGTGGTAGTTGGAGTGAGTGTATGAAAGGTTATATTGTGGTGTGAGTGGGTGTGTCAGAGATTCTGTGGATGATGTCATCAGTGATGTTATCAATGATGTCATTTGAGATGACATCAGTGATTTATCAGTGATGTCACTGACCATGTCATGAGTGATGTACTATGTGAGGTCATAAGCACTGTATTGCGGAAGCCCGAGTTATAGTTAGCTCAGCTATATGTTGCGAAATCACAAAACAAAAACAAACATTCAACAGTCACCAACACATCTAAAAATATTAAGTAAAATAATCCATTGTAAACATTATGCTACACATATTACTATATACAGGCTTCCTTAAAAACATGTTTAAACTCAGATTTGTACTAGGTTTCTTTAAAATCCATCTTGAAGACCTATTTTCAACTTTTGCGGTTATTCTAGGAGTCACTATAACGCTGTTAACTGCAAAGATCGCGCCTTTCTCATAAAGTAAAAAACACATTTATGCACACACATTACAGTATTTATTACTATACACTTCAAACTCATGTTTTTCTAGTGTATTTCTAGGCCAACCAGCTCTAAAACCTATTTCCCGTATTTTGCGGTGAGGCCGGAGATCGCGATGACGTAGGTACTCGCGATATCCGCGGATACTTCATAAAAACTGAAAGCAAAATCAGGAATTCAATAGCCTCAACATCATTCAAAAATTATAATTATATAAGTAATTCTAACCATCACACTAGATAAATCACTATCTAAATAACTCTATAAAAAAATTCAAACAATCTCAATATAATCCAATGCGTATTAATTATTCAATGATTTTTTTTTTATATTTCCACCAATATTCATGAGGTTGCAGTGATATTCAGAAGTACCCCGCATACGGTACACAGTGGGCCACGCTGACGGTCATGGTATTGCTGCGAATATTGCACAAAATTCAAACGATCAATTCTGGACACATAACTTATATCACTAACACTTACATTTCTGAAACATGGGGTCAGAGTACCTCCACCCTGACCCCTTATGTTTGCTTTCACAGAAAATGTTTGCCCCAGGAACCATTCCTGATAGATAAAATTGATGTTTACCACAAAAGAGCTGCTCCTAGTGTGATAACCCAAACGAGTTACAAGAACGTCGTGAGTGAGGGCATCTCACAAAAAGTTACGGACTGGCCTCACACACCACCTGGTGTCATGCTTCATCATTGACCGGTCCTCGCCCTCTAAAACCTTTATTTGATAGAGGGCGGGCATACACTTGACGACAAGGATGCACTTCTAAATAACTAAGTGGGGGCCCGTGAAATTGTGAATGAGGTTAAAAATCATTATAGTAATCAGGAGTGTTTTTAATGTGACTGAAAACTATATGATATTAAAAAATATGTGACGGTGATTGGGGTATTTAGTGTCCCCTAACCGTCTTGTGAATGGTCGCCATGTTTCTGCCTAAGCGGTCCAGTTGGGTCCATGGCATTCATCAGGACCTAGTAATATCAGGGGGGGGGGCTCCGTTCTTACCAATCGTTGGTAAGATGTTACCACTGTGTGGGTGTGGCGTAGGCCACACTTTACTTCCTAGATTGCTTCCAATGGTGAAGCCTAAAACAAAAGGAAAACATTTGAGAAAAGATAGTTAATTCGAACTCGTTGGGTCAACCATACCTGTAAAAGAAAAAGAAGAAAGAAGAACAATGCATGCATTGATTTCTAAGAGTGAAAAAATTGTGCGTGACTTCGTGACACTCTATTTGTGTACACATGTGTGAGATTCCGAAGGTGGTGGCAGATGATGCTGCCACCAGTCTTACCCTAATTATATGGACTACTTGTCCCATGGGGGAAGGGGCGGAGGGAATCCGAATATTTTGTCACCTCTGCAAAAGAGAACATAAAACCATAGTCTTCATCAAGCGTACTGGTGGAGCAAAATCTCCCAAACATTCTGAGCAGCAGTCACTCCAAAACCCTATTGGGTAAAGGGGAAAAAACTTAAACTAAAAAACACACTAGTCTCTCCGTTCATTCATACTCTTACTGTGACATGTATTGGATTGCTCCTGAGTCCTATGCATCCGCTCCCGATCCTCCCGAATGTGAAAATGGGAGGGAGCGGCCACCGTCTTTTATAGTGCAGTACGATCACTTAATAGGTGTAATCGGCGATAAACGCTATCAGGTGTGCGTTTTCCGCTGTCCCAAACAAACACAGCCTGGAGTTAAAATGGCGGATGTGGGCGTATCTATGCCAGGGATCCGTGGGACAAGGAGCTTAATTCGCTACAGAGCGGGGGGCATCCTGTGCGGGTATGTGGTTGGTATAGATGATGATGGGGCGGGAACCCGGACAATAAACAAATGCTGTCGGGTGCGCGTTCCCCGGTGTCCCCAACAAACGTGGGACAAGGTGCCTTATTAATAATAATCAGGCTAGAGACGTACTGTGCGGGTGCGTGGTTGGTAAAGCTACTAAGGGGGCAGTGACCCGTGTGTTAGACAGGCATCGCAAATGTAAGGAGAGCGGTCCCTACGTGAAGGCGCGTACGTTTTGTTTACGTTGGTATGGTAACGCTGCACATGCCGGGAAGAGATGCGTGAAAGACAGGTTGGAAGGGGAATCAGATGTGTAAATCACATCACTCACATCACTCCCACTAGAGGCTCATGATACTTCCAACTGAGGCCTGTGTTGTGTATAGGGGCTGTGCGCCAGTGTGCACCTTTCAAAGAGTGGCCCGAGTGTCAAAGAGATGTCGCATATGTAAACCAAGGAGCTATCACTGCGCAAAGGCGCATACGTATTATCTTGGTTGGTATGGTACCAGTTCACGCGCTGGGCAGGGTTGCGTGGAAGGCATGATGGTGAAAGAAAAACAAATGTATTTAATCTCATCACTCCCAATCGAGGCTTATGTTACTCTCAAACGAGGCCACACCCTTTTTACACCACTCTGCAAATGCTCCTCTTGGCACACTACTGGTGGGGCAATGAGGTCCTCTTCTGTCCTGAGGACCTCAGGACACAAGTGGACTTCATTTTTCTGCAGATTTTCGGCCTCTTTCTGCACTCCTCTTTTCTCTTTCTGCACCTCTCTTGCCCCTTTCTGCACCTCTGAGTTAGAGGTAGTTTCAATCTCCCTGCCCTATTATGTACTAGAGCCTTAAAGTTGGGGGCACAGGATGACTTTGCAACAAGGCCTCTTTCTGCACCTGAGTTGGTTCTTTCTGCATATCTCCTGCTTCTTTCTGCACTTTTCTTTGTCTTTCTGGACTTCTGTTGCCTCTTTCCGCATTTCTCACGCTTCTTTCTGCACCTTTCTTCCTCTTTCTTCACATGTCCTACCTCTGTAGGCATAATTAGAAATTAGCATTTAAAAAACCTTTGAAATTCACTGAAAAAACATAGATTTAGGGTTGTTATAGTTAGAAATTAGCATTTAAAAAAAACATAGAAATTCACTGAAAAAACAATAGGTTTCAGGGACGTTATAGTTAGACATTAGCATTTAAAAAACCATAGAAATTCACTGAAAAAACCAGCAAGGTAAATAGTTTTATTTATTTATTTACTTTACTCCTTGCCGTCGTATGTCCAACTCCACTACCCTCCCACTCTGGCCCTCCCCCGCCCCGCCTCTGCCAGCCGCCACTGCAATCAGTAGCCTAAGTGCAAAAAGAAAAATATAGAAAGTGTGATGAGGACACAAAATTTGGGAGCGGAGATGGGAGTGTGATGACAATAGAATGCGGGCATGAGAGTCAGCAATCACTAACCAATAGCTGTGACATAAAACATACATGTGCCGCAAACTGTTTACCAAAATTCCAGACCTGGATTAAGGGGTCGTACAATATATGGGTCCTTTTGGTTGGTTAACTGATTTTATTTGTGAAACCAGCAGTCTCAGTATTTTAAAAAGGTGATTCAGAGCAGTGGTCGAGATGGCAGGGATGGCTTTTCATTCACAGATGTGTGCATGAAAAGGCTAATTGTCTCTCACCACTAAAAAAGAGGCTATTGAAAAGGTGTTATCCCTTGGTATGATCCCTTCTTATCAGTACCCCGTTCAAAGGGCAACAGAGCAAGCAGGGGTTATTGGGTCCAACTGTGAGAGTTGTGGCCTTTTCCTACTGATGTCCAAGTGCCTGAACTACGATGGGTCGTAAGTAATTCTGCCAAGTCCTACTCCTTAAGCGCTTGACTCTCAGTGGGTGCGTTGGTTGAGCAGTCCAAGGCTGTTTGGGAGAATGTATGTGCAAGGTAATCAAAAGTGCTGGACTCACAATACATAAACGTACCCCGATAATCTAATTATCTAGACCAATACCTACTTTTGGTGAGAAAATACGTCTTTATTACATACGTAAAGTATAATACATCACACTAAATAACACACTCTACAGTCTCTTAGGGAAAGCAATCTAGTGATTTCTGGGCAGTGTACCCCAGGTCCGCTCTCATTTCTCCATACTAACAAACGTGTTCCAGGACGTTTAATTGAGGCAATCCCAGAGGTTCTGCTCGCACTAGCAATGTGCAACAAAAAAGTGTCACTTTGGCATTAAAAGTTCAGCTTGCTCTCATGCTAATATTCCGATTTCTTTCAAGTCTCGAAAGGCCCACCGGCCCTGCTCCAGTCTTACCCAGCTGTGATATTAAGACGTTTTTCACTAGCAGGGGTGCATCCTACCAAACTTGCAGTTCTACAAGTAAGATGATGGGGCAGTGTCAGAACCCCTTTCAAAGGACAACAGGCAAGCAGGAGTTACTGGGCCCAACCGTGGTTGTTGAGGCCTTTTACTCCTGATGTTCCCGGGCCCTGCCTACTACATATTCTGAGCAACTGGACGAAGTACCCCATCTGCTCTTGACTCTCAGTAGTAAATGTGGTCGAGCAGTCCAAGGCTCCCTTTGGGGGGTGGGAGTCGGTGTGGATACAGATCAGTGAACACGGACTCACAACTCAAAATGTGCACAACAGCAATTATTCATTGTCTAGTCAAATACTAACTTTTAGGAAAAAAGAGAAGTATGTTATTTCTACCAGATACTGCACAAAGGGGAAATATAACATTCACAAACAATTACACTCCCCTCTCTTGAAGTTGGTGCTCTATGTTTATTTGTCATTTCCCTATCCCACTCACTCTTCACGTTAGCGATTGTGGTTATTCCCCATTCACTATTGGTAACATCCAGGGTATGGTCCACTGGTGGTCTGTGTCCTAAGAGTTCATTACGACTTTGATTTAAGGTCAATAGTGTTCCAGCACAAACACACAATTAACCCCGCACCCGAGTAAAATGTTTTACATTAATGTAGTTGCCCTAATATAGCTTGTTTTAATGAATAAACATAATATATAACACAATGAAAGGCTTCCCAGGCGAAAAAAGTCGCGCAGTCGTGTCTCTTGATTGTAGTCATAGAAACAGAACGTGAATTATTAACTTTATGGACTAACTGTGACATACGTGGGGAAAATCCCATTTAGATACGATCTGTCCAAACACTACTGTGGAGGTTGATTTGGAGCCTCGTTTTTCAACAAAACAAAAGTTACAAGGAATTTAGTAAGCCCTGAAGAAGTCCCATGAGGGATGAAACACGTTGGCAAGGCAAAGCAATTGTGTGCTGATTTTTAACATTTAATGGAATACGAATCTGTAATAAAAGATTTTCTACGACTACAATCAAGAGACACGACTGCGTGACTTTTTTTGTCTGGGAAGCCTTTCATTGTGTTATATATTATGTTTATTCATTAAAACAAGCTATATTATGGCAACTACATTAATGTAAAATATTTTACTCGGTGCGGGGTTAATTGTGTGTTTGTGATTACGGTGATTTTTATCACCCTTTTGGGATGTATGTGGGTCACATCCTTGACCCATTGCACCGAGATACAGTGTTTACCAAATAGGCCAATTATTTAGCAAAGATTGGTGCTGGACTTTTTTAAGCTTTGACCCTGTTTGAGTGTTCCAGCACACACATGCTCAATGTAGCAGCAAGTTCCCAAGGGGCCATCAGGCCCGCAACAAGTCTTAGCTACTCTGGCAGGGAGAAGCGGTTGCAGTCCCGGAGGGTGCCTCATAAGTGGGCACTCGCAGCGGCACCAGCCCAAATCAGGTGAGTCAGCCACATGTGGACTCAGCGGCTACACTCAGCAGGCACAGCCTCTCCCTCCCAGTCATGCTCCTGTGGCTTCTCCTACAGGATAAATGTTCACATGCTCCCTGTGGGGGGTGGTGGATACCATGATCTAGTTCTGGTCCTACACTCACATGATGGTACTCCCACGGGTGGGATCCTCATTCATCCAATGGAGCAGAACAAGTCACAGTCTTTGGTGCTTCCAGTGACCTACTCCGAAACACGGGGTCTCCACCTTCGGCCCAGTCAAAATGGCAAAGTTATCCATGATGCCCCCTCCTGGCAAACAGGGTTGCCACACGACTATTGCACAAGACTTCGTCTCTTACTGCGTAGAAACCTTTACCACAATGTCCCTTTCTAGCATACTGGGTTGCCACACTGCAAAGGCTTCTGCTCTTTTCACACAGCAGTCTTACAAACAGCTATCTTCACAGAGGCCTCTTCCTGGCATATGGGGGTCGCTTACTCAGTCCGGCACATGATCAATGACCCGATCGGTGCAGCAGGCCATTTCCTCACACTTCGCACAGGACGTCCATTCAACAGGGTTCCCCACTGGCCCTCACTCCCTCCAGTTCTTTCCTCTTTCTCACAGGGCACACTGGTCTTGGCAAGTAGGCAGGCACTGGTTTTCCAGGCTCCAGGGCAGGTGGTCTTGGTTTCCCTGGGTGATGTCCCCTCACCCAGCAGGCAGACTAGCTGGCCTTCGCCCCCTGTCCTGGTCACAGGCAGAAGTCTTGCAGAGCTTCCCCTCCTCACACAGCCTGAGTAGCTGCTTGGTAGATTATCACTTTTGGGGTCTCAACCTCCTCTTTTCATAGTCCATTTCCAGACACTAAATGTGATGCAGGATCTGAGTTTTTGAAGTTATATGTAGAGGTGCTGCTGCTTTTGAAGTGCATTCACATCAATGCCATTTTGCTCTTGAAAAGCAGTCTGTCTCCGCAGGGATGCCTCAGACGCTGATAGTCCCAATACACATGCCATGGGAATGACTAGAGGTCACACCTGAATGTCAGACACAGTGATATGTACATCAAAAGAAAAGCCCAGGGATCCCAGCCATACTCTTTATGATGTTCTTATCAAACCCATCCCGTTCCTGAGATGTGCCCAGGCCCCTTCCTTGTGACCTCTCACTGAATCAAACCAAGACTACTCCTGAAAAACAGTGAAGGTCACAGATTTCCAGGAATACTCGAGGAAATGCTTTGTGAATTCTGAATTAGGTCTATGCAAAAGCAATTCTGCATTTGTGTAATGGTACATAGTGTGAACATATGTAAGCAAAAATGTTTTTGCTGAGTGTAGTTGTACTTTGATGTATTTGGTTTTATTTCTCCATGGGTAAAATATGTTTCTAGCTGAAAAGCACCTTCTCTAATATCCCAACCAATTTTGAGAGTGCTCCTTTCCCAACCCCTTCCTCTTAATAGAAGTACTTTTGCAAGTGACAAGAGCAAGAGCCTGCTGTATAAACAGCTAGTTTGCAAATAAGTTCAAATTTCTTACAGACTTTCCTGACATTTTGCAATGTGACCTATTGGTAGGGGTGTGTATAACTTGTGTAATTTGCTGTAGAGCAATTACATGAAATTACCTCAAAATTAAGCAAAATTACATGAAATGCATCTCACACTCAAACCTTTACCCGAACCGTCCATTAGGATAAAAATTTCATTTTTAGTTGATTTCCACTTGCTCACATTCAAAACACTGCTGCTCACATTTGGATTTTTAGTTTTGAGATCAAAACTTGAAGGGTCAGCTCAGGTAAAACATCTGCCTAAAATGTTTATTGACAGCACATGCTAAAAGAACTGCTGATGGTGTTCAAAACACTGCTGTTCATGCTTGAATT
Organism: Triturus cristatus; assembly: GCF_964204655.1. Classification (NCBI taxonomy): domain Eukaryota; kingdom Metazoa; phylum Chordata; class Amphibia; order Caudata; family Salamandridae; genus Triturus; species Triturus cristatus. The sequence goes on along the minus strand of NC_140583.1, from coordinate 593,203,367 downwards.
TGTAGCTTCATGCTCACAAATTACCCAAAAGGTAAATCTTGCATTAAAATTTCTCCCCAAAATTAGTGATGTGGGTCATGGAGTGCTCTTGGTAATTTTGTGTCAATTTGATTATGAGAAATTACCAACTTTAGAGCAATAATACCGGTGTAATTTAAATTTCAGCCAGGTCTACCTATCAGGTCGCATAAAAATATACAATTTCCAGGGGATTGCGAGCAACCCTGCTAAATGAATTTTAATTAGGCACATTGTTATCTGGGACTCCCTGTGATGGCTATGAATGCAGGAATGGTGGTCTGCAAGAAACAGCACATGTCCATTCCTGCAGTCTGGTACCTTCTGGGGGAGCAGGCAGTGGTCCCTAGGCTATTGTCTACTTCTTTTGACATAGTCCAATATGATTCTTAAAGGGTAACCTGTCCATAAGCCAGCTTCAACTTTGTGAATCAGTTACCACTTCATTTGAAGTGTAGGTAACTTTTCATTGGTTTGCAATCTAATTGCCTTGCAAGCCATTGATAAATACCTTCATAAACCGTAATTAGGAGCTGACGACTCTTTGACACCCCTTCCAAATTGTGATTCATAATGATTCCCAAACCTCATTTTATATGTCAGAGAAGCCCATCTAGCTCACAAAAGGAGTCTAGTGCATGGCCCAATGCCATTTTGGGAGATCATTTTGCAAAGTGGTTTGCACATTGGACCCCTCATCTGAAACTCTTCCCGTGCTGGAGATGGGCCAGAGTCCGTTTTCAATTTTCCTTGCCATCCTCCAACTGGAAATAAAACTTTACGCTACCTATTTTACTCTTGGTGAATGTTAGCTTACACGGAGACAATGTTATGCACAAGGAAATCAATTCATGAATGCAAACTAAACTGTTGTCCCTCGCTTGCACTCGTGCATGAAGCCACGTGCACTGAGCTTGAATTTACAGTGAAAACTGGCTGACTTTTACGAAAAATATTGTCTCACATATCTGCTCAATTTAGCACAGTTTTAAGTGATGAGTTAACATGCAGCCAATGACGTGCACAGGCTCCTGAACTGTTTTCCAATGTATACAATATTTTTCATGCAAAAGTGGTTTGCAAGTATCCAGCGTCCATTTATTTCACAAACAAGTCTCACTGACGCTCAAAACTGTGTTTTCGTTTGACTTGATGGAGGGCAGAGCTGCTGTTGACGTGACTCGAGGCGACGCTTCCAGACACAACGCTCTCCCGTGTGCAGAACGAAAGGGTGAAGGGTCCAGAGAAAATCACAGAGATTAGGCTCTCATCACATTATTTGTGGGTTATCAGGAGACAGAGGTAATGAAAGTGAGACCTATATCCTTGATCAATAAGAGTTTGACTGCATTTTGAGTTCATTTTCCCTGCCGAGCGAGAGACAGCAAGCACGCTATTGATCAGAGTGTGGTAATCCATAACTGGTCTGGGCCCGGGCCTGTAGAACAAGCAGGGAAAATAAGATAATAGGGGGGACTTTTGATCTTCTATTATGATGTGCTAGATAAAGAGAGATCAGTGGTCAAGGTGGAATATTTCATGCTTAACCCATCCTTTGTTGCTCATCTGTGGTATAAATTATTGTTTGCTCTCCAGCCTAAGCCCCCAGAGCGTCACTTAAAAGACTAAAGGTTACACGGAGGCAAAGCACAATATATGGGCCAGATGGAACACGTGAAATATGCAGCTTGAAAATAATTGAGTTAACGTAAGGACAGTTCATTTTATCAACGATCTGTCGGCTTGTTTCGTGCCTTGCATTGGTGCCTCTTAAATTGTCTTTTTGCATTGTTTTAGCACGAAAGGAAAATAAATACATAAGGAATCGCTCGGCAAATGTATTATGTTTTCCCATCAAAGTTTCTTCAAAGTCAAATTCTGTGGTATTTGTATATACTTATTTATGTAGGTTTTTTGGTATAATGCAGTTCACGACTCTTCAGGTAAAATTAAGGGCCACCTCCCGATTAGATGTTATGAAACTATGGGGGCCACTCTAGAAGGACCGTTTACCTGTCAGGTATGTCATACACGATTCCACCTTTCTGGGGAGGAAAAAAACCTAATGCTCGATCCAGTTGGCATGCACCCTATAGTACAAGATACTGTCCCAAGGAATAACACAGCGGATAGTGTCCCCCTGGGGAGCAAAAATCTGCTTTGTAATATCCGCTCTTTAGCGAAGCATGCTACCCAGGTGTGGGATCTCATTTCTACGAAAGAACCCGACCTCTGTTTCTTAACAGAAACATGGCTTAAGCCTCATTTAGTTCCAGCCGTTACAATGGGTATCCCGTTGGGATACAAAATAGTTAGGCTGGACCGCCCTAACAAAACAGGTGGGGGAGTGGCAATTGTCCATAAGGAGGAACTGGATATCACCATCCTCGAGGAAATATGTACACCCCAGATGGAATTATTAATTTTTAAAATTAATTCTACACCTAGGGAACAAAGGAAGGGAGCATTGGTGTATCGTCCACCATGCCCAAGTGGGAATTTTTCTGTCGCACTTATAGAGGCCTTAGCACCGTATGTGAAAGAAAATCAGGACTTCCTACTGGTGGGGGATTTTAATGTCCATAGTGAGTCAGAGAAATGTATGGAGGCAAGAACTCTCCTAATGGATCTGGACTCTCTGGGACTTAAAAAGATTAATTATGGGCCTACTCATGAGGCAGGTCATACTTTGGATTTAGTTCTGTCTAGCTCACCCCTCATTAAATGTTTGGCACCTATTCAGGTAGAATGGACCGATCACTTTATTTTAGAATTCTATACTGTCTCTACGTATAAGCCACGAATTCAGAAGGTCCTGGCAAGCAAAAGGAGACCTTGGCACAAACTCACCACGGAAACCTTCAGAGAGAAGTATGAAGCTTCTCTGTCTAAGAATCCTATAGATGACATAGTAACTGCTCTTAATAGGTTTGAGGAGACGGTCAGAGTAGTAATTAATACTATCATCCCACAGAAAACATATAAGCCTCGCCCGGCAAATAAACAAGAAGTTTGGTTTTCCAAGGATTTAAGATCCCTGAAACAAAAAACCAGGAAACTGGAAAAGCTATGGAGACAATCTCAGACATTGGAAGATAAAGAACAGTATAGAACTTCCCTAAAGACATACCATAAGGCCATTAGGGCGGCACGAAAAAATCATATTGCAGCACAACTAACTGCGGCTGGGAAAGACTCTAAAGTATTGTATAACATATGACAAACTTTCACCAAGCCAGTAGCTTGTGAGACTGCGGAGGTTGCATCCCAGGACCTCTGTGATGAGATCTCTCTATTCTTCATGAAGAAGATAGATGGGATCTATGATAGGATTATAGTCTCAAACGCAACTGCTGCAGGAGAAAATAACATCCCTCAGAATGTTGTACGGCGAGTGCAAGTTACTCATTGCCTTAAGAGCTTTCCCTCCATCTCCTTAGAGGAGGTAATCTCATTGATTGCTCAAATTAAGAGTGGTAGCCCTTTAGACTCCATCCCTGCACGTATCATGCTTATGTTGGCAGATGTCTTAGGACCAGAAATCCTGAACTTAGTTAACCTCTCCCTTAGCACAGGGGAGGTTCCTTCAGACTGGAAAAGGGCCCTGGTAAGACCACTGAGGAAAAACTCTGCTATCCCCTGGACGGAACTATCTAACTTAAGACCGATTTCGCTTCTCCCCTTTTTGGGTAAAATAATTGAGAAATTTGTAAATCGGCATTTGTCAAATTACATCGAAATGGCAGGTGGGTTGGACTCTTCCCAGTCAGGCTTTAGGCCAAGACACAGTACTGAGTCCACCTTGTTGTCAGTCGCAGACGATCTACACATGTTCCAGGATAAAGGTTACTCTGTTATCCTGGTGCTGCTGGATCTGTCTGCGGCGTTTGACACAGTGTCACATAACATCATGGCCACCAGGCTAGTTAACATCGGCCTGGAAGACAAGGCTTTAGCCTGGCTGAGGAGTTTCTTAACAGACCGCACCCAAAGGGTCACCTTGGGTGTATATCGGTCAGAGGAGGTAGGGATCTCTAAGGGGGTGCCACAGGGCTCTTGTCTGAGCCCCACCCTTTTTAACATCTATGTGGCCCCCCTAGCTGACATCATGAGGTCCTATGGTTTTATCCCAGTGTCATATGCGGATGACACCCAACTCCTCTTTCCTTTTAAAAGCCTCACTGCTGAGGTTAGAAACTCCTTTGCCCGGGGGATGAAAGCAGTGGCTCACTGGATGGCATCTAACTTCCTGCAATGTAATGTTGCAAAGACGGAAGTGATGCTGTTCGGGGAGGCTAAACTCCTGTGGACTCCTGACTGGTGGCCTCAAGATCTAGGCCCAGTCCCTGAGCCCAAACAGGTAGTGAAAAATCTTGGGGTCCGATTGGACCAGGAGCTATCCCTAAAACATCATGGCAACCAAGTGGTGGGCTCCTGTTTCCACATCATCGGTATGTTGCGGAAAGTATTCCCTTTGCTGCCAGACTCTGCTAGAAAGACTTTGGTGCAGGTTCTAGTATTGAGTCGTTGGACTATTGCAATGGACTACTGTTGGCGGCAAATGAAGGAGTAATTTCTAGACTCCAGGTGGTCCAGAATATTGCTGCTCGCCTTGTCCTAAATCAGCCCCCTCGCACTCCCTCCATACCTCTGTTAATTAAGCTTCACTGGCTATCCATCAGAAAAAGGGTGAAGTTTAAAATCTGTTGTGTTATACACAAATGCCTGCATGGGAGAGGCCCTGTATATCTGTCCAACAAATTCTCCCCTTATGTAACTTTGCGCCCTTTGAGGTCCAGTGTACAGGCTCTGCTATGTGTACCTAGAGTAAAAAAAGCTAGAGAGGGAGCCAGAGCCCTCTCAGTTGCTGGGCCAACTCTATGGAATAGCCTTCCACTATCCTTAAGACTCTGTGATGATCACCTCCCTTTTAGGAAACAATTAAAAACCTTCTTATTTCAAAACTAATTAATATGACACACTGTTTAGCCCTTTTTTTCAGTATTATGGTCGACCAAATGGCGCGGAGATACCCCTTCGGGAGTCGAATCCAGCGCGGTATAAACCCATAAATAAATAAATAAATAAATAAATATTATCAAGAAACAGTGATAAAATTATCGCCGCTTTGGCGGCAGAAAACTGACGCTAAAGCGGCGATAATGGGCTTGATAATATGCTGCAGAGAATTTCAATAGAAGCCCATGTTCTGGTGTCAACATGGGCTTCTATTGGAATTCTCTGCGGAATATTATCAAGCCCATTATCGCTGCTTTAGTGGCAGTTTTCTGCCGCTAAAGCGGCGATAATTTTAACGCCGTGCTTGATAATATGCCCCTAACTTCGGTAGGAGAGCAATACAAAAATGGCACCAGCCATTTGTGTAGTACAGAGAGCGGGCTATATCAGTCAATCAATCAAAGCATTTATATAGCACACTACTCACCCAGAGGGTCTCAAGGCGCTAGGGGAGGGGGGTCCGCTACTGCTCGAACAGCCAGGTCTTGAGTTGCTTCCTGAAGGCGAGGTGGTCCTGGGTCAGGCGGAGGTGGGTCGGGAGGGAGTTCCACGTCCTGGCGGCGAGGAAGGAGAAGGACCGTCCCCCTGTGGTGGCTCTTCGGATGCGGGGGACGGTGGCGAGGGCGTGGCCGGTCGATCGAAGCTGGCGTTTGGGAGCGTAGAAGTTGAGGCGGCTGTTGGGGTATCCTGGGCCTTGGTTGTGTAGGGCTTTGTGTGCGTGGGTGAGGAGACGGAAGGTGATTCTCTTGGTGACCGGGAGCCAGTGCAGGCCTCTCAGGTGTCCGGAGATGTGGCTGCGACGGGGGATGTCCAGGATGAGTCGTGCTGAGGCGTTCTGGATCCGCTGAAGTCTTTTCTGGAGTTTGGCGGTGGTTCCGGCGTAGAGGGAGTTGCCGTAGTCCAGACGGCTGGTGACGAGGGCCTGGGTGACCGTCTTCCTGGTCTCGGTGGGGATCCACAGGAAGATCTTTCGTAGCATGCGCAGGATGTTGAAGCACGACGAGGAGACTGCGTTGACTTGTCTGGTCATGGAGAGGGTGGAGTCCAGGATGAAGCCCAGGTTGCGTGCGTGGTCTGTTGGTTTGGGTGCGCTGCCTAGGGCGGGGGGCCACCAGGAGTCGTCCCAGGCGGAGGGTGAGGATCCCAGGATGAGGACTTCCGTCTTGTCCGAGTTCAGTTTCAGGCGGATGTTCTTCATCCATTCGGCTACCTCTTTCATCCCTTCGTGGAGGTTGGCTCTGGCGGTGGCGGGGTCGTTGGTGAGGGAGAGAATCAGCTGGGTGTCGTCGGCGTAGGAGATGATGTTGAGGTTGTGCTGGCGTGCGATGTCGGCGAGGGGGCTCATGTACACGTTGAAGAGGGTTGGACTGAGCGAGGAGCCTTGAGGAACGCCGCAGATGACTTCGGTGGCTTCAGATCTGAACGGGGGGAGGCGGACTCTCTGTGTCCTTCCGGCGAGGAAGGAGATGATCCACTCCAGTGCCTTCTCCTGGATTCCGACGTTGCTGAGTCGCTGCACTAGTGTACGGTGGCAGACAGTGTCGAAGGCCGCGGAGAGGTCTAGGAGGATGAGGGCCGCTGTTTCTCCGTTGTCAAGCAGAGCTCGGATGTCATCAGTGGCTGCGATCAGGGCGGTCTCGGTGCTGTGGTTGGCCCGGAAGCCAGACTGCGAGAGGTCGAGGGATCCGTTCGTCTCGAGGAAGGCGGCCAGCTGCTTGTTGACGGTCTTCTCGATGACTTTTGCAGGAAACGGGAGCAGCGAGATGGGGCGGTAGTTCTTGAGGTCGGTGGGGTCGGCTGATGGCTTCTTTAGTAGAGCGCTGAGTTTGGCGTGCTTCCAGCTCTCCGGGAAGGTAGCGGTGTTGAAGGAGGTGTTGATGATGTCCCGCAGGTGGGGTGCGATGACAGCGTTGGCCTTGTTGAAGACGTGGTGAGGGCAGGGGTCGGTAGGAGATCCGGAGTGGATGGAGTTCATCGTGCGGACGGTGTCTTCGGTGCTGATCGGGGTCCAGGCGCGGAGGGTGGTGGTGGGGGGCGGTGGTTTGGTCGTGGCGTGCGTCGGTTGAGTGCTGAAGCTGTTGTGTATGTCCGCGATCTTGTTGTGGAAGTAGGAGTGCGTTGTTGTCCAGTCGTTCCTTGAATGCGGTTTTCTTGGTGGCGTGGATGAGTTGGTGGTGTTTTCGGGTGGCGAGAAACGACTTTAATAAAGCCCGTTGCGCCACCCGTACGTCACTTTTTCCATGTTAAAAATGACGCAAAAGTGGAGCAATGGGCTTGTAAATAAGCCCTGAAATTCTGAGCGAAAAAGGAATTTGCGCCTATTTTGACATTACTCATCATTTCTGCATCAAAATAGAGGAAAGAACTCGCATGCAGCTAGAAAGCCCTTTAAAGCGGATACAGTCGTAGCAGCTATGCACTTCCATATGTTCGTAGGCCTGCACGGGACTTGCCTTCCCGTGCTGGAATAAATCTTGGCCTGAACTCTGCAAGCAGGCCTGTCCCATTCCGGGCATCAGTAAAAAAAATAGAACTGCTTATTATTAAGTCAAATAATTTTTTCTGGCATTTGAATAACTCAAGTTATATGTCGAAATAAGACATTGCAGCAGTGTGATCTCACAGATATTGGTAAAATCTGCATCTCTCTGCAGTGCCACATACAAGAACATCTGTCTCACAGAGGCTGCTTTCCAAGCAAACTTGACCAGAAAATATGGGCATACAAATAAAACCTATAAGGAAAGCCTGCAGAAACTGCCAGGCCTTCAAAAATGCGTATATGAACAATCTGTTGCCAAGAAATAAATATAAACTAGACATGTACGGGCGAAGGGTGATTGATTAACTTTTTTGCTGAGCGCTTGTGTGGTGCAAAGCAGAGCAACGCATTGCAGCAATTTATTTGCCATTAAAAAGACCCACCAGCACAGCACAACATTGAGCAGTGCCTAATGAGTGCCTAATGGGCCCTAGTAAATGTAGGCCTGCATGTGCAATAACTTTATGGCCCTTTGGCTTTTGTAAGGCCACATTTTTTCCTGAGTTCTGAGCCCCTTTCTTGTCACAAATTCCAGCTGTTTCTATCAGGTTGAATATATGACTGGAAAAGTGGGTGTATCACCTGGTACGATATTACCGGGTGCAGAGTCTCACGGAGTGATGTAAGGTAGGATTCCACACTCGGTGCACCTTTTTAGGGTCCAGAGTGGTGTTAATAAAGAAAGCATGCATAAATAACTTTCTGACGAACCTGTAAAGAAGCCCCAAAAGTCATGGGCTTCCTGGCTATCATGTTGGGTTTTCTTGCTGAAGATCACCATTGTTCGAGCATCAAATTGAACTCTGCCAGTTGCAGTCCACGACTTTCATCATTGGTCAATTGACAGTTATATCTATTTCCAATTTTACATTCCTAGCCTCAGTAATTAGTCGTTGAATGAGATAAACAAGGAGTCTAGGAGCACTCATCTAGTGGCCTTTTACTACATTGGGTAAATGCTAATACACTTTGGTGTGGTATTTACTGGGAGCAGCGATATAGTATGATTCTAAGGGGCATATTATCAAGAAACAGAGTTAAAATTATCGCCGCTTTAGCGGCAGAAAACTGCAGCTAAAGCAGTGATAATGGGCTTGATAATATGCTCTTGAAAATTCCCATAGAAGCCCATGTTTTGGTGACAATATGGGCTTCTATTGGAATTCTCAAGTGCATAATATCAAGCCCATTATCGCCGCGATAATTTTAACTCCATGCTTGATAATATGCCCCCAAGTTCTGCTTCTCGAAACAGGGGATAAAGGGGTATTACTGGGTGGTTCTCTCCATTCAAAGTTGAAAAATATTAGGATGTTGTGATTTTCCCCACACAAATTCGGACAGGTTTACCTGGTGAAAAAACGGTGGTGAAAATATCACAACTGCTGTAATATTTGTTCATCTAGCAACAATCCCAGTTTGATCATAAACTCCCTCTTGTGCCCAAATTGTTATTACTGTGGGATTTGTTCTGATCCCGTTGTCTGCTTTTCGAGTATACTCCATTTGTGCTGCTCAAAACTCCCATTTGTTCAAAACAGTAGCGGCCAGTGGACACAGTATTATTTACATCGAGGTCACAGATTTAAGGGAAAAAATTCAGAGGATCAACCTTCCTTTATAAATTAATATACACCTCATTCCAATAAATATCGAACTACAAAATAACAAACAAATTCAAGAAGAATGAACATGTCTGTAATTTTAACAGTATAGGTCGCAGTGGAAAGTGGATGTCATTAGCTTTTTATCACTTTTAAATATTGCAATATAAATAAAGATGTAAAACTATATTTTTTAGCTGAGAAATACATAAAATTGCATGCCTCTTTCTAGTGTAAATTTACTTGGTTTACATTTTTATTCTCTCAGTTTATTTATTTTTTGGTGTTTCATGACTCCTTTTTCTTTGGTTATCATAATAGACAAGAGTTTAAGTTACCCTCTCAGACAAACCCTGTTTTTTGTTTTATTTCAGTGGTTTTTAGCAGAATGATGCTGCTGGCTATGAGAGCATGTGTGATCACCAGAAAAAGAGCTGTAAGAAGGAGTAACGAGAGGGTTGTGGCTCCGACCATATGTTGATCTTCTTGCATGCTGGAAGAAATTAAATTTTTATTGGGGTGGGTGACTACCCACCTCAAGAGAGAGTCACAATCCTTGTTCAGGTGAACCCTCAAAGTCACTAAATTAACCTGAGCTCAAAACCCTCATAGCTATGGCACAGAGTAGACCGGCTTAACTTAAGTCAGTATGTAAAGTATTTATGCAATACCAAAACAGTAATAAAGTCAAAATGCAACAAAATAAAATTCCCAGACTTAATAGAAAAATAGAGTAAAGTTTAATAAACAAAATGACACCAAAATGGGAAAGCAGAGATATGATTTTTTAAGGTTTTATATAGGAAACGTGCCAAGAAACATAAAGTGCCAGTGATAATCAATGGTCATGGTACACCGGTACCGAAGCACAATTTGACACTGACCACAATAGAGTGCAGGTCAGATATATCAACTAGGTTCATCCTGATGAAAGAATTTGATTTCTGACTTTAGTCCTTTAAGACACAATCCATTGCAGGGTTACACTTCTAAAGCTCCCCAGGACCTGAGGGGAGGCACTTATAGACTCACAGGATTGAAGTCAGATGCAATACAACAGGGTCCAGTTCAGGTCCCGTTGCCACTGGTCAGTTGGGTAGTTACAGGAAAAGGAATTTTGCAGCTTATTGTGTCCCTGTAGCTATAACAGGAGGTCAGGATTATGACCCTTGGAGTTTACTTCTATGCTCTGGGTACAAGACAGAACAGGGCCAGTCCTTCAGGGCTCTTCTCAGGTCACAAACAACAGACTCAGTCCTCATCTGATGTTCCTCAGATCTAGTAGTGTTCTGAAAGGGTGCCTGGAGATGCTACATTTATACCTGGCATGAGCTTGGGATGTGAGAATGACTGCTGGACATGCCCTAGCTAATCGGATAAACGTTTCTCTGTTCATCCCTACCCACTTTGAGCATTTTCTAGATGGCGGAAGTCTATGGCTACACTCAACTTGGGCACTGAAGTCTAGGCGCGTGTGTGGGAAGTGTACCAGGCTAATCCTGGTGTCCATCTACATCTAGCCCCTAAAACCCAGTTTGGGGAAGTCGATGTAACCCCAATAAACCCAGAGACAGAAGTCTGATAGAACAAAAGTATGGTTTTCCAAAAACCAGACTGCGTATACACAAGATTTGTTTCAACATCCCGTCTTCCTTTCTTTCAACTGCGCCTCCCGTGTTATATGTAAATCAAAATGACCTTTCAAGAAGGAATGGCATTCAAGCAGAATTTGACACTGTAAGTACAAAAAGATGCCCACAGCCTGCTTTCATATTCTGTCAGGTGCTGAGGAATCATCTCCTCCCATTCAGGTTATCTTATTGTTTGCTTCTAGGAAGCATTTTGCTCTTTTTTCACACCTATTCAAATGCTAATTACTATCTGGAAGAAGTGGGAGACCGAATGCAAATTAAGCTTCCAGGAACTTCAGGCAGAGAAAAGGTCACTTTCTAAAAGTTACTTTTCCTTAATATTTCTTACAACTCAAATTTCACCATTGAATTGGGTTTTTAATAGCAATTAAAAATACTTGTTAAACTATATTTCTTGCTAGTCCTGTTCCCGAGATACAGTATTATGAGTTTTAATCTATACATCAATGCCTTTAGCAGTGAAAAATAGTGTTTGGCCGCTCGTCACTGTAACGACATTTGAACATTAAATCATTACATTTGTACATGTCCTACTTTTAAATATCATGCACCGTGCCTTGTGGGTGATAAGACCTACATAGGGGTGACTTCTTAATATTTAAAGGGAAGTTTTAAGCAAAAATGCTATCTTCATTGTTGTGTCGAAAGCATTTTTCCTCTCATTTTACAGTGTGAATGAGATGACAAAAATTGTAGGGTTAACCACTGAGTGTGAAAATCGGCACGATTTAAAATAGACACATACAGGAACTTTGTACACTTTTAGGATAAAACCCTGCCTATGCAAACAATGTGGCATGTTGGATGGGTTACATTTTGTAATTCCAACTGAAATTTAGTGTTGGACTTGGCCCTCTCTGCAGGGTAATCCCCAAACATTTTGCTTCCTCCTTCCTGTTTTCTGAGGCCATTTTGTTGGCTTTTAGAGGTCTGCGCATTTTACCACTGCTAACCAGTGCTAAATTGCTGTGCTCTCTCCTTTAAACATGGTAACATGAGCTTACACCCTAGTGACCTATTTAATTTGCTTGTAAGTCCCTAGTAAAGTGGTTCTACATGTACCCAGGGCCTGTAAATTAAATGCTACTAGTCAGCCTGTAGCACTCATTTTGCCACCCTCTTAAGCAGCCCATTTTAACATGTATCTGGCCACCATTGCAGACTGTGTGAGCAGCTTTAAACTGCCATTTTGACCTGGCAAAAAAACCTTTTTCCAAGCCTAACCCTTCCTTTTTAAAACATATGTCACCCCTAAAGTAGGCCTCAAATAGCCATAGGGCAGGGTGCAGTGTCTTTGAAAAGTTGAACATGTAGTTTTAAGTTTTACGTGTACTGTTAGTGAAAAACTCTTTCATTTGCTTTTCACCACTACATGGCCTACCTCTCTTGTAGGATAATATTTGGTTACCTTATTACATATAATATGTGCTAACTTTCAATTGGGAGCAAGTAGGAAAGTCGAGTTAAGTATCTGAAGAATTGGAATTTAAAACCCTCTTTAATGGTAAAGTCTGATTTTAAGTCACAATTCTGAAAATGTCACTTTTAGAAAGTTCTATGGATAACCAGAAGTGTATCTGGAGGTACCGAGTGCACTACTAGAATACACTATCCAGTGTACGTATTTCAAAGATAATTTAATCACATATAGCACATATATCTCACTGTTATCAACGAACCAAAACATTTATCAGTGAATCAAATGAAATCCAAAACAGTCGTTTGTTGATTGTGAAACAGTTCTTTCTTTACTGTCACAAAAGGTCGAGATTCATAACTTTGTTACAGCAAAATCCCGCTGTGATGATCACATTTTCAAATAAATGATCACTTTCACAATTTCCCAATGCATTTCGGGCTGAAAACGCAAAGCCCTTCGTCAGGGGAATCTACAAAACATAAATAACAGCAATGTACACAGTAGTTCAACCTGTCTAAATAAACAACTTATATAAGCATTATGGAGTTAACAGTTAAGGCTCATAAATTCGGCAGGACTAGTGCCTTGTTATCAGAATGAGGCAGTGAAAGTATCAGAATGTCAGGAGTGAAAAACCAAGAAAAAAGATTAAAGATTCCAATCACCACGAGTGCTTTGTGACTGTGCATCAAATATCAACACGATGTGTCCAAAAATAAATAAATAAATCAAAAAATTGCCCTCTCCCAGCTTCATGCACGATGATAAAATGAAAACCAACTCTGGCTGATATCGTACCAGAAGATAGAAATAACCACGCTACTCGATGCGTGCCAGTTCTTCAATTACAGATTGCGGGGAGCCTGAACATAAGGCAAGATAAAAATTGAACGACGTAAGTGAGAACCATTGTGAAATGTACGACTGAAAACACCCAAGTATGCTAAAGATTATCTTACCAACACGAGTCTGTGCCGAGTACGGCAGTTACTCAACGGAAACCAGATAACTGAAATACGAAAGAAACACGCTAATAAATACGTGACTCGAGAATATTTACTACGTGCGCCTTACTGGTGCATAAACGAGAAACATCAGAAGCTTACCCTTAGCTTTGAAACTAACAGTCCGTCACCAAAAAGTGTCGACTTCACCGAAATAAGAGGTGCATCGTAGTGCAGAGCATGCGCGTTATAAGTGAAATTCAATGCTATCGAAAGAGGACTGCGTCAAAGAACCACCGCAGCCATGTTGGAAGATGAGTGACACAAACAATACTAATGTACATACGAGTGTGGCTGAAAGATCATTAATACAACTCTCGTTACCATCAGATGAAGTGAACAGTACAACAATAACATTTTTCACTTAAAAAATAAAGACAAAATCATCGAATAGTGAAAAGCTCATGCTGCGCAATAAAGTTGACAAATTCAAAAAATAACCTGACATTATATGATTCTTTAAACACTGTCCCTAAATGACTGCAAAAAATTGTAACAACATACATACAGCAGTCATGAATATATGGCACAATAAACAATATACAATATAGACAATAGAGTACCAAGCAGAGAGATGACAGTTATATACAAAATTGGTAGTGTGCAGAAAACAATCAGAGAAAACATGCTAATTCAAATTTGTCATTTAGCCCCAATGGGGCAAGTGTTTGTAGAAGCCAAATCCAATGTGACTCCCTTTGTGCAAGGATTTTAGACAAGTTTCTCCCTGGAATGTCTTCAATAACTTCAAGAACCCCAAATTTGAGCTGAGCTAGTGAATGTTTGGAATTAGTCCAATGTTGTGCAAGCGGGGAACTGATAGTTTTAGTACGAATCCGGCTTTTATGCTCTGTTATCCGTGTGCGGAGAGCACGTTCTGTTTTTCCTACATAGCATAAATCGCATGGACATTTAATAATGTAAACTACGTGATGACTATTGCAGTTAGCATTAAAATGTAAATCAATCTTTTTGCCTGTTCGTGGGTGGGGTAGGCTGCTGCCTACCATTACATTATTACAATGTGAGCAATTCATGCATTTAGACATACCTTTATGGACCTTCTTGGGTTCGGTTTTACATTTGTTCAAAAGTTCTTTTAAATTCCGTGATCTCTTATATGCAAACAGTGGAACTTCAGCGAACAAACCTTGAAGGTCTGGCTCACATTTTAATAAATCCCATCTTTGCAATATGCTTTTTTTTAACAAGTGAGAGTCCGTCGAATAGGTAGAAACGAAAACCTCTCTTTTTTTCTCAATAAGTGGCGTTCTCTTCTTAATCAAATCTTCACGATTGGACACTATGGCCCTTGTGGCCGCCTGTTCAACAATTTGTGAAGGGTATCCTCTGTCAAGAAATTTACTCTTAGAGGCTTCAATCGCCTGCTTGCCAACCTCCAGATCAGACGTGATACGCTTGATCCTGAGGAACTGTGAGTACGGAAGGTGGCGTTTTAGTGGCCATGGGTGAAAGCTTTGGAACAGCAAAGCATTATTTCTATCTGTCGATTTTGTAAAGACTGTGGTCTGGATAGAAGAATCTGATAGAGTCAATTGCACATCCAAGAATGCTATACTGAAGCGATCAATCAGGTGTGTGAATTGAATTCGAGGATTAATCTGGTTGAGTGCCAAAATCTTAGTTTCAAGGCTACTCTGTGACCCTTTCCAGACAATCAATATATCGTCGATGTATCGACGGTATAGAAGGAGATTTGAGGTCCATGCGATGTCTGTAAGAATGTGCTCCGTTTCAAATTTAAACATAAAAATGTTCGCGTAGCTGGGAGCCCCTGAAAAACCCATCGATGTGCCATTGGATTGTAGAAAAAATTGGCCCTTCCACTGGAAATAACTGTGGAACAAGCAAAAATTCAAAATTTCAACTAAGAAAACCTTACTTGCTCTGACATCATTTTGACGCAGTAAAGCCCATTCAATGGCATCAATGCCGTCCATGTGAGTGATAGATGTGTACAAATAAACAACATCTACTGTACATAACCATAATTGTTCACCTTCGGGAATGTAGATATCTTGGAGTATTGTCAATAAGTGAGTAGTGTCTTGAACGTAAGATGGACAACTTTGAACAATTGGTTGAAGGAAAGTGTCCAAATAGCGACCAAGAGGGTCATGAATGGAGTCACATCCCGAGACTATGGGTCTCAAGGGAGGATCGTCCAAGTTTTTATGAATTTTTGGGAGCATATACAGGCTCGGCCTTCTTGGAAATTGAGTGAATAAATAGTCTCTAGTTTTAGTGGTAATCCATTGCATTTCTAGTGCATGAGACAAAATAGAATCCAATGTCTTCAAAAATTCATCTGTAGGATCTGACTCTAATGGCAAATATGTGGACCGATCTTGTAACATCTGGTCTACCTTCAATTCGTACTTGCTGAGGTCCATGACCACTAGAGCACCACCTTTATCCGCTTTGGTGAAATGTAACGTGTTCTGAGATTGCAGTGATTTCAAAGCAAAAATCTCGCTCTTAGATAGATTGGAATTGCCCTGGGGACGAGAAGTGAACTTGGATATATCTTGTTTGACGAGAGTCTCAAACAAATCTATAGCCTTATGTGTAACGGGGGACACGAAAGTGCTACGTGGCTTGAACTCAAGATATTCAACCTCTGTATCTGACTGCGATTCCGTAACAATTGTTGAGAAGAAGAGTCTTAGACGTAGCTTCCTGGTGAATTTGTAGAGAGCAATCAAAGAATCCAAGTTTCTAGACTGGAAAGTGGGTACAAATGAACAGCCTTTGTTGAGTACTGCAATTTGTTTGTCAGTCAATGACTTGGAAGAAATGTTAACCACTAGTGTTTCTTTGTGCGGCGACTTGTACCTGTTTTTGTGGAATCGGTGACCTCTACGTGTTTGGGATGTTCTGTGGGTGGCTGCGTAGGTGGTTGATTTGAAGCCGGACTGGTAGCCAAAAAAGACACCTTAGATGTACTAGGAACCGGAGATTGACGCTCACCCGAAGGGGGTGGAGGTGGACCACTTACAGTAACAGGTGGTCGAGATAATTGAGTGTCACTAGTGGAGGCTATACTCTCTTCGGAAGATGTAGTGGTTGGTTTTTGCCAATTTCGTCTCTGAGAATAGACTTCCGCCCAAGAATAAACTTCATCCAGCTTATAATCAATTGTGTCACGGCGGAATTTCCTCACTTTTCGCTCATGTATTTCTTTAGCATATACATCTAGTTTCGTGTTAATATCTGTGAGGGTAGTGGACCATGCTTCATTCTCCATACGTAACACAAGATTAGCCTGAAGTTCCTTAATTTCAGTTTCTAGACCACTAAGGACTAGTGAAAGTTCTTCTACAATAAGCAAAATCAAATCAAGGGAGCATTTATTCAAAATGGTGTACCACTTCTCCTTTTAGAAAGTTGGCATTTTCTTGTTCCAACCATTTGGTGTCAACAGCCTGTTTCCTGGGTAACATGACTAAGTGTAGCTGGCATTCGGTCTTTGTATATTGTTCCCAGATATAGAGACAAAGGAGCATAGGTATCAGCAGGATGGACCATCACTGGTTTGGTCAGGGGGAGGAGCTGTCACCTACCACCCTTGCACATCACAAAGGCTCTACCTTAGCACACTCAATAAAGGATTTGACACAAGTCTCTTGTGGCCCCAGAGAATCTGGAGCCGGGGTGAGGAGGCAGGAAATTTCATGCATCTCTGGGTGTGGAAATCTCCAAAATCTTCTCCCACTTCAAAGTGGACACAGGCATTAATATTGGCCCCTCAGACCCACCTCTTCAATACATTTCTGGACCTGTGGAAGACTCAGAAGGATTGCTGTGCTGCTCTGCAAGAAGGACTGCTACTCTGTCAGCCTGCTGCACTGCTGTCTGCTGCCTGAGTGAAGGACTGGGCATGCACCTTGAACCCAGGACCACCAGAGTGACTCCAAGAGCTAGTTGGCTAACCTCCTAATCAGAGCATCAGGGACACAAAAGGCTCAAATTACCTTGAAACCAGCATCTGAACTCTGTCTCCTGTGCATCCTATCCCCAGGTGGTGCCACCCCAGTCCTGTAACCTTAGAAGTGAGACTACAGGTGCTCTGCCAGCCCACATGTGGCCCTGTGGGCAGAACCAATGCAGCACGATGCATCTCCTTGTAGTGCCACTTCAGAACCGCCTCTGCATGAAGCATCTCTGACACAAGTCTTCACATCACAGCCCGCAGTCTCATTGGAACCACCACTGCGCAATACATCCTCGATGTAGCCTTCGTATCACAAGCCCCTTGTCAATGGCATCCTCGACAATGACGCAGCACTCTTAATCACAGCCCTACAGCTTCCGTGGACTAGTTGGTGGGCGATGCATCTTTGATGCAAGACTTCACATCCCAAGCCCCGCTTCGACGGCATTCTCCACAACGATGCAGGACCTCTCAGGGCAGCCTTACAGCTCCTTGGAACTACCACTGTATAACGCATCCTCAATGTGGTCTCTCGCAGTGCACCATACCAGGATTTAAGGTACTTTGTTCAGCCGGCCTAATCTAGTCAATGTATCTGGCCTGCACTCGAACGCAGTCGGCCTGAACTTGTAACTTTGCCCCCGTCCCTTGCGACCAGATAACCACCACTGACGCTTTGTTCTTCTATGCACTATTTTTTATTAAAAACTTTCAGATTTCGTATCTCTGGTTCTACAGATTGGAATTTTGTCATTTCGGTCTTAAATAATTTAGTACATTTTATTCTATTTCTCTAAATTGGTCAGGGATTTTTTTTACTTGTGTCGTGTTTTCACTTTATTAGTTTTTGAAGTGCTGCCTAAATACTTTGCACATTGCCTCTAAGTTAAGCCTGACTGGTTTTGTACCAAGCTACCAGAGGGTTAAGAATACGTTAATTTGGGGTTTGCATGTGTTTCATACTGACAGAGGTTGTGGTTGCTGTTTGAGTAGGGTTTCACCCCCCAGCTAGCAACATAATTTATAACATCTAGTATATATTTTACAATTTAAATATAACATTTAGCTGACTGTGTATGAAAGTACCTTTCTATTTTTTTTTTTAAAGCATTGGCTGAACACTGATGTATTGAATACTCTTTTCGTGTGTTGCCCAGTTCAATGTTTCTAGCCCACAAAACCTAGCTGAGTCATCATTTGACTGCTCTGTCTAAATACCCTGAGAGGTAGGCTTTACAGGGGTTTACAGTGTGAACTCTCGACAAATGCTAGAATAAAGGGTCTTTACCTTGAGGACTCCATGCCTGATTTATAATTTGACATTCCTTACTTTGTCCATCAGGGTTGCGGAGGACATTACCATTGCTAACTTGAAGAACTACCATCTGTCAAATTTAGAGATGACCATGGACCCAGTGTTCCTCTTTATTTTAAAATGAACTTCTGTCTTGGTGGTTCTCATCATTGTACAAAATGTTTCGTGGCGGGCCGCCTTTAGTTTTAACAGTCGTTCACCAAACATTTCCAAAAAGTTGTTTTTCTGATCAAACTCCCAAAGCAGGAGTTTGCTTCAGAAAAATAAAAAAAGGAGTAACCCCCATATCCTGGGCGTTTTCTCACAAGGTGCCCGGGTCATTTTCTTTTTTATGTCCCTCACTGCTAGGTTTTTCCTGGTGATGAAGGGCAGGAAAAAACAGACATCACACTATCCACCCTAAATAGGGCAGGCGGTGTAATGCCCGGCTTTGTTTGGCCATTGGAAGATGATTTCATTAGATAGATCCATCAGGGGCTCAGTTGATGAAAACTTAACCACCCCTATCTTTAAATGACACAGGCAGACCAATGGTTTAGTGTACAGGGTACTCCAACATGGTTGCAATAAAGTACCCCTGTCTGCCAAACTCTAAATCAGGTTCTCTATAACATTCTACAATATAAAGATCTTCCCACTGTGAACTCCTTGACAAACACCATAGGGAGGGCCCATATATTGTTTATCACTAAGAGATCTTCTGATGCAGATCTTTAGTTCAGGTGTTGATAGAGAGGTCTTGTTTTTATTGTGCATATTTGTAACTGTGTTTAGCATTCAGTTGTGTGTTAATTATAGTACTTTTTCTTTTTCAAAGTAAAACACTGGGCATTCATTTATGAAGATGTTTTGTCCACTTTGAGGCATTTTTTAACATTTATTTCACCCATATAATTGCTTTAATTCATTCTTTGTTGTTTTTTAAATATAGTATTTTATATTCAATTCTTGATACAACAAAGTGGCAATAATATTTTGAAGTTGAATGTGAAATGAGATGTATTAGTTCTAGAGAATCATCCTTTGACCTGAACTTGGGTTTGGCAATCAATGATTTTTGGCCCACTCCAGCCTAACCCTGCCATATGACCCAAAAGGTTGGTGTTACAGTAAACCCTGGTCTTACCTTCTGCTCGTATGTCAACAAAATTGCTGGTACGTGTTATTTCCTTTTGAAGAGCTTAAGGAAAATTCTTGCTTGCCTCCAAGTTCAAGGCAGAATGTTCGTGCAGGCATGTTGTTAGGAATATTGAAATGCAGTTTTGCCTGACTTGCCTCATACATCATACTTGTCACCTTCAGATTGGGTGTAGGTTGAGAATATCGAGTCCTGAATATCTACGGTGCAGAATATTGTTACAAAAATATTGCAGGACAAAGTATAGAAAAGTAAATTTCCATGCATTTTCTATAAATTACTTCTCACATACATACATTGGTGATATATATATCTTCAGGGTACAGGGAAGTGGAGTTAAAAATAGTAAATTTTTACCTCCCTCTGTGCACTTACCTTTCAATATATTCTCCCTCGATATTGTTGTGATGATATTCTGTCCCATCAACATTTGGAATCCCATATTCCCAGCTACAATCATTAGATTGTGATTCAGATTGTGCAAAATATAGCTGCCGCATCTGTTACTTAATCTACCACCAAATGGAGGTGGCTTGGAGCGCAAAATAACAAAAGACAGGGAGTAATTACCTGTAGCTGAGATTAATTCAAGCATTCTATCCATCACTTTTTTGTATATTCTTTACGACACCCAAGTGAGATGGGCATGGCAAGACATGCGTCCTGTGCGAACTGTGCCACTGGAACCAAGCTATACCAAACTGATGAGCCCTAATAAGGATGAACTCAGCCTTTAGTTACTTGTGTTCCAGTTCAGGGAGGACTTGACCTGGCACTTCAAGCTGGACTGCTGCCATTGGAGCAAGGTCATGACTGATTTGCATATGCTGGGTCAAAACTGAAGTGACATGATGTGCAAAATAACAATAGACTGGGATGCATCCTGAGTAATTACCAGTGGCTGAGATTAATTCAAGCATTCCAGCCATTAATTTTTGTATACTTTACTGACATCAGCACACTTTCGTTAAACCCTAATTGGACTTCTTCCACTGGTTACCAGTGAAGAAAAAGCTCTTCTTTAAGGCTTTTGGCACTTGTCCTCAGTATCTCAATTCTCGGCATCATCCCTATGTGCCTCTTACATGCTTTTTTCCTCTTCCTGTGCCCATGTTCCATCAAACCAGAGAGGCAGGTACTATTTGTTTCGGTTCTTGCTCCATCTCCCAATACACCACAGATAAAAGAGTCTGCCCCCTGTGAGTGCAGGGTGAACGGTTTACCTACGATTGTACAGGGTGCATGCCTACGATATACGATAGTGCAGGGTGCATGCCTACGATAGTGCAGCGTGCATCATATTAAACACCAAATGGCACCTCAAATGCTTGTTTAAGTCGGGCTGCAAACAATTCATTGCATATTGCATTAAAATCAGATTATAGCCCCAGCTGGAGAGATGGGATAAAGACTATGACTGCGTCTTCATTGAGAGAAGTGTACATTGTCACCAAATTGTTGAAACACATATTCATACATGCCCCTTAGTTTCCCAATATGGAGCAAGTGACAATGAAAGAGGTTAGCCTGAGATGATTTGTTAAGCTATGACTCCTGAATCTGTATTAATCAAAGAGGAGAGATTCATTAGAATGATTAAAATGGTCTTTAAAAACTGCAATTTACTTTTGCTACCAAAACATATCGACCAATATTTTTCCATTGTCTCTTCAGTGGAAACATAATATAAAATACTTGACTGATAAACTACAACCTATTTACCTTTTCTTCCATGGATCTGCAAGACCGTTGTAGCAAGTTACACTATTCAACTAAATGTGACTGATGTTTTATCTTAAAATCAATTAGCAGATAACACATCTAGTCTGTGTTTACCGAACTCTGCATTTGGTGAGTCTACGAAGAAATGCACTTATATCACCCCCCCGCCCCCCTCAAGGTCCTCTGTTGCTTCATCCTCCCCATCTTGAAATTTGTACCTTTATTCTTTTTGTTTTCTTTATAGGAGGACCCAAAAGCTGCAATTTGCTATGGATATTAAGAAAAGTAGACAATAGGTAAACACTGCTTAGGAAAAAGATTTTCCACTAAGCAATACTTTACAGAAAAGGATGAAGTTGTTGTAAAGTTAAAACTGTGTATCTAACAAGGTAAGTTTCTAATGCAGTACCCATGGAAGAACGTTTTAATGTGTAGTGTTTAAAAGTCACTCGCAGAGTAAGAGCCTTTCTGTAACCATATTTTAGCAAAGAAGTGCAGACTTACATTTTGTTGATTAAGAGTTGAACGTTTTTCTATAGAAAGACATAACAAGAGTTCGAGACTGTAAGAAATTGGGTTGCTGGTTGACTGAGCTGTGAGCCCTGGCCAAGCCGCAACCACAATCCTTATCAGGGTAAGGCACCAGCAAATCCCAAATTAAACTGTGCTCACCCCTTGGCAGCTTGGCACAGAGCAGCCAGGCTTAACTTAGAGGCAATGTGTAAAGTATTTGTGAAACACTTCCAACAGTAACAGTGCAAACACACCAGAAAAGGAGCCCTAACAGTCTAGCTTAAAACAAGACCAAAATGCCAAAAATCCAATTAGTGGAACTGGAGATATTGTGATTTTTTTTAAAGAAAATACTGCCAAAAGGCGTAAAGCGCCAACTGCTTGTGCCAGACTGGGAGAAAGTCACAAGTTCAAGCTGACCGCAATGAAGTGTAGGCCAGCTGCCGGGACCCAGTTTGGCTCGGTGAACAGAAGTACCGTCAATCCTAGTTTGTGGAGCGATGTGTAGATCTGCATCAAAGATGCAACACAGAGCTGAGGCAATGCAGTTCCAAGATGCAGCGAGACTGCAGTGTGGGGGCCTGTTGCACCAACGTCGAGGATCCCGTCGATGGGGCTTGTGATGCGAAGTCCAGTGTCGTGGATGAAAAACGTTGTCAGGGTAAACCATTGGTCCCAAAGAGCAGTGAGACTGCAATGCGGAGTCCGTCTTCATCGTCATTAATGTCATCGATGAGAGATGCGAAGGCCTGCGCATTCCGCAGGTTAGAGCGGCAATGAATTTCTACGACAGGTCCAATACACACAGCAGCAGAGATGAGTCAAGTCTGCTCAGGGTTGTGCCACACAGTAGAGGTGATGCATCGGTTCTGCTGGATCCAAAGAGGCTGACAGAGCACCTTAAGCCCGCTACCAAGTGTCCAGGACTAGGGTGGCACCACTTGGCAGGGTAGACTCACAAATGGCAGAGTCCAGGTGCAGATGCAAGGTTGTTGGAAGCCTGTTACGGCCCTGAGGCTCCAGATCAAGAGCCCAGCCAACTAAACTTTGGAGTCGCTCTGAGTTCTGGGTTCAAGAGATGCAAGTTCAGTCCTTCTCATCCAAACAAGAGGGCAGCAAGCAGCAGGTCAGAACTGTACAGCAGGAGTCCAGCAGAGTGTATTCCAGCAGAGTCACAGTCCCTCAGCAGCACATAAGAAGAGACATTGTGGAGAAGTGTGGCTCAATGGTTAGAGCGGCAGACCCTGATGCAGAGATCTGGCCCGGGACCAGGGTTCAATTCCCGCCTCGGCGAGTCTTGGGCTCAATTTCCTTGGACCTGATAATTCTCACCTCAGTGCCTACTCTAATCATGGGTCCCACTCTGCAACTCTGGGCAATAGCTTGCATAATCTCCACAACAGCCCCAACAGCGCTGGGGATGCCTGGCTTCACCTTGGGGGTGCCCAGGAGTGGACATTTCACAGGGAAAGCCAGGAAGGGTTCCACAGCGGTATGAGTACAAGCGCCAGGACGCCCCGTTGCTGGGGCAGCAGTGCACTGTACAAAATTTCATTTCATAAGTCCTTCTTCCTGGAAGAATATCCAGAAGTGTACTGAAGTGACTGTGTCTGAGGTCCAACTTTTATGCCCTGGTACCAAGATTTTGGAAGTTGGGAGAGGCTTCTGGACAGTGGATTTGAAGTACAAGGAATTCCCTGCCTCCCTTGACATGATTCAAACCAGTAGGAGTGGTGATAGGGTCGATAGGCCCTTTGTGTGGAGACAGGCCTATTCAGGTGTAATGAGGCTGTGTCCAGCTGCTCCCTCCCATCCTGCCAGTGATGGCCCATCTAATCACACCAAAGCTCCCACTGTGTGTGGCTGTCTAGGAGAAGTACACAAAGCCCAGCTGCCAACTACATCCAATCATGTGACCAGAAACAGGCTGCAGGAATCAGATGGCTAAGGCAAGAAAATGCCAACTTTCGAAAAGTGGCATTTTCATAATTTAACATCCAACTTCATCATAAGTTAGGACTTTAACTTGGTATTCCAGAGACACCTAACATGAAACAGTTATCTCTCCCCATTTGGAAATTACACTTCCAATGTTATCCTATGGGAGGTGTAGGCCTTGCAGTAGTGATTAACAAATGTAAGAGTTTTTCACTACTAGGAGATGTCAAACTTGAAAGTGCATGTCTTACCTTTTAAATACATTGCACCCTGTCCAGAGCCTTTCCTATGGATGACATATGTATGAAAAGGAAGTTTTGGGCCTGCTAAAAGGTTTATTTGGCCAGCATAAAATGGCAGTTTAAATCTGCAAACACAGGCTCTGCAATGGCAGGCTAGGGACACGGTTAAAGGGCTGCTTAAATGGGTGGCACAATCAATTCTGCAGACCCACTAGTAGCATTTAATTTACAGACCCCAGGCACAGGTAGTGCCATTTTACCGGGGACTTATAAGGAAATTAATTATGCCAATTGGGGATAAGCCAATATTACCATGTTTATAGGAGAGAGCATAAGCACTTTAGCACTGGTTAGCAGTGGTGAAGTGGTCAGAACCCTAATACCAGCACAAACAAAGTTAGAAAGATGGAGGCGGAATGCAAAAAATTGGGGGGATGACCAGGCCAAGACTGACAGGTCTAACACAGATGTTGCAAATGTGGAGAACGAAAATGAAGGCTTGGGAAGAAATCGTACGGAATTAGTTGTTGCCGAAAATGTGTATTCAAATGCCAAATGCCAAATGCCATTTTTAGTGGAAGAAATATCTTGCAAAATGTTTTTGAAAGGCAATTCTTCCATAAAAAGTCGTTTTTTCCTGGAATACTCTCAAGGAAGCAACCATTTGTAATGGCTACAAAATTCATAACCATCACATAGTCCATACATTTAATGGACACAGTTTATATGTTGACACACTTTATCAATACCAATTTAATCAGAATGGTCTTATGTTATAAAAATACAATTTTCTAACATCATGCTCCTAACTACATTTTCTGCCCCTCCCCACCCCTTTAAGGAGTAAATTACAGATTTGTTTATATTACCAAAGTTATTGGTAATCAATTGACCGTCGCTGAAATGACCTTACTGGCATTCGCAATCATGACCTGCAGGTCACAGCAGATATTAGCGGTGAGTATTTCACAGAGCCATCCTGATTGTTTTTTATTCCAGGCTGAATTATGTTTGCATTCAGACACTATAAGGGGATGGAAGAAGCCACAAAATTCAGTGAGCAAAAAAGGAGACAGACTGTGCTGATTAATATGTTTAATTAGCATCTGCGTGCCTTCTGCCCCTTCCTTTGCTAGAGTTCGACCAGTAAGTGCTGCCACATAGAGTACTTGCTCTGATCTCACCCTCCCAAATGCTTCATGAAATGTGTGATTTGCCAAATCTGCTGGTTTTGTCGGCACGTCGAATGCATCCTCTGCACTCTCTTATGGTAAATGGACCCTTGACCCAGGATGTTCTCGTCTGTTTTGCCGTGCACTTCCTTTGATAGGAGGAGGATGGCGAAGGGTGTGCAACATAACTAGTGTGTGGACACGAGAGATGATTTTTTTTCAATAACCAAATGTTATTGAGTTTAATAACACGAGGCATCATCCACTGCAGTACAGACAGGAGAGATTATGTCTCATGGCTACAGTGGAAAAGAGAGGTGATGAACACATTTTCTACAACTAGTGGTTCTAACATTTGAAACTAGAGAGAGGATGGAAAGTTAAAATGTAAAAAGGTAATTTCTCCTGTGGTCTGCTGTGACAGTTGTTATGCAGCTGACAGAAGATGGGCAACATCTCCCCTGGACCATGAGACTCAGTGATGCACATTGAATGCAGACTGCACATTGCTTTTTCCTGCACACTGCAGATCCAATTTGAGGCCTGTGTTATTAGCACAACTCACATAAATGCAGTTCAGCTCAATACCTTACCTTTTGTCTGAGACCATATTCTCAGGAAAACAAATAGTCCTTTCCTCTTTGTTATAAACGAAATAGTATTTTTCCAACACTCTGGAGAGTCTAAAATGCAGATGTAGAGTGATGGGTGAAGTCATTAAAGGAATCGATGATGAGATCCAAGATTATGTCGCTGTGATACCTTGTGTAATGTAATCTGCAAATCATTGATATGAGAAATTACAGTTGAGGAGCAACTTTCAATGGCGTAATTCATGATTTATGTCAGTTTATCTTGAAACATTACTAGTAGTTAAATAAATAGATGTGGCTGCTTGCCATAAAGCCCCTGAAAATCTAAAACTTCACATGCAAAGTTAGAGACGCCCCCTTTTCAAAGGGGGGCAAAGGTTCCCTAATTCTGCCAATTAATGTTTAAATTCTCGGGTAATAATTTTTTTCAAACGGATGACCTTCCCAAGAGGAAATCAGTTATCCCATAAAAAGGGTTTTCCCTACTGCCAATCTGGGAAGGCCTTAGCGTTGCAAGGCTGCAGACAAATTGAAGGGCGCCACCCCTCCTAGGGGGCGTGGCGCCGTTTGTGGCAACAAAGGGACGATGACAGAGTAGAGATCCCTTCCGGGTCACATAACCCGGAAGGGGATGCTAACCTACAAACCGGAAGTGCGTAGGGAGGGAGGAAGGCAGGCTGACTCCGGAAGCAATTTACCTTTGGCGCGAGGCTTTGAAAAGCCAACGAGCCAGTAGACGCCCCCTCTTTTGTCCACTCTCCTGCCGGGGTCGGAGGTCGCATTGGGAGTTCCTGCTGGGACCGCGAGCGGCATCTCGGACGTCGAGGGTCCAAGCGACTCTAAGTGCAGGTGAGCGGGCCTCACAGTGTGCTTGTTGAGGGAGGTTTGTATAATTTAGCCGGGGGGGGCTCCACGTGTGAGTGCGGGTAATTTAGCGCAATTGTTTTGCAGAGAACCGATAACGCTGCGTGTCGAATGCGGATGTGGGGAATAAGCAGCGGAATGAAAATGAGCGATGGAAAATTGCATTTGGCGTGCTGCGGAATGCGCGATGATGTGCCTTTGTGGAGTGGTGTTTTTAGTGCCATTTCACGCAATGTGAGCAGGGGATGCGCTGCTCGATTCAGCGGTGCAGTCTTACCGATGCTGTGTTAGGCTTCCAATTTAAAGCTGTACAGAGCATGTGAATCATTACGGATGTATGGGTTAAGTGCAGAAAACCCGTTTAGGTCTCCCCGAGCACGGTGGGTTACACAGTCTTTGGACTTTTCTGGAGGTGAACCTCTAAATGGCCGCCATAAACAAGTATTGGAAGTGGAATCAGACATGAATTATGGTTTCTTGGTATTATGTTTCCGGGCTACTCTCACTCAGAGCGGAACTGCGCAAGGGAACTGCAGCATACTTTAACGAGTGTTTTATAGTAATGCAGAATTCGGAACTGCGCAAGGGAACTGCAGCATACTTTAACGAGTGTTTTATAGTAATGCAGAACTCTAGGCTACAGGGGTAGAAACTTTACCGTACGATAGCAATAGTGGTTTAATAATATGTTAATTAGTCAGCAGATACGAATACGTGTGGGACAAAGTTAGCTAATTAAGGCAGGTAGGGGACCGGGGTGCACGAAAAGGGGCATGTCGAGTATAAAGAGTATGACGCAACAGACAAACAGGGTGCTGGTCCCATAAGCGCATTGTGCATTTATAAGGGTTGGAATTAACTTTTCTATTTTTCATTAAGTGCAGAATGCCGCCTAAACGGGCATCGAAGGGCAAATGGGCCCAGGCTAAAAGAGACGATTATCTGGCGTTGACGGAGCTGCTGGAGTTCACGAAAGAAAAAGGAGTCGATTGGGCACTAAAGACATTAAAGGAGGGGGCAGGAACGGCTGCCCAGGAAGAAACAGAGCGGGGCAAGCAAGCCCGGCACACACCGGAAAGATTTAAAGAGGCATCAAGAGGAAAGCGTTCCAGAGTCGTGGATTCTCAGGCGGCATCCTCAGGTGAGAAAGGGGTGCTTGAGACAACAGACTTGGTTACGAACACTGTGCAAGATAGTATTGTCCCTCCCACAGGTTCATGCGGGGGACCCAACACACAGAATAACGTCTCGCCGGCGGGTGGGCAACCCGAGTCAAATGCGGGAGCGCCTGGGGCTCAGGTAGCTGCGCTGCCAGTGGTCGCACATCCAGGCAGCGGAATTGCACAAGTGTGGGTTCAGTCTAGGGGGGTAGCACAATCCCCAGGTGTACTGGCAACAACATCACACGGACAGGCGCTTAATAATTGCCCAGCTAGCGCGATGGTACCCACAGCGGCTTACCCTGGGGTTTTTGGGCCGGTGGTGATGGGGCAATCCCCAAGCGTGGTGACGACAACGCCACAAGGGCAAACGGTTAGCAATGGCGCAACAGTCTCAGGGGCAACAATGAACACGATTCAAGGGGCAGTGGGGCCGGTGGTGATGGGGCAGCCTACACTCGCTTACAGCCCCCTGATTTACGGATCAGCCTCCATGGCTTTATCACCTTCAGCCGGCATCACATGGCACGTGCCCCTGGAGACCAAAGAGAAGATCCTGAAAGGGGAGTATGTTGATGTATTCGACCTCATTAATGCCGGGGTAGTCCCGGGTAAAGCCAGAGTAGGTAAAGAGGGGAAAAAAAAAAAAATACAAGCAGAAGAAGGTTTGGGTGGAGTGGTCGATAAAAAATTGGATCACAGGTTTCGCTATCGGCCATCATGGCAGAGAAGTACCCCGCGGTGGCACCCCAGTTGATTAGTTATATTTCCTGGATTCATGGGGCGGCTTCCGAATTCCCAGGGACAGGCTGGTTACAATATGATAACAAGTTCCGGCACATGAAGGCAGTACACCCTGAGATAGCATGGGACCAACGTGAAATTAATGTGTGGCATGCAGTATTTTATTCTACGGTGCCTGCGAATAAGACTAGTTACCCAAGTCAGAACCAGTCCTTTCGGGGTGACAGGGGAGCAGGAGATAAGAAACAGGCCTGCTGGCAGTATAATAAGAATGAGTGCACCAGGGGCGCAGCGTGCAGATATAAACACTGTTGCTCCTTTTGTGGGGGACCGTCTCACCCAGAAATCAAATGTTTCAAAAAGTCAGGAAGGCCGAGAGAGCTGCCGGCCCAGAATGCGGCCAAAGGACAGCCTCCTCAAGCATCCGAGAGATCTGCCAACTCCCATTAGGATTCATGTGCTGACACACCTCCTTAGCAAGTATGGCAAATTGCAAGATGCCCAGTTTCTACATGAAAGTTTTACGTCTGGTTTCCGTATCCCATCCTCGGCTACCCCCGCCAGTGCTCCCCCACGCAACCAGAACTCAGTGCTTCAGAACATGGAGGTGGCGGAGCAAAAAATCATGAAAGAAGTTTCCTTAGGCAGGGTGGCGGGACCCTTCAACCAGTTGCCGAAGCCTGATCTAGTATGCTCACCCCTAGGATTAGTACCTAAAAAAGAGGTAGGGAAGTACCGCTTGATTCACAATTTGTCTAGCCCTCCTGGATTATCTGTTAATGACAAGCTTAACCCAGATCTATGCACGGTGCGCTATACAACGTTCGACACCGCAATACAGAAGTTACAGGCGCTGGGTGAGGGGGCCTTAATGGCTAAGTCAGATATTGAAGCAGCTTTTCGACTCTTGCCAGTGCATCCTGAGGATACAAGGTTCTTGGGTTTCACGTTCAAGGGCGAGTTTTTCATTGACCTTTGCATGCCCATGGGCTGTTCAATCGCTTGTGCAGTATTTGAGACTTTCGCCAGGTTCTTAGAATGGGCAGTGCAGCAATTCCTAACAACAGTTACATCTTATGGAGTCGTACACTACTTAGATGACTTCTTGTTCCTGGGCCCCCAGGGGTCGCAGTCTTGCAGGAAGGCCTTTCAGCATCTGGCTAAAGCACTGGGCGTGCCGCTGTGCGCAGAAAAGACGGAGGGGCCAACTACTTGTCTAATATTCCTGGGCATCGAAATAGATACTAGAGAAAGGGTGTGTAGGCTGCCAAAGTCAAAGGTGGCTGCATACAAGGCAGCCATCGACGCCTGTCTGGGGGCGCGGAAGGTAACACTACACCAATTGCAAGTCCTGGTGGGACAGTTGAACTTCGCCTTGCGAGTCATACCGATGGGCAGGGCCTTCTCTAGGAGCATCGCAAGGGCAATGTCTGGGCTGCGTGCCAAACACCATCGCACTAGGTTGTCAGCAGAGGTAAGGAACGACTTGGCCATTTGGAAAGATTTCTTGGAAAACTTCAACGGGTCAGTGATATGGCAAATGCCGAGTAGCTCCAATGCCGAGTTAGAATTGTTCACCGATGCGGCAGGCAGTGTAGGTTTCGGCGCAGTGTTAGGTCACAAATGGTGCATGCAGCATTGGCCAGAGGAATGGGTAAGGCATGGATTGACACGGAATATCACCTTTTTAGAACTGTTTCCAATCGTGGTAGCCCTGCATTTGTGGGGGGATATACTGGCGAATAGGCGCATTGTTTTCTGGTCTGACAGCATGTCTGTGGTGATGGCAATCAATAATCAGCGAGCGAAATGCACCTGGGTGCTGCGCCTTTTAAAGGAACTGGTGTTGCAATGTTTACGGCGCAATGTACTATTTACTGCTAGACATGTACCGGGGGTAGACAACTTAGCCGCTGATGCCTTGTCCCGTTATAAGTTGGCAGAGTTCCGCACCCAATGGCCGCAAGCAGACAGAGAGATGACGAACTTCCCGGCGGGGCTATGGAAGCTTGGTGCCCCACAGCCCCTGAATTGATAACAGCGTCTCTGTCCCCCAAGACTAAGTGTATGTATGAGAGGTCGTGGCAGTTATACCGGGATTACTTAAAAGGGGTGGGGATAGTTGAGGTGTTCTCTCCTGCGAGTGTCTTGGGGTTCATAGTACATCAGAAATCCAGCGGGAAGTCAGTAGCAATGATGAAAAGACAATTATCGGCAATGGCTTTCTTCGCCGGTCTAGGGGGGGCTGCAGACCCAACAAAGGACCCGAGGGTGAGGAGAGCTGTGAAGGGTTGGGAACGTTTAACCCCGGGGGTCAAGGACAGTAGGAGACCCATAGATGTAAGCAGGTTGGTAAATATCTTGGAGATACTGCCCAAGATTTGCTTCTCGCCATCCGAGACTCAGTTATTTAGAGTAGCATACGCATTAGCCTTTTTTGGGGCATTCAGGATTTCAGAACTGATCCCTGCCTCTAAGGCAGACAAGGAAGGGGGCATACGGTGCGAGGATCTAATCCTGTTGGGGGACACTCTGAGAGTCAGGGTCCGGAGATCAAAGACAGACCCTTTAGGTAAAGGTACTTGGTTCCAGTTAGGTGCAGTGCTGGGGGCTACGTATTGCCCAGTAAGACTAGCAAGGGAATTCCTACAAGTTAGGCCACAGGGAGGAGACAACAGAGTTCTGCTGCATAACGACGGCAACCCCCTCACTAGATTCCAGTTCACCAGGGTATGCAAGCTTGCTCTGATAAAGTTGGGCGTAGACGCTACCGATTTCACATCCCATTCATTCCGCATCGGGGCAGCCACAACAGCGGCGGGTTTAGGGCTCTCAGAAGAAACAATTAAGAGGGTAGGCCGTTGGAAGTCTGCGTGTTAAGAGCGTTATGTTCGCCCGCAATTAGTTTGAGTCTTGCTGGATGCCTCCTTTGTCTTCCATTGTCCCGCTTTGTTTACGTTCCATCTTTAATTACTCTAGGTCCTACGTCCCAGAGGCCCCAAATATGCTGGTGTGGCCACTCCTTTATTCGCAGGGCGGGGCTTGCCTTCAAGAACGCACGCGAGGAAAAAACACTGGAGGCAGAAGGATTCTGCCACCATTGGGTGGGGATAGGCGGACAACATTTGGCTGAAGTGCTGAACGATTTTCGGGGGGCCTTGGACAGAGGCATGCCTACCCCTGATCTATTAGTGTTACATTCAGGAGGCAACGATATGATCCCGGAGGGAAGGAGGGGCGTAAAAGAGTCCTTGTTTTCAGTTCTAGCAGCGGTCAGGAACATGCTGCCTAATACGATATTGTTGTGGTCTGAAGTTATACCAAGGCAAGTATGGGCGCGGGGAGCGCCTCCGAGGGCAGTGAATAAGTCAGTGAGGAGATTAAATCAGTCGGTGGCAGAGATCCTAAAGAAGTCAAGCATCCGGACCATAAGGCACAAGCTGATACAAACATCAAGGCCAGAACTTTATGCGGCGGATGGGGTACATCTATCCAACGCAGGTAATGCGTTGTTTATACAGACAGTGCTAGGAGCCATCGCGGAGGCTTTCGAGCGCAGGGGGGGAGGTCGAGTCTGCCAGTAAGCACCTCGCCCTGTGGCGGGGTCCTGGGCAAGAGGAATGACAGAGACTCCGTTAGTCGGTGCCATTTTGACCCCAGAACAGGTCTTGGAAATCATCATGGGCTCCGGGCTGGCAAGAGATTTGGGGCTGACCTGCTGGTGGCTCTGGATTATCTAGCTCTACCCTGGAAGCCGTTGGTGGTCACAAGTGGTGGCAGATTATTTACCTGCGGCTCTGTTGACCGGAAGGCGGTCAACTTAAGGAGAGCAGGCTATCTTGGTTGTGGCCTGCTGGCACAGCCCGAAGGTCAAGCAAAGGCCCCTTGGAGAGCAGGTTGTAAATACAATGACAATGTGTAATTTTGAGATTTATTTGAATGCTGTGGTGTTTATAAGAAAAGTATTTTAAAAGATTTTACAAATAAATAAGAGAGGCCAATGGAGTAATTGGCCAGAAAGGTAATATAATAAACGTACACACTGTGAAGACCAAAGCTGACTCAGGTGTCTCTATGAGAGAGTGGGGAATGGTGAGAGGGGGGTCAAGTGCACTTTGTATGCCATCTATATGCACTGGAATGCACCAGATGGTACCTAAGAACGGAAATGTCCACCCTAAGAAGTGGACTTCCTGTTGATTGGGAATGCAGCTGCGCATTTTCCTTTCTACCTACTTCGAACACTCCATCCTGCGGAGCAATACTTCCTAGGAGCAGGGTATGGACAGTGTACAGTGGTTGACTGAAGAATGGTCTTGAGCATCAGTGTGGGTTTTCCAGTTTTCCCACTGCTGCACAGTGCTCCATTTTATCACTCAGTTTTTGTTTGTTTTAAGAACAGAATACTTTGCAAAGTTGGACACCACTTACGGCTATCCCCTTTGCTTCAGCAAAAGTGACGCAAGTTGTCATTGATGATGTGATAATGATATCATTAGTGATATCATTGAAGCTGGTATGTCTGATGTCATGTGTGAGGTTATAATTAGAGGTTTGCAAGTTGCATATTAATACGAATTGCAACTGTGCTTAGTTCATTTAAAACTGCAAGCTTCACAGAGTGCAAAGCTTATGCAGTAAAACAAACAGGTAGGTTTAGTGGTCCTTCGAGGAAACAGGAAGATGGCCTTACTGCTGCATGGGCATCGAGGGGAAATTCACTGGACTGCTATCCTCCCTAGGAGCCCTTCACATCTAGAATGTGCTCGACTTCTATACAAAACTAAGACTTTTGACCTGCCATCCACACTCTCCAACACATTGCACCCCCTTAAAGTACTTTGAGTTCAACCCTTTATCCAGAGTTGGAGGCCTCCACACCCAGGCACTTACCCCGCCACTGTCTCAGGCTTCTACCATACATCCTAAGTGTAGTATAAATGTTTTGAGTGGGAGGATATCCCACCCTTTGTGGCGGTATGGTCTGTGACTGGAAATCATCCAAAGGTGTGTTCAAAGGGGGCAAAACATTGCCTTCCTGAAGCTGTGATATTGTGTTTTTTACTATTATTGCTATACTATATTTTTCCTTCTTTGTTTTACTTTACTATATCCATTAACTGGATTCTTCACCAACCTCCCGTAAGAGCCGAGGCTGAGCCCTGAGCCTGGCCCATCACAAAGAAATCGCCCAGTTGGACAGTTGGATTGTTAGTTGGTCTTCATTTTTCCATATGTATCTTTCTGACTAATATGTACACAACCTTGGTTTCCGTTCCACAGATCTAAAAAAGGCTAACTAAGCAAATATGTTCAACTACTTGCAGCCAGTGAGATGACAACTTAGATTCAAATTTCAGACATCTGCCTAGTTGGTAAACCATCTGATATGTATGTACATGTTAACTCTCTTTCAATAGAGTTGTCAAAAACTGATGAATACATTCATCCAACTTCCACTTGGCTACCAGAAGGTCATGCCCACCTGGAGTGACTGTCCTTGATGGGTTAGGTGTAATGCCTCATGTAGGCCAGGCCCTGCATTAAACCCTCGCTTGGCACAGCTTCTGGCCAACCATAGCTTAGGTTGCCTGCATCTGGAAGGCTGGACGAAGGGCATTGAATGGAAATGCATCCTTGTGCCAATTTTGGATGTGAGATGTTGCAATATAATATAGTGCTGAGGGTCAGATTTGCTTTTCGTGTAATTTTTCGGAGATTCTGCATAATTATGAGAAAAGGAAATTACATTAATATCTCACACTCTGAATAATAAGTTGTAACTTTGCACATGCATCAGAACAGGCATAGGTATTTTGTTTGTTTTTTTGTATTGATTAAGTTACTAAAAACAGAAATTATTTAGGAAAAATAATTAACGTTTTTGCCTCAAAAATATGTTTTATGTTGAGTGAGCGTGCATAACAATCACGCAATGCTGAATCTTTACAAGTGATGCCGCACTACATCACATGCCGGTGCCTCTCAATATGGATAAAGCATTTTCAAATCAAAAGGGCACAAAACTCAATGAATGGGCTCTTAGAGGCTGACAGTGTGTGTAATTAAGCCGTCTTACTTCCAAAAAATGGAAACACTTTGTGTTGTCAAAAATATGGAAAAAAATGACGATGGTCACTGGCAATGATTTCTGGAAATTCACAAGGAAAAATCGTTGCTAATCCATATTTGAATGAGGGTCATTTGACGGAAAAATATGAAGATTCCACGCTCACGAATGTGTGCTTAGCTGCAAAACTCGCCTCCCCAAAAAATTTAAGTGAAAGATATGGGGCAAAATAGATTTTGGAAGGTTCTTAAGTTCTTAACAGAAGATATTTTGCTGCTTAAAGTACAGTCTGTACATAATGATTTTCATGTATAAAAATTGCCAGTCAAGCACCATAAACCTACTTTTTTTAAATTCAGTTTCACAAATATTTTCACTATCACCCGATTTTGTTCTCTTACGTTCCAAACAAAATGTTTTAATATACAGAACACCAAGATTTAAATAAATATTATGTACTGTCGCATGCAAGTGGCTTGCCACTCTCTATTAATGAGGACGGCGCATATGCAAATATGTCCTTTTTTCCCCTTTATAGTGATACGTTGTGTTGTATTCTGCAGGAAGGATAATCTCAAACAATGATTTTAAGACGTATTTATTCTCTTTTAGATGCCGGATAACGCCAATTTCATTATGCTTTTCATAACGTGGCTTCTGATAAGTGATGCTATTTATAAGAAATACTCAACACGTTGGAGAAATAAACCCTTTTGAGGCTTCTGGCTCTGTTGGATAGGTGTAGTGAAAGGGGGGGACACTAAAAGCTAGTCACTGAAGAGCAAAGATGCCAAAAATATGGAGCAGCAGGTGAAGGCTAGATAGTACTCTATTCAGATTTGCTCTTCTTTGAAAAAAATACCTATAAAATGAAACAGATTTTAAGTGATGTTCCTGCTAAAGAATGTGGAATAAGTCGAACTTTACTAGCACAGTATAAGAGCTTAATGCAAATGATGGTATTATGGTGATGTGGTGCAGGGCAAGTGGTTCAAGGATCCTAGTCACTGAAGAAAGTAGAGTGATTTGATTAGAATTATATGGTACGAGGAGCTCACGCTGAATACAAATATGCCTGTAGCTGTTAGCAGGGTCAAGTGAAGAGAGCCAACGCTGGAGGTCAAAGGGCAACAGTAGAAACCCCGCCCAACACCTTTTATTCGAAACAGCAGGTTTGTGTTTGAAGAATCATTGGTAAGGCTTACAACGTGTGCATACGTTTGGAGAATTAAGAGAACCACTCAAATAGGATTTCCTTGTTAGACCTACTGTATTGTATTCAGTGGCCTCCTTCAGGTGTTGACAATTCAGCAAAAGACTTATTGCAATTTTATAATCCATGCCCCCCAGAAAATCAAACTGGATGCCAAGATAGTAATAGCTGCATCAAAAAATGGTTGAAAACATATTTTTTTGTTTAAAATGGCCTCATCTCTCAAAATCTCTCCCCACCCCCTGTAAAGCGCCGTATTAAAAAGATCGGTGTTTAGAAAAAATGTCAGCAAGAAAAGATTTTTTTTCTACAAACGAAAAGCACACATTGTGCGAAATTTTAGACAATTTAACTAAACAACACCAAGAAAATAGACTAATGATAATTACTTGTTACAGAGTAATTAGCTTTAAAGTGGGCCATCATCTCGCATTGCATGGGAAATTCCAGTGTTTCGGGAAAGCAAAAGGCCTCTTAATGATAAGGTTTGAAACTATAACAGCGAATAGATTCCGAAGGGATGGAGGGAAACAAAAACCTCTGGTTGATAGCAGACAGACAAATCCATGCCATGGGAAGAAGGCACGACAGATGTTATTTGAAATAAGAGTGTGTTTATGTGGGCGAGGGAAGGGGTGCATCTATTTCCATGTTAAATACAGATCTTTGTGACCCTCCATATAGAGGAGCCAGGGGAACCCAGCTCTAAACCAAATTGGCTTTAATTCTGAACTATTGTGAGCAGCACAGGGCCATTTCCCACAACTGAATGCTGCACCTTATCTCCTGAAGCAAGGTTTGAAAGGCAGTAAAGGTGCTTGCTCCCTATTAGGCAAACTTCATAATCATACAAAGAAGATAAGGCTTTTTGGGCAAGGGAAGGAGGTGGGGTCTGGCGCGAGTGTCTGTTCACTAGGATATTGCCCCAGTTTTATACACCATTCAGAAAAATCTGGATAAAGCGAGGAAAATGTTTTCGCCCTTCAGATAATTTAATCCTATAATTAAAAATAATAGTAAAACCTCTAAAATGTGTGTTAAAAAATTATCGTGAATCCCTTCATGAGCAATGATGGAAGCAAACAGCTGAAATGTGTGTACAGACCTCTGTGTCACCTGTGCACGGCCCAGAGATTAACTCTTTTCCATTTCCATTTTGTTGGGATAGCCAATATTGAGGACAAGGAATTAGCTACCCCACTGCTTCTATTGTAATCGATCGCCTGTTTCTAGTCTTATATATTATGCTACAAACAACTAAAGATTTGCCTTAAAGGAGCAAGATCTTCACAGAATATTTCATTTGCAGGGAGAAAAAACTAAAACATGAAGTTCTGTTTTAAAATGTATTTATTGCACATTATTTCTAACTGTGTAAGTACAACCTATTTTTCGTCTATGATTATTACTATTATTTAAATAGCGACAATGATGATAATAATAACAGCAGTAACAACAACAAAACAGCAATAATAGTTATACCTCAATGCGTGTTATCTTCGTTATGGTTATTATTATTATTATTATTGTTGCTGTTTTTGTTCTTCCTCACGTTGTTTCTGTTTTTGCTATGTTTGTATGTAGTATTTGTGGGTGGCACAGCAGGGTGGCTAGGTTGGTTTAAGCAACTGTTTAGCTTGCACGGTGGATAGAACTGACATTTCTAGGTGCAATGTTTTCCCTGTTGATATTTCCTTGTAGCAACTGTAAAGATGCAAGGTCAGGTATTTAGGTATTTTGTAGTGTGCTGTGAGTCTTGCCACGAGGGAAGGGTGTGTACTGTTGCTGTGGTAAAACGTGACGCTGCTGTATAAAGTGGGTGCCAAAATGTAAACTGGACAGACTCTAGGGACCAAATTTATGAAGCCTTTGCATTGTTGTTGTGTCACATAAGACGACGCAAGGACAACGCAAATGCTTCAGTAATATTTACAGAACCACAAAAGTGGTGCTTTGCGTTGCCTTGCGTGGCTTTGTAAAGAATTGATAAGCAACGCAGCTGCTTGCACTTTGATAAGTTACATTTCAACATGGGGCATTCCATGGGTGGAGAATGGGTGTTCCCATGCATCCACCCACGGATATTGCCGCATTCCCAGATTTACTAAAGACAGCAAACCTGGGAATGTGTCAAAATGCTACACCTTCCCCAGTGATGCATAATAAGGAGAAATAATAAGGAGAAATATCTTTATTTCTCCTTATTATTTCCTCTTTGCGCATGTGCTGAACTCTGCAGCAGCACATTTAGAAAGAGGAAAATGCCACTCAGGGTTATTTGTGTGCACAAAAACAATCCTGCCTGTACCATAGGAACCCTAGCACTAAGGTGCAAGGATGTCTGCATTGGCGCTAGGCAGCACACAGTCATCAGCACAAGGACAGAGCAAAAATACTCAATTATTTTTGCAAATATGGAGCATTAATACGATGTTGCTTTCATGCAATGCAGCACAGCAACTTTGATTGCTGAGCTCTGCTACATGGAATATTAGAAAATGTGCCTCTAGACTGAGCACACACAGGTTAAGCATTGATTAAATAACACACAATGACAGCAGAGGTTCCTTGGTGTTTGATATAATGAAATTACAGAGTGGAAGTGCAGCTTCTGCAGATATTTAAGCACAATGCACAAAAAGAAGCGTGTAACCGCCTTCATAATTATGGTTGTATATTGCCACACAGGAGAGGCAGGCAGGAAAGCAGATAGAAAGAAAAAGAGGCATAGCGAAGCATGGAATGATTAAAGAAAAACACAACACAGAGATACACAGATGACTGTAGATAGATAGATAGATAGCTAGATAGATAGACACATAGATAAACAGATACCTAGATAGATAGAAAGAGAGATAGATAGATAGATAGATAGATAGATAGATAGATAGATAGATAGATAGATAGATAGATAGATAGATAGATAGATAGATAGATAGATAGATAGATAGATAGATAGATAGACACATAGATAAACAGATAGATAGATAGACAGACAGACAGACAGACAGACAGACAGACAGACAGACAGACAGATAGATAGATAGATAGATAGATAGATAGATAGATAGATAGATAGATAGATAGATAGATAGATAGATAGATAGATAGATAGATAGATAGATAGACGTGCAAGACTGATAGAAGACCAAATAATAGTGAACTTCATATCCATCACCAGCATTAAATATAACAGGTTGACACATTGTCAGCAGACTTACGTGACATTGCATGTGTCTGTGTGCATGTGAGCATGTGTGCACGTGTGCATATGTGTTTATGTACATAGCCCTGTTTATGTACGAATGTGAAAAGGACAGAGCTTTTTTTTATCTTCGATCATAAATGCAATTTCACTTCCTAAAAAAAGTTATTTTGAATAGAGAAGCTAGAGAATAAATTATATTTTAATCACAACAAAATCTGAAACATTAAGTTCAATTAACATATCTTGATTTGCTTTATGCTCTGTGGCAAAACAATCATTCAGTTACCTAATATGTTTTATGTGTTTTATATTTTAGTAGTAAACTGTGACTGAATTAATTAATTTTTCTAATCAAATATTTCAGAATGTTGAGGAAATACAGATAAGGACAGAGGAGTCTTATTAAGATGATCAGTATTAACAAGAAATCCTTTTCTGCTCATTAGAGAAAATACAGTCAATTTAATTAATTCGCATTAATCCTTGGTTGACATTATATTCATTAAAAACCAACATTGATATAGATTGTTAAAATTAGGCATAAGAAAGGCTAAAGGTGAGCTTCACAGAAAATCCTTTGTAAAGATTTCATGCGCATTTCTAAATACACCTGAACATATTTCTGAATTTCACATAGAACACCACATTTAAACCTTCTGGCATGCTCCACTTTAATGCAATAATGTACTATGGAGGGGGGCCTGAATATTGTGTAGAAAATATATTTATACCTTAGCCAAAATATTGTGGACAAATATACACCAGACAAGAATGCATAGATTTTCTTTACCTAACTCCACGTGTACATGTCTTGACAATATAGGCATCTTCAAGGTATGTAGCCATGGAGTAAAGAATAGTAAATCAATACTCACCCATTTGCACTCACTTTTCAATATTTTGTCTTTGATATTTCGGCTATGATATTAAGGTATAACAATATTCTTTCCTCGACATTCCAGACTACAACCTTTACTTTGAGAGTGACTGCAGCTCGCACATATGCTTGTGTTTATGGTTATTTGCTTGTTTAGCAAACGGTACTTAACTGAATTAGTTTTACAAACTTACTCTCTGGAAAGGGTTTGTTAAATGTCCTTAGGTATTGCAGGTCATACTTAAGCATAGCATATGGAGATGGAGTTTTTGTTGTTGCTGCACAGGTTACATTTCTTAGCTATTTTTTCTTTTTCACCTTCCTATGAGGTATAACATGACAACCAGTCCACTTTGGGTTTTGTTGTGTTCTCCAGCAATCACATTTTTTACTCAGAAAACAGGAATCTTGGATTTTATTGAGTTTTACCACTAGACCAAACTGAGAGATTATGATCAGATTGCTATATCTTATGATGCTTTATTTACTATTTTGCCAAAACATTGTGAGCTCTGTGAAAATGGCTTACCACTGCTATTAAGCGGCGTAGCATAAAAACTGAAGATTTACATTTTGGAACTTGCTGCAACTAGTAGAGATAAACAACTGCTTTTAAAAATTATTTAGTTTCTGTATATCCAGAGCAAAGTGAAATCATTATGTATTCTCTGCCTTAGTTTATATTCCTTTTATTCATTCCCATCTTCTTCTCCACACACTTAGATGCCGATTCCGATCCGTCCCAAAAAATTACCGTCCGACTCGCATCCGTATTTTTTTACGTACGAATCGTACAAGTCCCGTACAAATGGCGAAGTACGATTCGTACGTGAAAAATCCATACGAATGACTTCGGTAAAAGTCTACGAGATGTCCCCGGACATTTTTACATACAATTTGTAAAACTGAAGTCCGAGCGCGCAAGTACGATCCGTACCGGCCGTCCGAAAACACAAGCGCATGGAAAAGGCTCCGTATGGATCGAACGCCGTACCACTCGCATCCGGGTAAACTTGTGCCCGGGATACGAGTCGTACAGCCCTCCCTTCCCCCCCAAATGTCTGCATCGTACCCCCGCATGTCCGCACTGTACCCCAGCCCCGTACGGTACGCACAGTACCCCACCACTGTACCCCAGCCCCGTACCCCAGCCCCATACATGTATGCACCGTACCCCACCACCCTACCCCAGCCCCTAACTTGTACGCACCGTACCCCACCACCGTCCCCCAGCCCCTTACTTGTACGCACCGTACCCCGCCACCGTACCGCAGCCACGTACTTGGATGCACCATACCCCACCACTTACTTGTACGTACCGCACCCCAACACCGTCCCCCAGCCCCATACATGTACGCACCGTACCCCACCACCATACCCCAGCCGCGTACTTGGACACACCGTACCCCACCACCGTACCCCAGCCCCGTACATGTACGCACCGTACCCCACCACCCTACCCCAGCCCCTTACTTGTACGCACTGTACCCCACCACCGAACCCCAGCCGTGTACTTGGACGCACCGTACCCCACCACCGTACCCCAGCCACGTACATGGACGCACTGTACCCCACCACCGTACCCCAGCATCCCGTATGTACGAACCGTACAACAACATTGCATATGTGAGCACTGTACAACAACATCGCGTATGTACGCACGTTACATATGCTAAAACGACTCGTACAGAACCAGGACACTGCAAAACAGCACAATGAGGGTCAATTCGAATCGCACGACACCACAAAACACATCTACAGTACTAAAACATCTAAAAGACTGACCTGGCACATCCAAACAGGCAAACAGAGGCCCAAACTCACAACCACTTCTTATAACACACCCACCAAAATTTCAAACCCAGCCACACCCACAAATGGACCAATAAAAAGGGCCCACACTCACAAACCATGAGCCTTTGCAACAGACCCACTGCTGACAGACACCACACACAAACAACAGCACCCATACACCTTAACTTACACACCATCACACAACCTCCTTCACACACCTACACATTCACACCCACACACCCACAACCATCCACACCCACACCCCACACCATGCCCACAGACAAGAATCCAAAGTTCACAAGGGAGGAGCTGGACATCCTTGTCAACGAAGTCATCAGAGTCGAGTCACAGCTCTTTGGAACATTGGTCAGATAGACCAGCATAGCTGAAAAATCACGCCTGTGGCAGAGGATCGTCGATCGGGTGAATGCTGTTGCACCCATCAGAAGGACCAGGAATGAATGCCAAGCCAGGTGGTATGATCTGCGCAGGGCAGTCAAGCGCAAAATGAACGAGGACTACGCCCAGAGTAACATCGCAGGAGGTGGGCTGCCCCGCAGACCGGTACATTACCATCCCTGGGAGGAGATGGTGATGGCCCTGCTTCCGCCGGTGGGAGTACACAGAGTCGAAGGAGTTGCCGAGCCTGGTGAGTACACAAACAACTTACGTAACATGGGGGTAATGGCATCCACACCCCAACTACAACAAATGCACACACATACCCCTAAACCCTCACCAGACACAACCACACTCAAAAACAACGCTCATGCCACTAACATGTGTATGCCCCATTCACAAAGCAAGGCCATGCCATGTCCTAGCCTACACAAACCACAAACCCAAGACTGGATGTCCGGGATGCTGGGAGGGTGGGGATCACTAAACATTTTGTACAACTCAGAAACAGACACCATTGCCCTCAGCACATATGGTCCAGGTACATACCCATGCACCATGCGCAATGCACAGGGACTGGCAAAGTACTGACAAGGTAGCTGACACTTGACCCTACTGTAGGCAGCACAAGGCCCTCCTGTGACAACTGCAAAATCTAACACAAACACAACCAGCTCAGATATCTAGGACAGGAACTCACACTCACTGACATGACAGCATGCTCCATGAGGGGACAGATACATCACCTGGGAGACCCACTGCCAAATCACACTACACCCACCAGCAGGCACCGTCAATCAATCAACAATCAATCAGGGTACTTGTAAGGCGCGCTACTTTCTTGTGAGGGTCTCAAGGTGCTGAGGTGGGGTTCCACTACTGCTCGAAGAGCCAGGTCTTGAGGAGTCATCTGAAGGCAAGTACGTCTTGGGTCAGTCGTAGATGGGTTGGGAGGGTGTCCCAGGTCTTAGCGATGAGGTAGGAGAAGGATCTCCCGCAGGCGGTCGTACGTTGGATGCGGGGGATAGCTGCGAGGGCAAGGCTGCCGGAGCGGAGCTGGCGGGTGGGGGTGTAGAAGCTGAGTCTGATGTTCAGGTAGGCTTGTCCGGCGTTGTGGAGTGCCTTGTGTGAGTGGGTGAGGAGCTTGAAGGGGATCCTCTTGTCGATGTGGAGCCAGTGCAGGTCACTCAGGAGGGGGGTGATGTGGCTGTGGCGAGGGGCATTGTCGATCAGTCGTGCGGAGGCTTTTTGGAAGCGTTGTATCCGCCGTTGGTGTTTGGATGAGAGTCCTGCGTAGAGTGCATTGCCATAGTCCAGTCAGCTGCTGACGAGGGCCTGTGTCACTGTTCTACTTGTTTCGGTCGGGATCCACCAGTAGATCCCGCGGAGCGTGCGTAGGGTGTCGTAGCAGGAGGAGGAGACGGCGTTGACCTGCTTGGACATTGAGAGGGAGGATGCGAGGATCAATCCTAGGTTGCGTGCGTGGTGGGTGGGTGTCGGTGCTGTCCCCAGAGCGATCGGCCACCAGGAGTCGTCCCAGGCTGAGGGTGTGTGTCCCAGGATGAGGACCTCCGTCTTGTCCGAGTTCGGTTTCAGATGGCTGCTCTGCATCCAGTCGGCGATGGACCTCAGCCCTTGTGGATGTTTGTTTTGGTGGTGTGAGGGTCCTTGGTGAGGGAGAGGATGAGCTGGGTG
Source organism: Triturus cristatus (assembly GCF_964204655.1). Classification (NCBI taxonomy): domain Eukaryota; kingdom Metazoa; phylum Chordata; class Amphibia; order Caudata; family Salamandridae; genus Triturus; species Triturus cristatus. The sequence continues at coordinate 593,159,496 of NC_140583.1, read as the reverse complement.
TCGTCGGCGTAGGAGATGGTTTTGAGGTGGGGGGGCAGGCCACTTGTGTGAGGGGGCCATGTGGATGTTGAACAGCGTTGGGCTGAGGGATGATCACTCACCCCTTACACAAGCACACACCCCCGGGGCAGCCAATGGAGTTACCCACTCTCACAATGGACATGTGGCACAACAAGATCAAGCCACAGCCAAAGAAGCATCCAAGCCCAAATTCGACATGTCAAACACCCTGGAGAACATTTCAATCAGTCCCCTGCAACATACCCATCCACAAGTGAACATTGATGTGAATGCTAGGCACATACAACTACCTGAAGGAACTGTGGCAAATAGAATATGTGTGAAACATGGATGTCGCATTAAACAGCATTAACATTGTCTCTCTCTCACACACAGGGCAATGTCATGGATCTCCCCCAACAATGGGGGAGAAGAACCACAGTCACAGGCTCGGGAGGAACCTGATCCCACCGGCAGCGACACCTCACAACACTCCGCGGATGACCCCAACCCACCTGGCCCCTATGGTGTCCAAGCCCCTGCAGCACCTGCTTCAGGTACATCTGTGCCAACCACCACCACCATTCCTGCCACATCCCAGGAGGCACCCATGAGCCCTGCCCACACTGAACAACTGAGCCAGTCTGACCTGGAGGGACAAGGTTCGCCGGGCACCCAGGAGGAGGCAGCCAACACCGCCACTGCCATCCCTCAGGGGTCCCGTAGACCCGATGTGCCCACAACGGCAGCCCAGGCCCGTGTGGGCAGGGGTGGTGGGAGTGGAGGCAGGCGGAGGCGAGAACCTGACCAGCCAGCTGAAGGGACCGGTAAGTCACACGTCCGCAACATCATGGAGGCATACCGGCGTGACACCAGGGCCATCAGTCAGGTAGTGGCGACCCTCACAGACATTAAGAATCAGCAGGCCGAGCAACACGCCAGTCAACAATAACACCAAGGACGGATGGAGGCAAGACTGGCTGAGCTCGTGGCGGTGCAAAGGGACATAAGCCATTCACTCCATCAGATCGCCGACAACATGGGCAACCCTCCCTGTGACACCAGGCGCAGACCAGCACCAGCCACAGGGAGGGAGGAGGAGGAGGAGGATTCATCCGACGGAGCTTCCCAAACATCGTCAAGGCCTGCATCTGAGGGTCCCCGGAGGAAGGTGAGTCGTCCACGGAAAAGACCGTGAGAGGCAGCGGACCATCCACATCTCCCAGGTCACCTGGCTTGGCACCTGGCCTTCATGCGCAACAGCAGCACATCATTCACTGACATTCTCTGCCACATGGACTTGCTGGTCACAGTCTGACCAATGATGACCAACACTGTGGTCTGGACTCTGATGACTTCAAATGCCAAGGATAGCATCTCCCCCTGTGAACTTTGGATTTTATGCACCCGTTAGAGCACCTTATGTTATCTACCAAAACACGCACCCCACCGAGAATAAAACAATTTGTTGCCGTCATTTTGCATTAGTCCACAACATACGTGTGTGTTAATGTCAAACTATGCCTGAGTTTTGAACTAACTCCAGCCATCCATAGCCCTGAGATCTGAGTCCGGTACAGGACACACATGGGTCACAATGTATCATCCAATACAGCCTGGGAGCCCAATACTCACCCGTGATGGCCTCAAGCTGCTGAGGGGGGGTTGAAGTACAGTGCGCACACACCAATCAGGAAGACGATGATGAAGGCCTACAGGTCATGGCTTATGCGGAGGTTCCCGGGGAGTGAGTCCCAGGTATGTTTGGCTAGGTGGGAGAACCATCTTCTTCATGCTGGAGTGTTGTGGATGTGAAGAATGGTGGCCAGGCCAAGTTCGGATGCATTGAGTTGGGCCAACGGGGTCTTGGATGACAGACGTACAAGGTTGGTTTTGGGGTCTGGGGTTGTTGACTGCCTCCTGAGTGTGTGTGAGGAGTGTGAAGGTCATCCTGCAGCACACAGTGATCCCTTGCAGCTATCTCAGGTGGACGGTGATGTTGATAGGGTGCGGGATGTTGAAGCTGAGTTGTGCAGATGCACCCTGGATGTGGACAAGTTTCCCGTGAGTTAGGATGTACTTGCTCAGTAGAGGGCGGGGCAGTAGTTGACACGGCTGGTGTCGTGGACCTGGGGGATGGTCTGTCTTTCCTTGGAGTGGATCTATCAGAGGATCATGTGCATCATGCAGAGGGTGCTGCAGCATGAGGTACAGATGATGGTGATTTGCATGGCAAATGTGAGTGACAAATCCATGATGCACATCTTGTGTGCGTGGCCACTGGGTGCTTGTGTAGGGCCCCTGCGGGTGGGACACCAGGAGTTGAGCCAGCTGTAAGGGGACAATCCTCCGATGCTTACCTCAGTCCTGTACAAGTCCAGCCTCAGGTGGCTGATGTTCAGCCATTCAACAACGGACCTCATGCCTTCTTGAATGTTGGAACTGGCAATGGCTGGGTCTTTGGTGAGGGTGAGGAGCACCTGGGTGTCAATGGCATACGACATGATGATGAGGTTGTGTGCGCATGTGATGGTGGAGAGGGGGGTCCTGGACACATTGAAGATTGACACGCTGAGAGATGATCCCTGGGCCATGTGCCAGATGACGCCACTATACCACATGCTGAAGGCCTGAGTTCCACTCCCATGGCCTTGCTGGTGTACAGAGCCGCTGTGGAGCAGGAGGGACATGATCTGGTTGGTGTGACAGGGCCTGGAAGGCGAGGCAGCGCTGTGTAGGCAGTTGGAGTTGCACACTCAGCATGCAAAGATGTCATGTGTACGCTTAGGGTATGGCTGAGAGCAGGCGGTTGAGTTTCGGATAGACATTGCTTGGAGGGTGGCTACAACCTCAGACTGTAGTGTTATGTGGGTCATGCAAGGACATGAGGGTCGTGCAATGTGCACGTTGCATGTGCTGACGGTCCTGCCTTTGGCACCGCGTGTACCCAACAGTGGCACAGACAAGGTGATGACAGCCAAATGAATGGCTGGAGGTAGGCAGGGAGGAGCATCTTTGAGGCGTGTGTGTTGCCGAATCCCGCCACTTTGTGGGCCCTTGCTGCAGGGGACGCAGCAGCAGGCGGCATGTCCTTGAAACTATGCCAAAAGTAGCACACAAAGACAAGGATGTCAGAAAGGACAAATGCAACAGGCGTAAGTATAGGAAGGAGTGTCCGGTTACCCATGGAACACCCAGAGAAAATGGATGCACAATCACCAAAGATGACTGACACAGGATCAGGAAACAGAAGGGCGAGCCGCGCACAGGAGACACACCCTCAGCAGGCGTTGACGGCCCGTCGTGGGGACCAACATGCCCAAATACATACACAACCATGGACTTCATGCACAATAGAGATTCTGACCCATGAAGACCTGCATGCATGTAGCCAAACTACACATAGACTCATATGCACAATCTTTGACAACTATGCCAGAGATGCCGCATGCAAAGTGGCAAGAGACCTGCATTGACAGAGACGAGGCACCTTGGAGGGTGAGGAACCCCTTTATTACTCAGGCTCACACTAAGGGAAAAACATCAATATGAACAGACACACAGGTCATTTGGCTGAACATGTGGGACCTACACTGGACACCCCCTTCACAACACAGATGTAGTAAATCCTAATGGCCTGGCAAACAAGTTAAGGGGATGAGCCAAACACCCCCTTCTGCACACGGAGAGGCTGCAATTCCCCATTGAGCCTGTTATGGGGATGTCCCACACCATGTCCACCCGTAGCATCCCGTATGTTTCTGAGGGAAGTTATACACACATTGATGCCTTCATCAGAATCCACAAACCATTAGAGATGACTGTCACGAAGGTAGACTATCAATTCATGGGAGTCATGCTACATGTCATGTGCCCCATGGTGAGTCGACATGTATGCATGGTAACCCAACATGCACAGGAGCAGTCCCCACACATTCCAAACACCTAACAACCCCAAAATGCCTTGCTGCAATCCTCACCCAAAATGACTTTTCCACATGTCCGTGCATGGAACGCTGAATCAGCACACGTTGCAATACTCATGAGGAATAGCAGGAGGCCAACGATGACATGACCAGACAACATGCCCAAGAACCTGTGGATGACAGACACACAAGCAGTCAGCTAAATGATTGCTATCCGCATACATGGTCATTTACTCTACAGGAATAATGTTGTCACCATGCGATTAGAAAAATTAGGGTCACAGCTAAAATGATTGGAATGACATCATCACTCAAGTGACACATCAGAACACACATCTAAGTCACTTAGCATACAGTTAGCTGGACACATACATTGCAACACATGCCACACAAGGCTCCAAGCGTGCACACTCAGACCCAGTGACTCACCATTATGAGAAGAAGTTGCGTATGAGCTGACTCCGGATATCCTCCTCCTCCTCCTCCTCCTCACTTGCCTCGTGACCAAGCCCTTCATTCTCCACAGGTGGATGTTCCTGCTCATGCTGCTCCAGGATGAGTGGCACTGCCTTCTCCACTGCCATGTTGTGCAGCATGCAGCACACGAGGAACATTTTGCAGACCTTCACCGGTGCATATAGGAGGGACCCGCCTGTCTTGTGAAGACACCGGAATCGGCTCTTCAGGAGGCCAAACGTCCTCTCAATCACTCGCCTGGTCTGCCTGTGTGCATCGTTGTAACGGTGATCTGCAGCTGATCATGGGTTGCGGAGAGGCGTCATCAGCCATGGCATGTTGGGATAGCCAGAGTCCCCTACATGGAAACATCATGTAAAAAAGTGGGTCAGGAGATGCCGTAAGATACAAAGATACCGCAAAACACAGGACAAACAGAGTATACCCACCAACAAGTCATGCTTGTTCGTTGTGCAGCCGCAGCATCATTTCTGGCACCCTGCTACGCCTCATGATGTAGGCATCGTGTGCTGACCCTGAAAAACGTGCACAGACATGGGAAATCAGCATGTTAGCAAGACACACCACAAGGGCATTTATAGAGTGGTAATGTTTACGGTTGCGATAGGCGACCTCCTGTGCCTGTGGTGGTACAAAAGCCACATGTGTCCCATCAATGGACCCAATGACATGGGGCATCCCTCCCAGGGCATAGAAATCACCCTTGACACCGGTCAACTCCTCAGGAGTCGGAAAATGGATGAATTCATCCAGGTGCCCCAACATGGCTGCCAAAACATCATGCAGGACACGGCTGAACATCGTCTGGGACATGCCACCAACATCAGCTATGGTGAATTGAAACGTACCTGTGGCAAAAAAATGTAGGGCTGCCATCACCTTCATCTTGGGGGTCAGCGCAGTAGGATAACTGTATCGCGGTTGGAGGTGTGGTGTCAGCCTGTTTGTCAGGTCCTCAATCAACTGTTGGGTGAATCTGTAAAGGCGTATGCAGTCACGTTCCCTCATGGCACCCAAGTCTGGCATTGGTCTGGGGACAGGCGGTGCCCTGCAGAAATTGGGAATAAATAACGAAGAGTGAGAAAATAACAACATCAATGTCAATGAACTGAGCTCATGCTCAACTGCTAATACACATCTGCTAAATACAGAGCCTGGTCTGTGAAATACATCCACATTTCAGCATTTTAAGGATGTCATCTCATACAGACAGCTGACGGCAAGCTAGACGCACAGATCACATGGAATGTCAAATGTACAGATCACACACAGTGCGATGAAGGGGTACACGTGAAAACAGCAAACACAGACATTGAGACGACGCAGATTTGTCCTCATGTCAAAATATCAAGTTTGATGCATACAGACACACGTAATGTGGAAATCCACATGTGGCATGGTGTGCGTAGATGTGTGCCATGCCCATCTAGACACAGACACATGTTGGATGCAGCAACAGCAGATGCAGTTGACGGGACACCAACAGCAAGCTCATGGGAACACATGACACACACATGACATAGTCACATCGGTGCACACTGGTCGTTAAATGTCAGTTGTTAGTGTCCCTGGAATAAGGGGACAGTTGCGGGTGGTGGTGACTGTGCCATACCAGTGATGCTGTGCTTGACACATTTGTACTACATGCACACATGTGCAAAGTGTGAAGGGAAAGTGTGCCACATAGTGCCCCATCACACATGACATGTGTACACAGGTCATCAAACAGCAATTGTGCAAATACATGAGGAGACATGTGCAATATCACTGCCTGACACACCTAGGCCCTGCACATGTAGGACAGCAATGACAATGACTTGATGTACATCCTTCTGCGGGTCTGAGACCTCCATTCCTTTCATGTGCGCATCCTATCAACAGTGTAAGCGTGTGAAACGCACCGTACACACGCTCTGAGGGTGTGTGTACGGTCTGTATCACTAGAGTTGTGTGCCCGTAGGAGCACTGGTGGTACGGACCGTACACACGTACATGTACTACCAGTGCCTACACGTACATGTACTACCAGTGCCTACACGTACATGTAGGCACTGGTAGTAGTACACATACGTGTAGGCACTGGTAGTACACGTACGATTAGGCACTGGTAGTACACGTACGTGTAGGCACTGGTAGTACACATACCCGTACGTGTACTACCAGTGCCTACACGTACGTGTCCGCAATGGTAGTACACGTACGGGTACGTGTACTCCCAGTGCCTATACGTACGTTTAGGCACTGTGAGTACACGTACGTGTAGGCACTGGTAGTACACGTACCCGTACGTGTACTAACATTGTGGACACGTACGTGTAGGCACTGGGAAGTACATGTAGGCACTGGGAGTACACGTACCCGTACGTGTAGGCACTGGTAGGACACGTATGGGTACGTGTACTCACAGTGCCTACACGTACGTGTAAGCATTGGGAGTACACATATGGGTACGTATACGTGTACTCACAGTGCCTACACGTACGTGTAGGCATTGGGAGTACACGTACGGGTACGTGTACTACTAGTGCCTACACGTACATGTAGGCACTGGTAGTACACGTACGTGTAGGCACTGGTAGTACAAGTACCCGTACGTGTGCTACCATTGCGGACACGTACGTTTACTACCAGTGCCTACATGTACGTGTCAAAGGCACTGTGCAACTGGTGCCGTAAGGGTACATGTGAAATGCACCGTACCTGTGTGTGGATTTGAAAATTACATAGGGGACACATAAGGGACAAGTATTAGGCACTAAATGCATGCTGGTTGTCATGGATACAGAGTTTTCAGTTCACATTTTCCATCAAGTGGCCTGGAAAAGTCAGTTGGCCACAAAATACAATGTTTCAAAGTGGTTGTTGACTTGACATGATGCTGAAATTTTGAACGATGCAAATGCTGTCACTGGAGTATGTGGAAAGGGATTGGAGTAAACGTAAGATGCGAATGAATCTGACCAATCACTATGTACTCCTCCAAATGAATCCCCCTCAGCAAGACAGATATAAGTCAGCCAGAACCCATGAGAGGGCACTTGCCTGCACAAGTTTCCTGTCAACAACACTGCTGCTGTCTGTGCTTCCTCTGGCACCATGTCAAGGTCTGTGGAGAGGACCCAGCCATTCACCCAGGAGGAGAATGAGGCATTGCTGGATGTCATCCGCCCACAGTACCCCAGCCTGTATGGGAGACCAGGGGAGCAGGTGAGTGCTGACTCCACTAGCTTTGACTGTGCACCTTTTTTGTGACTGTCACTTCTGGCATTGTGTCCAGGTGTGACAGGCATGCAATGTTGTTTAGAGTTGGTCCCAGGGGGGGGGGGGGATGGCTTATGTCTCCCATGCAGAGCATGATGTAGTTCATGGGTGCACTCCTCACTTGCATTGTGCTTACTTTGACATTCCCTGCATAGTGCATGACACATTCAGCCTGGCTAATCCTTTGTGGCATTTTTTGTCTATTGTCCTGAGGTGATTCAGTAGTCCCCCCGGTGTGAGAGGTGAGTGTACCCACAGATGTGTCTGAGTTGAGTGGAGCTGTGGTGAGAGTGTCCAAGTGATGTGTACGCCCCCTGGACATTGATGTGTGTGAATGTTCCTTGACATGTGGGTGAGTGTCTATGTGAAGTGTTGCACCACAGCTGCATGGAGGAGGCAACAGCTCTACCCATCTGATGTGAGAAGTAAGCCGTGCTGTGTGTCTGACTTGCTGAGCTAGCCCCACACCTGTGACACCCCACAGGCAAGTGGCACATGTGCAGAGTGAGGTTTGTATCCGCTGTTGCCAATGGCATGTGATTGATCTGTGCCTGTGTGTGTCTGTGTACTCTGCTGAGGTTGTGTCAGTGGCCTGGGGCATGTAACTGCTTGGAGGTGCTGTCCATCAGCCTGGTGTCTCTTGTGATGCACAGTGTGTGCCATGTTCATGGAGTGTGTCGCACCCCTCATGCCACCTGTGTACTTTATATGCCATGTAGTGCATTGGGGCTTCCACAGAGGCCAATGTCCATATGACTAAGATGCAATTCTTTGGCAGCATCCTATGCCCTGTTCAACATTTCAAAGATGCTCAAATGTGTGTCTCTCTGACATGGAGCAGGTGTAGTGATGTTGTCTCACTTTGTCATCCTCACAGGTAACTGCCTACACCAAGGGGGAGATCTGGAAGCAGGCCGTCAGGGCCGTGAGATCGGTGGAGGGTCGCAGTCGGCGCCTAGCACAAGTAAGAAAACGGTGGCAGGACATCCGGTGCTGGACCCGGAGGATCGCCCGGGTCCTGCTGGAGGACTCTCTACACGCCGCCACGGCGGGCACCGACGCCTGACCCACCAGATGAAGCGTGTCCTGGCGGTGGTCTTCCCTGAGATGGATAGGCGGTTACAGGAGAAACAGCAGCAGCAGCAGCAAGGGGGTAGGTACATGTGTGTTTGTTGTGTGTCACCAGCTTTTGGAAGTGCTCAGTCGCCTGGATACACTGTCAGGGTTTATATGTGCAGTGCATATCCTTTTCCCCCAAGTCAACCGGTGCTGTTCTTCCTCTCTTCCCCTCCTTGACATGTGTTCCCTGGTCTGTGTGTAAACACTATTGCACATGGTAATCTAGGCTGCCAGTTAATCCAAGTGCACATTGCTTTCTGCATCATGTGTGGGGGTGGTCTGTGACATGGGTAGTTTTCTGCCGCTCGAGTAGATTTTTACTCGAACGGCAGCTTTCTCAACGCGGACTGGTAGTTTCTCATCGCGAGCGGTCGCGACCATACGCGACCACTCACAATGAGAAACCTGACCTCCCCGCGTTAAGAATCTCACCGGGATGTTTATTTTCCACGCTCGCGATCGGCAACTTGATGTTGCTGATCGCGAACAAGGAAAAAGTCTCGCCGGGATGTCATTTTGCTTGCTCGCGGTCGCCAGCTTGATGTTGAGGACCGCGAGCAAGCAAAAAATGACCGCTGCACTACGCAACGCTACGCTACGCATGTTTGCACTGTGCTACGTGCAATTCGCGTAGTGCGAAGTAGCGCAAACTTCGCAAACTACGCGAGCGTAGCGTAGTGCTTTGCCCAGGCTTAGAGTAAACCAGAGATAGGATGATGAGAGTGAACAGCTGGGTAATTACTTATGATGGGCCAGGATCAGGGCTCAGCCTCTGCTCTTATGGGATGCAGGTGGTGAATCCAGTTAATGGGTATAGTAAAGTAAAATAAAGTAGGAAACAACTAGTATAGCCATAATCATAAAAAAATACATAGATGGGAGAAAATAAACATTTATTTTATACAATTAAAACCACCCACTCCACTCGCAACTGGCCCATCCCCTCTCTAAACCTTAGCAAATGCCAAATCTACCCTCAGTCTAAAAAATACGAACCCGAGATTCCTATTTCTTACTCCTTTCCCAACTCTTCCCTCCCACATCATCTGCAACAGATCCACCCACCTCCATAATCTCTAAAAACACTAATCCTAAATTCCTACACCATTCTAAATTGTTACCACCCACACCACCCTCAACAGGCCCATCCCTTCCTCTACTGAAAATGCCCCTTTAAATAGTCTGTCTGTCCACAAGGTCCCTCTGGGCCTCCGTGATCTCCTCTGGGCCCTTTAACACCTCCCAGAGATGAACCTCTGTAGTGGGGGGTGGAGGTTTGGACTGCATGTTAGGTAGCATGCTCAGCTGACTGTGTTGTCATCAGTGGTAGCAATGTCTTAGTGCCAGCTAGCTATTTGAAGTTCAAGAAGTTTGTATTGGTGCTGCCCCCTCATATTCCTCCTTCTCCTTCTCCTCAATGATCACCATACAAGAGAAGGTCACCACAATGACAACAATGACCTACAGCTTTAGGCCATTGCTTTTGGAGGCAGAGTTGAATGGCTGTCTCCTGCCTGTGCTCGTCTTCTTTGCTCTTGGACTCTGGCGCAGTAATTCTGGCCGGATGAGCTGGATGATCTGAGGAAAGTAGACAAGAACTTGATTTGTTATACCCACTGCAAGCACGTTTGCATAGCCACACATTGATGCTGGTTCTATAAAGTCACTGGAATTTTGTTTTATGTGATACTGTGTCCCTGAGACTATTCCTTTTACAAAACACAATTCACATACTACTCTTCTATTTGCAGTACATGGCATTAATTAATCCACAGCCATCCTCACTATTAAAAAGAAAATGCTGAACTGGAATATAAGTGTAAATAAATTAATACATTTCATGGCATGACACTTTCACCAGTCACTTTAACGCGTGTTTACAAAAACGAGTTGCAAATGCATAAGCATTGCCATAGACAAATATGCCACATTTAATTCCAGTGGCCTTGGCCTTACCTTTCCTTAAGTCCCACCCAAGCTCTACTCCACCATACCACACCTTTTGCTTCAATTCATTACACTACAACAAAACAATATTTTCCAGGGTTAGGTAGCAAGCAAGTGTTAGGTAAGTTGAAAACTTTTAGGCCTAGGGCTAGTGTTAGGTATGGCTATATACAGGCTGGGTCTAGTAGTTAATAGAAGATAGAAGACTGACCAGTAAAATAGATGGCATGACATTAAAAACACATAGGACGTTATTGTGAGAGAAATGTGGCATCTGCTAGGATGCATTGGTCTGTGGTGGGGCATGATAGGACTGGAAGTGGTAGATAATGGGGTGGGTAGTGCGGAGTAGAGGGCAACACACTTCTTCTAACAAATAATTTAAATTCAGGGAGGCAGAGACAGAGGGTGGCAAATTTGAAATGGATTGGGGTCCTGACTTAGAAGCACGGAATAAATACCTAAATAATACAGTAGTTGTAATTGAGAAAGGAAATTGACTTACCTCTCGTCCCAGCAGTAGTATGAGCTCCCTTCACAGGAGGCTGTGCTTTACTGGTCTTGAAAGGATGAAAGAAAAGGAAGACACTGAACTGCAGAACTGTCTACAATAGTTTTAAAGCACATTTAAGAAGTAACACACAAAAAGATCTACTTCATGACTAACGAGTCCTATACCCCCTTCAAACTCTGTCCTGAAACAGTTATCTGTACAACAAATCTTTGCTACATATGGTGTTGCTCCTCCACTAACATCATGTGTTATTATCACACTAAACCTATTTGTAGTTATTCACCAATCTTCCACTGCAACTCTCAAATCTGTAGATACATTTGAGATCTGTCTGTCCTTGTCATTTCCTGTCGATCAACTTAAGCCTAGAGAGACCTGGCTCTACGTGAATAGAAACCCTATCCCTGGCAGTGTGAGAAATTGGGTTATTGATTTAGGGAGAGGGTGAAACCCTGCTAAAGCAACAACCACAATCCCTGTCAAGGTGAATCACAAAAAGTCACTAAATTAACCTGTACTTAACCCTTTGGCAGCTTGGCACACAAGCAGTAAGGCTTCACTCAGGAGCAAGGTGTAGAGAATTTATGTGACACACAAACAGTAACAAAGAGAAAACACAACACAAGAAAAAGCCCACACCAATTTAGACAAATAGAATAAAGTTCAATAAATAAAATGAGACCAAAACAACAAAAATCCAAACAGTAGAACCGGAGATAAGCAATTATAAATATTTTGGTGGATATAGCACCTAAATGATCAAAGCTCCACTCATAGTCATCTGGTCATGCTAGACAGGAGGAAAGTTACAAGTTCAGGATGACCGAGATTGAACATGGGCTGGATACAGGGAACAGGTTTGTCTTGCTGAAAAAGTAACCTTCTCAAAGTCTGGTGCGAAGAGCCCAGTTTGAGGCAGAGGAGGCCGCGAGGGTCAGGGAGAGTGTCGAGGATAGTCGTCACTGTAGCACAAACAGTAAACAGTCATCACCGTAGAGCGAAGATCATGTTGGGCGTTGCTGGAGCTTCACATTGGTGGTCACAACTGAATGTTGTTGCTGTAGCGAAGTGCACATCTCCATTGTCTGCCGTTGCTGGTGGTCACTATAGCGCAAAGAGTCGGGTTCACCAGAGCTTCGCATTGGTGGTCTGTGCAGCTGGCAAGATCTCAGCGCAAGAAAGTCTGTTCGCTATCATAAAGAGCACAAAACCTCAGGATTTTTCTTCTTTTATGTCCAGAGGATTGACATCTGATGTGAACCAAGGTCCCAAGACTGGGGGAGGTGCCTCTAGGGGAACAGTGACTCACTCTTGCAGAGGCCAGCAGCGCTCAGGCCGGTCCATTTGCAGGTCCAGTTGCAGCAGGTCAGTTAGACAGTTGCAGGAAGGCCTCTGAATCTTGTTGTGTTCCTGTAGCTCAGACAGGATGTCAGCCAACTGACCAATGAAGTGGCTCAGGGAGCCTGCGATGAAGGGAGCATGTTGAGGCATCCTTCTCAGACAGCAGGGCAGGCTTGCAGTAGCAGGGAAGTCCTCTGGTAGCAGGGCAGTTCTTCTTCTGTCGTATCCACAGGTCCAGGAGTGTTCTGAAGAGTGGAGCTCATGATCCAATAGTTATACCTGGTGCCAGCTTTGAAGTGGGAGAAACTTCTAGACTTCCCCCCACATCTGGTTCTGGAATTTTCTTCCTTCCCCAAGCCAGGCCCCAAGATGCCTGGGATAACAAAAGGCTGGTTAGAAGTTCTTTGTGAGCGCAGGAGGCAGCACCTATTTAAGTGCAAGTGTGGTAGGTGACATCTTGAAATCTTGTCAGGAGGGCTCATCCTACCAACACCCAGTCCCCATTAGAGACACTGTCTGGGAAGAATACACAAAGGGGAAATATCAACTATACATTGTCATATGACCCAGGACACAGGGTGAAGGCACAAAATGGTTACAACAGGATAATGCCAACTTTCTAAATGTGGCATTTTCAGAACTGTGCTTTGAAATTCGACTTTACCATGAAAGAAGAATCTAAATTACATTTCTCTGGAGACCAAACATGATATTTGTATCTGTTATCATGCAAAAGTTATCGCTTATTAAATGTAATAATGTAACCCAATGTTAACCCATGGGAGAGGTAGGCCCTGCAAAAGTGAAAATGTTTTGTTTAGGGCCTACCTTAGAGGTGACTTATATGTAATAACAAGGAAAGTTGAGGCCTGGAAAAAGTTTTATTTCGTTAGGTGAAAATGAAAATGACAGTTAAAAACTGTACACAGGCTCCAATGGCAGGCCTGGGACATGTTTAGAAATGCTAGTTCAGTGAGGGGCACAATGAGTGGAGCAGGCACACTGGTAGCACTTAACTTACAGGCCCATGGGTGCATGGAGTATCACTTTACTGGGACTTACAAGTGCATTAATTGTGCCAATTGGGTGTCAGCCAAATGTATTATGTTTAGTTGAGAGAGTACAAGCATTTAAGCACAAGTTAGCAGTGGGAAAGTGCAGAGAGTCCTAAAAGGCAAAGAAAAAAGGGTTCAGAAAACTGGAGGCATGAAGGCAAAATGTTTGCAGAGAGGGCCGTGTATATTACCTAGTGGGGGTTGCCACTGGGTAGTTATCATTAGGACCAGGTTTCCATGGAAAAATAATTTTTGGTTTGCTAACAACTTTGGAGCGTTTGACGAATCTCCACAAACATTTACAAAACAATGATCCTCCACCTCAACTCCTTCCTGGGAAGTTTCGGGGTGATCCATCAAGTGGGGGCCAAGAAAAAGGAGGGTCACAAAATATGTTTTTCCCAATAATGTTTCCATTGGATCTTTAGACACAGCCAGACTTAGTCCAAAGGCCTGAACGGATTTACACCACATCTGGCAGAAAGTCCCCAGGGCCACTAGACTCTCGGGGAAGGGGGCCATTCACCCCTCCTCCTTTTGAATGTAATTCAACCCCTGGAGATGGGGCCACTCGGGCCTATTAAGGCTTGGGGAGGGGGCTACATGTGCCCTCCCCTTAAAGGCCTGGGGGACTGGGTGCCCAGGACCCCTTGTGTCTCAGGATGGCGGCCACGTACCCCTTCCCGTTATGAATATCTTTAAGCCCTAGGGGGATTGGGTCCCCAGGTGATGAGGTCCCTGTGGCCTGAAGTGGCATCGGGAGGGGGGGGGGGCACATGCCCCGATCCCCTTTACAAATATCTTTTGGCTTCAGAGTATAGGGTCCCAGAGCCACTATTAGCTCACAGAGGGGGGGGGACTAAAAAATGGCCATGGGGATGGGGTTCCCGGGGCCCAAAGTGGCATAAAGAGGTGGGCGGTGCACCACTCTCCCCTGTAAAAAATATAAAGCCCTGATGGGATCCCGGTGGACTGAAGTGCTAAGGGAGGGAGCTTCACCAATGGGCTAGCAGCAGGGCCTAGCCACAAGCCAGGCCCAGTGGCCAACCCCATGAGGCACATAGCAAACGCCCATGTGGGGTTGGCTGTCCGCAGGGGTCAGACGCAGGGCCTAGCCGCAAGACACTGGGGAATGGCTTTATGTATGGTAATAAAATATTACTTTACATTAAAAAACATCCTAGAGATTCACTGAAAAATACAAAGTTAAGGTTACGTTAATTAGGGGCCAGGTTGGTCTCAGTGCCATGCATAAAGTTCGATGGGGAGGCAGAAGTTTCACATACGGTGCGGCCAAAGCCTGGAACGACCTGCCATTTCAATTAAGAAATATCACGCACCACCTTGCTGTAGGCCTAAAGACCTGGCTCTTTGCCCAATAAACTTCTTCCATTTTTTGCCAAAGGAAATGTAACTAGCGCCAGGACACCTACGGGTAACAGCTGCGCTGTATAAATATCATTAACATTAACGTTATAGTTAGGTCAAAATTTCAGTGACAACGTAATGTTTTAAACTAAAAAAACACTAAAATTCACCAGCCCCATGCCATTTACGACCTGCAGCCAGGCCCTAAATCCAACCTCCACAGGTAACCAGCACTACGAACTACGCACAGACAAGCCCTGTGACCAACCCCCGCATTCAGGCAGACTTATGTACTTTGTCAAAGAGTCACAACACTAAAATTAAAAAAGTGGGTCTATTAGCTTTATCTAGGGGTGAGCATGTCACTATATATGAAGCAGATCTATCATCTTTCTTAAAAAATCTGCAATATTTATAATCAAATGTATATTTCAGTAATTCACACAATGCAGTTTATTAATAGTGATTACTATAAACATGTTTAATAAAGTTTTTTTTGATTTCAGGAGAATTTTATTGAGCACATTTTTTGTAAACAAATGAACAGAGAGAAAAGGACAATCAGAGAATACAAGGGTTCGGATTAAAATATACAATTCAAGTGAATAGAGTCCTAGAGGGTTGATCAAGACCTGAGGGTCTAGATTTACAAAGCAAGTTTTCATTTAAAAAAATGAAGATGTTTGTGAGTCTTTTTTTTAACATATTTTTCATAATTGCATTTTGTGGGCTCAAAAGTGAAAAGAAAGATTCACAGACATGTTGTTATTCTATAAATAAAACGAAAAAACAATGAGTCTTTCTTCAAAGGTTTTACAGTCCACATAATGCAATCATACAAATTGCCACGTTATAGTTAGGAATTAGCATTTAAAAAACCTTGCAAATTCACTTAAAAAACCATAGGTTTCACACATGTTATAGTTAGCTGGACATTTCCCTCGTAAAAAACCAATGAAATTCCCCCGTTATAGTTAGTGCAGGCAACTATAACTCACGCAACCGCAATCCTCTGCTGATGACGTCAGATATTACATCACTGATTAAATATGTGTCTTTCTGAAAAATAAATATTTGTAATATATGTATAGCTAAAAATTAATGGAAGAAGTCATGGGTAAATAGGTGTCTAAATACAGTGATGTAATATCTGACGTCATCAGCAGAGGATTGCGGTTGCGTGAGTTATAGTTGCCTGCACTAACTATAACGGGGGAATTTCATTGGTTTTTTACGAGGGAAATGTCCAGCTAACTATAACATGTGTGAAACCTATGTTTTTTTAAGTGAATATATATATATATATACATATATAGGTATATATTACCTACTGGCGGTCGCCAGTAGGTAGTTATAGTTAGGACCACGTTTCCATAGGAAATCCGCAACATTCTATTTTGAATAACTTTGGCGCCGGTCGACGAATCCTCGCAAATTTTTCAAAATAGGTGGGGCGCTCCGCTCCGCTCCTACCCTGAAAGTCTCGGGGGGATTCGTCAAGCGGGGGCTGAGATAAAAGGGGGGTCCCAAAACACGTTTTTCCCATGCCTTTTTCCATAGGACCTTTAGACACAGCTACAGCCCGAACGGCTGAAGAGAATTTAATGAAATTTGGCAGAGAGGTAGTCCTCAGGTCAAGGAAGTGCCTTTTGTAGGTTAGGTGTAAATCTGTTCAGTAGATTCTGAGAAAATAGCCTTTAAATCAATATATATATCTGAGCCAGCTTACGGTGCGCTTACCGTACGCGTACGGTGACGTGCGCGAGCGCGATTCTGATTGGCTCTTAGATCTTAGTAAACATTCGAATCGGTCGAAACCAGGAAGCGGCGGCCGCCATTTTGTGTATTTCACTCCGGTAAAAAAGAGTGATATCTTGAAAAGGGGCAAGGAAGAGAGTTACAGACCCCCTAACATTTGTAAGGGGGTCAAAGAAGGGCAGAAAAGTACAAAGAAAACATTTATTGATTTTATAAAATATCGCGGGGTACGCGTACGGTAAGCTCACTGTACGCGTACGGTAAAAAAAAAGAAAAAAAAAGAAATGAAATGCAGATTTAAGTGTTTAGATATTAGGGGGCTCTAAAAAGAGCCGTTGTGTTTATGAAGTGATTTTTTATTGGTACCTACAAGTAAGTACCGATGCAGAGTCTAAGGTTCAAGAGGAAGACTCTGTTCCCTTCATCAGTGAAGTGTACACCATCTCCTCTATAAATGTCTTGCATGTCGTAACGCAAGTTGTTGTGGTAAATGGAACCCATACCATAGTCACGGAGGAAAGCAGAAACAGATTTGTTGACGTGCTTTCTTGCTTTGTCAATCTGCGGACAAAAATGATTGGACCAGTTCCATTTTTGCCTTTGGCATATGTTAGAAAACACAAAGGCAGTTTTAGGGAAAAGTGAAAACAGTTGTGCAAAGGTGTCCTTCATAAGCATTTCCAGACCTACCCCAGTCAAAGTGCCTAGGTCATTGCCACCACAGTGCACTATTATGAGGTCAGGGTGTTGGATTTGCATGAAGGATTTCACCAATGGCATCAATTGGTGCCACTTTAACCCTCTCTGACCAATCCATTTAATGTCTACATTTGGCAAAGCAAGGTCTCTCATCATATCTGTTTTCTCTGCATACTTTTCACTCCAGAAGACATAGCTGTGCCCTACAATCCACACTGTGAACATCTTCAAAGGAGAACTGGATGCACTCTGGAGGTGTAATTCAGTAGAATGGTAAAAAGAAATGAAAGACAGTTTGGAAATGGAGGCATACATATTTTTTTTTATAAAAAAAAGAACTGATTGGCTGTTTCATACCATTCTAGAATAAAAACTAGGCTGTATGTGTAAATTTATAGAAGCATGTGTTGTATTGGTACAGAAAAATGTGTTACTAAAGAACAGTACTATGGATTTGCTGTTAGGTTTGAAAAGTCAAGCACTCCTGCTCTTTAGAATTGAAACATTGTTTGGTGAACTTCTGACCTAACTCTGCACAGCAGTGTTTCAAGAGCTGTTGCTATGGTAGCAGGCAGAAGTCAAGTTGGGGGAAGGGTACTTTTGGAAAAGGGTTGGTTTTCAACCAATAGAAATGTGTGATTACATTTGAAAAAAAGGGGGAAGCACTGAGATTTGAAATTAACATGTATATGTGTGGAAAAAGAGAGGGAAAGTTTGCCATTATCTGGTTCTGCTTAGAGGAGAGAGGTGTACAGAAGAGAGATACTGGCTCTGATAATCTGCTGTTTGAGTGCCACATTTCTTTCACAACTAACTAATTTTAAAGGTGAGTTTAGAGTTTGAGAGGGGATGTATATGGTAAATTAAGAAATGAATAATAGAATTGGAATTCCTTTTGTTGAAGTTGTGTTTATTATTTTCTGTTTTGGGAGAAATTTAAATGTGAGGTTACACATGGTGCTGGTCTGAAAAAAGCAGTTTGGACATGTGCTTTTATCAGAATCTGAAAAGTGGATTCATAATGTGTCAGTCTGTAAAAGTGTTTATCACTTGCCAAAAAAAAGAGTAGTAAGTGTGCTTTCAAATTGGCAAAGAAATTTCGTTTTGTGACTAATGTGAAAAAATGACTCTGTGTGCAAATAGGAATTACAGGCAGAGATTTATTGCGTATTGCTCTGGTGATTTTACATTTGCATTAGATGGAAAGGGGGAGCCATTTTTTTGTATGCAGAAGCAGACTCTTAGCACACACCCAGCTGCTTATCCTGTGGAATCATGCACAGTATTCACAACCGAGTGGGGTTTGAGGTTTCAGTCAGTAATGCAAATACATTCAGCAACACTAAGGCTGGTTGCCCTTGCTGGAGTGTAGTCAGTCACCCAGGTTACACATGGTGCTGGTCTGAAAAAAGCAGTTTGGACATGCGCTTTTATCAGAATCTGAAAAGTGGATTCATAATGTGTCAGTCTGTAAAAGTGTTTATCACTTGCCAAAAAAAAGAGTAGTAAGTGTGCTTTCAAATTGGCAAAGAAATTTCGTTTTGTGACTAATGTGAAAAAATGACTCTGTGTGCAAATAGGAATTACAGGCAGAGATTTATTGCGTATTGCTCTGGTGATTTTACATTTGCATTAGATGGAAAGGGGGAGCCATTTTTTTGTATGCAGAAGCAGACTCTTAGCACACACCCAGCTGCTTATCCTGTGGAATCATGCACAGTATTCACAACCGAGTGGGGTTTGAGGTTTCAGTCAGTAATGCAAATACATTCAGCAACACTAAGGCTGGTTGCCCTTGCTGGAGTGTAGTCAGTCACCCAGGTTACACATGGTGCTGGTCTGAAAAAAGCAGTTTGGACATGCGCTTTTATCAGAATCTGAAAAGTGGATTCATAATGTGTCAGTCTGTAAAAGTGTTTATCACTTGCCAAAAAAAAGAGTAGTAAGTGTGCTTTCAAATTGGCAAAGAAATTTCGTTTTGTGACTAATGTGAAAACATGACTCTGTGTGCAAATAGGAATTACAGGCAGAGATTTATTGCGTATTGCTCTGGTGATTTTACATTTGCATTAGATGGAAAGGGGGAGCCATTTTTTTGCATGCAGAAGCAGACTCTTAGCACACAGCCAGCTGCTTATCCTGTGGAATCATGCACAGTATTCACAACCGAGTGGGGTTTGAGGTTTCAGTCAGTAATGCAAATACATTCAGCATCACTAAGGCTGGTTGCCCTTGCTGGAGTGTAGTCAGTCACCCAGGTTACACATGGTGCTGGTCTGAAAAAAGCAGTTTGGACATGTGCTTTTATCAGAATCTGAAAAGTGGATTCATAATGTGTCAGTCTGTAAAAGTGTTTATCACTTGCCCAAAAAAAGAGTAGTAAGTGTGCTTTCAAATTGGCAAAGAAATTTCGTTTTGTGACTAATGTGAAAAAATGACTCTGTGTGCAAATAGGAATTACAGGCAGAGATTTATTGCGTATTGCTCTGGTGATTTTACATTTGCATTAGATGGAAAGGGGGAGCCATTTTTTTGTATGCAGAAGCAGACTCTTAGCACACACCCAGCTGCTTATCCTGTGGAATCATGCACAGTATTCACAACCGAGTGGGGTTTGAGGTTTCAGTCAGTAATGCAAATACATTCAGCAACACTAAGGCTGGTTGCCCTTGCTGGAGTGTAGTCAGTCACCCAGGTTACACATGGTGCTGGTCTGAAAAAAGCAGTTTGGACATGTGCTTTTATCAGAATCTGAAAAGTGGATTCATAATGTGTCAGTCTGTAAAAGTGTTTATCACTTGCCAAAAAAAAGAGTAGTAAGTGTGCTTTCAAATTGGCAAAGAAATTTCGTTTTGTGACTAATGTGAAAACATGACTCTGTGTGCAAATAGGAATTACAGGCAGAGATTTATTGCGTATTGCTCTGGTGATTTTACATTTGCATTAGATGGAAAGGGGGAGCCATTTTTTTGTATGCAGAAGCAGACTCTTAGCACACAGCCAGCTGCTTATCCTGTGGAATCATGCACAGTATTCACAACCGAGTGGGGTTTGAGGTTTCAGTCAGTAATGCAAATACATTCAGCATCACTAAGGCTGGTTGCCCTTGCTGGAGTGTAGTCAGTCACCCAGGTTACACATGGTGCTGGTCTGAAAAAAGCAGTTTGGACATGTGCTTTTATCAGAATCTGAAAAGTGGATTCATAATGTGTCAGTCTGTAAAAGTGTTTATCACTTGCCAAAAAAAGAGTAGTAAGTGTGCTTTCAAATTGGCAAAGAAATTTCGTTTTGTGACTAATGTGAAAAAATGACTCTGTGTGCAAATAGGAATTACAGGCAGAGATTTATTGCGTATTGCTCTGGTGATTTTACATTTGCATTAGATGGAAAGGGGGAGCCATTTTTTTGTATGCAGAAGCAGACTCTTAGCACACACCCAGCTGCTTATCCTGTGGAATCATGCACAGTATTCACAACCGAGTGGGGTTTGAGGTTTCAGTCAGTAATGCAAATACATTCAGCAACACTAAGGCTGGTTGCCCTTGCTGGAGTGTAGTCAGTCACCCAGGTTACACATGGTGCTGGTCTGAAAAAAGCAGTTTGGACATGCGCTTTTATCAGAATCTGAAAAGTGGATTCATAATGTGTCAGTCTGTAAAAGTGTTTATCACTTGCCAAAAAAAAGAGTAGTAAGTGTGCTTTCAAATTGGCAAAGAAATTTCGTTTTGTGACTAATGTGAAAAAATGACTCTGTGTGCAAATAGGAATTACAGGCAGAGATTTATTGCGTATTGCTCTGGTGATTTTACATTTGCATTAGATGGAAAGGGGGAGCCATTTTTTTGTATGCAGAAGCAGACTCTTAGCACACACCCAGCTGCTTATCCTGTGGAATCATGCACAGTATTCACAACCGAGTGGGGTTTGAGGTTTCAGTCAGTAATGCAAATACATTCAGCAACACTAAGGCTGGTTGCCCTTGCTGGAGTGTAGTCGGTCACCCAGGTTACACATGGTGCTGGTCTGAAAAAAGCAGTTTGGACATGTGCTTTTATCAGAATCTGAAAAGTGGATTCATAATGTGTCAGTCTGTAAAAGTGTTTATCACTTGCCAAAAAAAAGAGTAGTAAGTGTGCTTTCAAATTGGCAAAGAAATTTCGTTTTGTGACTAATGTGAAAACATGACTCTGTGTGCAAATAGGAATTACAGGCAGAGATTTATTGCGTATTGCTCTGGTGATTTTACATTTGCATTAGATGGAAAGGGGGAGCCATTTTTTTGTATGCAGAAGCAGACTCTTAGCACACACCCAGCTGCTTATCCTGTGGAATCATGCACAGTATTCACAACCGAGTGGGGTTTGAGGTTTCAGTCAGTAATGCAAATACATTCAGCAACACTAAGGCTGGTTGCCCTTGCTGGAGTGTAGTCAGTCACCCAGGTTACACATGGTGCTGGTCTGAAAAAAGCAGTTTGGACATGCGCTTTTATCAGAATCTGAAAAGTGGATTCATAATGTGTCAGTCTGTAAAAGTGTTTATCACTTGCCAAAAAAAAGAGTAGTAAGTGTGCTTTCAAATTGGCAAAGAAATTTCGTTTTGTGACTAATGTGAAAACATGACTCTGTGTGCAAATAGGAATTACAGGCAGAGATTTATTGCGTATTGCTCTGGTGATTTTACATTTGCATTAGATGGAAAGGGGGAGCCATTTTTTTGCATGCAGAAGCAGACTCTTAGCACACAGCCAGCTGCTTATCCTGTGGAATCATGCACAGTATTCACAACCGAGTGGGGTTTGAGGTTTCAGTCAGTAATGCAAATACATTCAGCATCACTAAGGCTGGTTGCCCTTGCTGGAGTGTAGTCAGTCACCCAGGTTACACATGGTGCTGGTCTGAAAAAAGCAGTTTGGACATGTGCTTTTATCAGAATCTGAAAAGTGGATTCATAATGTGTCAGTCTGTAAAAGTGTTTATCACTTGCCCAAAAAAAGAGTAGTAAGTGTGCTTTCAAATTGGCAAAGAAATTTCGTTTTGTGACTAATGTGAAAAAATGACTCTGTGTGCAAATAGGAATTACAGGCAGAGATTTATTGCGTATTGCTCTGGTGATTTTACATTTGCATTAGATGGAAAGGGGGAGCCATTTTTTTGTATGCAGAAGCAGACTCTTAGCACACACCCAGCTGCTTATCCTGTGGAATCATGCACAGTATTCACAACCGAGTGGGGTTTGAGGTTTCAGTCAGTAATGCAAATACATTCAGCAACACTAAGGCTGGTTGCCCTTGCTGGAGTGTAGTCAGTCACCCAGGTTACACATGGTGCTGGTCTGAAAAAAGCAGTTTGGACATGTGCTTTTATCAGAATCTGAAAAGTGGATTCATAATGTGTCAGTCTGTAAAAGTGTTTATCACTTGCCAAAAAAAAGAGTAGTAAGTGTGCTTTCAAATTGGCAAAGAAATTTCGTTTTGTGACTAATGTGAAAACATGACTCTGTGTGCAAATAGGAATTACAGGCAGAGATTTATTGCGTATTGCTCTGGTGATTTTACATTTGCATTAGATGGAAAGGGGGAGCCATTTTTTTGTATGCAGAATCAGACTCTTAGCACACAGCCAGCTGCTTATCCTGTGGAATCATGCACAGTATTCACAACCGAGTGGGGTTTGAGGTTTCAGTCAGTAATGCAAATACATTCAGCATCACTAAGGCTGGTTGCCCTTGCTGGAGTGTAGTCAGTCACCCAGGTTACACATGGTGCTGGTCTGAAAAAAGCAGTTTGGACATGTGCTTTTATCAGAATCTGAAAAGTGGATTCATAATGTGTCAGTCTGTAAAAGTGTTTATCACTTGCCAAAAAAAAGAGTAGTAAGTGTGCTTTCAAATTGGCAAAGAAATTTCGTTTTGTGACTAATGTGAAAACATGACTCTGTGTGCAAATAGGAATTACAGGCAGAGATTTATTGCGTATTGCTCTGGTGATTTTACATTTGCATTAGATGGAAAGGGGGAGCCATTTTTTTGTATGCAGAAGCAGACTCTTAGCACACAGCCAGCTGCTTATCCTGTGGAATCATGCACAGTATTCACAACCGAGTGGGGTTTGAGGTTTCAGTCAGTAATGCAAATACATTCAGCATCACTAAGGCTGGTTGCCCTTGCTGGAGTGTAGTCAGTCACCCAGGTTACACATGGTGCTGGTCTGAAAAAAGCAGTTTGGACATGTGCTTTTATCAGAATCTGAAAAGTGGATTCATAATGTGTCAGTCTGTAAAAGTGTTTATCACTTGCCAAAAAAAAGAGTAGTAAGTGTGCTTTCAAATTGGCAAAGAAATTTCGTTTTGTGACTAATGTGAAAACATGACTCTGTGTGCAAATAGGAATTACAGGCAGAGATTTATTGCGTATTGCTCTGGTGATTTTACATTTGCATTAGATGGAAAGGGGGAGCCATTTTTTTGTATGCAGAAGCAGACTCTTAGCACACACCCAGCTGCTTATCCTGTGGAATCATGCACAGTATTCACAACCAAGTGGGGTTTGAGGTTTCAGTCAGTAATGCAAATACATTCAGCAACACTAAGGCTGGTTGCCCTTGCTGGAGTGTAGTCAGTCACCCAGGTTACACATGGTGCTGGTCTGAAAAAAGCAGTTTGGACATGTGCTTTTATCAGAATCTGAAAAGTGGATTCATAATGTGTCAGTCTGTAAAAGTGTTTATCACTTGCCAAAAAAAAGAGTAGTAAGTGTGCTTTCAAATTGGCAAAGAAATTTCGTTTTGTGACTAATGTGAAAACATGACTCTGTGTGCAAATAGGAATTACAGGCAGAGATTTATTGCGTATTGCTCTGGTGATTTTACATTTGCATTAGATGGAAAGGGGGAGCCATTTTTTTGTATGCAGAATCAGACTCTTAGCACACAGCCAGCTGCTTATCCTGTGGAATCATGCACAGTATTCACAACCGAGTGGGGTTTGAGGTTTCAGTCAGTAATGCAAATACATTCAGCATCACTAAGGCTGGTTGCCCTTGCTGGAGTGTAGTCAGTCACCCAGGTTACACATGGTGCTGGTCTGAAAAAAGCAGTTTGGACATGTGCTTTTATCAGAATCTGAAAAGTGGATTCATAATGTGTCAGTCTGTAAAAGTGTTTATCACTTGCCAAAAAAAAGAGTAGTAAGTGTGCTTTCAAATTGGCAAAGAAATTTCGTTTTGTGACTAATGTGAAAACATGACTCTGTGTGCAAATAGGAATTACAGGCAGAGATTTATTGCGTATTGCTCTGGTGATTTTACATTTGCATTAGATGGAAAGGGGGAGCCATTTTTTTGTATGCAGAAGCAGACTCTTAGCACACAGCCAGCTGCTTATCCTGTGGAATCATGCACAGTATTCACAACCGAGTGGGGTTTGAGGTTTCAGTCAGTAATGCAAATACATTCAGCATCACTAAGGCTGGTTGCCCTTGCTGGAGTGTAGTCAGTCACCCAGGTTACACATGGTGCTGGTCTGAAAAAAGCAGTTTGGACATGTGCTTTTATCAGAATCTGAAAAGTGGATTCATAATGTGTCAGTCTGTAAAAGTGTTTATCACTTGCCAAAAAAAAGAGTAGTAAGTGTGCTTTCAAATTGGCAAAGAAATTTCGTTTTGTGACTAATGTGAAAACATGACTCTGTGTGCAAATAGGAATTACAGGCAGAGATTTATTGCGTATTGCTCTGGTGATTTTACATTTGCATTAGATGGAAAGGGGGAGCCATTTTTTTGTATGCAGAAGCAGACTCTTAGCACACACCCAGCTGCTTATCCTGTGGAATCATGCACAGTATTCACAACCAAGTGGGGTTTGAGGTTTCAGTCAGTAATGCAAATACATTCAGCAACACTAAGGCTGGTTGCCCTTGCTGGAGTGTAGTCAGTCACCCAGGTTACACATGGTGCTGGTCTGAAAAAAGCAGTTTGGACATGTGCTTTTATCAGAATCTGAAAAGTGGATTCATAATGTGTCAGTCTGTAAAAGTGTTTATCACTTGCCAAAAAAAAGAGTAGTAAGTGTGCTTTCAAATTGGCAAAGAAATTTCGTTTTGTGACTAATGTGAAAACATGACTCTGTGTGCAAATAGGAATTACAGGCAGAGATTTATTGCGTATTGCTCTGGTGATTTTACATTTGCATTAGATGGAAAGGGGGAGCCATTTTTTTGTATGCAGAAGCAGACTCTTAGCACACAGCCAGCTGCTTATCCTGTGGAATCATGCACAGTATTCACAACCGAGTGGGGTTTGAGGTTTCAGTCAGTAATGCAAATACATTCAGCATCACTAAGGCTGGTTGCCCTTGCTGGAGTGTAGTCAGTCACCCAGGTTACACATGGTGCTGGTCTGAAAAAAGCAGTTTGGACATGTGCTTTTATCAGAATCTGAAAAGTGGATTCATAATGTGTCAGTCTGTAAAAGTGTTTATCACTTGCCAAAAAAAAGAGTAGTAAGTGTGCTTTCAAATTGGCAAAGAAATTTCGTTTTGTGACTAATGTGAAAACATGACTCTGTATGCAAATAGGAATTACAGGCAGAGATTTATTGCGTATTGCTCTGGTGATTTTACATTTGCATTAGATGGAAAGGGGGAGCCATTTTTTTGTATGCAGAAGCAGACTCTTAGCACACACCCAGCTGCTTATCCTGTGGAATCATGCACAGTATTCACAACCAAGTGGGGTTTGAGGTTTCAGTCAGTAATGCAAATACATTCAGCAACACTAAGGCTGGTTGCCCTTGCTGGAGTGTAGTCAGTCACCCAGGTTACACATGGTGCTGGTCTGAAAAAAGCAGTTTGGACATGTGCTTTTATCAGAATCTGAAAAGTGGATTCATAATGTGTCAGTCTGTAAAAGTGTTTATCACTTGCCAAAAAAAAGAGTAGTAAGTGTGCTTTCAAATTGGCAAAGAAATTTCGGTTTGTGACTAATGTGAAAAAATGACTCTGTGTGCAAATAGGAATTACAGGCAGAGATTTATTGCGTATTGCTCTGGTGATTTTACATTTGCATTAGATGGAAAGGGGGAGCCATTATTTTGTATGCAGAAGCAGACTCTTAGCACACACCCAGCTGCTTATCCTGTGGAATCATGCACAGTATTCACAACCGAGTGGGGTTTGAGGTTTCAGTCAGTAATGCAAATACATTCAGCAACACTAAGGCTGGTTGCCCTTGCTGGAGTGTAGTCAGTCACCCAGGTTACACATGGTGCTGGTCTGAAAAAAGCAGTTTGGACATGCGCTTTTATCAGAATCTGAAAAGTGGATTCATAATGTGTCAGTCTGTAAAAGTGTTTATCACTTGCCAAAAAAAAGAGTAGTAAGTGTGCTTTCAAATTGGCAAAGAAATTTCGTTTTGTGACTAATGTGAAAACATGACTCTGTGTGCAAATAGGAATTACAGGCAGAGATTTATTGCGTATTGCTCTGGTGATTTTACATTTGCATTAGATGGAAAGGGGGAGCCATTTTTTTGCATGCAGAAGCAGACTCTTAGCACACAGCCAGCTGCTTATCCTGTGGAATCATGCACAGTATTCACAACCGAGTGGGGTTTGAGGTTTCAGTCAGTAATGCAAATACATTCAGCATCACTAAGGCTGGTTGCCCTTGCTGGAGTGTAGTCAGTCACCCAGGTTACACATGGTGCTGGTCTGAAAAAAGCAGTTTGGACATGTGCTTTTATCAGAATCTGAAAAGTGGATTCATAATGTGTCAGTCTGTAAAAGTGTTTATCACTTGCCAAAAAAAAGAGTAGTAAGTGTGCTTTCAAATTGGCAAAGAAATTTCGTTTTGTGACTAATGTGAAAACATGACTCTGTGTGCAAATAGGAATTACAGGCAGAGATTTATTGCGTATTGCTCTGGTGATTTTACATTTGCATTAGATGGAAAGGGGGAGCCATTTTTTTGTATGCAGAAGCAGACTCTTAGCACACAGCCAGCTGCTTATCCTGTGGAATCATGCACAGTATTCACAACCGAGTGGGGTTTGAGGTTTCAGTCAGTAATGCAAATACATTCAGCATCACTAAGGCTGGTTGCCCTTGCTGGAGTGTAGTCAGTCACCCAGGTTACACATGGTGCTGGTCTGAAAAAAGCAGTTTGGACATGTGCTTTTATCAGAATCTGAAAAGTGGATTCATAATGTGTCAGTCTGTAAAAGTGTTTATCACTTGCCAAAAAAAAGAGTAGTAAGTGTGCTTTCAAATTGGCAAAGAAATTTCGTTTTGTGACTAATGTGAAAACATGACTCTGTGTGCAAATAGGAATTACAGGCAGAGATTTATTGCGTATTGCTCTGGTGATTTTACATTTGCATTAGATGGAAAGGGGGAGCCATTTTTTTGTATGCAGAAGCAGACTCTTAGCACACACCCAGCTGCTTATCCTGTGGAATCATGCACAGTATTCACAACCAAGTGGGGTTTGAGGTTTCAGTCAGTAATGCAAATACATTCAGCAACACTAAGGCTGGTTGCCCTTGCTGGAGTGTAGTCAGTCACCCAGGTTACACATGGTGCTGGTCTGAAAAAAGCAGTTTGGACATGTGCTTTTATCAGAATCTGAAAAGTGGATTCATAATGTGTCAGTCTGTAAAAGTGTTTATCACTTGCCAAAAAAAAGAGTAGTAAGTGTGCTTTCAAATTGGCAAAGAAATTTCGTTTTGTGACTAATGTGAAAACATGACTCTGTGTGCAAATAGGAATTACAGGCAGAGATTTATTGCGTATTGCTCTGGTGATTTTACATTTGCATTAGATGGAAAGGGGGAGCCATTTTTTTGTATGCAGAATCAGACTCTTAGCACACAGCCAGCTGCTTATCCTGTGGAATCATGCACAGTATTCACAACCGAGTGGGGTTTGAGGTTTCAGTCAGTAATGCAAATACATTCAGCATCACTAAGGCTGGTTGCCCTTGCTGGAGTGTAGTCAGTCACCCAGGTTACACATGGTGCTGGTCTGAAAAAAGCAGTTTGGACATGTGCTTTTATCAGAATCTGAAAAGTGGATTCATAATGTGTCAGTCTGTAAAAGTGTTTATCACTTGCCAAAAAAAAGAGTAGTAAGTGTGCTTTCAAATTGGCAAAGAAATTTCGTTTTGTGACTAATGTGAAAACATGACTCTGTGTGCAAATAGGAATTACAGGCAGAGATTTATTGCGTATTGCTCTGGTGATTTTACATTTGCATTAGATGGAAAGGGGGAGCCATTTTTTTGTATGCAGAAGCAGACTCTTAGCACACAGCCAGCTGCTTATCCTGTGGAATCATGCACAGTATTCACAACCGAGTGGGGTTTGAGGTTTCAGTCAGTAATGCAAATACATTCAGCATCACTAAGGCTGGTTGCCCTTGCTGGAGTGTAGTCAGTCACCCAGGTTACACATGGTGCTGGTCTGAAAAAAGCAGTTTGGACATGTGCTTTTATCAGAATCTGAAAAGTGGATTCATAATGTGTCAGTCTGTAAAAGTGTTTATCACTTGCCAAAAAAAAGAGTAGTAAGTGTGCTTTCAAATTGGCAAAGAAATTTCGTTTTGTGACTAATGTGAAAACATGACTCTGTGTGCAAATAGGAATTACAGGCAGAGATTTATTGCGTATTGCTCTGGTGATTTTACATTTGCATTAGATGGAAAGGGGGAGCCATTTTTTTGTATGCAGAAGCAGACTCTTAGCACACACCCAGCTGCTTATCCTGTGGAATCATGCACAGTATTCACAACCAAGTGGGGTTTGAGGTTTCAGTCAGTAATGCAAATACATTCAGCAACACTAAGGCTGGTTGCCCTTGCTGGAGTGTAGTCAGTCACCCAGGTTACACATGGTGCTGGTCTGAAAAAAGCAGTTTGGACATGTGCTTTTATCAGAATCTGAAAAGTGGATTCATAATGTGTCAGTCTGTAAAAGTGTTTATCACTTGCCAAAAAAAAGAGTAGTAAGTGTGCTTTCAAATTGGCAAAGAAATTTCGTTTTGTGACTAATGTGAAAACATGACTCTGTGTGCAAATAGGAATTACAGGCAGAGATTTATTGCGTATTGCTCTGGTGATTTTACATTTGCATTAGATGGAAAGGGGGAGCCATTTTTTTGTATGCAGAAGCAGACTCTTAGCACACAGCCAGCTGCTTATCCTGTGGAATCATGCACAGTATTCACAACCGAGTGGGGTTTGAGGTTTCAGTCAGTAATGCAAATACATTCAGCATCACTAAGGCTGGTTGCCCTTGCTGGAGTGTAGTCAGTCACCCAGGTTACACATGGTGCTGGTCTGAAAAAAGCAGTTTGGACATGTGCTTTTATCAGAATCTGAAAAGTGGATTCATAATGTGTCAGTCTGTAAAAGTGTTTATCACTTGCCAAAAAAAAGAGTAGTAAGTGTGCTTTCAAATTGGCAAAGAAATTTCGTTTTGTGACTAATGTGAAAACATGACTCTGTATGCAAATAGGAATTACAGGCAGAGATTTATTGCGTATTGCTCTGGTGATTTTACATTTGCATTAGATGGAAAGGGGGAGCCATTTTTTTGTATGCAGAAGCAGACTCTTAGCACACACCCAGCTGCTTATCCTGTGGAATCATGCACAGTATTCACAACCAAGTGGGGTTTGAGGTTTCAGTCAGTAATGCAAATACATTCAGCAACACTAAGGCTGGTTGCCCTTGCTGGAGTGTAGTCAGTCACCCAGGTTACACATGGTGCTGGTCTGAAAAAAGCAGTTTGGACATGTGCTTTTATCAGAATCTGAAAAGTGGATTCATAATGTGTCAGTCTGTAAAAGTGTTTATCACTTGCCAAAAAAAAGAGTAGTAAGTGTGCTTTCAAATTGGCAAAGAAATTTCGGTTTGTGACTAATGTGAAAAAATGACTCTGTGTGCAAATAGGAATTACAGGCAGAGATTTATTGCGTATTGCTCTGGTGATTTTACATTTGCATTAGATGGAAAGGGGGAGCCATTATTTTGTATGCAGAAGCAGACTCTTAGCACACACCCAGCTGCTTATCCTGTGGAATCATGCACAGTATTCACAACCGAGTGGGGTTTGAGGTTTCAGTCAGTAATGCAAATACATTCAGCAACACTAAGGCTGGTTGCCCTTGCTGGAGTGTAGTCAGTCACCCAGGTTACACATGGTGCTGGTCTGAAAAAAGCAGTTTGGACATGCGCTTTTATCAGAATCTGAAAAGTGGATTCATAATGTGTCAGTCTGTAAAAGTGTTTATCACTTGCCAAAAAAAAGAGTAGTAAGTGTGCTTTCAAATTGGCAAAGAAATTTCGTTTTGTGACTAATGTGAAAACATGACTCTGTGTGCAAATAGGAATTACAGGCAGAGATTTATTGCGTATTGCTCTGGTGATTTTACATTTGCATTAGATGGAAAGGGGGAGCCATTTTTTTGCATGCAGAAGCAGACTCTTAGCACACAGCCAGCTGCTTATCCTGTGGAATCATGCACAGTATTCACAACCGAGTGGGGTTTGAGGTTTCAGTCAGTAATGCAAATACATTCAGCATCACTAAGGCTGGTTGCCCTTGCTGGAGTGTAGTCAGTCACCCAGGTTACACATGGTGCTGGTCTGAAAAAAGCAGTTTGGACATGTGCTTTTATCAGAATCTGAAAAGTGGATTCATAATGTGTCAGTCTGTAAAAGTGTTTATCACTTGCCAAAAAAAAGAGTAGTAAGTGTGCTTTCAAATTGGCAAAGAAATTTCGTTTTGTGACTAATGTGAAAAAATGACTCTGTGTGCAAATAGGAATTACAGGCAGAGATTTATTGCGTATTGCTCTGGTGATTTTACATTTGCATTAGATGGAAAGGGGGAGCCATTTTTTTGTATGCAGAAGCAGACTCTTAGCACACACCCAGCTGCTTATCCTGTGGAATCATGCACAGTATTCACAACCGAGTGGGGTTTGAGGTTTCAGTCAGTAATGCAAATACATTCAGCAACACTAAGGCTGGTTGCCCTTGCTGGAGTGTAGTCAGTCACCCAGGTTACACATGGTGCTGGTCTGAAAAAAGCAGTTTGGACATGTGCTTTTATCAGAATCTGAAAAGTGGATTCATAATGTGTCAGTCTGTAAAAGTGTTTATCACTTGCCAAAAAAAAGAGTAGTAAGTGTGCTTTCAAATTGGCAAAGAAATTTCGTTTTGTGACTAATGTGAAAACATGACTCTGTGTGCAAATAGGAATTACAGGCAGAGATTTATTGCGTATTGCTCTGGTGATTTTACATTTGCATTAGATGGAAAGGGGGAGCCATTTTTTTGTATGCAGAAGCAGACTCTTAGCACACACCCAGCTGCTTATCTTGTGGAATCATGCACAGTATTCACAACCGAGTGGGGTTTGAGGTTTCAGTCAGTAATGCAAATACATTCAGCAACACTAAGGCTGGTTGCCCTTGCTGGAGTGTAGTCAGTCACCCAGGTTACACATGGTGCTGGTCTGAAAAAAGCAGTTTGGACATGCGCTTTTATCAGAATCTGAAAAGTGGATTCATAATGTGTCAGTCTGTAAAAGTGTTTATCACTTGCCAAAAAAAAGAGTAGTAAGTGTGCTTTCAAATTGGCAAAGAAATTTCGTTTTGTGACTAATGTGAAAACATGACTCTGTGTGCAAATAGGAATTACAGGCAGAGATTTATTGCGTATTGCTCTGGTGATTTTACATTTGCATTAGATGGAAAGGGGGAGCCATTTTTTTGCATGCAGAAGCAGACTCTTAGCACACAGCCAGCTGCTTATCCTGTGGAATCATGCACAGTATTCACAACCGAGTGGGGTTTGAGGTTTCAGTCAGTAATGCAAATACATTCAGCATCACTAAGGCTGGTTGCCCTTGCTGGAGTGTAGTCAGTCACCCAGGTTACACATGGTGCTGGTCTGAAAAAAGCAGTTTGGACATGTGCTTTTATCAGAATCTGAAAAGTGGATTCATAATGTGTCAGTCTGTAAAAGTGTTTATCACTTGCCCAAAAAAAGAGTAGTAAGTGTGCTTTCAAATTGGCAAAGAAATTTCGTTTTGTGACTAATGTGAAAAAATGACTCTGTGTGCAAATAGGAATTACAGGCAGAGATTTATTGCGTATTGCTCTGGTGATTTTACATTTGCATTAGATGGAAAGGGGGAGCCATTTTTTTGTATGCAGAAGCAGACTCTTAGCACACACCCAGCTGCTTATCCTGTGGAATCATGCACAGTATTCACAACCGAGTGGGGTTTGAGGTTTCAGTCAGTAATGCAAATACATTCAGCAACACTAAGGCTGGTTGCCCTTGCTGGAGTGTAGTCAGTCACCCAGGTTACACATGGTGCTGGTCTGAAAAAAGCAGTTTGGACATGTGCTTTTATCAGAATCTGAAAAGTGGATTCATAATGTGTCAGTCTGTAAAAGTGTTTATCACTTGCCAAAAAAAAGAGTAGTAAGTGTGCTTTCAAATTGGCAAAGAAATTTCGTTTTGTGACTAATGTGAAAACATGACTCTGTGTGCAAATAGGAATTACAGGCAGAGATTTATTGCGTATTGCTCTGGTGATTTTACATTTGCATTAGATGGAAAGGGGGAGCCATTTTTTTGTATGCAGAAGCAGACTCTTAGCACACAGCCAGCTGCTTATCCTGTGGAATCATGCACAGTATTCACAACCGAGTGGGGTTTGAGGTTTCAGTCAGTAATGCAAATACATTCAGCATCACTAAGGCTGGTTGCCCTTGCTGGAGTGTAGTCAGTCACCCAGGTTACACATGGTGCTGGTCTGAAAAAAGCAGTTTGGACATGTGCTTTTATCAGAATCTGAAAAGTGGATTCATAATGTGTCAGTCTGTAAAAGTGTTTATCACTTGCCAAAAAAAAGAGTAGTGAGTGTGCTTTCAAATTGGCAAAGAAATTTCGTTTTGTGACTAATGTGAAAACATGACTCTGTGTGCAAATAGGAATTACAGGCAGAGATTTATTGCGTATTGCTCTGGTGATTTTACATTTGCATTAGATGGAAAGGGGGAGCCATTTTTTTGTATGCAGAAGCAGACTCTTAGCACACAGCCAGCTGCTTATCCTGTGGAATCATGCACAGTATTCACAACCGAGTGGGGTTTGAGGTTTCAGTCAGTAATGCAAATACATTCAGCATCACTAAGGCTGGTTGCCCTTGCTGGAGTGTAGTCAGTCACCCAGGTTACACATGGTGCTGGTCTGAAAAAAGCAGTTTGGACATGTGCTTTTATCAGAATCTGAAAAGTGGATTCATAATGTGTCAGTCTGTAAAAGTGTTTATCACTTGCCAAAAAAAAGAGTAGTAAGTGTGCTTTCAAATTGGCAAAGAAATTTCGTTTTGTGACTAATGTGAAAACATGACTCTGTATGCAAATAGGAATTACAGGCAGAGATTTATTGCGTATTGCTCTGGTGATTTTACATTTGCATTAGATGGAAAGGGGGAGCCATTTTTTTGTATGCAGAAGCAGACTCTTAGCACACACCCAGCTGCTTATCCTGTGGAATCATGCACAGTATTCACAACCGAGTGGGGTTTGAGGTTTCAGTCAGTAATGCAAATACATTCAGCAACACTAAGGCTGGTTGCCCTTGCTGGAGTGTAGTCAGTCACCCAGGTTACACATGGTGCTGGTCTGAAAAAAGCAGTTTGGACATGCGCTTTTATCAGAATCTGAAAAGTGGATTCATAATGTGTCAGTCTGTAAAAGTGTTTATCACTTGCCAAAAAAAAGAGTAGTAAGTGTGCTTTCAAATTGGCAAAGAAATTTCGTTTTGTGACTAATGTGAAAACATGACTCTGTGTGCAAATAGGAATTACAGGCAGAGATTTATTGCGTATTGCTCTGGTGATTTTACATTTGCATTAGATGGAAAGGGGGAGCCATTTTTTTGCATGCAGAAGCAGACTCTTAGCACACAGCCAGCTGCTTATCCTGTGGAATCATGCACAGTATTCACAACCGAGTGGGGTTTGAGGTTTCAGTCAGTAATGCAAATACATTCAGCATCACTAAGGCTGGTTGCCCTTGCTGGAGTGTAGTCAGTCACCCAGGTTACACATGGTGCTGGTCTGAAAAAAGCAGTTTGGACATGTGCTTTTATCAGAATCTGAAAAGTGGATTCATAATGTGTCAGTCTGTAAAAGTGTTTATCACTTGCCCAAAAAAAGAGTAGTAAGTGTGCTTTCAAATTGGCAAAGAAATTTCGTTTTGTGACTAATGTGAAAAAATGACTCTGTGTGCAAATAGGAATTACAGGCAGAGATTTATTGCGTATTGCTCTGGTGATTTTACATTTGCATTAGATGGAAAGGGGGAGCCATTTTTTTGTATGCAGAAGCAGACTCTTAGCACACACCCAGCTGCTTATCCTGTGGAATCATGCACAGTATTCACAACCGAGTGGGGTTTGAGGTTTCAGTCAGTAATGCAAATACATTCAGCAACACTAAGGCTGGTTGCCCTTGCTGGAGTGTAGTCAGTCACCCAGGTTACACATGGTGCTGGTCTGAAAAAAGCAGTTTGGACATGTGCTTTTATCAGAATCTGAAAAGTGGATTCATAATGTGTCAGTCTGTAAAAGTGTTTATCACTTGCCAAAAAAAAGAGTAGTAAGTGTGCTTTCAAATTGGCAAAGAAATTTCGTTTTGTGACTAATGTGAAAACATGACTCTGTGTGCAAATAGGAATTACAGGCAGAGATTTATTGCGTATTGCTCTGGTGATTTTACATTTGCATTAGATGGAAAGGGGGAGCCATTTTTTTGTATGCAGAATCAGACTCTTAGCACACAGCCAGCTGCTTATCCTGTGGAATCATGCACAGTATTCACAACCGAGTGGGGTTTGAGGTTTCAGTCAGTAATGCAAATACATTCAGCATCACTAAGGCTGGTTGCCCTTGCTGGAGTGTAGTCAGTCACCCAGGTTACACATGGTGCTGGTCTGAAAAAAGCAGTTTGGACATGTGCTTTTATCAGAATCTGAAAAGTGGATTCATAATGTGTCAGTCTGTAAAAGTGTTTATCACTTGCCAAAAAAAAGAGTAGTAAGTGTGCTTTCAAATTGGCAAAGAAATTTCGTTTTGTGACTAATGTGAAAACATGACTCTGTGTGCAAATAGGAATTACAGGCAGAGATTTATTGCGTATTGCTCTGGTGATTTTACATTTGCATTAGATGGAAAGGGGGAGCCATTTTTTTGTATGCAGAAGCAGACTCTTAGCACACAGCCAGCTGCTTATCCTGTGGAATCATGCACAGTATTCACAACCGAGTGGGGTTTGAGGTTTCAGTCAGTAATGCAAATACATTCAGCATCACTAAGGCTGGTTGCCCTTGCTGGAGTGTAGTCAGTCACCCAGGTTACACATGGTGCTGGTCTGAAAAAAGCAGTTTGGACATGTGCTTTTATCAGAATCTGAAAAGTGGATTCATAATGTGTCAGTCTGTAAAAGTGTTTATCACTTGCCAAAAAAAAGAGTAGTAAGTGTGCTTTCAAATTGGCAAAGAAATTTCGTTTTGTGACTAATGTGAAAACATGACTCTGTGTGCAAATAGGAATTACAGGCAGAGATTTATTGCGTATTGCTCTGGTGATTTTACATTTGCATTAGATGGAAAGGGGGAGCCATTTTTTTGTATGCAGAAGCAGACTCTTAGCACACACCCAGCTGCTTATCCTGTGGAATCATGCACAGTATTCACAACCAAGTGGGGTTTGAGGTTTCAGTCAGTAATGCAAATACATTCAGCAACACTAAGGCTGGTTGCCCTTGCTGGAGTGTAGTCAGTCACCCAGGTTACACATGGTGCTGGTCTGAAAAAAGCAGTTTGGACATGTGCTTTTATCAGAATCTGAAAAGTGGATTCATAATGTGTCAGTCTGTAAAAGTGTTTATCACTTGCCAAAAAAAAGAGTAGTAAGTGTGCTTTCAAATTGGCAAAGAAATTTCGTTTTGTGACTAATGTGAAAACATGACTCTGTGTGCAAATAGGAATTACAGGCAGAGATTTATTGCGTATTGCTCTGGTGATTTTACATTTGCATTAGATGGAAAGGGGGAGCCATTTTTTTGTATGCAGAAGCAGACTCTTAGCACACAGCCAGCTGCTTATCCTGTGGAATCATGCACAGTATTCACAACCGAGTGGGGTTTGAGGTTTCAGTCAGTAATGCAAATACATTCAGCATCACTAAGGCTGGTTGCCCTTGCTGGAGTGTAGTCAGTCACCCAGGTTACACATGGTGCTGGTCTGAAAAAAGCAGTTTGGACATGTGCTTTTATCAGAATCTGAAAAGTGGATTCATAATGTGTCAGTCTGTAAAAGTGTTTATCACTTGCCAAAAAAAAGAGTAGTAAGTGTGCTTTCAAATTGGCAAAGAAATTTCGTTTTGTGACTAATGTGAAAACATGACTCTGTATGCAAATAGGAATTACAGGCAGAGATTTATTGCGTATTGCTCTGGTGATTTTACATTTGCATTAGATGGAAAGGGGGAGCCATTTTTTTGTATGCAGAAGCAGACTCTTAGCACACACCCAGCTGCTTATCCTGTGGAATCATGCACAGTATTCACAACCAAGTGGGGTTTGAGGTTTCAGTCAGTAATGCAAATACATTCAGCAACACTAAGGCTGGTTGCCCTTGCTGGAGTGTAGTCAGTCACCCAGGTTACACATGGTGCTGGTCTGAAAAAAGCAGTTTGGACATGTGCTTTTATCAGAATCTGAAAAGTGGATTCATAATGTGTCAGTCTGTAAAAGTGTTTATCACTTGCCAAAAAAAAGAGTAGTAAGTGTGCTTTCAAATTGGCAAAGAAATTTCGGTTTGTGACTAATGTGAAAAAATGACTCTGTGTGCAAATAGGAATTACAGGCAGAGATTTATTGCGTATTGCTCTGGTGATTTTACATTTGCATTAGATGGAAAGGGGGAGCCATTATTTTGTATGCAGAAGCAGACTCTTAGCACACACCCAGCTGCTTATCCTGTGGAATCATGCACAGTATTCACAACCGAGTGGGGTTTGAGGTTTCAGTCAGTAATGCAAATACATTCAGCAACACTAAGGCTGGTTGCCCTTGCTGGAGTGTAGTCAGTCACCCAGGTTACACATGGTGCTGGTCTGAAAAAAGCAGTTTGGACATGCGCTTTTATCAGAATCTGAAAAGTGGATTCATAATGTGTCAGTCTGTAAAAGTGTTTATCACTTGCCAAAAAAAAGAGTAGTAAGTGTGCTTTCAAATTGGCAAAGAAATTTCGTTTTGTGACTAATGTGAAAACATGACTCTGTGTGCAAATAGGAATTACAGGCAGAGATTTATTGCGTATTGCTCTGGTGATTTTACATTTGCATTAGATGGAAAGGGGGAGCCATTTTTTTGCATGCAGAAGCAGACTCTTAGCACACAGCCAGCTGCTTATCCTGTGGAATCATGCACAGTATTCACAACCGAGTGGGGTTTGAGGTTTCAGTCAGTAATGCAAATACATTCAGCATCACTAAGGCTGGTTGCCCTTGCTGGAGTGTAGTCAGTCACCCAGGTTACACATGGTGCTGGTCTGAAAAAAGCAGTTTGGACATGTGCTTTTATCAGAATCTGAAAAGTGGATTCATAATGTGTCAGTCTGTAAAAGTGTTTATCACTTGCCAAAAAAAAGAGTAGTAAGTGTGCTTTCAAATTGGCAAAGAAATTTCGTTTTGTGACTAATGTGAAAAAATGACTCTGTGTGCAAATAGGAATTACAGGCAGAGATTTATTGCGTATTGCTCTGGTGATTTTACATTTGCATTAGATGGAAAGGGGGAGCCATTTTTTTGTATGCAGAAGCAGACTCTTAGCACACACCCAGCTGCTTATCCTGTGGAATCATGCACAGTATTCACAACCGAGTGGGGTTTGAGGTTTCAGTCAGTAATGCAAATACATTCAGCAACACTAAGGCTGGTTGCCCTTGCTGGAGTGTAGTCAGTCACCCAGGTTACACATGGTGCTGGTCTGAAAAAAGCAGTTTGGACATGTGCTTTTATCAGAATCTGAAAAGTGGATTCATAATGTGTCAGTCTGTAAAAGTGTTTATCACTTGCCAAAAAAAAGAGTAGTAAGTGTGCTTTCAAATTGGCAAAGAAATTTCGTTTTGTGACTAATGTGAAAACATGACTCTGTGTGCAAATAGGAATTACAGGCAGAGATTTATTGCGTATTGCTCTGGTGATTTTACATTTGCATTAGATGGAAAGGGGGAGCCATTTTTTTGTATGCAGAAGCAGACTCTTAGCACACACCCAGCTGCTTATCTTGTGGAATCATGCACAGTATTCACAACCGAGTGGGGTTTGAGGTTTCAGTCAGTAATGCAAATACATTCAGCAACACTAAGGCTGGTTGCCCTTGCTGGAGTGTAGTCAGTCACCCAGGTTACACATGGTGCTGGTCTGAAAAAAGCAGTTTGGACATGCGCTTTTATCAGAATCTGAAAAGTGGATTCATAATGTGTCAGTCTGTAAAAGTGTTTATCACTTGCCAAAAAAAAGAGTAGTAAGTGTGCTTTCAAATTGGCAAAGAAATTTCGTTTTGTGACTAATGTGAAAACATGACTCTGTGTGCAAATAGGAATTACAGGCAGAGATTTATTGCGTATTGCTCTGGTGATTTTACATTTGCATTAGATGGAAAGGGGGAGCCATTTTTTTGCATGCAGAAGCAGACTCTTAGCACACAGCCAGCTGCTTATCCTGTGGAATCATGCACAGTATTCACAACCGAGTGGGGTTTGAGGTTTCAGTCAGTAATGCAAATACATTCAGCATCACTAAGGCTGGTTGCCCTTGCTGGAGTGTAGTCAGTCACCCAGGTTACACATGGTGCTGGTCTGAAAAAAGCAGTTTGGACATGTGCTTTTATCAGAATCTGAAAAGTGGATTCATAATGTGTCAGTCTGTAAAAGTGTTTATCACTTGCCCAAAAAAAGAGTAGTAAGTGTGCTTTCAAATTGGCAAAGAAATTTCGTTTTGTGACTAATGTGAAAAAATGACTCTGTGTGCAAATAGGAATTACAGGCAGAGATTTATTGCGTATTGCTCTGGTGATTTTACATTTGCATTAGATGGAAAGGGGGAGCCATTTTTTTGTATGCAGAAGCAGACTCTTAGCACACACCCAGCTGCTTATCCTGTGGAATCATGCACAGTATTCACAACCGAGTGGGGTTTGAGGTTTCAGTCAGTAATGCAAATACATTCAGCAACACTAAGGCTGGTTGCCCTTGCTGGAGTGTAGTCAGTCACCCAGGTTACACATGGTGCTGGTCTGAAAAAAGCAGTTTGGACATGTGCTTTTATCAGAATCTGAAAAGTGGATTCATAATGTGTCAGTCTGTAAAAGTGTTTATCACTTGCCAAAAAAAAGAGTAGTAAGTGTGCTTTCAAATTGGCAAAGAAATTTCGTTTTGTGACTAATGTGAAAACATGACTCTGTGTGCAAATAGGAATTACAGGCAGAGATTTATTGCGTATTGCTCTGGTGATTTTACATTTGCATTAGATGGAAAGGGGGAGCCATTTTTTTGTATGCAGAAGCAGACTCTTAGCACACAGCCAGCTGCTTATCCTGTGGAATCATGCACAGTATTCACAACCGAGTGGGGTTTGAGGTTTCAGTCAGTAATGCAAATACATTCAGCATCACTAAGGCTGGTTGCCCTTGCTGGAGTGTAGTCAGTCACCCAGGTTACACATGGTGCTGGTCTGAAAAAAGCAGTTTGGACATGTGCTTTTATCAGA
Source organism: Triturus cristatus (assembly GCF_964204655.1). NCBI lineage: Eukaryota > Metazoa > Chordata > Amphibia > Caudata > Salamandridae > Triturus > Triturus cristatus. The sequence goes on along the minus strand of NC_140583.1, from coordinate 593,119,181 downwards.
ATCTGAAAAGTGGATTCATAATGTGTCAGTCTGTAAAAGTGTTTATCACTTGCCAAAAAAAAGAGTAGTAAGTGTGCTTTCAAATTGGCAAAGAAATTTCGTTTTGTGACTAATGTGAAAACATGACTCTGTGTGCAAATAGGAATTACAGGCAGAGATTTATTGCGTATTGCTCTGGTGATTTTACATTTGCATTAGATGGAAAGGGGGAGCCATTTTTTTGTATGCAGAAGCAGACTCTTAGCACACACCCAGCTGCTTATCCTGTGGAATCATGCACAGTATTCACAACCAAGTGGGGTTTGAGGTTTCAGTCAGTAATGCAAATACATTCAGCAACACTAAGGCTGGTTGCCCTTGCTGGAGTGTAGTCAGTCACCCAGGTTACACATGGTGCTGGTCTGAAAAAAGCAGTTTGGACATGTGCTTTTATCAGAATCTGAAAAGTGGATTCATAATGTGTCAGTCTGTAAAAGTGTTTATCACTTGCCAAAAAAAAGAGTAGTAAGTGTGCTTTCAAATTGGCAAAGAAATTTCGTTTTGTGACTAATGTGAAAACATGACTCTGTGTGCAAATAGGAATTACAGGCAGAGATTTATTGCGTATTGCTCTGGTGATTTTACATTTGCATTAGATGGAAAGGGGGAGCCATTTTTTTGTATGCAGAAGCAGACTCTTAGCACACAGCCAGCTGCTTATCCTGTGGAATCATGCACAGTATTCACAACCGAGTGGGGTTTGAGGTTTCAGTCAGTAATGCAAATACATTCAGCATCACTAAGGCTGGTTGCCCTTGCTGGAGTGTAGTCAGTCACCCAGGTTACACATGGTGCTGGTCTGAAAAAAGCAGTTTGGACATGTGCTTTTATCAGAATCTGAAAAGTGGATTCATAATGTGTCAGTCTGTAAAAGTGTTTATCACTTGCCAAAAAAAAGAGTAGTAAGTGTGCTTTCAAATTGGCAAAGAAATTTCGTTTTGTGACTAATGTGAAAACATGACTCTGTATGCAAATAGGAATTACAGGCAGAGATTTATTGCGTATTGCTCTGGTGATTTTACATTTGCATTAGATGGAAAGGGGGAGCCATTTTTTTGTATGCAGAAGCAGACTCTTAGCACACACCCAGCTGCTTATCCTGTGGAATCATGCACAGTATTCACAACCAAGTGGGGTTTGAGGTTTCAGTCAGTAATGCAAATACATTCAGCAACACTAAGGCTGGTTGCCCTTGCTGGAGTGTAGTCAGTCACCCAGGTTACACATGGTGCTGGTCTGAAAAAAGCAGTTTGGACATGTGCTTTTATCAGAATCTGAAAAGTGGATTCATAATGTGTCAGTCTGTAAAAGTGTTTATCACTTGCCAAAAAAAAGAGTAGTAAGTGTGCTTTCAAATTGGCAAAGAAATTTCGGTTTGTGACTAATGTGAAAAAATGACTCTGTGTGCAAATAGGAATTACAGGCAGAGATTTATTGCGTATTGCTCTGGTGATTTTACATTTGCATTAGATGGAAAGGGGGAGCCATTATTTTGTATGCAGAAGCAGACTCTTAGCACACACCCAGCTGCTTATCCTGTGGAATCATGCACAGTATTCACAACCGAGTGGGGTTTGAGGTTTCAGTCAGTAATGCAAATACATTCAGCAACACTAAGGCTGGTTGCCCTTGCTGGAGTGTAGTCAGTCACCCAGGTTACACATGGTGCTGGTCTGAAAAAAGCAGTTTGGACATGTGCTTTTATCAGAATCTGAAAAGTGGATTCATAATGTGTCAGTCTGTAAAAGTGTTTATCACTTGCCAAAAAAAAGAGTAGTAAGTGTGCTTTCAAATTGGCAAAGAAATTTCATTTTGTGACTAATGTGAAAACATGACTCTCTGTGCAAATAGGAATTACAGGCAGAGATTTATTGCGTATTGCTCTGGTGATTTTACATTTGCATTAGATGGAAAGGGTGAGCCATTTTTTTGTATGCAGAAGCAGACTCTTAGCACACACCCAGCTGCTTATCCTGTGGAATCATGCACAGTATTCACAACCGAGTGGGGTTTGAGGTTTCAGTCAGTAATGCAAATACATTCAGCAACACTAAGGCTAGTTGCCCTTGCTGGAGTGTAGTCAGTCACCCAGGTTATACATGGTGCTGGTCTGAAAAAGCAGTTTGGACATGTGATGTTTTAAGAATCTGAAAAGTGGGTTTAAAATGTGTCAGACTGTAAAAGTACTTATCACTTGCCAAAAAAGTAGTAGAAAGTATGCTTTGCAATTGGCAAAGAAATTTCGTTTTCTGCCTAATTTCAAACCATGACTCTGTGTGCACACAGGAATTGTTTTTAGGTATTTAATTTGTGATGGTGTTATTGTGATTTTCACTTGTAGGAAAGGGGTACATAGTATTTTAAGATTTGAAAAGATCATAAAAAATGTAGTAATATATTTAAATAAAATAAAGGATTTTTTTTTTAGTTTTTTCCAGGTATTGCTGAAGAGCAGTGAACAAAATTTAATATGCCTACAAAATCCAGACTAAAGAAAGACCACAAAAAAAACCTATATTTGAAGACAACTGGAGGACCTAAGTTAGTTGGAGATGCTCATGTTGGGAAAAAGAACAAGTCTTCTGGTAAGCAGACAAAAGATTTTTTAAAGAACATCTTCAAAAAAAGGAAAAATGTACAAAATGTCTGTACTGGAAAGAATGTTTTCAATAGAAAAAAACAGGAAAAAATTGAGAATTTAGTTAATGCAAATATACCTTCTGCAACAACAAAGATTAACTTAAACAGAAAAACAGCGTTTAAAGAGATACGTAGAAAAATGTTTCAGAGAAGAGTTATGTCCAATTTGATAAAGGATGTGAAGAAATATAAGCAAAAGGCAAAATATTACAAGAGAAATAAAGAAATTGAAGCCATTGCAGCAAAGGCATTAGAATTAAAAAGGAAACTATTCATTTTAATTTTGAATAGGATGCGTACATTAGATAAAATGGTTAATGTACTGAAATCACAAAGCAAAAGGAAAAGAGTAGTGAACAGAACAAACTTTTGTAAAGTGTTTTTAGGAAAATGGATGCATAGTTCAAGTAGTGAACCTTTTTTTAATGAAGAGAGTTATTTTCAAAGTAATAGTTTGCTGCATGCAGTTGACACCAGAGGTCGTGCTTATGAAGTGAAAAATGGTTGCATAATGGAGAAGGAGATAATGGTTCCAAGAGATGAGGTACAAGTGATGGCGGATGAGGCTATGGGGAGACGTCCTAAAGCCCCAGTGTACACTTGGAATTGTAGTAGTATTTGCACTGTGCGTCAGGAATCTATTGATAAATTTCGTGAGTTTCTAAGAGAATATAGTAAAAAAAGTGTAAAACAGAAGATTAAGGTGCTTCAAAGTCTAGATCCATGCAGAGTGAGAGAGAATACTGGTTTGCAGGGTCATTCTCTGGCTTGTCTATCTAGAAAAGTGTGTAATAGTGTTTTCCATCATTTTAGGATGCTGGCTGTTCATCATACTGAAATGAGAAAGTTTGTGAGACGGTTGTATTTTGCAAAAAGTCCAGCAATAAAGTTAGATGAATTGAATAGGGCTCTGTTCCGTGGATCGGTATCAGATGTAGAGAAGGTTGTTGATGAAATTCAGTTTTGTTACTTTGGTCCTGAACAAAACAGTGCAGAAAAGGACACAGTAAATGAGGAAGAAGTGGAAGAGAATGTAGAACCCTCTGTAAGTAAGACATTTAATGATCACATAACAAAATTTGAAAAAATCTCTAATGAAAGGCCAAATATTACTTGTATTTGTTGCCGCAGAACTCATTATAGAAAACAAACTAGGAATGTTGATCTCTACAGAAAGAGTGAAAATGAAGATAATTATAAGTGGAAAGATTTTGTCACATATATATTTCTAGAAAATTGTTTTGAATTGGGTGAAGATCAGCGTATTTGTAAATACTGTTACAACAAGTTAGAGGAAAATAGAATGCCGACCAGAGCTGTACATAATAATTTAGAATTGGATGTTATTCCTGCCGAACTTTCTGAATTAAATACATATGAGTCTATACTTATTCAATGTGTTCATCCGTTCCAGACCATAGTACGTATGGAGCCCAAAACTGGTAAATTACCTCCTTCAGATTTACTGAGAGGTTTAAAAGGTAGAGTGGTGTATTTGCCCTTGGATTTGAAAAAAAATATGGAAACTATTGATGCAGATACTTTGGAAACTGAACCATTAGTTATTCTGGTTAATGGTGTACCTACAAAGAATAAGAAGATTTGGCAGGAGCTGGTAGATGTACGGAAAGTACAAAGAGCAAATTTGTATTTGAAAAGGAATAACAAATGGTATGAATCAATTTATATAGAAGAAGAAGAAGAAGATTTACAAGAAGACACAGAAACACCAACTGGACAAATTGAAAAAGTGGACAAGTCAAAGGAAGAAGAAATTTATGAACATTTTAGCATACATCCTCTACATTCAAAAGAAGTTATGGGAGATAATATTGATCTGTTTCAGATGAGGAAAGCAAAAGGAACTCCCGTGAGTGTATGGGAGGAGAGCTTGGAAGCTCGATGTTTTCCCCAGCTGTTTCCTACAGGAAAAGGAGGACGATACGATGAACGTCCAGAACAGATTCCAGCTTCTGAGTATCGGACTACAAGACTATATGCAGAAGATCCAAGATTTCGACAAAGTATTCCTTATTTGTTCCATCTTTTATTTGAAAGCGACTTGTCTGCATTATCATATGCAGTAAATCACATTTTAAAAAGTGGAGTACATTTACAAAATGTGTCTGCTAAGGATTTTATGGAGAAAGTGCAGCACCGAGATGATCATTTGGAAACACAACTGATCAATCTGATGGCTTGTCAGCGTGGGACAAATGAATATTGGTACCGACGCCATGGTGAATTAAAATGCATGTTACGGAATTTAGGAACACCAACATGGTTCCTTACCCTAAGCTGTGCCGAGTACGCTTGGGATGATTTACTGGATTTTCTACGAGAGGCAAATTCAAACATTAAAAACATCGAATACAAGACAGCAGGAGAACTGTGCTCATTGGATCCGGTTAATGTTTGCAGATATTTCAATCATAGATTTGAGGCTATGATGTCCTTCATCTGCAATAAAAAAAATCCACCTCTTGGAGAAGTAGTGGATTTCTTTTGGAGAAAAGAGTACCAGGCAAGAGGTGCTCCTCATATTCATCTGCTGTTGTGGATCAAGGATGCCCCAAAGTTTGGAACAGATACTGATGAAGCAGTGTTATCTTACATTGAAGAATATGCAACATGTGCTATACCAAAAAGCACAGAAGAGAAAAAGTTAAAGGAGCAAGTTTTACGTTTCCAAAGTCATCGGTGTGGAAAATACTGTCGACGGAAATACAAGAGCAAAGAAAAATACTACACTAAATGTCGATTTGGATTTCCTAGACCTGTTCTTTCAAATGGAAGAGTAAACAGTTTTATGTCATCTGTGAGACATACTATTACAAGAAAATCACCTAAGAATACCTACAACCTAAAAAGAAAAGAAGAATCAAAAAATATAAATGACTACAACCCAGTCATTTTATCCATGTGGAATGCTAACATGGATATACAGTATGTAGCTGACAATTCCATTGCTGTTGCTCGATATGTAACGTCTTACATTACTAAATCTGAGAAAACGGAATTGAAGGAAATGTGGGAAGAGATTTCTCACGAGAAGACTGTCAGTAAGAAGCTGTACAGTTTCAGTTTAAAGATGTTATCGCATCGAGAAATTGGATCCTACGAATGTTCAGATAGGTTATCTTCTGCAAGTCTCTACTCGAAATCAAGAAGAATAATTTGGGCAAGTTTAGGCCTTGCAGCAATGAGAAATCGGGTACTGAAATCTGTTGGAGAAATTGAATATTTGGCCGAGAATGACCCAGAAAGTACAGATATTTTGAAATCAAACATGTTGGACACATATTATCCCAAGAGAAGTCAACATCTGGAGAACATGTGTCTCTATGAAGTGCTGCAGAACTACATTTATTCACGGAAAGCCGCAGAAGACATCAAAAATGGAAAATATAAAGTCATTGGTGAGGAAGGATGTTTGGTGAAGCAAACAAAAGGAAGTTTGATAAATCACCGGAAGCTGAGTTGCGACACTACTGACAAAAAGGAATTTTACTACTTGGCTCTTTTACAGCTGTTTAAACCATGGCGTACAGAGGATGAACTACTGGGAGAATTTCAAAGCTATGAAGATTCATTTAATGCTTGCAAAGACAGCATACAATGCAATACATTCACAACTTATCTGCAAATGTTAAATGAAGAAATTGAACAGGAAACTACAATTGCAGCAGAAGTAGCTAGAGACAGTTCTCAGGACAGCCAAAGTTCAGGAACACTCAGTCAAGATCCCCTAGGACAACCAATCGTTGAAAATGAAGCATCAATAGCCATGAATGAAGTGGAAACGGCTATGAATCAAGCTCAAGAAGAATTTATAGACTTACAAAATTTGGAAAGACAACTGTTCGAAGAGCAGCAACAAATTTATGAAGAGATCAGAAACAAAATTGATCACGGATTTCTACATGAAAAAAAAGAGTGCTCATGCACATCATTTCATCCAATCAGGATGTATGTAAGCGGACAAGCTGGAACTGGAAAAAGTTTCCTAATAAAAGTCATCAGAAGCTACCTACAGCAAAAAACGGATTCTACTTTGTCTTGTGTGGTTACTGCTCCAACTGGGTTAGCAGCATATAACATAAAAGGAATCACCTTACATCGTTTGCTAATGTTACCAGTGGAGCATGAGAACAAAATACAATACAACAAGCTAACTGGAGAAGCATGCTTGGAAGTTTCAAGAGTATTGAAGAAGATGCAAGTTCTCATTATTGATGAGGTGAGCATGGTATCAAACTTAATGCTTGCCTTTGTGCATTTAAGAATGCAGCAAATTCTAAGGACAGACTATGACGTGTTATTTGGTGGAAAACATGTCATTGTATTTGGGGATCTTCTACAGCTTACTCCAGTTAAAGGACAACCAGTGTTTAATACTGTGACACATGAAGACACAAAGAAGTCATTGGGAAGCATTGGTAATGCAAATATTTGGTCCTTCTTTGAGTACAAGGAACTTACTACTAATATGAGGCAAGCAAACGATGAAGAATATGGAAGTATTCTGAAAGATATCAGGATTGGACTACTCACAGAAGTTGGCAAAAAAGCATTACAGAGTCGGCTGCTACATAATTTATTTCCAAAAGAAGAAATAGTTGCAGAGAAGATATACAAGAACATTGCAGAAAAGAAAAGTGTCATCTGCTTAATGCCAACTCTACGTGAATGCTCAATATTCAATGAGGAGCTTTTAAAATTGGAAAAGGAAGATATCAGGAAATTGGAAGCAGTGGACAAAATTGAAGATGGAAGAATTACTATCACATTAACAGGCACACTGAAAAATAAATTGGATTCACTAGAGAAGAACATTTCCAAAACAGCTGGATTAGAAAAAAATCTATATGTTTGCATGAACTGTAGAGTATTTTTAAGGAGAAATTTGGATGTTGAAAATGGTTTAGTTAATGGAGCTATGGGAAGAGTTGTGGGTTTTATTAATTATCAGAAAAAAGATGGAATTGAATGTTTAAAAATAAAATTTGATCAGATAGAAGAAGTTAAAGATATTTGTCGTTGTTCAGTTCGTTTCATGCTTGTGAAAGACTTATATGTACGTAGGAAGCAGTTTCCGTTTTCTCTAGCATATGCTGTAACTATTCACAAGTCTCAAGGATTGACTGTAGATTGTGCTTTTGTGAACATTGGTTCAACTGTGTTCAAAGAAGGTATGGCTTATGTAGCTTTGTCACGAGTGAAAACATTATCTGGTTTATTCATGATAGACTTTGATGACTCAAAAGTTAGTGCTGATACAAATTGTGTAAAGGAGTATAATAGATTAAGAAGAAGCTATGCTCCTCATTTAGGTCAGTATCCTGTGTTGGAGATACGTGTAGTTTCTCGTAAAAGGAGAAATGAGAATATCTGTAATTAAGATGTAGAGAGGAGGAAAAAAAAGAGGAGTGATGTAATTGCAAGCAAAAAGAAAAAGGAAAATGAAGAACAGGTTGTAGGATGTCATTTTGAAAATAGCTCTGGTGTCAACTGCTACGCTAATGTAGTGCTGAATGTTGCTTTTTATCTGGAAAGTGTGCAAGAGCAGATAATAGTAAATCAGGGAAAAAGATTCTGTTCTGAGTTGAGTCTCCTTTTTCAAAAGCTGAGTAATGATAAAACTCAAATAGAAAGTGCTACTGAAATTAGAAAACTTTTAGATGTATGTTCAGGACGAACACAGTTTTCTCAAAATGTACAGCAAGACGCACAGGAATTCTTGATGTTTTTTCTTCAGGTACTGGAAGAAGAAGGGGTTGCCATTGATAATTTGTTTGGTCTCTCTTATAAATGGGAACATAGTTGTGAAAACTGTTACAATATATGTGGCTCTAATGTTGATTCTGAAAGGTTTATTTATTTAACATTGCCAGAAAGTAAAACAGTCACTTTTGCTAAATTAGTTAAAGATGCTAATCATAGCATGGAATGCAGTGAGTGTAAATCTGAAATGTTTTCAATGTTAATTTTAAAGGAATACGGACAATATGTAATTTTAATGATGCAACGATGTAAAGCTGATGGTTCAAAATTAGATACTTTAATAAAGAAGTTTACAGGACAGCAATTATCAATTTCAGGAAATACTTTTGTAAGAGTTGCAATAATTTTCCATGAAGGACCTACTGTTACTTCTGGACATTACACAGTTTATCTTAAATGTGAAAAAGGCTGGACACTGTGTAATGATTCCCAATTGATTTTCAAGCAACGTTTGCCTTTTGATTTAGCAAATTCCTATCTAATCTTCCTGAAACCTAAATTTTAGAGAGACTTGGCAATATGTGTACAAAACAATCTTACCATTTTATTGGATTACCATTGGAATTTTCAAAAAAAATTATTTTTCAAATTATCATTTGGCCTAATGGAAAGGTAACCAATTGTAATGTGGACTTTTTAAATTTTTAATGAAACATTGGAAAACCAAAAATTTAGACAAAATCGGTAACATCTGCACAATTTAAATTTTGGAATGTTATTGGATTGCCATTGGAAATTTATTCAAAAAAGATTTTTAAAATTACTATTTGGCCATGAGGAAAAGTAAACAATTGTATTTTGGACTTATTTAATTATTATTTAATCTTTCGGAAACCAAAATGTTACAGAGAATCGGTGAGATCTGTACAATTTAAACTTTAGAATTTTATTGGATTACCATTGGAAATTTAATCAAAAAAGAATTTTAAAATTACTATTTGGCCTAAAGGAAATGGAACCAGATGTATTGTGGAGTTATTTGAGATATAATATTTTTGGGATTATACTTCTGAAACAAAAATGTCAGACGGTATTTTAAAGAAATAAGTATTGATATTAGATGATATTTTTTAAGAATATTATGCATTTATATAATGTTATGTTTAAGTTAAAAGAGATTCTGGGCTTTTTTAAAACAATCTTTGAGATTGTTATTTTTTTTTGCCCGCTGTTAAATGATGAATGCAATTGCTTTCACAATTTATAGTGAAATGCAATATATTCTGAAAACAGCAAAAAAAAGGCAAAAAAATGTTTTGGGAAAATATGTAAATATGTGTACTGTATTATAAAATGTTTTATTAAATATTAATACTTTTTTCTTTTTTTTCAGATTGAGATAGAAAATTTTCGAAAACTTGAACCATTTTTAAAGCAATAAAAATTAAATTTTAATTAATAAATAATTTTTTGAGTGGGTATGGTAAGTCAACAATTTCATGTTCCCTTTTTTCCACTTCTCCACAATCACATTTTCAGTTTATCATTGTAGTCTCTCAAGGACCTTGTAATGTGATAATTGATTTTTAGTGTTTTTAAAAAAAAAAAAAAATTACGCGTACCGTACGCGTACGGTAAAAAAAAATTAAAAAAAGTTTTAAAAAATATATAAAAAAAGTTAAAAGGTAAGGTTGGCTCTTAAAAGAGCCGTTGTGTTCATGCAGGGACAGAGGAAAGAAAGAGTGGGAATATTAGTCTCTACGACAAATGTGCTGATCTATTAAATTGTTCACTAGGGCAACACTGGTCTCCCTATGAGCAATTAGATCATGACAAGTGGCGCAACGAACTAAAACCCTCGAAAACCGATGGTTGATTTCCAGAGGACGAGAAAAAGGAGATGCTCCCCCCATAGATGAAGGGCTCAGCTGACCTGCCGAAGATGGACTCGGCACTGCAGATGATGGACCAGGCTGAGCTGCTGTGGATGTGCTTGGTTGACTTACTGAAGGGTTACCTTCAGTATGTCGAGCAAATGTCCTACCGTGTACATCTTGAAGGTGTCTCAACATGGTGTGATTCCCGAAGGAATACTTCTTGTTGGGATTCCCTCTTGAAAGTACACGGCCACAAAGCTTACAAGTCACTAAGGGTGCATTTACCTTTTTCTTGTCCTCTGGAAAAGAAAAATACTCCCATATGAAAGAGCTCTTTTGTTTCCTCCTTCTCTGCCTCAAGGTAGTGCTGCTAGCCTCACTCTCAGAAGAGCTCTGCTGTTCTGCCATCGTATCACAAAGACAACCCAGCTCCTTCTCCTAAGGGATCACAAGCAGAAATGAGGGGAATGGGTGTGGTGTAGGAGAGTTCTAGAACTGAAAGTAGTAAAAACCAATCAAAAGTCTTGTTTCTTGATCACATGACCCAACGTGCGCGTACGTTACGCTTACGGTGCGCTCACGGAGCGCTTACGGCAAAAGTACACATGCGCGTAAAAAAGACACGCGCACGCGCGCATGCGCAAAACAGGCACGCCCCTTCACTTCCGCGTAACATGCGCGTGCAGCGTACGCGTTACGCGCTGCACGCGCGTGACGTACGTCTATGCAAATTGCATAAATGAACGCAAACAGCGTCGAAATCTAACGTTATGAAAGCAAGACGTGCGCTTACCGTACGCGCACGTTAAAAAAAATAATTTAAAAAAAAAAAAGGGGAAAAAAAACCCACCATGTTATACTAATAAATCTTACCTGTTTAGTTTTAAAAAATGGAAAAAATAAAAAATATATTGTAGAATTTTTAAAATTTAACCATAGTCTTTAAAAAAGGATAGAAAATTAAAATAAAAATATGTAAAAAAAATTGAAAAAAAAAAAGGTAAATATAAGAATTAGCATTTAAAAAACCTTGCAAATTCACTGAAAAAACCATGGGTTTCACACACGTTATAGTTAGGAATTAGCATTTAAAAAACCTTAGAAATTCAATGAAAAAACCAAAGGTTTCACACATGTTATAGTTAGCTGGACATTTCACTCGTAAAAAACCAATGAAATTTCCCCGTTATAGTTAGTTCAGCTAACTATAACTCGCGCGCCCGCAATGCACTGCTGATGACGTCACATATTACATCACTCATGACATGGTCACTGACATCACTCATGACATCACTGATGACATCTCAAATGACATCACTGATGACATCACTGATGCCATCATCCAGTGAATGTGTGTTTTTCTGAAAATTAAATATGTTTTATATTTATGTATATCTCAAGGTTAATGGAAGAATAAATGGGTATATAATTGTTTAAATGGATGCTTTTTTGAAAAAAAATTTGTGTAACTGACTGATTAAGGGTATTATAGTGAATACATGACTTACTGAGTAATGTTTAAATATGAAAATATCTGTATCAGTCTCTCACTTTGTGTATAAGTGGCTGCATGGGTTGGTGAGTAGCTTCATGGGTATCTATATAGGTAAATAGTTCTTTTTTTAAGTATCAGTCTGAGTGTCTGTATGGTTCGGTGGGGGGTATTATGTAGTGCATTGGTGCATGAATGAGTGATTCACTCTTTGTATGTGTTGAAGACAACATGTGTGCAGGACTGTATGGGTGGATGAGTGTGTGTATGGGTGTGTTAGTGAGTGAATGACTGTCTCAATAGTGTCTTTATGAGTAACTACATATCTATTAAACTAGTATATGTGAATATTGGTGTATATAAGTGAGTATATGTGACAGTGAGAGATTGAAAGAGTTCCTGTATGAATAAGTATGTGTTTCTATAAGTGTTTGTTTTTTAGACTAACTATGTGTAAGTTTCCGTAGAAGTAAGTGTGGTGGTGTGTGTATAACTGTATAAGCTAATAAATGTATGTTTGTTTCTTTATTAGCATGAGTGACTATGTGTGAGTAACTCTATGGATGAGTGGCATTGTGTCACAGGATGTATAGGTGTATGAGTACATATGAAGAGTGAGTGCATGTATGAATGACTGTATAGGACTGTTGGTGAATGAGTGGATGTGTATGTGGTTCTAAGAATTACTGAATAGGTTGTTGTAACTGATATTGGTATGTCCATTTTTTTGAAAATTTTAGTTTCTATTTTTGTATGTGTGTATCAAAGGTTATATTAGGGTGAGAGGAGGTCTGCCACTCTATCACAAGGATGATGGCATCAGTAATGTCATCAGTGATGTCATTTGAGATGTCATCAGAGATGTCATGAGTGATGTCAGTGACCATGTCATGAGTGATGTAATATGTGACGTAATCAGCAGTGCATTGCGGGCGCGCGAGTTATAGTTAGCTGAACTAACTATAACGGGGAAATTTCATTGGTTTTTTACGAGTGAAATGTCCAGCTAACTATAACATGTGTGAAACCTTTGGTTTTTTCATTGAATTTCTAAGGTTTTTTAAATGCTAATTCCTAACTATAACGTGTGTGAAACCCATGGTTTTTTCAGTGAATATATATATATAGGACAACGTATTGATTTCACGTAACAATGGCCGAGGATTGGATCAAGGATCGAGAGGAGGCAGCACTGGATATTTTCAGTGACAAAGATAATCATGATCCAAGGCCATCTACGAGCGGCAATGCACAAGTGCCGATTGCAAGCAACAATCTGAAAGCGCTACTTGCAGAATTGGAAAAGCTGCGCAGACATGAAGTAGCGAAATGGTGGGAGTGCACATCTCTTAAAAGGTATTTGGAGGTGAACCGCATTCCGAGAGGTTTGAGGATCCTGGTGGCACCAACCTATGAGAATCCAGATCCTGCCATGCTCCAGGAATGGGCGGATAACAGTGCCCAATCGTCACGCAACATGCTACAAATACTGATCAAATACGCAACCACTGACAGAGACAAGATCTTGGAAAGAATAAATGAAATATATTTGGAATTGGAGAAATTAACTGAACAGGATGAAGTGAAGACGGGCTTAGAGGATATAAAAAAACGAGTCTCTAAATATGAGCAAATCATCAAAGACAGAAAAGCGAGTAAATTCCAGCGAGACAGAAATGACTACCAACACGGTAGAATTTATACTTTTTCAAGAAGATTTGAAAATATTCGTCGCCAAGAATTATCAAAAACAACTACTGGCCCTACAACACAACAATTACCGAGCGAATCGGAATTGAGTTCGGAATTCTAATCGGAACCTGAAACGAGTGGTAACAGGGAGCAACCACTGAAGGCACCAACACCAATTCAGGAACTTGGTTTTTTACGTGTAGAGCGTCTGATGAGTCTACGTCCAAGACCTCAAAGACAGGAATACTCATCAAACAAAGCTCACAATCAAGGAGCAGAAGGCGGAAAAACCGCAGATGGGGCAAGAAAAACAGAAAGAACAACATACAGGCGCAACAAAAGGAAATAATCAGGACACTTACAAACGATAACACAGTAGTCAATCTTACAACTATGGCTCTGACACCAAATGAAGAAAGTATCCTTGCTTTAGGACTTTCATATTGCAAGGAAACAAACTTTGATTATATCCAAACTAGGATTGATTTGTATCACTTCACTCGTAAATTGAAACTAAGAAAACATTTCTTCAACACCAAACTAAGACAAGAAAGTAGAGATCAGGAGAGTATTACATCTCAAGAGCCTGGAACTTTAAGCGTGGCAGACTTAACTTTTCTAAAGGACATGACAGAATTGGAGAATGAGATCTCAGCAAACGAACAACCCACTGGGCAAGTAAGTGGTATATCGGATCATAACACGGGGGTGTCTGTTAATACACCCTTTCGACCTAAATCCATCTTTAACCCGTTGATGCCCAGGGACAACATTGATTTATTTGCAGAAAAAATGATCAAGGATCTCAAATCCCTGGCACTTCATAGTAGCAGTACTTTCAACAAAAGGAGGCACAAAGAACCCAAAGAATATTCAGAGGTATTACGCAAGATCAAGGACCGTTCCGACATAGTCGTAAGATGGTCAGACAAAGGGGGCAACATTGTACTTTGGCCCCTAGAAATGTACAATAAAGAAGCGCTAACACAACTATCGGACAAAAACTGCTACACTAGGATTAGTGCCACTAATATCATAAGCATCAAAGAGAAATACCATGCAAGCTTGTACGATTGGAGAAGGAATGGGCTAATAACAAGGAATGAGTTGGATTATCTCAAAAATGATTACCCTGTAACACCACAACTCTATTTGTTACCTAAGATCCACAAGAACGCAGAATGTCCACCTGGGCGGCCAATCATATCCGCCATAGGAAGCCTATTCGAAAACACCAGTAAATTCATCGATTTCTTTCTCCAGCCTTTCGTACAATCTTTGCCCGCATACACCAAGGACACTGGAGATTTTTTAACCAAGATTTTTGACTGCAACTGGCATGATGATTATTTACTGGTTACACTAGATGTACAGAGCTTGTACACGAGCATCAGACATTCGGATGGTCTCAGAGCTGCCAAACACTATTTGAGCATGAGGGACAAGAAGCTTCATGCACATACTGTCATGATAATGCAAATGATGGAATGGTGTTTAGAGAACAATGTTTTCATGTTTGATAAACTGATGTATAGACAGACACAGGGCACAGCCATGGGTACCTGCTTCGCCCCCAGTTATGCGAATTTGCATATGGGCTGGTGGGAGGAGCAGGTACTCAGGAGGACATATAATGTTCAAATGTCTAATAATGTCATGTTGTATCAGCGTTACATCGATGATATTTTCATCCTGTGGAGGGGTAGTGAACAAAGTGCCAATGAGTTTATTGCTGCCATTAATGAAAATGAGTTAAATCTTAAATTCACAGGCACGATAAGCAAACATTCTATTGTATACTTGGATTTAGAACTATACCCCATGAACAACAAAGTGCATTCATGCACACACAGAAAAACAACATCAGGAAATGCCATCCTTCATGCACAAAGCTTTCATCCCATCAAATTGATTGAGAGTATACCTTATGCTGAATGTTTGCGCATGAAAAGAAATTGCAGTACAACAGAGAGTCTGGTAATCTCGACGAATAACTTGTTTGAGAGACTTAGCAACAGAGGGTACAAAGATAAAACTCTGCGAGCTGCGGAGCAAAAATGTGCTAAAGTTACTAGACAAGAATTACTGTTTAAAACTGAAGCCAAACGATCTAAGTCTGCGCCAATGACGTCACAAACGCCAAGGCTTATTACAGGATATAACATATATCACCAGAAATTGAGACAAATCCTGTACAGGCACTGGCCAATAGTGAGATGTGACCCCGTCATAGGACCATCATGTATTAAGCTCCCTCAACTGACTTTCAGGAGGGCGAAATCCATGAAAAATGAACTAGTCTGTAATGCGCCTGTACAAACCAAAGGTACCAGTTGGTTAAAATGTCAGAATGGATTTTTCAAGTGTACAAAGTGCAAAGCTTGTAAGCATGGAGTTAATATCAGTTCAATCTCCACTCCCTTATGGAAAACCCCATTGGAGATCAGGGAGCATTATACTTGCAAAACAGAATTTGCAATATATGTGCTACGTTGTACTTGTAACAAACTGTATGTGGGTAGTACCATTCACCCCGTACATGTTAGAATTTTACAACACCTAAGGGCCATTAGCAATAATGATCCAGCTTACCCTGTGGCCCGTCACATCAACAACATGCATAGTGGTAAAGCAGAAGACCTGACATACTTTGTTGTTGATTGTGTGAAGAAAAACATCAGGGGAGGGAACAGACAACTGGCACTAAGGAGACTTGAGTCCAGATATATTATCCTGCTGGACAGTAAGATTCCTAATGGCCTTAATGCTGATGAGGCATTAAATGTGCATCTGTAAGACAATAACTGCCTCTTAAAAGATTCGATGATCCATCCTTTTATTGCTGACCCAGTCAGTCAATGTTCGTTACCTGAGTTTCAAATACACTTGGTTCAAGGGAATATCACTTTAAATTTATGCCAATATAGGTAACAATAGCAGGTTACAAATTCCTTAGATTTAGTTACACCATCAATAGCAATCGAGTTAGAACAAAGGAGTATTGGTGATTGCCCACTGGGGCTTTATATTTTGACTGAGTATATTCACTCTTTTTCTTAAACATGTCATTCATAAACAGAACGACGAGGTATTATTATTTAATAATATATTCTAACTATTGATGAGTATTGCGCTATAATTATGATGGTGTTAACTAGCTATTCCGTTTTCTGACAAGTTGTATATATATTGTGAATAGGAAGAAAGACTTATCTTCCGTTGTGATTTTCTCTATGTTTATCATTTGTTTACAACGTTTCTAAGCAACTGTTTAATTAATTTCAGGTGTAGAGACTGCATAAATGACTTACGAAAACTGGGTCGGTTACAGTGAGCAAGGCGGACTTGTTCCGCCGAAACGCGTCTGGCTACATTGTTATGAAATAAATCTTTTCCTTTGAAAACCCACGGTGTCAGCGCCTGCTTCAGATCTCAGAAACCCAGGATTGGATCTAATATATATATATATATATATATATATATATATATATATATATATATATATATATATATATATGATTAATTTCTTTTCCTCCGTGAAAAAATTCCAGGAATTAAAGGACAGCATACCAGGAAACGGCACAAAAACTTTATTGTGCACTAGCTATCAAGGACGACGCGTTTCGGCGTTTGCCTTCATCAAGTAACTTCCTGCACCGCAAAGCGCCATAGAAATACGTTTACATGGTTTATAGACATAAACAAAATACTTTCGTACCGCATTTCATGACGATTATATCATGGGTTGTAACGGACTCAAATTAATTCATTTGTCGTTATAAATAATACATATTGAATAAAAATTACCGCAAAGAGAAAGTACATAATATCTTAAATCAAATAAAGGCATTAATTTTGCCAATTTATAAAGGGCAGCAGTGTCATGAACAATGTTGATCAATGTTTGTTTACGTAACCATTGTTACAGCGTCATGTTTTTATACAAATTTGCAACCTTGATTATGGTCTTACAATAGTCAGGACTGAGTAGTGAGCATATCTATCTACATCACTCCCTGCCATTACATCGTATTCTGATAATAAATTAGATTTCGGATAAAATATCCAAAGGTTTTACTGTCATGAAAAACTTAAAATCACCTATTAGCTGACAGCCTACAGACTCGTTCAATGCCCTGTTTGTCGAAAGGTCATACGTCCATTGGTATGTCCTCGAAAGAATTCTATGTATAGATATATCTCATGTTGTTATATTTCCATCAGGTGCAGGTTGTATCCTTTTTCTATGTGCTAGGTATATGGGGTGTGAAGGGACAGTGACTAGTGTCTATATAAAATTTATGAGTGTATATGTGAAAGAGGAAGGGTATAAGGAAATGTATTGGATGGTTGCGAGAACCCATGGGGTTCCGATTGGAGATGCCACAATTGTGGTAAATGCTCCTATAATTCCCCAAATGGGAAACTAATTACATCCAATACTGTCCTATATCCCTGTCTTATTAACATGTGCAATTAAAGAGATCAAATATCATAAATGTTATAAAATCCCAAAATAAGTTTGTTGGGAAAGTTGTTACTATTTATACATTCAAAGAGAGTATTGCAGTAGACTATAGACCTATGTGTGTTGCGAGTTCCTCCCCACTGTTCAGCCCTTTTGGTACTTTGCAGTCTAAATCTAGGATAAACCTGGATTCGAGGATTCTTAGGCTTTTTTACGATCCCCTCCTCGTATGTGTTTTGGAATTCTCTCGACCCCAAAGAATTGTAAACTGCTGTTGTCACTGTTATGAAATTCTGAGTAGTGACGTGCCACCGGATAGTTATAGTCACAATTGGTGATGGCACGTAGATGTTGTAAAATTCTTAATTTAAGTGGGAGCTTGGTACTGCCTACATACTGGAGGCCGCATGGACATTTCAGTACATAGACGGTAAAATCACTGTTACAATTGATTATGTGTTTTATTGATCATTTCTGTTTGGTGCCTGTGGTATACTCTTTGCAGTTTCTACCATTGCGATCTGCCGTACACATACCACATGTGGTAAAGCCATTTGGCATTTGTAACCACTGTGATTGGGTATCCTCAGTATGATAACTGTGGACTAATCTATCTCTTAATGATCTGGCCCTTTTGTATGTTACTTGTAGTCCGGCTCCTACACGTTCACCAATTATAGGATCTGCTCTCAACAGATTCCAATGTTTCCTCATACTTTTCTCTAAGGTCCATGCCCCCCTACTGAACTGTGTTATCATTCTCGGTGCATTGGACTTGCTCACATTATCCTCCTTTCTCTTAATAGTGCGGATGGATGGTTTGAATAATATGTCATACTGTGGTAAATCCTTCGCTTTATTTTTTAGCTATCTCCAAGGTTTCCTCCTTATAGCCCCTTTCTTTGAAGCGTGTTAGCATGGCCTGTTGTTCCTTTAGGAAATCATTGTCAGTGCTGCTAATGCGGCGGGCCCTTAGCAATTCCCCATAGGGTATGCTTTGTTTCAAGGGTGCTGGACGGTGACTCGCCGCATGCAGCACTGTATTCCCTGCAGTCTGCTTACGGAAAAGGTGTGTTGTAATTTCGCCTTCTCTTATTTCCACTGCTATGTCCAGAAATTCGCTATAAGACAAGCTCATAACATGGGTGAATTGCAAATTCAAATCATTTGTCCCCAGCCTTTCAATCAATTCACTGGCTAGGTTTTATGGACCATTCCAAATGAGGAACAGATCGTCTATGTATCTGATCCACACCAATATGTGATCAGTATACACCTCTAGTTGTTGCGTCCATACTGTTTGCTCCTCCCACCAGCCTAGGAATAAATTCACTAGGCTGGGGGCAAAACAAGTACCCATTGCGGTTCCAGACCGCTGTCGGTATACTGACTTTTCAAAAAGAAAGATATTATTTTGGAGACAAAACAGCATCATTGTCTCCAGCATTTTGTTATGTTCCCAATGAATGGTAATTATAATTGTATTATATACACATATAAGTTTGGTAAAATATCGATATAATGTAATATTTGTTATTTGATATCGATTATGACAATGAAATGTCTATTAATGTGTATATAATACAATTGTAATTAACATTTATATGGTTAATGCGGCTCTTGCACACTCTAAGATGGCGCCCAAATTTTAGGGGCTGAATGGTCCTTCTTCGCTCGCACTTCCCGGAAATGTGATATTTTAAAAATGGCGCCGCGCTATGCAAATTGTAAACACACTGACGAAGGGAGAACCCGAAACGCGTCTGTGAAGCGCTACGTAATAAACTGGCCAACAAACGAAACCCGTGAGTGCTGCTGCTTTCTTCCCGGATGGGAGAGAGGGACTCTGGAGCAGGATATTAAACACGGGGCACCACCGTGTGAGCAGCACCCGCCATCGAGTGATGCGTTTGAAGGGTGTAGTGGAGCAGTTATTTGAATACAACGGATGCACCGTCCTGAATACGAACTCACTTACAACAGGCAGATCGGGAAAGACGGACGACTGATGTCAACAGGATATTGCATCTAAAGACAGTCCAGTAAGCCGAATGCCTGCAATTTATAGGTGAGTGAAACTGATCAGGGCTTGGCGAGGGAAAGCAGAAAGGACCAGTTTTAATCGTGAAAGAGCCCAGGACCGGAGCTCTTATTTAAAAAACAGAATGTTCAGTGAGTCAGCGCGTAGAGAGGCGGCAGCTGATATGTTTAAGAAGAAGAAGACGGATACAATGTGCATAGACGCCACTGAGAACTCTAATATACCTAATACCATGCAAATGCAATTCATTAAGTTGGAGAGACTATATGAACGTGAGATGTGTAAATGGTGGGAGGCGACCTCCCTCCAAAATTACATCAAGGTTGAGAGAGTCCCACGAGGGTTGCGCATCTACACAGTGCCCGCGTATGAGAACCCAGACCCACTCCTGTTAGAGGAGTGGGCCGCACACACGGCTCTATCCTGTAAGGGCAGTTTTGAGATTCTAGTAAAATTTGCCTGGAGCGATAGATCAAAGGCTCTAGCAGAAATACAGATAGTGGAAGATGAGATCGCAAAAGATTCTGACAAAAATAAACAGGAGGAATTAAGGGGAAAAATGAAGAAATGGCTGCAGCAATATGAAATGAAAATTCGCCAGAGAAAACAAGAGAAGTTTGACCGCGATGAAAGGGACTACTCAATGGGGAGAGTACTAACATTTGCGAAGAAATTCGATGGGCCAAGGAAGGAGATGTCTAAGAAAAAGCAGACACCAATATTGGCACCAGAAAGAATTGAAACCTCTGAATCTGATCTGACGGAAAATGAGCAATCCGGAGATGATACAGCAGGCCCCTCGGGAGATCTGAAGAGAACTCCTTTTCACGAAGAGTTCAATCTGATTCGACAGTCGGGCTAAGGGGGGGGAAGAGCAAGCCCCCTGAAGTGGACACAGACAAACCAGAAGGGGCGGCTGGAAGGGGAAGAGGAAGGGGAAACGGGACAAGAGTTACCCGGAGCAAGAGAGGAGCGAGATGGTAAATAGAGAAGATAATCTTACCATTGTAAATTTAACATCAAGACAACTAACTAAGACGGAAGAATCCCTATTGAAACTGGGACTATCCTTTTGCCCACAAACCAGTTTTGAATTTACCCAAACCAGGATTGATCTCTTCAAATTCGTAAGGGAGCTCAAGCTGCACAAGTACTTCAAAATGAAACCAACAATTAAAGAAGCCAGACAAATTAAGGGCAGAACTAAAGACACAGACCTATTGACAGTAGATGATCTTACAACATTGGAGTTATTAGAAGAATTGCGACAAGGACAAGAAGCAACTAAAGACTGCAGTGAAGACTCAATAACACAAAGGAACTTAGGGATTGATCAGGAGGCACCATGCAGTAGCTTTAAGCCAACTTCACAATTTTTGCCAAAGATGCCCCAAGATGCAATCGATGTCTTCTCAGAAGCGGTAATTAAGGACCTGGTGCAACTTCGTGAGAAGGGCAGCCGAGGGACAATGAGACGAAATCTATCAAAAGCCCAGGAGGAAGCCCTAAGAGAGTTGCAAAAGGATTCTACTGTGGTCTACAAACCCTCCGATAAAGGGGGGAACATTGTCCTGATGTCAAGAGAACAATATGTGGGGGAAGCCCTACGTCAACTGACTGACAATCGATACTATGAACTAATGACAAGAAATAGATATGAGGACAGTGTGAATAAATATCACCTATTAATTAAGAAATGGCACGACAAATCTATATTGACCACGGAAGAATATCTTTTCTTAAGAACTACTAACCCGATTATTCCTACTTACTACCATCTACCGAAGATACACAAGGACAAAATAAATCCACCTGGCAGACCCATAGTATCATCTTTGGGGAGCCTGACTGAAAATCTGTCTGTCTTTGTGGATCATTTTTTATTTTAATCAGTACTGCAGCTATCTTCCTATATTAGAGATACTAAGGACTTCATTGCCCGTATTGAGAACCTACAATGGGAGTCATCCTTCATTTTAATAGTACTTGATATCACAAGTCTATATACGTGCATAGATCATGAACATGGACTGAAGGCGGTGGAATATTTTCGGAACAAAAGGGCATTAAAATTGGTAGAACATAACAACATGCTGATTGAGCTCATAGAGTTTTGCCTACTTAACAACATATTTTTGTTTCAGGGAGACCTCTATAGGCAGGTTTCGGGGACCGCGATGGGCACCTGCTTTGCCCCAGCTACGCAAATTTATTCGTGGGCTGGTGGGAGGAGCAGGTGGCATGGTCCCCTTCTAATGCCGAATGGACAGAGAATATAGTAACCTGGCTGTCAGAAGTAGTGCTGTCACGAGGCACGGCAGCAGAATTACGCTTTTTTCCCAATGCCCCTCGAAGATTTCCAGCAATACGTAATGCTTGATACACAATGCTATGAAACGCCAGGGGGGAAAGGGGATGGGACAGAGAAGAGACAGGCACACTCATCTGGTTCTTCTTTCCTGCTTCAGACGGCTTCCTTCGGCAATTCTTGTTCGCTAAGAAGGAAAAGGTTAACACTTAATTCCCAGCTATCTCCAAGCTCTCCCCACTCCTTGCCCATTAGTTCAAAACCTACCCTAAGGAGGTGTGACCCTGGCTCCTCTTCTGTCTGAGTGATACTTGTGATTGAATGCTGCAACTAAACAAAATATGTGCGTTTGTTTCCCTCCTGTTTTGTTTATCTTCTATATTAACTTCCTCTCTTTCTCACTCTCTCTTTTATTTCAGATTCCTCACCTCACGTTATCACTGCAGACGATGTAAGGATTCTCAGGTAAGTGTTTTTCTCTTGTTGTGCTTTATATATGCTGCCACTCGTGTTTTCACTGCTGACGCTGAATGAATACTCGGTAAGTGTTTGTCTTGCTACGCCTTATTATCTTTTCTTTTTCCTCTCTTGGTACGTAGTTCCTATTTTCCTAGATTTACTCCTATCCTTGCCCTTCCTTGCTTATGTCTTTTAATATCTCTGGCTTCTGAAAAATGTAGTTAAGAATAATCCTAGCTGCTTGTGCTGACTCTCATATCCTTCCTCTTAAAACGATAGTTGTCTCATTAGTTGCGCATACTATCCTCTAACACCAGAGCGCACTGGAGCGCTACTCTAAAATTTGCTCTGTTGCTTTTCTGCGCATGCCCAATACACGGAACAGTCTTACTTCAAATAGCGCTAACTCCTCTAGTCACTCTGATGATGTTGCTTCTCATCAAGTCTTCGCCCGCCGACTCCGCAGAAACTAAGGTCGACGTCTGTTCTCTCTTCCCAGTCAGGTGAAGTGCGCCACAGTGCGGGCTCAGCACCTGGACATACCAGATTGCTGCCGCACACTAGAGCGCGAACTCATTACCCTTGATGTCTGCCGCTGGCCGCCATCTTAGGGGCGATTATGAATCGCCTCCTCAACCTTGTTGGAGCCATCATTCTTTTAAAACAAGTTTTGCGAATGATTACACCCACAGTTTGTCTCTTCCTCTGCGGGAATTTAGCGATCCTGACAGTACCCTCCCTCAAAGTGGAATCTTCCGGCTTGGGCTTGTTCGGGAATTTCTTGTGAAAGTCTTTAACTAGTCTGGAAGCATGAACATCACTTGACAACTCCCACGACCTTTCCTCTGTTCCATAACCTTTCCAATCTAGCAAGTAATATAAACGCCCTTTGCGTACTTTTGCATCTAAAACCTGTTTCACCTCAAATTCCACTCCTTGCTCAGACTGAATTGGTCTAGGTGGTTTACTTCTCCGCAAGTCTTTTGATGCTTTCTTTAATAAAGAGACGGGAAATACTGGATACACTGGCAACCCTTTAGGTAATTTTAGCTGATAATTTAAGGTGCTTAATTTCTTCTCAATAAAATAGGGGCCTACAAATCGTGGTTGCAACTTCCTGTTTCCCTTGAGTTTTAAATTTTTAGTGTTTAGCCAAACTCTATCTCCTACTTGTAATTCTGGTCCCTGTCTTCACTTCTTGTTTGCATAATGCTTATAATTTTCTTTTGCCTTAGTCAAATTTTCTACAGCCAAACTATGTACTCTCGTCATATGCTCCACTAAATCGGTAACTGCTGGTACATCTGCTTCTTGAAAATTTAGGGATTGGTTAGGATGCCTCCCAGTGTTCAAATAAAAGGGAGAGAATCCTGTGGACACATTTTTTGCATTATTATGGGCAAACTCCGCCGCCCACAGATAATCTGGCCAGTCACCCTCTTGATCCAATAAACACAATCGAAGGTACTGTTCCAGTTCCTGATTTGTCCTCTCAGTTTGGCCATCCGTTTCTGGATGATAACTAGTTGAGTATCTGGACTCTATATTCAACCTCTCTGTGAAGGATCTCCAAAAATGAGAGAGAAACTGGGAGCCCCTGTCAGATATTAAGACCTTGGGTATTCCATGAGCTCGGACTATGTTTTGGCTAAAAATGTGTGCTAATGTCTTGGCAGTAGGTGTCCCTTTTAAAGGAATAAAATGTGCCATCTTAGTGAAAGCATCTACACAAACTAGAATCATATCAAACCCTTGACTTGATGGTAACTCGACAATTAAATCTAAGGTGACTGTGTGCCATTGATAGGGTGGGGTGGGCAGTGGCTGCAATAGACCCTTGGAAGCTTGTCTCTCAGTTTTTCCCTTTGCGCAAGTCTCACATGTGGCTACATATTGTCGTATATCCTTAATCATATTTGGCCACCAAAACCGTCGCCTGATCAGATCTTCCGTCTTCAAGATTCCTTTATGGCCTGCCAATATGTTATCGTGACATTCTTTTAAAGCCTTTTGTTGCATCTCAGGCGTGGGTAAATAAAGGGCTTTGTTATGGTACAATAAACCGCCACGAGTTTCTCGTTTGGAATCTTCCTTCAACCAAGCCTTCATTTCATCCTGAGTCACTGATGTCTGATCTTCTTTTTCCACAGACTCTTTTAAAACGACTCCTATCACTCTTTCTGTAGGTATGATCTCCTGTTCCTTGACATCGTCAGAAATTCCTTCCGTGCCCAATCGGGATAAGGCATCTGCCTTACCATTCTGGGAACCCGGCCGATAAGTTATGACTAAATCATAGTCGGCGAAATATAAAGACCAACGCAATTGTCTTGGTGTTAAGGTCTTAGCAGATCTCAAAAATTTTACATTTCGATGATCCGTGTAGACTGTGACCACATGTTTCGAACCCATCAGATAATGCCTTCATTCTTTAAACGCGTCTTTTATGGCCAATAGCTCCTTTTCAGTTATTGTATAGTTGACTTCTGCTGAAGTTAATTTCCTAGAACAAAAAGCCACTGGATGCAATTGCCCGGTAGTTTTATGTCTTTGGGACAATACTGCCCCTAACGCCAAATTCGAAGCGTCGGTTTCAACAAAAAATGGCTCCGAGGGATCTGGGTGAAGCAGGATGAGGGCTGTGGTGAAATCTTTTTTCAACTGGGTGAAGGTCTCCTCTGCCTCCTTTGTCCATTCAAACCTTGCTCCCTTTTTCAGTAACTTAGTTAAGGGAATTAAATTTTTAGAAAAATCTTGAATAAACCTCCGATAAAAGTTTGCAAAACCAATGAAGCTTTGAATTTCCTTCACTGATTTCGGAGATTCCCAATCAATCACTGCCTTGATCTTATTTTCATCCATGGTGATTCCACTTGGCGAGAGCACAAACCCCAGAAATTCCACAGTGGAGACATTAAATGCACATTTCTCCAATTTGACAAATAGACTGTTTTCTCGTAGTCTTTGTAGCACTCTTTTTACATGTAATTGGTGCTCCTCCACTGAGTTCGAATAGATCAGTATATCGTCGATATACACTATCGCATTCCGATCAATGAACTCTTTCAACACATCATTTATAAAATACTGAAATGCTGCTGGAGCATTACATAGGCCATAAGGCATCACTTGATACTCAAAGAGCCCATGCTTGGTACGGAAGGCCGTCTTCCATTCATCTCCCTCTCGAATTCTCACAAGATGATATGCTCCCTTTAAATCCAACTTGGTGTAAACTTGCGCTCCTTTCCCTTGATCTAGAAGGACTGAGATCAAAGGCAGAGGCTATCTGTTCTTAATTGTGATTCGATTTATTGCATTATAGTCTATGCAAGGTCTTAACTTCCCATTTTTCTCTGGGATAAAAAATAGTGGCGAAGAGCCAGGAGATTGTGACGGTCTAATAAATCAATTTTCTAGATAATTTTGCAAATATTCCTTCAGATGTGCATCTTCTCGTTCGGTTAAGGCATATATTCGACTACAAGGGAGATTGGAACCTGGTTCCAATTCAATTTTACAATCGAATTCTCTATGGGGCGGTAGTCTTTCAGCCTCCTTCTCATTAAATACATCTCGAAACTCTGAGTACTCCTCTGGCAATTCTGTTGTGGTTATTACACAAATTGTATCTTCTCTTTCGCTTAAATGAAACGCTGATGACTTCATCTGATCACTCTGGCATTTCCTATAACAATTTTCTTTACAATATTTTGAGTCCAGGACAATTGTCCGAGCTTCCCAATCTATAGCTGGGTTGTGTTCTGTCAGCCATGGCAAACCCAGTATCAGTTGAAACTGAGGAGCGTTGATTAGATTGAATTGCAAAATTTCACTATGTCCTTCCTCCGATTCCAACTCCACTGGTTCAGTGTGGCTCACTATGGGCCCGGAAGATAGATTTGTGCCATCGACAGCACAAACTGCTTCACTTCAATCCTTCTTTAGTGCTCTCAGACCAATTCTTTCTGCAAACTTCAAATCGCCAAAATTGCCCGTCGCTCCCGAATCGACCATTACTGTTACTTTTTTTTTTTTTTTTAAATCTGTTTATTAAGTAAAATAAAGTACATTTCGCAGTCATCTGTGAGCAGCATACAGAAGAACAAAACGTTATAACAACGTTACAGTTCCGGACAGAGTCACAAATTACAATGTGCACCTTGGAAACACGGTGCGCGCGCCGCAGCGGGCCCGCCGTAATAACAGCAGCGCAGCAGCCACCCTAACAATATACGTGGCGTGACCGAAATCACTCAGCATCAGTCGGCGTTGCCTCAGCAAGGAAACGTCTGAGCGGCTCCCAAATATCCTTCGGTTGGGATGAGGCGGGCAACTCCCCTGCATACAGTTCCAAGTTTTCCCTGCAATATACCATATCCGACAGCCACTTACTTAATTTTGGTTTAGCCACACTGTCCCACGTGAAAAGAGTGCGCCGTTTAGCCAGCAGAAGAGCGACCCTCGCAAATCTGCCCACCACGCCCTTCAGCTGAGGCACATGAGCCAGCAGACACACCTCAGGCACACATGGAAGCAGAGCCCCCGTCATATTGTGAATGTGAGTCAGTACCTCTCCCCAGTACCCAAACACTGGCACACAGCTCCAAGCGAGGTGCAGAAAATCCACATCTTCCTGCCCACATCGTCTACACTGAGCCGATTCCCTCAACCCCATTCTGTGCAGCCGGGCCGCGGTATAGTATATTTGATGAAGGAATTTAAAGTGGATAATTCGCAGGTTGCCATTGGGGGTCAGGCGGCCCGTCAGTTGACAAATCCGCTCCCATTCCGCACCCGTGAGCTGGGGATCTAGTATATCATTCCACTTTGCGAGACTGGCATCGGGGCCGCAAATCGTCTCCTCCTGCACAGCTCTGTACAGTTTAGTGATTAGTTTCTTCCTAGAGGGAGCCACCAACAGTAATTGCAGGGCCTTGAGCGTGGGTGGCTCAGCAGGGAAACAGAGGTAGTGAGCTTTCATGGCCCTTTTGAGACGGTGACAAGTGTACACAAACAAAGGCGTGGGGTTTTGTATGTAGGCTAGGTCACTCTGCTCTAGATAGTGTCCCTGCGTGTACAAATCTTGCATATGAGTGATACCAGCTTCTTTAAGCGATGTTAGAGGACCCGCCTCCCGCGTGACGGACAAGGCAGCGTGGTGCGCCAAGGGCAGTGCCGGCGCATATAGCGGCAGCCTTTGCGTCCTACGGCCTATCGCCTGCCAAGTCGCAATAGTCATGTCCAGTGTGTTAATTTCAGTGCGTGGCGTGTGCCAGGTAGTGTGCGTGAGCATACCTCGAAGTGGGGTGGGATGGGCGTCCCCATCCTCCACCGCCACATGCGGAATGAAGTTGTGTGGTCCATACCAAAAGTACGCATATTGCGCTTGTGCGCAGAGATAATACACGTAAAAGTCTGGCGCCGCGAATCCTCCTCTGTCGTACGACAAGGTCAGTGTTTTCCAGCTAATTCTAGGATGTCGTCCCCCCCAGATTAAGCGCAGTAGTTGGGTGCGCAGCAGTGTGAAAAATTGTTGAGTCAGTTTAATCGGTATATTGCAATATAAGTATAGAAAGCGTGGGAGGACAACCATTTTTATCACAGCGATGCGGTCTGCCAGGGACAGGGGGAGGCGCAGCCAGCCGTCTACCTGCCGCACCAGTGTGTCGTAAGCCCTACCGTAATTTTCCCTGATCACTACCTCGGGATCACGATGGACCCACACCCCGAGGTATTTTACTGGGTCTGTCGTCCAAATCAAGGGGTATTCCAGTTGGGGCTGGGACGTAATCGTCGTAAGTGGAATGACAACTGACTTGTCCCAGTTAATCGTGAGGCCAGAGTACCAACCAAATTTAATGTATTCCCGAAGGAC
This sequence comes from Triturus cristatus, assembly GCF_964204655.1. Taxonomy (NCBI): domain Eukaryota; kingdom Metazoa; phylum Chordata; class Amphibia; order Caudata; family Salamandridae; genus Triturus; species Triturus cristatus. The sequence continues at coordinate 593,090,563 of NC_140583.1, read as the reverse complement.
CGGAGCTAAATGCGTTTGGGGATGTCTGATGAACAAAACCATGTCGTCAGCGTACATTGATATTCCAACTGGCCGGTGATAAAAATTGAGGGCGGATTCCCGGTGACATTGCCGAATCTTACAACCCAGTGGTTCGAGAACAAGGGCGAACAGCAACGGGGACAACGGGCACCCCTGCCTCGTACCCCTTGCAATTCGAAAAGGCCCAGACGTGTGGTTACCCACGCGCACCACCGCCGATATGTCCGTGTATAAGAGCCGAATCCACTGCATCATGACCTCTGGGAAACCCATCTTACGTAGTATGTAAAACATATAGTGCCATTCTACGGAGTCGAAGGCTTTAGCCGCGTCCAACATGACAGCAGCCGCCGGCAACTCGGGATTAAGGATATGGAACATGGAGAAAATAGTCCGCAGATTGTGAGAAGTGGACCGTTCCGGTATAAACCCGGACTGATCGGGGAGCACTAGCCGGATCATTAGCGGCTGCAGTTTTGTGGCCAGAATCTTAGCAAATATTTTTGCGTCCAGATTAATCAGTGATAGGGGATGATAGGAGTCGCAACTGGAGGGCGGCTTATCCTTTTTAAGGAGAGTGATGATCATGGCCTGTCGCAGAGACGGGGCAAGACGCCAGCCTCGTGCGCCTCAGCATAGAGTTCCAGTAAATGTGGGGCAAGTAGGTCGACGTAAGTCTTGTAGAATTCGGCCGACAGGCCGTCAGGCCCGGGGGCCTTTTTATTGGGAAGAGAGATAATAGCGTCTCGGACATCCTGCACATCTATAGGCATTGATAGGTATTCCCGATGTGAGTCGGAGAGCCACGCACATGCTATGTCCGATAAATAATCCGTCAGGGCCGATCCGTCCACCTCCCCCTGTGTCGTATAAAGTGTCTGATAGCAATCTTTAAATTGATCTACAATGGCCTGCGGCGTGAAATGCTCCGTCCCAGCAGCATCCACAATCCTGTCAATCTGCTGATGATTTGCTCGAAATTGTAATTTAGCGGCCAGATTCCCGCCAGGTCGCCCCCCCTCACCATACGCCCTAGCCACATGTCTTTTCCCCCTGTATTTTACTTCTGTATCTGCCCATTTATCATATTCCACGAGCAACTCTTGTATTCGTGCCAACGTGGCAGTAGATGGCGCTGCATAGTATTCCCTCTCCAGCCCAGCAAGAGCCGTCTCAGTTTTAGCAAGCTGCCCCCGTATGTCTTTCAGAATACCTGCGGTGGTGCCAATGCAGACCCTCCGAAATGTCACTTTGAACGCCTCCCAGAGAGACGCCTGGCTAGCCACGGAGCCCACGTTTTCAGTGAAATAGTTGACTATGGCCTCCCTAATAGTGTCCGTGTATAGCGGGTCTCGCAGCGCCTCCGCGCGAAAGCGCCATGTGAAGGGGCGGTGGGGGCACGCCGGAATCCGCAGGTGCAGAAGTACGGGGCTGTGATCCGATAGTGTGCATGGCAGGTTGAGTACATCGAGCACCCATCTGTTTGTCTCCTCCCCCAACAACCAATAGTCCAGTCGGGACCAGCTATTGTGGGCAGGTGTGATGTGCGTGCCTATGCAAGCCCGTTCATTCCTCAACCGCCAGACATCCACCAGTCCCAACTCCCCCATTGCCTCCCGAACACACTGAGCCACTCGAAACGTGCGAGCACCCGCCGGATTTGATTTGTCAACCTGTGGATTTAGATGTGTGTTGAGGTCACCCCCCCAGAGTACCGCCGCATCCGGCCAGGAGCGCACCGTAGCGAGCATCTGCGTAAAGGGGGACGGATCATCCACCACCGGACCATACATATTGAGAATCGTAATATAGGTCATGCCTAGTCTGCCCTGTACCGCCGCCCAGCGCCCCTCTGAGTCAGTAGATGTTCGCACAGGGAGGAAAGGGACACCCTTTTTAACCAGTATAACCACCCCTCGCGCATAAGCTGAGTAGGAAGAAGCAAGCCGAAACCCCGCCCACCCGCACGCCATCGCGGCCTCAGTGTGTTTAGTGAGGTGCGTCTCCTGCAGCAACGCCACCTGGATATTGTGCCTATCTAAGTAGTGCAGGACATGTCTTATTTTCTTTGGGGTGTTAAGCCCGCGGACATTCCAGGTTAAGCATCTGTATTCGTCACCCATTTTCTTCAAGTAGTGGCCCCACTGCCAACCCAGCTGTCACCCCCCACACCGCAGCACCACACGCACCTCGCGCCATCATCCAAGCACATGCTCCAAGCTCATACCCCTCTTGCATCCGGAACTGTATTGAACCCCCGCCCTCCACCCACTTCAGCAGCCCAACTTTGCCAAAGACAGACCCCGACAATAAACAACATAATATAAAAACAAAACCAAAAACAAACCCATTGCACAACAATGAGAAAGAAAGGTGGGGAGCACCCATTGGGGGGAACGTAGCGGCCGTAAACACCTCCCAGTCTTTTGGGGAGGGGGCCGCCATTCTGTGTCTAATACTCCCAACGATTAGCCCACCACCCGAGGCACCATGTGTCCGCCCAGCGTGCGGCTTAGGCTTCCCAGTCGCAGCACAACAGCATCGCCACGAGGGAAACAGTCAATGAGACCCAGTAGTGCATCGCGCGCCATGATAGCAAAGGGGTGAAAGTACATGCAGGTGACATCTAGTCGGCCCCTGGACCAGCAACGGCCACATGCCTGAGCAACAACACACAGCAATAGCCGACAGGGAGCCGCAGGAGAGACAGCACAAGTGCAGCACATTAGCGCAGCAAACAACAGATAGAAGTCAGCAGTCACGCAACCCAAGGCAACCACGTAGGATGCAAGTCGAGCAGGCCTCAATGTGGACCCAGCAGTGATTTAGTGGAGAGGTGAAACCACAATCAATCATCAATCTCGGAGGTGGGAGCGGAGTGCTGTTGCCTCTTCCTCAGTGATCTAGCATGGTCCATAGCCGATTTCGGGCTAGTGAATATTTTAGCTGCGTCATCATTGCCGATACGGAGACGCGCCGGATATAGCATCGCATAAGGGATTCGATCTTTCATGAGCAGCTTTTTGACCCCTAGAAATTCTTTACGGGCTGCTTGGACCGCGGCAGTGAAGTCAGGGAAAAAGGAGAGGACATTGCCTTGGTAGTTAATTGTGCCTTTCTGACGAGTGATACGAAGCAGTGTGTCCCTGTCCCTAAAGTTCAACAGTCTAGCTATAATGGGGCGCGGTGCAGCGCCCGGTGGCGGACGCGCATTCAGGGACCTATGGGCGCGCTCAACGGCAAACATGGCTGAGAGGTTCATGGGCTCACAGATGTCCCGTATCATGGTCTCGATGTAGTCCTCAAATCTGTCTACATTCGTGGATTCCGGCAGACCCAAAATCCGTACGTTATTGCGCCGAGAGCGCGCTTCAATATCCTCGTTCTTGGCCTGTATCACTGCCAGCAGCTTCGCCATGTCCGCAGTCTTGTCGGAGACCTGCCTGAGACCATCCTCGTTATCCGAAATGCGCTGCTCCGCCTCGCCCAAGCGCACCCCCTGCCTGTCCAGCTTGGCGGAAATGGAGTTCATGCGACCACTGAGGGCCTCTATCTTGCCATCTATAGATTGTAGGCTGGCTTGAATTGCCGACAGCGTTTTCTCCAAGGCTGTGGGGGCCGGCGTGGTAGACTCCAACTCCGAGTCTCAAGTCAAGGAGTGCGACGACTTGCCCCCTTTGCGCGTCTCAAACGTGAGCCGCGGTTGAGTTTTGTCCGGCTTGCCCATGGTCGCCTCCTAGCCCTCACTGATCCGGACACGAAAGGGACCGTAGGGCAAACAGGGGATGGAGGCGTGCCCCCAGGCCAGCAAGGAGCAGAGTACCAGGCGATGGCAGGATCCAACCAGGGGGGGAGGGAAGCAGCGTCCGCCGTCCGCGATCGCCTCGAGGGGGGACCCACGCGGCACACACCACACAGAGCCAGCAGGCCCCCGCTCCACCAACTCACTCGAGCAGCGTCGCAGGCCTCGTCGCCACTAGTAGGGAGCTCGCCTCCAGGTGTCCCTCAAAGGTCCCACGACGATCCAGCGCTACCTGCCACAGTTCAGTCCCCCAGGCAGAGGTCCGCACCCTGCAGCGTGTGTTTCCAGCCTCCAGGGCAGTCACCCAGGCCTCCTCAGCTCAGCACTAGGCAGTTTACTCAGGACCCCGCGGGGGGGGGGGAGGGGATCCGCCGCCGAGCCGACAGCTCGTGGACCTCTCGTCGCAGCACAGTCAGTCTCCACGTCCGCCAATCCACCTCTCCTTCCCCAGGCCCCCACAGCCCACAACGGTCCGCAGTCAGCGTAGGCGCCCAGGCACTTGTACACCAGCACTGGGCAGTCCAGGTCAGACACGGGGGGGGGAGCGCGCCACCGGCCACAGGGCCTACTCACCCGTCCGAAGCCGGCAGCTCGCGTGTACACCGCACCGCTCGCCCCACCTCCGCGCTCGCCTAGCCACCACTCGTCTCCTCCGCCGCTGAAGGCAGCGTCAGGCAGCTCCAGCGGCGAGCGTCAGGTAGCTCCAGCGTCGACACCGCTCGCCACCGCCACTCTCCTCCGACAATTTCCGCACGGGCACCAGACAGGCAGCACGGGTGGGCACCAGCGCGATGTCGATCCTCGCCGCTCCGACTCCTCCGCACTCCAAAATGGCGCCCTCGCCAAGCGCAGCGCCTCAATCATGGCCACAGACCATGGAGCCGCACAGGAACCTCAGCCTCCGCAAGCGCCCGATCCGGGGCCTCGAGCCTGTACCTTGGCGCTCGGTGATGGGCGTCTAGAGAGCAGGATAATGCAGGATATTGGAGGCGGCCGGCGGAGCAGCACTACAGTGCGGCCATCTTGCCTCGCGCCAAGCCACGCCCCCCGACCATTACTGTTACTTGAGTCCATTTTCTCTCCCTGAATCGTAGGGTCATCATCAATACTAGATGTGGGGAAGCCGACTGTAAGGTGTTTGCCAGGGCATGCATTTCTGGAGTTGTTTCTGCTTTCGCAACCACCAGTCCAACTCCGCTCACTGGTGGTGCTGGGCGTTTTCCGCCTGTGTTTGCCGTGGCTTCTTCAGACAATTGCGAACAAAATGTCCACTGCCGCCACAATAGAGACATAATTTGTTTGCCCTCCGTTTCTCTTTTTCCTCTTTAGTAAGGGGGCCTCGAATTGTTCCAATTTGCATTGGTTCTCCCCCACGGGCTGTTTCATTTTCTTTGACACTTTCAACTCTGGCTCGATCAAATTTTGGAACACTAGAACAAAACTCTTTTTTCTTCTCACCTCTTCTCTCGCTCTGTCGAAAATCGATTTCTAGTACCAAATCGACTAAGGCCGAAATCTCTGAAGGTCTGTTCTTGCGCCAAGGCGTCCTTTAATTCGTCTTTTAATCCTTGATAAAACACGGCTGCTCTCTTGTTTTCTGGCCACTCTGTTTCTACCACTAGTTTGTTAAACTGGGCCAAGTAAGATATTAAGTCACGATTGTCCTGTCTAATCTCCAATAGTTCGTTGTCTGTGGCTTGCGTAGCCCTTCGCCTGTCGAAGATTCGTAGAAACGATTTTTTGAATTCATCTAGGTCATATAAGATAGGATCATTTCTGGTCACCAGGGGCATTGACCACGAAGCTGCATCTCCACTCAAATATGATAGGATAAAAGCCACTCGAGACTGCGCATCGGGAAAGACTGCTGGACACCACATAAAATGTAAGGTACATTGTGTCAGAAAAACCTGCGCCTTCTGTGGGTCTCCATTAAAGCGCTCGGGCGGGGCCAAGGGTATCACAGGAGATAGGGAATGAATTACTTGAGTGGTAATTTTTGGTTGAGGAACAGAGGCATCGCTTGTAATTTCTTCCTGAGAGGCCGAATATTTTAAACTGGGTCCTGACACTAGACTACCCATCTTAACGGCCAAATCTGCAGTCTCTTTCTTAAGCTCTCTGTTTTCCTCTCTAACTAAGACTAATTCTCTTTGAATACTTTCTAGTACTTCACCTAGCTTTTTAAAATCTAGACCCTCTGCCATTCTGCTCAGGTGCTAATTTTCTCGTGGGCACTTCACTCTGTCAGAAGTAGTGCTGTCACGAGGCACGGGAGCAGAATGACGATTTTTTCCCAATGCCCCTCCAAGATTTCCAGCAATACGTAATGCTTGATACACAATGCTATGAAACCCCAGGGGGGAAAGGGGATGGGACAGAGAAGAGACAGGCACACTCGTCTGGTTCTTCTTTCCTGCTTCAGACGGCTTCCTTCGGCAATTCTTGTTCGCTAAGAAGGAAAAGGTTAACACTTAATTCCCAGCTATCTCCAAGCTCTCCCCACTCCTTGCCCATTAGTTCAAAACCTACTCTAAGGAGGTGTGACCCTGGCTCCTCTTCTGTCTGAGTGATACTTGTGATTGAATGCTGCAACTAAACAAAATATGTGCGTTAGTTTCCCTCCTGTTTTGTTTATCTTCTATATTAACTTCCTCTCTTTCTCACTCTCTCTTATATTTCAGATTCCTCACCTCACGTTATCACTGCAGACGATGTAAGGATTCTCAGGTAAGTGTTTTTCTCTTGTTGTGCTTTATATATGCTGCCACTCGTGTTTTCACTGCTGACGCTGAATGAATACTCGGTAAGTGTTTGTCTTGCTACGCCTTATTATCTTTTCTTTTTCCTCTCTTGGTATGTAGTTCCTATTTTCCTAGATTTACTCCTATCCTTGCCCTTCCTTGCTTATGTCTTTTAATATCTCTGGCTTCTGAAAAATGTAGTTACGAATAATCCTAGCTGCTTGTGCTGATTCTCATATCCTTCCTCTTAAAACGATAGTTGTCTCACTAGTTGCGCATACTATCCTCTAACACCAGAGCGCACTGGAGCGCTACTCTAAAATTTGCTCTGTTGCTTTTCTGCGCATGCCCAATACACGGACAAGTCTTACTTCAAATAGCGCTAACTCCTCTAGTCACTCTGATAATGTGTCTTCGCCCGCCGACTCCGCAGAAACTGAGGTCGACGTCTGTTCTCTCTTCCCAGTCAGGTGAAGTGCGCCACAGTGCGGGCTCAGCACCTGGACATACCAGATTGCTGCCGCACACTAGAGCGCGAACTCATTACTCTTGATGTCTGCCGCTGGCCGCCATCTTAGGGGCGATTATGAATCGCCTCCTCAACCTTGTTGGAGCCATCATTCTTTTAAAACAAGTTTTGCGGATGAGTACACCCACAGTTTGTCTCTTCCTCTGCGGGAATTTAGCGATCCTGACACTGGCACAGATACATTGACGACCTCTTCCTAGTTTGGAAGGGGTTGGTTAACAACGCAAAAGATTATATTGAACATCTTAATAAGAACAATGTTAACCTACACTTTATAGGCGAGATACGTTCAGTGGCAGTGAACTATCTCGATCTTGAAGTCAAGATACAAGATGACAAGATCACAGCTGCCCTATATTTGAAGCCGACTGCGGGTAATAGCATATTACATGCTACGAGCAGTCATCCAGTTAAACTGAAAAACAGTATACCATATGGGGAATTTTTGCGTCTTAAACGCAACTGCTCCAGGGAATGTGATTTCGTAAACACAGCTAGAGATAGCCTTGAGAGATTTGCAGCCAGAGGTTACAATCCAGCCTTACTACAGAATACATTGAAAAGAGTGAGTAAGATACCTAGAGAAAAACTATTAGGTGACAATAAGAATGAAAGAAAGAATGAGGAGGGTAAATTCCGTTAAATCACAACTTATTCTGAGGATACTGATTCCCTAAGAAATATCTTCCGTAAGAACTGGCACGTTTTGAGAACGGATTTAATCATTGGGATGGATATCCCACAGGTTCCATTAATGACCTTTAAGAAAGCTAGTTCACTCAGAGATAAACTGGTCCATAGTCATTTAGATAATTTCACAATGAAGCAAGGCACATTGAGTGAGATGAAGGGTTTCTACCCTTGTGGCAAATGTAAGGCCTGTGCATTTAGTAAAAAAGTATTGAGCTATGAAATCAAAGGGATGAAGAAACGTAAAACTATAAACAAATTTATGACATGCCAAACTACACTTTTGGTTTACTGCCTGATGTGCCCTTGTAAGCTAAGGTATATCGGTAGTACCATACATGGTGTAAAGATAAGGGTCTTAGAGCACATGCGTGCAATCACTAATAAGGATATGAGTTATCCACTGGCGAGGCACTTTGCTATAAAACATAATAGCAATAGGAACCTACTCCAATATTTTGGGCTAGATCATGTACCACTCCACATTAGAGGTGGGGATAGAGTGCTTAAATTCAGAAGATTGGAGTCAAGGTTCATAATTGATTTACAAACAAAAACTCCAAATGGCATGAACAGTGGTGAGGAGTTAACAGTACACCTAGGGATCTAGGATACTTACCGATACAATGCAACTCCTAATGAGAAATATGACATTGTAAATCTCTGAAACTTCTTAAACTGGTAAAACATAGATGGGTTTTAATTAGCCGATACACGGCCAGATTGAAGAGCATGATGAAGGACAGGGCGGTTCAGTACAGGGGAACCGCCATTATCCGATCCACGGCAAGATCTGCAAAAAATGAGGCGCAAGAAGCTTTAATTATGAAATTAAGATATGCACAATAGCATATAAATTTGGTAAAATATCGATATAATGTAATATTTGTTATTTGATATCAATTATGACAATGAAATGTCTATTAATGTGTATATAATACAATTGTAATTACCATGTATATGTTTAATGCGGCTCTTGCACACTCTAAGATGGCGCCCAAATTTTAGGGGCGGAATGGTCCCTCTTCGCTCGCACTTCCCAGAAATGTGATATTTAAAAAATTGGGCCGCGCTATGCAAATTGTAAACACACTGACGAAGGGAGAACCCGAAACGCGTCTGTGAAGCGCTACGGAATAAACTGGCCAACACACAAAAACCCGTGAGTGCTGCTGCTCTCTTCCCGGATGGGAGAGAGGGACTCTGGAGCAGGATATATATACTATAACTCGCGCGCCCGCAATCCTGCTCATGACGTCACATATTACATCACTCATGACATGGTCAGTGGCATCACTCATGAGATAACTGATGACATCATCCTTGTGATAGAGTGGCGGTCGCGCGAGTTATAGTTATCTCAATTAACTATAACGGGGGAATTTCATTGGTTTTTTGCGAGTGAAATATCCACCTAACTATAACATGTGTCAAACCTATGGTTTTTTAAGTGAATATATATATACATACATATATATGTGTATGTATATATATATATATACATATATATATATCTTCACTGAAAAAACCATAGGTTTCACACACGTTATAGTTAGGAATTAGCATTTAAAAAACCTTGCAAATTCACTTAAAAAACCATAGGTTTCACACATGTTATAGTTAGGTGGATATTTCACTCGTAAAAAACCAATGAAATTCCCCCGTTATAGTTAGTTGAGATAACTATAACTCGTGCGACCGCCACTCTATCACAAGGATGATGTCATCAGTGATGTTATGAGTGATGCCATTGACCATGTCATGAGTGATGTAATATGTAACTATAACATGTGTGAAACCTATGGTTTTTTAAGTGAATTTGCAAGGTTTTTTAAATGCTAATTCCTAACTATAACGTGTTTGAAACCTATGGTTTTTTCAGTGAATTTGTATGGTTTTTTAAATGCTAAGTTATGTATGTATTATTATTTTTTTTATATATTATTTTTTCAATAAACTACGTATTAAACATTTTTTTTTTATGGTTTTTCACCATGCGCGCACGGTGCGCGCACCCCCGCGATTTAAAAAAAAAAAAATTTAAATGTTTTTTTCTGCCTTCGGGGTCCTTCAGGGACCCCCTGACCAAGGCTAGGGGGTCAGGAACTCTCTACCCTGCCCCCTTTTCACGTTCGCCACCTTCCTTTTCCACTCTCGCACTGAAAACAAACAAAATGGCGGCCGACACTTCCTGATTTCGACCGATTCGAACGTTGACTGTCATGTAACAACCAATCAGAATTACGCTCGCACACGTTAGGGTGCTCGCACGGTGCGCGCACATGCGCGGCTATAGATATGTATGTGCTTTTTACTGCAATTTTCTCTGGAACTACTGAACAGATTGACTCCATATATGCAAAAGGCACTTCCCTGACCTGAGGACTACCTCTCTGCCAAATTTCAAGCAATTCTGTTCAGCCGTTCGGGCTGTACCTTCGACTAAACGTCCTATGGGAAAATGCATGGAGTAAACGCGTTTTGGGACCCCCCTTTTTTCTCGGCCCCCACATGACGAATCCCCCCGAGACTTTCAGGGTAGGAGCTGAGCAAAGCGCCCCATTAGTTTGAAAATTTCGCGAAGATTCGTCAACCGGCGCCAAAGTTATTCAAAATAGAATTTTGAGATTTCCTATGGAAACACGGTCCTAACCGCCAGTAGATACTATATATGTATATATATCTATATCTATATATATATATATTCACTGAAAAAACCATAGGTTTCAGGGGTGTTATAGTTAGCTGGACTTTTCACTTGTACAAAACCATTGAAATTCCCCCGTTATAGTTAGTTCAGCTAACTATAACTCGCGCGCCCGCAATGCACTGCTGATGACGTCACATATTACATCACTCATGACATGGTCAGTGACATCACTCATGACATCACTGATGACATCTCAAATGACATCACTGATGACATCACTGATGACATCATCCAGTGAATGTGTGTTTTTCTGAAAATTAAATATGTTTCATATATGTATACCTCAAGGTCGATGGAAGAATAAATGGGTATATAAGTGTCTAAATGGATGATTTGTTTTTGAAAAATTGATTGTGTAACTGACTGATTAAGTGTATCATAGTGAATACATGGCTTAGTGAGTAATGTTTAAATATGTAAATATCTGTATCAGCCTCTCACTTTGTGTATAAGTGGCTGCATGGGTTGGTGAGTAGCTACATGGGTGTCTATATAGGTTATTAGTTGGTTTTTTGAGTATCAGTCTGAGTGTCTGCATGGTTCGGTGGGGGGTATTACGTAGTGCATAGGTGCATGAATGAGTGACTCACTGTTTGTATGGGTTGAACACAGCATGTGTGCAGGACTGTATGGGTGGATGAGTGTGTGTATGGGTGTGTTAGTGAGTGAATGACTGTCTCAATAGTGTCTTTATGAGTAACTACATATGTTTTAAACTAGTATATGTGACTATTGGTGTATATATGTGAGTATATGTGAGAGTGAGAGATTGAAAGAGTTCCTGTATGAATAAGTATGTGTTTCTTTAAGTGATTGTTTAAAAGACTAAGTATGTGTAAGTTTCCGTAGAAGTAAGTATGGTGGTGTGTGTATAACTGTATATGCAAGTAAATGTATGTTTGATTCTTTATTAGCATGAGTGACTATGTGTGTGAGTAACTCTATGGATGAGTGGCATTGTGTAACAGGATGTATAGGTGTATGAGTACATATGATGAGTGAGTACATGTATGAGTGACTGTATAGGACTGTTGGTGAATGAGTGGATGTGTATGTGGATCTTAGAATTACTGAAGAGGTTGTTGTAACTGGTATTGGTATGTCCATTGTTTTGAAAATTTTAGTCTCTATTTTTGAATGTGTGTATCAAAGGTTATATTAGGGTGAGAGGAGGTCTGCCACTCTATCACAAGGATGATGTCATCAGTGATGTCATCAGTGATGTCATTTGAGATGTCATCAGTGATGTCATGAGTGATGTCACTGACCATGTCATGAGTGATGTAATATGTGACGTCATCAGCAGTGCATTGCGGGCGCGCGAGTTATAGTTAGCTGAACTAACTATAACGGGGGAATTTCAATGGTTTTGTACAAGTGAAAAGTCCAGCTAACTATAACACCCCTGAAACCTATGGTTTTTTCAGTGAATTTCTGAGGTTTTTTAAATGCTAATTCCTAACTATAACGTGCCTGAAACCTATGGTTTTTTCTGTGAATTTCAAAGGTTTTTTAAATGCTAATTTCTAACTATGCCTACAGAGATAGGACATGTGAAGAAAGAAGAAAAAATGCACAGAAAGAAACAAAAGAAGTGCAGAAAGAAGCAACAGAAGTCCTCAAATACGAAGATAAGTGCAGGAAGAAGGATAACGTGCAGAAAGAACAAAAAGAAGAGCAGAAAGAAGCCTTGTTGCAATATCATCCTGTACCCTCAACTTTTTCAGACGGATACTGGTGGTAACTGAGTCTGACTAACCAGTCCTAGAGCCAGTGCTATGTTAAAAGACACTTAGAATACAGTGAAAACACCTACATACACTAGGGAACATTATGCGTTGGGGTCCCCCTGTGATTAGCATGACCTCCTCTGTAAGCCCCTAGTATATAATAGGGCATGGGGATTAAAACTACCTCTTAAAACAGGCCACAGGGCGTTTTTGCACACGTTAACTCAGGCCCCGTCCCCTCCATTCACCACTGTGTAAACACGCCCTGTGTCCATTTTTAGTTGGGAGATTAAGTTCATTTGAATCCTGAGGGTCCCTAGGGTCCAACTAGCCCACTAGGTACCTCCAGTAAGTGCCACAGAGCTGCGTTGCAGAGAGGTGTAAAAAGTGGCACGGCCTGGACCACCTCTCTGCAATGCAGCTCAGTGGCGCTTACTGGAAGCACTTGGTGGGCTAGTTAGCCCCCAGGGGCCCTCAGTATTGAAGGGAAATTATATCCCCAATTTAAAACGTGCCATAGTGCGTGTTTGCACACGTCACCTCAGGCCCCGTCCCCTCCCTTCACCACTGTGTAAACGCGCCCTGTGGCTGTTCTAAGTTGAGAGATTAAGTCCCCTTGAATCCTAAGGGTCCCTAGGGTCAAACTAGACCACTAGGTACCTCCAGTAAGCGCCACAGAGCTGCGTTGCAGAGAGGTGTAAAAAGGGGCTTGGCCTCAGAACACCTGGCTGCAGCGCAGCTCCCTGGTGCATACTGGAGATGCCTGTTGGGGGCGCGTTTGCAGAGTGCTGCACGGAGGGGGCATGGCCTCCGGCACGATGCCAGTCTTTTATTTATTTTAGTTTTTTAAGAAGGGGGGCTGTTTGGTTCCCCTTCTTATTCTAATTTATTGGCCCTGATGACCCCATCCCCCAGGGCCAGTCTCCTAATTATATTTTTTTGACCCCAATCCCCAGGGCCGGCCACTGTTTTTTATTATTTTTAAAAAATATATATTTATAGACAAACCTAGGACATGCTGGACAAACCGTACGTACCTATCACCATGACGATTTGCGTGATATTCATTAAAAGGCGACTATGCATGCAATGAATCCACGTGGAATGTATTTACACCACTAGTGAAGCTCTGACATGTCTGATGCCCTACCGTGCCTTATCCTGGTAGACACCCTTGTCGTTTATTTATACAAACATGGGTAGCTATTGACGGGCACATTTAATACACATGCACACCAAGCCATTCAAAGGGGATTCGACAAAAATTCGACCAAAACTATGCAAGAAACCCCCCTCACGGTTAATAAAACACACATCCACTGCCGGATGTGTAATACTTTTTATTTTACTCTCTGGAAAGGGGACGAACATCACTTGAGAGTCACAGCGTGCTCCTGACAGAGCCCAATGCTGTGTTACACCCACCATTGCCTGCCGAGTGCCACACACCTCTGTGTTGTATTCCACTAGCTAGTGCATATGCTATGACACTCTCTAGCCCATATGCACTGTAACACCACCCCGTGAATATGTCATGCCACACTTGTCTTTGCACGGGTTATATTGCCCCATCTAACGTGCCTTTCTCGATGCCTATGTTATAACGCACAGTGCTATGCCATACATATTACAATCTGGGATCCATATCTTTGTCACAGTGCATATGCAACGTTACACTCCCCAGCACATATTTTATATTACAACTTTAGAGACTAGTTAGGTTACACAACACTGCCCTGTGCATATTACACTCCAAGGCGCATATCGCATAGCACACGCTAGTGCCTGTGCTATCTCGCGCTCTCCAATGAATCTGTCATTGCGCACAATGTATTGCATATTATATTTCACGCCCGGTTCATCTTATATCACACTTTTTGGTGCATAGTTTATACCATACACTATATCTAGTTTTCATTTTCAATCGTGCTCTCAGGACTATGTTCTATATAACACTGTGTTCACCTACCCTTTTCACGGGCATTACATTTTGCGATAGGGGGTGGAGGGTCAGGGGGTGTTTCTGCCAAGTGAGCCCGGAGTCACAGTCACAAACGTCCTCTTCTTCCTGAATAAAAGTGAGATTATGCTGCATACTTGTTCATATTTTAAGTAGTTCGCACAGACACAATGTTTTAAAAACAATAAAGTTCCTAATACCCGCCTTCTCTGAACAGTTAGCTTGCTGCCCCATCCCCTTCCTCCCTATCCTCTGTTGTGTGAATCCATGGACTAGCCTCCTCCCTCCTGCCATGCATGGTCTGATGTGCTGCCACTGCCCTCAATTTAGTATGATGTACCAGTCCACTCCTCCTGCCCTCCATTGCCCAATTCTATGCCCCATCATTGACCTCCTGCTTAAACTCTGTGCTTAGCTTGCTGCCCCTATTCTCCTTCCCCCTGCCCTCCGATGTCTTTGTGCATGCCCCTGCTCCATCCTTTTTGCCCACCATGTCCCATGGACCTGCCACTCCTATCTACTCTGAGTGTTCTGTTGAGCTGCCACTCCCCTCCCACCTGCCTAGCATTGTCAGATGACTGTAACCTGTCCCTGCCACCTCCACCCTGCCTGTCCACATGCCATGCCCCTATCCTCTTCCTCCTGTCCTACATGGTCCATTGTACTGCCACACCCTTCTGCCCTCCCTGGTCTGTTGTGCTGCAACTGCTCCTCCTGCCTGCCCCGTGTGGTCTGTTGTGAGGTCCCTTCCCCTGAACTTTCTTGTCTGTGCACAGGTCCTGACCCTCCCTTCTATCCTCCATCGTCCTGTGTGCATGCCCCTCCACCCTCCTTCTTGCCCATCATAGCCATTGTGCTGCCACTAACCCTCCCACTTGCCATGCATGGTCTTCTGTGCTGCCATGGCCCCTCCCACCTTCCCTGTGTGGTCAGTTAGCTGCCCCTGACCCCCTCCCACCTTCCCTCCATGGTCTGTGTGTATGCCATCACAGTCTCACTGTTGCTCTTCATGGTGTGTCTTGCTTCTAGTGCCCATCCTGCCTGACCTCCATGGCTATCTTGCTGCTCCTGCCCTGCCCCCTTGCCCCCAGCCCTACTCCCTCCCTCCTGGCTTGTCTGTTCCATTGTAATGCCCCTGATCCGTCCCTCCTGCCCTTTATGGTCTGTTATGCTGCAGCTTTCTCTCCTGTCTGTCCATTATGGTCAGCTAGCTACCATTGCCTCTTGCCCCTCTGTTCTCTGTTGTCCATGTGCATGGTCCTGTCCCCTCCCTCTTGCTTTCTATGGATTGTTGTGCTGCACTCCCGTCCTGCATGTCCTGTGTGGTGTATTGTGCTGCTGCAAACCCTGATGCCTGCCCTGCAGGGTCAGTTTGGTGCACCTCTCCATGTCCCTCCTGTCCTCTGTTATCCAAGTCCATGTCCCTATCCCATTTCCTTCCATGATCCAATGTACCATACTTGCGAACATTTTGAACTTGGTAAGAGGGAGATTTTGAAAAAAAACTGGGGTATTGATTTTCCCCTTTGAGTTACATTGAAAAAGAGGATATTGTAGACAGGAGACAGATCAAATAAAGCCCATTTGAGCTTAAAAACATTGGACGTTTCCTGGCTGAATCGGGTCTGTTGGCATGTATGGTTGTACTACCATTGCCTCTTCCTTCTGCCCACAATGGTCTATTACATTGCCACAGCCTTGAAGGAGGGTAGATTTTGTATCACAGGGGGCCCCTGGCCCGTTCTGTCCACACCTGAAGTATGAGACCCTTGTCCTTGCCCTGCCAGCTGCATTTGTAGGCCGTATTAAATTGACCAGCGGGTCCTGTGTTGCTATATAATTATCCTGAGACATCCTTACCACTCAGCCAGCATAAAACCCCTGTGTAGGCCCTTCTGTTCAATATGTAGGCCTCTTTGTTAAATTGACCATAGCTCTGCAATTTTAGTGTATAGCAGTCTGAAGGCAGGTCTGCGAGGCCTTCTGATCCAAACTAGTAGCCCCCACCCTACCCGAGTGCTCCGTGCTCGGTATCAAAGTTCAACATCCCCCTGAAGCTGTCGACATACAGTAGGCTGCATCCTGGACTGGTACTTGCTTCCTGGGCAGGTTTCCCGCTTTTAATACATGAATATATTGAATTCCCGTACAATACCCATTATTTTCTGCTTGCTCTATGGAACTTACGATAAGCGATTGGCCTGAGAGACTGACCTTTTCACCCAGTCCATTGTCAGCATTAAGTGGGTAAATGACGAAATGTCTGGTAAAATCTGCAGACGAAGCTTTTGGGTAGCATACGTAGGTAGATGTAGCGTGCAAAGGAGCCCACAAAATGATATAATAAGGGAGCACCCACAGATATCGACGGACTACCTCGCCGTCTGTATGTAGGTTAACAGGCAGTGCAGGTTTTCCCCAAGAGCTGGGAGCTCTTGTCTTCCTTTGCTTAAAATGTCTTGCTCTGCTTTGCTTGAAGTATCTTATTCTATTTTACCTATATGAAATGTCATGTTATGTTTAACCATTGTTCTCTTTACTTTTGCATTTAAAAGATTTTGTATTGTAATTGCAGGAATGCTTGCTCTAAGAGTAAACGTGAGTGTTCCTAGGTAACATTTTCCTTGGTGTAACTTGTTTCTCATGATGCATTTATAGATGTGTTTTCTCTCTCTCTCTGTCAGTACATTAATTGAGATACAGATAATATTATGACAGCTGTATGATTATCTGGATTCTGTATTTTGTACTTTATGTCTCTATTCTGC
This sequence comes from Triturus cristatus, assembly GCF_964204655.1. Classification (NCBI taxonomy): domain Eukaryota; kingdom Metazoa; phylum Chordata; class Amphibia; order Caudata; family Salamandridae; genus Triturus; species Triturus cristatus. The sequence continues at coordinate 593,073,609 of NC_140583.1, read as the reverse complement.
GGTTTCTTTGAAGTTGCATCTTCTCATTAAACTGCCATTGTATTCTGCCTCCAATTCCATGTCTCATATGTCTGTTTTCTTCTTTTTTGGAGCAAGCGTTCCTAGGCACCCCGGCTCAAATTAAGGTGCCCCTTTTGTCCCTGACTCACTCTCCTGCTCAGTTCTGTGGTGGCTCCCGGGGATCTGGGGACCGCCCCTAGCTTCCTTGACCCGTAATAGATCTTCCCTCCAACAGCCTCTCTTGCAAGTCCTGTATTGTTGGTTTGTTGCCCCTGCCCCCTTTCCACTGCCCTCCATAGTCTGTTGTGCTTCCACGGCCCTTCCTGCCTGCTCAGTGTGGTTAAATTGTTGCCTTTGCACCCTCCTACCTGCCTTCAATTTTCAGAGTCCGTGCCCCTGGCCTCTGCCTCTCAACAGTATCCTAATGAACAACTAGATTGCTAACATTCTATATTTATTACAAAAGTGGGGAACGCCTGACATCATCTTGATGTAATCAAAACTGTAATACCTAGAGCATTTCCTTTAGAAATTACATATATGAGAGGGTCTTATTGGCATCAAAATTATGGTTAGTGCTCTAAAAGACTAAAATAAGGACATATTTTCTGAGTTTTCAAATAGCGACAAAGCACTTTTAAATTATTTGTTATCTTTATGTTTTTTTATCCAGTTGACCACTTGATTAAATGTTGCACTTAGGGGAGAGGATGTGGTGTTACTTCCAGAACTGCAGACTTTGCAACTGGGGAACCAGGTTGAAGTTTCTGCTTCAGCTAGACATTCTGTGATTCTGGTCAAATCACTTAGTCTCCCCATGTCTACAACCAAAATGAATTTGTTCTTGTGTGATGTAACCAATGCTCATGTAAAGCACTCCAATACCTGACAAGTCTGCACTATATAACACTGCAAAAACACAAAATAATAAGTGTTTTGCACACTTCTGTCATTGGGCTATATTTGGGCTACATCTGGGTGATTTTGGGCTACATTTGGGCTCTTTTGTCTCCGGTGGCCATCTTGGGAGATTTATTTGTTATGAAGTTTCCTAATTTCCTCATGTACTGCAGTCTCCTCAGTAGGAAATGCTTTCAGTTTTTTACTTTGATTCCATCATGAAGGTATCCAGATATGTCACACATTTGCCATAAATTCTGAATGTTAGCACTCTAGTTGCTCATTAGATCACTGTAGTAAAACTACTGCACCATGGAAGTCTGCTCCTGGTATTAAAAGTGCATGTTTCAGTCTGCATGTCAGAATGTTTTAATGAAATAGAAGAGGATTTGAGAAGTCACTCAAAATGTGCCCTCATTTTCTTTCTTCAGCATTAATCATAATTTCTATGGCAAAATGAACCTCCTCATTGTGTTCCTTTTTAAATTAAATGTTTTAAGTGTTACCAGTTTATTCCAATCAAGATGGCTTCAGGTGTGCCATACTTTTGTCATAATGAAGACAGTAAGCGCTCTAGTTGTTTTTAAGAACATTCTGGGACATTCTGTCATTGGGCTATACTTGGGCTACATCTGGGTGATATTTGGGCTACATTTGGGCTCTTTTGTCTCTGGTGGCCATCTTGGGAGACTTATTTGTTATGAAGTTTCCTAATTTCCTTATTTACTGCAGTCTCCTCAGTAGGAAATACTTTCAGTTTTTTACTTTGATTCCATCAAGAAGGCATTCAGATGTGTCACACATTTGCCATAAATTCAGAATGTTAGCACTCTTTTTGCTCATTAGATCACTGTAGTAAAGCTACTGCTCACCAGGGAAAACTGCTGCTGGTATTGAAAGTGCATGTTTCAGTCTGCATGTCAGAATTTTTTAATGAAATAGAAGAGGATTTGAGAAGTCACTCAAAATGTGCCCTAATTTTTCTTTCTGCAGCACTAATCATACTTTTTATGGAAAAATGAACCCCCTCATTTTGTTCCTTTTTAAATTAAATGTTTTAAGAGTTACCACTTTAATCCAAGCAAGATGGCTTCAGGTGTGCCATACGTTTATCATAAGTAGGACTGTTAGCGCTCTAGTAGTTCTTTGGAACACTCTGGGAAGCTGCAGTAGAACACAAAGGAATCAACTGACAGTCTCTGCCCTTGTTGGATGTACATGTTTTACTGAGATTGTCAGACTTCATTCTCACATGACTGAGAAAGATAATGTGAATTTACAGAAAATAAGCTCTCAGTTTAGCCTATAGATCACCTTCCAAACCTCTGTGGTAAAAGCATGAGAAAATATTTTTCTCTCAATCATGATATCCCAGCAGAAGGCTTTTTCACATGGTGAAATCACCTTAGAACATACCACAATTCCTAAAATGAGTATGGTACCATCAACAAATGATTTATAATGTAACTAAAGTCTTAAAACCTTCTATTAACTGCAATGCTTTTTAATGAGGTGCTATCATGTATATTGGTCCCAAGATGGCTGCCAACACTTCTTGGATGAAGTGCTGACAGCCAATCAGATCTCAGGATGAGATGTGTGGTTAGGCTCCGCCCACATATATATATGCTTTTAAATGCTATTTTCTCAGGAAATACTGAACAGATTTACACCAGACCTGCAAAAGGCACTTCCTTGACCTTATGGCTACCTCGCCAAATTTCAAGTAATTCTGTTCAGCCGTTCGGGCTGTAGCTGTGTCTAAAGGTCCTATGGAAAAATGCATGGGGAAAACGCGTTTTGGGACCCCCCTTTTTTCTCGGACCCTGCTTGACGAATCCCCCCGAGACTTTCAGGGTAGGAGCGGAGCGTAGCGCCCCACCTATTTTGAAAATTTCGCGAGGATTCGTCGACCGGCGCCAAAGTTATTCCAAATAGAATGTTGCGGATTTCCTATGGAAACAGGGTCCTAACTATAACTACCTACTGGCGACCGCCAGTAGGTAATATATATATATATCTATATATATATATCTATATATATATATATATATATATATATATATATATATATATATATATATATATATATATATATATATATAGATATATATATAGATATATATATATATATATATGTGTGTGTGTGTGTTTTCTTTTTCCCTCTTCCCCCTTACCTTCTTCCTATATCCCAGACCCATGGTTACAATCCCTGACACGTAACCTGGGACAGGACTGTGATTAGGAACAGGTTCTGTTCACACAAATTCCCATCCAGGTGTAGATGCTCCCTACAATTCTGTTGGTTTTCACCTCTTTAATCTTACCTAGTGAAATGTTTAGGTTCTTCACAAAGACGTGGTTCTGCTACTCAGCCTTTAATTTCATTCACAGTTTTAAACCGCACAGTTACTTGCATTTATTTGTTGCATTTTAGAGTGGTACCACTCAAAGAGACCATGTAACCTCTTCCACACCCGAGCGCTTAAATTTGCTTGTTTTCCTATCTATTTCACCTGCTGGGAACATTCTGCATTTCTCCTCCTTGCAGGGTCAGGCGCACTCCTTCCCTCTTACAATAGGCAGGGGGCTTCTGGGCTTTGGGTAGCACCTTAGCACCTTCAGGAGCGCAGCGATCAGGTGATGTCTCCTCTCTCCTGGGAACTGGCAGCCATGTAGACTCCTGCCCTGGTCACCCAGCAGGTCTTGTAGTTCTTTGCAGAGCACTTCCATCCTTGATCATGAATACCTTCAAATTGAAACCAATTTGGGTTGCTTATATCCCTCATTTATACACATTTTTCAGACAGGGGATGTGGATCCACTGTCTTAGTTTTCCAGATTGGTTTGAGGTGGACTTCCTTCAAATGTAATTTTGTGGCTCTTCCTCGGACATAGTCCTTATACAAGGTGATGGCTCTTAGAGCAGGTAGCAATGTTGCTGGCTCCAAGTAGCAGTATCCAAAAGAATGGCACAGTGAAGTTTGAAATGTCAGCACCTGGCTGTCATCAACATTTGTGAAGCAGTAATCAGAGACAAGCAAAAGGACAGGCTCTGCCTACAAACTTTCTCCCCTTGAATGACAGAAACTGTAGTCCTACCCCTCATTCATACCATCCACCAAATGACAGTGTTCAAAAACAACTAATCAGCATCCCTTTGCTAATAAGATTATCATTACATTTTTAAGGAGAGCCTTCACTTCACATCATTCTTCACTTCAGTGTGTGGGTCTCCACCTTCCAGAGGCAAGAATGCAGTCAATGTACTTCCAGAATCTGTGACAGCTGTATCCATCCTTCAATTTGTGCCATGCTAAATATGGGGCCATCCAAAATTGACGCCAGTACTTAGACTTTCACCTCTCGGAGTCCTACTGTCAATCCACCCAGCAATCAATTCTCCACCTGCATTGGCTACCGGTCTCCGAGAGGATATCATTTAAGTCCCTCTGCATTGTACATAGGGCATTCCGAGGCAGAGGACCTTTGATCTCTTGGTCATTGATTTCTCCTTATATCACTTGGAGAAACTCTGCGCTCACTAAATGCCTACTAGGCCAACAATCCTCCTATAAAAAAGTCAAATATGGAAGGCAAACGTTCTCCTACAATATGGCCAGGAGCAGAAGAGAATGAACTTTCATTTTTGAAAAAACTGAAAACAATACTATTCCAGCAGGGCTCTCAGCCTATGCTTTTTTAATCTCTGTGCCGAAGTATCAGCGTTGGGATGCCTACGGGTTGGTCTGCACTTTATACATGTTCATAGAAAAGATAATAGAATACTGCAATGTGTATTATAATTGTACCTGATAGCTTCAAGTTGGACTGTTCCTTTCCCATCTCCTGTCCTTCTCTCCCCGCCCGCTCCCTCCCAGCTACTTTGGAACCTTCAGAGGGAGCTGAAATGGAAAGTTGATGTGCCAGTCAGGCAAGACTGGAGACTCACTTGATTTTGTTCTGAATAAACTTGGACTTACTTTTCTTGTGGAGTCATCATCATCCTTCCTATAATGTGCTACACACTTACTGCACATACACGCACTTCATACACACATGGAATGTCAACGCATTGATGTGGATTTCACAGAAAAAGTATCTGATCACACTATTGATCCATATTACTTGGTATGCTGTGCTCACTACCGAAACCGGTCCTACAATGCTTGTTTCTGGTCCAGGGAGGACCTGACTTGGCAGTTCGGGCTGGACTTTTCTCATGAAGCACAAGGTCAAGACTGATTTGCATATAGCCAGGTCTAAACTGGGGTGGCATGGTGAGCAAAAGAATGATGGATTTAACCCAGATCTCTTGACTGGGGGTGAATGTTTTGATTTGTTCTGCATTCCGTCCATCAATTGTGTGTCTTTTGCTTTCTCGCCCTAAGTGCGCCAGGTATGCTCAGACGTGAGTCCTGGGCTCACTGTGCCACTGGAATCAAGCTATCCTGGCTGAAGAGGGGTGAAACCCCGAAACCGGTCCTAGGATGCTTGTTTCTGGTCCAGGGAGGACCTGGCTTGGCAGTTCGGGCTGGACTGTTCCCATGAGGCACAGGGTCAAGACTGATTTGCATATAGCCAGGTCTAAACTGGGGTGGCATGGTGAGCAAAAGAATGATGGATTTAACCCAGATCTCTTGACTGGGGGTGAATGTTTTGATTTGTTCTGCATTCCGTCCATCAATTGTGTGTCTTGTGCTCACTATGAGGGCACACTTGGCGCACCCCTCCAGATCACAGAATATGCTCTTGACCATGAATCCTCAGGAACAGGCCTGAACCTCTGTGCACATGGTAGATTAGCACGAGCCATGGCCAAACAACAAGTCAGCAACCAGTTTCAGCAACAGTCAAGCGCCAAGGCATGGGTGCACTTTTGTTCCCCGTGATTGGGGCATTCCCTTCTCAGCAAGCTGGACCTGAGAGGAAGTATAATGATTAAAAGTGACTTTTAGTTGAGAATATATAATCTAAAGCCTTTTGTTTAAAGTATCCCAAATGGAATAACAGGTGCTTCTAATGTATGACACAGAGTGTGATATTCTTTAAGGCTCTTTTATTGACAATCCATTAATGAAAGTTAGTCATTTTGGATGTGGTCCATGTTATTCTTCCGTGTACATGTTTTAAGTCTTTTACTGCCTGTAAAAATCACTAAGTGTCTGACTTTACCATGCATAACCTTGATTTGTGCTGGTCCGCCCCTTGTCTCCTTATCTCTCGAACCCATTACTCTCTCCATCATAATGTGCTGGAGCAAACACTGCAGGCAGCGAGCAAACATGACCAAAGCTACCTTTAAACCGATTTCAGACTCTTTAAAGTCAGCTAAAAAGCTGATTAGAGCCACAGTTCTTTTGTCGTTATCTCATGTGCGATAGGAACTCCATGAAAAGGCAATGTGTTCTGAGCTGTTTAGCAGAAAGGCTGGCTAGAGTGTGTGCTCACTTAAGGAAGTATACCCAAAGGAAACACAAAGTAATGTCTGAAACTCCAACTGTGTAAACTGATTTCACTATTCATCTGCGGACTCTCGGACTGCACAAAACTCCCAATAATTCCTAATCTCAGAATATATGATTAACCAGGGAGGCTTTTGTTTTCAGGCCACCAATGCCAATGCTGAGTAGGAACTTCAAAGCGGCGCGTTCCTGTATAGCTCCTTTAGCTTCATATTTCTTTAAAGCATGCTCAACAGCTAGATAAAACAAGGCCTCTATAAATACGTTTTCCATTGCATACCAGTGTAGCTGTTAACATTTTATTCAGACAAAGCAGAGCTTAAGCATTGCTGGTTTACTCGGAAACAATGTCGTCTGACCAACCTGGCTAACTAAGGAAAGCAGATCATTCTAAGGAAGCAATCTGCACCATCAGTGAGAATGTTCAAAATGAAACCTGCACATCTAATTTGACCATTGCATGTTTTTTTCTCCAGAAAATAAACTATTTCTCACATAGTGTGAGAGATGGGGACTATACAAAGAGAGGGATAAAATATGCATATATACAATTTTGAACTATTCTGGAACCACTGTTGAGAGGTCGTTTCTATCGACTATGCTGTAATTATGAATTATTTAAAATACACTTGACACATGGTGCAATCTGTGTTTTAGGGATCAGGGCCCAAAATGGCTCAACCATTGCATTCTAATAGTGAGAAATACGGTGTGTTGGTTTCCTGGTGCTTGCGTTTCGTAAATATATTTTATACAAATACGACTTATATATACACAGAACCAAGTAAGTACATACAATGTTTGCAAAGGGACAGAAAGAGCACTCTTTTCTGTTCACTTTTCAAACTTTTGCAGAATAAAAAATAAATTATGTGTTTCAGGTGGCTGGTGACACATTTTTAGGTTTGATTTTATGAATGACATTAGTAGAATTTTTTCATGGCAAATGATTTTATATGAATACCAGCCTTCGGGGCACTTTGTGGAATTTCTATCTTGGAAACTAGATAAGAGAAAGCGGAATGACTGGGTTATGTTTCAGTAGTGGGGTTTAGCCAGTATGCTCTACTTATATGTAATCTGGTGTTGCAATTTGCGATGACCTAAAATGAAATCCTCTGTTCAGAAAACATATTGAAACCAATAAATCACTAATTGTAACAGTCTGTGTGCTTTTCAGATACCTACATTAATTCATTCCTTGCTCATAATAATTGGTTTAACAGCTGTTTCCTGGTGTCTATTAGAATTAAAAATAACTAGAAGGCAACAACTGGTGAAGCCCACCATAGGAAGTCTGTTTACCTCCTAAATTTGGACTAGCTTTTATGCATTAGAGTCAAATGTGACATGATTTGGAGGCTCTTATGATATGCACAGGCTATAATGTGGGTCAAATATATTCAGATATAACTGAGGCCAAATGGGTGGATTATACTGCCTTCACCTATGAGTCAGTATAAATAAATTATGTTTGTACAAGTACTCTTCGCCTGGGTGCTTGCTTAATATATTATATGGTCACTTAATATATTTTAGGGTCACGGATAATAACTTCATCAAAGAAATCTTTTACTGTGGGTTGTACAAAACCTATACAGAAAAGTTATTAGAACAGATCACAGAGGGGGTGGGGAGGGGTCTAAACATCTAAAGATGTTTCTTGATCAAAAGAGAAGTGGTGTGGTACCATCTGGTATTCCTATAAGCTAGTTCTGTGTTGAAGAGGTTGGGACAGATCAGGTCTTGGTGAGCTAAGGTACCTGACATTTTATCTCCATGTGATTTAATTTTTCAGTTACTGCTTGTCGTGTTTACTCACAGTAGCACAGAGAGCCCACTGGACCTGGAGTAATAATGTTATAGACAAATCTATTTATCACTTTCGAAAATCTCTTGTAGCCCACTTGGCCACTAGCGCAACACATTTGAAGGTCCACTTTATTACCTTCTGTAATGACCAAATAAACCCATTTCACTAGTTTCTACAATGCACCAGTAAACCAATTGTGTCTTTTATGATCATAGTCCACTTAGCAGGCTGACCAGTTTTTATAAGCCACATAACAGTCTATTTAACGGAGTTCCATAATGTGGAAATTATCCTACAGTATCAGTTTCTTAGACTGTCCAGTTTATTTACATTATAGGTTTTCATGAGACCGAGGTGTCCACTTTGCTAGGTTTTTTAATGTTTTTCTTAATAAACTAATGCCCCAGTTAACATATTTTAACTGTTTCTAAAACCCCCTCCGCACACATTATTGTTTCCTGTAATACGTCCGATAGTGCGTCACTGCTTTCCATAATGCCTTGTTAACTCACTTAACCAGTTTCTGTAAATATGCAATGTGTCAGCACATCAGTTTCCAGTTGAAGACCAAAGTCTCAGTCCACCCACCCCATTATGAGTTTGGCAAAACCATTTGATCTCTGAGGACGGTACCCCAGTGGCTCTCCCACCAAAAAACGAATACTCTGATGGAGATGGGGCCATCAGATTAAGAACATCAGGCTATTCACCCTATTTAGAGCGGATGGTCTGATCTCTACTTTCTGTCCAGAGGTCATGAACAGAAAAGAAATGTAATGACCCTGACCCTGAGAGAACACTCCCAGCGTGTGGGCGGGATCATTTTAAATTTTTCAGAAACACTCTCCACTTTTAGCAGTTTGTTTCTGAAAAATAAAAGCATTTTGGTGGTTTTGGCAAACACACATCAAGGGCCTCATGTAGGTAGCATACCAGTTACCACTTCTAAAATACCGAACGTTACCGAATCGGTATTTTAGAAGTGGTAACTCGTATGTAGGTAATGAGTCGGTATTTTTTACCGATTCGTTACAATTCGGTAATTACCGAATCGGTATTTACCGATTCGGTAATGAGGCATACCTTCCCATTGATGGGAAGGTATGCCTCATTACCGAATCGGTAAATACCGATTCGGTAATGGTGGAGAAAATGCAAGGGTGGCAGGGTGTCACATTGACACCCTGTTGCACCCCTGATTCGGCCATGTGTGCACATGTGGCACACATACATGCCCTATGGGCATGTATGTATGCCACATTGCACACTGCTACGCGCTTCAAAATGCATACACACATACATTAATTATTTACCACCAACTATAAGTTGGTGGTAAATACCGACTCCTAAACACACCCACACACTCCCTCTACATATCATTTCTGGAATCGGAATTTACCGATTCGGTAAAATTACCGATTCGGTAAAATTACCACATCGGTAACGTTACCGATTCGGTAATTTTACCGATTCGGTAGTTTTACCGAATCGGTAAATTCCGATTCCAGAAATTGACCCCCTACATACCAATAGCCAAAATACCGGTCGGTAACGGTATAATTACCGAAAATCGGCCGTTACCGACCGGTATTTGGCTACCTACATGAGGCCCTAAATCTTTGGTGACTTCCCCCCAGCTGGACTGCCAACCACCAAAGGAAAAGATCAATTCCTGCCCAGCAGTGATCGCAGTGTCTTCACAGGAGCTGCCATCATGGCGGCTTCTGAAAAGTTGCAAATGGTTAACTGTGTGTCTGCCATGTGTCTAATGGCCGCATACCAAACTTTCTGTTTTTTGAGAAACAAATTCCCAGAGTGGGATCTTGATTATGAAAAACAAAAAATAATGTCCCCGACACCCTTGGAGTTTCCTTCCAGGGGGCAGGGCTCATTATGTTTTTTTTATTGTGACTGCTAAGTTTTGCCTGGCCATGATGGACAGGAAAAAGGGACATCAGACTGCCTGCTCTAAATATGATGGTAGAGCTAGCAGGGGCAGGCACTACTGTTGGAAAACTTATCGTTTGCCAGGCTCATAATTGTACAGATGGACTGAGGGTTAGACAGATAGGGTACGCCATCATCAGAGGTCATGTCTGGCATAAATGCTCTCCTTTCTACACTACTCAAGAGAAGGCCAGGATGGTCTATAATATTGTAATGATTTTTATTAAAAGAAATATTCAAACCAATGTGAGGTGGAGAACAGGTGACTATCTGACCAGGTTTGGGGGGGGCACAGGTCAGCAGGGGCCACTGGGCTAGAATTGTGGCGTTGGGTCTTTCTGTCTCTTGTTAGAATTAGGATTCATGGTTGGCTGAGGTATGCCCTCAGGCCAGGCAGGAACCACCACTCTAGTTAGGGTCAGCTAGATACACACTAAAAGATAACCTGTGCTCACCCTCTGGTAGCTTGGCACACAGCAGTCAGGCTTATTTAAAGAGGCAATGTGTAAAGTATTTGTGCACCACACAGACACAGCAACACCATGAATACACCACAAAAAGACACCACACAAGTTTAGAACAATAGATTATAATATTCTGAAAAAAACAAGACCAAAACGACAAAATCCAATGTATCTAAGTTGAGATATTGAATTTTAAAGGAATAAATGCACAAAAGTTCTTCGAAGCAAGTAGCGCTAAAAAGATTACTTTTGGTCGCGCTGGACTGGGGCAAAGTCAAAGTTTGGGCCATGCACGATGGAACGTTGGTCGGCTACAGGACCCATGCAGGCCGTGGTGAACATGGTACCTTTCCTGGACACAAACAGAGAGATGCATCGATGTCGAGGTCTGCAGGTGCAGGATGCATTGATCCTCTCCGTACAATGAAAACGATGTGTCAGTTCCGAAGATGGGTGCCGGAGTCGAAAGGCGTTGAGTGATGCACTGGATTCTGCCACACAGTCAAGGGGATATGTCAATCTCACCAGGCTGCAGCGGCAGTGAGATGCGGTCCGATGCATCTATCTCTGGAGGCAAAGCACTGGTTCCAATGTGATGTGCCGATTTTACTCCCACAGGCGGGATGATGCACCAGTTCTGCTACACGCAGACAGGAGATACATCGAAATCCGTGTTGCAGGTATCTGGGTCACTTCTAGTGAGCAAGAGACGGGAGCAGGGGTAGAGACTTTGATATCTCTAAGTCTCAAGCAACAGGAGGCAAGTCAACAAGCCCTTAGAGATCACTTGGAGTGAAGGCAGATTCCAGCTCTCCTTCAGCAGAGTCATAGAGTAGCAGGGCAAAAAACAGAAAAGAAGGCCTTCCAAATCAGCAATCCAGTTGAGTCCTTTAACCAGCACAGCAGTTCTTCTGGCAGAGCTACAGCTACAAGTCCAGTAGTGTCTGTAGGGGGTCAGATACCCCATACAGATACCCAAAAGTGCCCTTGATGCGGGGGTGACTTTAAAGCATCTCTCTGAAGTGCACAAGTACCTCTTTCAACCCAGTCTTGTCTGCCAGGCTATCTGTGCAAGGTAATCAGTCCTTTGTGTGGAGACAGGACACTGCCAATTCAAGTGAAGTGTTAGCCACTTCCTTCCATCCTTCCCAGGAATGCCATCAGAATGCAGATGTATTTGGATGGGTTCTCAGACACACCTACCTATCCTGTGTTGTGGCTGTCTAGAGGGAATGCACAAAGTGTAGCTGTCACCCACCCTACACGTGTATTTAAGACAGGCTGTCAGGCCCACAGAGCAGTAAGTGCAGAGAAATGTCCACTTTCTTAATATGACATTTCTAAAACAGTAATGTAAAATCCAACTTCACCAGTGAGAAAGATTTATCAATACCATTCCAAAGATATGAAACATGAAAAGGCTACTCCTCTTTGATTAGGAATTATAGCTTGAAAGTGAATTAAGAAATTCCCAATGCTAACCTATGAGAGGTATAGGCCTTACAGTAGTGAAAAACGAATGTGGGGGTTTGTCACTACCAGGACATGTAAAGATTAAACAAACATGTCCTACCTTTTACTTACCCCTGACCTTAGGGTTACTTAGGGCATACCTTAGGGGTGAGTTAAATATAGTAAAAAGGGAGTTTTAGGCTTGGCAAGTAGTTTTAAATGCCAAGTCAAAGTGGCAGTACCTGCCCACACATGCACTGAAATATCAGGCCTCAGACAGGTTTCAAAGGCTACTTATGTGGGTGACACACTCAGTACTGCAGGCCTACTAGTAGCATTTGACTTACAGGCCCTGGGTATATATTATACCACTTTATAATGGACTTAGTAGTAAATCAAATATACCAATCACGTATACACCAATGACACCATGTTTTAGGGGAGAAGAACATGTACCTTAGCACTGGTTAGTTGTGGCAAAGTACTTAGAGTCCTAAGGCCAACAAAGGGAATCAGCAACACACGAGGTAAAAGACAAAACGTCAGAGGAAAGACTACCCTAAGGATGGCTGGTTTAAAACCTGTGATGTGCAAAGGTCTAGCCCACTCTGGAAATGCAAAGTGGCCATAAACGCCACAACCAACATGACTCTATTGCTAGCGAGTGTTGCCAATCCAAGGCATCATAAGGAGGTAGAGTGGGGGTATGGGTGGAGCAGAGACTCAGAACTCAAGGAGCTAAATAATAGACCCTTTAAGTGAATATCCAGACCCATGTATTTCGTTAAAGGAAAGGAGAAGTATTTTAAACACACCATAACTCATAAGAAATATGTAGCACTACAGGGAAGGTATCCTCATTATGGTGAAATGGAGCAGCATTCCTGAGTTCTGTGTCCCGTAGGTCCGTCCATATGCTTTAACTAAGCAATTTCTCTAAGCTTTTTGCTATAATCTCAACAAGGTCCCACTGAAATCTGTTAGCGAAGTTCTCCGTCAATGTTTTTTTCAGGCGATACTGTTACCTGAGGAGATGAACACTCAGGATTATCAATTGCAGGTGTTCAGTTGGCAGCCATATGATGCAAGCAATCACACTCGCAGGTGCTTTTTCAGGTAATGTCATACCCAGGTCTGCCTGTGCTCTTTGTTCCCACTGTTGTCACTGTTTTCTAGTTGGTCAGATGTCATGTACTTCTATGCACTTTTCACTGTTTTCCAGTTGGGCAGGTGCCATGTACTCTGCAATGCACTTTACGCTGTTTTCTAGTTGGATTTGATACCTGAGTCATGATTTATTTCTGGAGTTTGGCTTATTGTGCCCTTTATAATGGTACATTGTGGCTCCGGAGATTAAACTTTTATTTAGGGTAACAGCACCAACGGGACCCTGACCTGATCACTCATATAACTTTTTATTTATGGTAGAGTCTTCATTTATAGTCATAAACTTTGGATAATTTCGGCTGTGTGCGTGGACCCTGGAACACTTCATATAAACATATTTGTACTAAAATTCACAGATAGGATGCCAATATCCATGTGCAAGATTTGTCTAAAATGTAGACTGCCAAATTCCAAAAGCCCTGTCTCATGGCTGCGTTCTAGCATCTACTGGGCAAAAAAACAGAGGGGCAGATTTACTATGATTTTAGCCACGTTTTCGTCCCAAAAGTGACACGAATCGGCACAAAATCTTTTAGTCCAATTTTCTTTTCAGCGCTAAACATGTTTAGCGTTAGAAATAACGTGAAAGTAACGCCAAAGGGGCGTACCATGGGTGGTGCATGGGCATTCTTTAGCAACCACACAAGGTTTCTGTTTCTTAACCTAATTTGCTAAAAAAAAAGTAGACAGGGTTTAGCATCGGAAAATAGCGCACCCTTCAACCAGGCCCTATGAAGGAGAAATGCTTTTTTTCTCCTTTATTTTCTGACTTTGCATGTGTGCTACACTGTAAGCACACATGCAAAATGGGAAAATGTTTAAAATTAGTCTAAGCATAGCATAGTATTTTGTACTGGAAGGTTATCCTCCCAGTACAAAACCTATGCTTGACTCATGGAGACACCCTTGCACTATGGCGCAACGGTGGCTCCGTGGTGCACGGCTGCTAATTTCAGGGCTGTCACTAGGGGGAGGGGAGGAGAGTGCCATAGTTCTGTAAACTCTGGTGCTCTCATGCTCTCTCCTCCTCACACAGCGCAGCACAGCATTTGCAGCTGCTGCACTGCGCTGTGTGCAAAAGTGGTAAATCTGGCCTTGAGTGTCTAACATTGAAGTGAACATTGAAGAGTGCAGCCTAATAGGTTTATGATGTATAAGTTTGAGAGATAACCTTCTGTCCATTTAAGACTCCAGAAGCTTCCACTATCCATGATGCTTTGTAGTGACAGTTGGCTCACATAGTTATTTTTTCCAGCTTGCCTAAGAGTGATCCCTGAATACATGAATGTTTTCACACCTTCTGAGAATTTTCTCTCAGAACGTGACGTTTTTCAGCTTTTTTCAACACCTTTACAACTCATTTACTGAATTAACCTGTTTTTATTGCATTTTACAGAATGTTTTCCGTCATAATGCCTCACTCCTTGTGAAATGTTCATGGTTTAGTAGGAAGAGAGCAGCCACTGAATCAAACAATGTGTGTGTGGTTTGTCTTCCCTCTTTAAATTCTATGAAGCAAAGTGAATTTTTTAGGAAAATGTCAAAAGAGGCAAATTCAAGGACATAATCAGCCACCGCCTGTGCAGGTAAGAGTGGTGGGCCAGGTTGGGGGGATTTCGATGGACGATGACAAGAGAAAATTAAATAAATATTAAATTTTCCCTCGTCATCGTCCGTCAAATCGCCCCGCCCCCACCTGTAGAGGGCCACACGGCCTCTACACGTTCAGGCGTACGCACGCACCCCTCGTGACCGGGCGCGGTTACGGGGGTATATAATAAATGGGCCGAGGTCACACGTGACCTTACGGCCGGACCATACTACCAAGCAGTCGTGTGCCTTACTTGTCCTGTCCGTAGTATAGGCCGCAGTCCCCCGTCCCAGCACCATTACACCACCCAGCCCCACAGCTCATTTTATTTTACATTTGCTGGCTCTGAGCCAGGCAGTGGGGCGACGCTCCTCCTGCAGCCACAGAAAAATGAAATCTATGTCGCACTTGCATCATACAAAGTCGTAAAAGAATTAAACAAACCTCCCTGAAAATGTCCTCTTGATTTATACAGACAATTTCCCTGTGCAGCACAAAAGGGATTAAAAGAGACCTGATTCATGGGACTTGTCTGCTCTCACAATTCACAGAGGGCAGTCTACAGCAGGCGAGACCGGTCAGCGAGTTAGACTGTCAAGGCTGGGAAATGCGAAACCTGTTACTGCAAACCTGAATATCATGAGTTTGAATAGTGCTTTGGACCTTCAACAGGGCCTTTCATTCATTCAACCTCGATAAACTGAATACTTTTAAAGACCGTAACTGCAACACCTTTCATCGATAACACAAAAAAATAGGAAAAGGAGTGTAACTGCAAGCACTATGTAATAGGTTTTTTACGTACAATATGAACCATCAACAACAGTTTGCGATTTTTTCAACAAATATAGGGCCTCATTTATGGTTTTTTTTTCATAGGGCAGCGCAACAGGCCTTGCTGCTGCACTACCCTATGGCAAAAGAAAAGGGCAGGAATATGTTGGATCTATTAGATATGGTGCATTCTTGTCTGTTTCCAATGCGCTGGTGCACAATGGGCGGCCGTACGACAATAGACACCTTTGGACCATGGTGCAAGAGTGCTTGCGTTGAGGGGATGATTATTTTTGTGCAGAAAGGTAAGCCTTCCTGCACAAAAACAATCACAAGAGGCTTTTTCCTCTTTCTCTGTTTGCTGCAGAAATAGGAAAAACGAGGAGAAATAAAGATATTTCTCCTCGTTGTGCCTCCCTTCTGCCTCCCCTAGGTAGGGGTTCATTTTTGTCGCTTCCTCAGACTTACAATTTCTTGTAAATCTGGGACAGTGTCAAAAAGCCATGGATGTTGTTGGGAATACCCTCAGCAACAACCTTGGAACGCCCCTTTCACACAATTTTCTGCGTGAAAGGGGCTCATATTTATTTAAAAGGCCATGAAAAGCCACGTAATGTGGCTTTACGTGGCCTTATAAATATGCCAGTGGCCCATTGCACCACCAGAACATCAAAAAAAGTGATGTACCAGCAGCGCAATAGTGCCGGTAGGGCCTCATAAATGAGGTTTTAACAAAAGAGGGACAGGGAGACGAGTTATAAGGCTCCCAAGGAAGCTAAGTCTGAAGGGAGTGTGCAGTTCCTGGCAGGGCGTGGGGGACAGGCAGGTCTTTCTTCGTGATGCCCTCATACACCCCGGGGGATGTCATGCTTCATCATAGGGCGTTTGCAGCTCGTCAGGCCGGTGCTTCAATGCCTGACGGGCTCCCGTAAACTAAGCTCTTTATCTGGGATCTTTTTGAAGAAGCCGTTAGGTGCGTGCGGGTGTGGGGGCTGGGTAGGGCGCAGGAGAGTGAGTTAAAGTAAAATAGGTCTGTAGCAGTCCTACTTCGGTCAAGTTTTATTGGTTTAGGTAGCTCTAGCCTGGTTAAAAACGGAGCGAGTGCCCCTATGTGGGAGTAATGTTCCTAAAGGTCTGTCAAGGTGAAGTTGGTCAACCTGTTTTGTGCCCAGTTTTCCCCTAATGGGTCAGTTGGCACTTCATTTTGGTCATAGTTTGGCATGGTAATGTGATTTTTCGAGTTTGTTAGAAGGAACCCTGCAAAGCTGACTTTTACACATGTTAAAGTATTTTCATTAACCCACTTATATTGGCACTCTGGTTCCTGATAAGATGTTTTCTTACAATACTTTTATTTCTGCTCTTATGGCATACATAAGTGTGTGAGCAAGGTAACATGAGGGGGCATTACACATTTTTTTTTAAAGATGTTTTTATTGGTTTGAAAACGTATCTTTCACAAATATCTTCGTATTTATACATCTCAACACAGTTACAATAGCAATATATCTATAACAGAATTCAATATTAGATCATCCACTTATGCCTATACTATTCCCACGGTTCTCTTTCATCTTCATCTCCCTGCTAGGCGAGGTACACAATTCCCCCCGGTGCATATTCCATTTGCTCCATTTTTTATCCCATTTCTTAAGACAACCTCTGGACTGGAATACCTCCTTTTCCGCTATCATACATTTGACTAGATCCTTTGCCCAACTCTTCAACATTTGCCCCTCTGCCACCCCCTACTTCATTGCAATTGCACGTTTCACCAACGTATATCCCAGGGTAGCCCATTGTTGCTCCACCTCCGTAAGGTCTGTCGCCTCCCATATATTAAGGAGCCCTAATTGTGTTGTTAGTTTAATCTCTTTTCCTAGTGCTCTCTGCATGTGTCTTGTCGCCTTTTCCCATAGGGCCTGTATGTAGGGAAATTCCCATATAGTGTGGTAAAAGGTTGCCTCCTGATGACATTGACGGAGACACAAAATATCTTGTTTACTCCCCATCTTTGCTTGCGTAACCCCAGTAAGATAGGTTCTATGCAGGATTTTTAATTTGATAAGACGGAGCCTAAGAGGGATGGCTGCTTCCCTTGGGGACATCAGTGCCGTTTGCCAATCGTCATCTTCTATTTGCCCAATATCGGGTTGTCACCATTCTCGAAGGGTTTGAAATGGATCAGGCAAATTATTACATAGTTTCCGATATGTTAATCATACGGCTTTCTCTAACATTGGTTCCGAAAACAGTTGGTTCTCTAGGGGGATGACTCCGGTATGTTCACCCTGCCTAAGAGTGCTGCTTTAAGGGCATGACGGACCTGTAAATAGCAGAAGACCTGCCCTGAGCCAGTACATATTTCTCCCTTAATTCCGCAAATGTTAGTATTGTTCCCTTTTTCACTAGGTGGCCTATCGTGGAAATCCCAATAAAGTCTCATCTATCAAAGCCGGATTGGTTAAATAGTAGTCCTAATTTTTGAGATGACCATAACGGGGTGGCCTGAGTCAGTACGTCCGACCAACCAAGACGTCTATTAGCTTGGCGCCAGATCTCCACCGTGTGGTCTGTTGGGCCCAGGTATCGACACATTCTGACTTTCGAGTAGAGGGCTCCCAGGCAACCCTCCCTGCCTCTTTGATATTTGCCTAACAGATACGCAGGGTCCAACGGGGAGAGATACACCCAGTGGTTCACTAATACCAGCTTCGAAGCCCAACAATTTGGGGCCATATGTAGGTAAAACGCGTTTTGCGATTCTCAAATTGCGATTTTTAGGGAATCACAATTAGAGAATCGCAAAATGCAATGTAGGTAGGATTAGCAAAATATTTTGCGAATCCCACCTATTCCTTATTTGCGAATCACAAATTGAGATTCGCAAATAAGGAATACCTTTCCATTCATTCCTATGGGCTAGAAGGCCCATAGGAATGAATAGAAAGACATTCTCAATTTACGATTCTCAATTAGAGACTCGCAAATTGAGAATGAAATTTAAACGTGCAAGGGTGTCAATAGGACACCCTTTTGCACCCCTGAAATAAACATGTGTGCACATGTGGTGCACATACATGCGCTAAGGGCATATAAGTGCGCCACATGGCACTTTGAAAAATGCCAAAAAGTGCATTTTTCAATGAAATCGTAAATTACCACCAACCTGAAGTTGGTGGTAATTTGCGATTCCTTAAGCTAAAATCGCACAACTTGGGTGCTTCCTACATTGCATTTAAGGAATCGCAATTTGGGATTCCTTAAATGCATTAGCAAAATAAGGAATCGCAAATTTTGCAATTCCTTATTTTGCGGGTGGGTTTTTGTGTGCTACATAGCACACTGCCCAAAATGCAATCGCAAACGCTGAAATTCTGCGAATTTCAGCATTTGTGATCGCAATTTGGCTTCCTACATATGGCCCCTAGTCACATATCTGGGAGTGCAATACCTCCATTGTACCAACCTTTGGTTAATTTATGTAAAGCGATACGGAACGTTCTTCCGTCCCACAGTAGAGTTCTAACCTCACTCTCGATATTCCTAAAGTAGGAGTCGGGGACCCTGTGGGGGCAGTTTTGGATGATGTACAAGAAGCTGGTAAGAGTCAGCATTTTAAATAGGGCAGCTCTACCCAGTAAGAAGAGGGGTAAGGATCTCCAGTGCTTAACATCATTACGCAGTCTCTCCAGAGGGACGGCTAGATTTCTGGCGTAGAAGATCTAGGGGTCTGGGGTTATATAGATCCCGAGGTAGCGGAATCCGTCAACAGCTATCTTCACCTCGCATCATGATGGGAGTTTTGGAATTGGTCCCTGAATAGCAAAAATCACAAATTTGGACGAGTTATTTGCTGAAATTTGTGAAGATGTTTCAAAATTCTACGCACTGATTTTGTAGGTGACGCCAGATAAAGCAGGATATCATCGGCCTAGAGAGATATCCTATCTTCCTGCCCCTCTGCCCATTTCAGTCCCCTGACCCATGTGGCCAGTGGTTTTAACATTAGTGAGAAAATCAAGGAGGATAGGGGCAATCCTGTCTTATACCCCTTCCAAGTGAGAATGTTCTGGACAGGCGATTGTTGACCTTGACCTGGCCTTTTAGGTCCATATAAAGCAGCTTAATCCAGCCCAGAAAGTTCGGGCCAAACCCTGGGCGCCGAAGCACCTCAAAGAGATATGGCCATTCTTTTGAATCAAACAACAATTTGGCGTCCCGGGATAACACCACTGCATCTTCCTCTATTAATTGTTTGCGTCCCAGGACATAATGAAGGCGGTGGATGTTTAGTGCGGTATTCCGGCCTGGCTCAAAGCCTGATTGGTCCACATGAACCAGTGACGGGATCATTGGGATAAGGCGAGACGCCTGGAGTTTTGCAAGGATTTTCGCTTCCTCATTAATTAATGAGATCGGCCTATAGGATCCGCAGCTGTCAGCGGGTTTCCCTGGTTTACGAATAACAACAATAGAAGCCAGTCTTTGGTCCTCCAGAAGGACCCCTTTTTAATAGCTTTCATTATACATTTCTCTCAGATGGGGCGCGACATGCGAGGCCGTTGTTTTTCAGAGTTCAATAGGGACCCCTTTGGGCCCCATTCCCTTCCCCAATTGTATACTATTTATTTCATTGCAGATTACATCATCTGTGAGATCCTCCTCCAGTATATCTCTGTCCCCAGTGGACAGGGTGGGCATACAGATATCAGCTAGTAATTGGCAGGAGTCCTCTGCCGTAGTAGTAACCGAGGATGTGTAGACCTTCTCCAGGTGATCCGCAAATGCATCTGCAATTGCTTGCAGGCCTGAGAGATGCTGTGTTGTACTAAGTATTAATCTGGGTACCCAGTGCTCTGCCTGTTCCCTACTTTCGAACCATGCAAGCATTTTGCCAGCTCTATCTCTTAGTTCATAAAGCCTGTGACGTGTGGTAAGAAATTGGGCTCTCACCCGCTCTCCGGCCAGGGTTTTATATTGTAATTGCTTAATGGTTAGTTGATGTACAGTCGCTTCGCTAGGTGACCGTGCGTGCTTTATTTCGAGCTATTGAAGCTCTCTCTCAAGCTGTTCTAGTTGCTGTTGCTGCTTTTTATTGAAACCCACTTTGAGCGCCAGCCCCTGCCCCTTCAGCACTGTATTAAAGGCCTCCCATATTATCTGTGCTGAATCCACAGAACCGACGTTTTCTTTAAAGTAATTCTCTGAGTGTGATAGTAAGCTCTCTTTTATATCTGGAATTTTGAGCAGCCAAGGATTAATGACTATTGTTATGCTGTCTTTGATTATAGTATGTAAGCTCCACCCATACCGGAGAGTGGTCAGAGATGCCTCATGATAGACAGTGTGGGTTCTGAAAATTGCCAATATTTGCCAAGTGTTTCAAAAAATCATTTATACGTAATAGGCTTCTATGGGCACTCGAGTAATAGGTGAAGTGGGTCAGGTCTGGTTGAAAGTATCGCCATATATCAATGACTCCCATGGCCTTAGTAAACTCTGACATATGTGTACTGGGGCGAGTTTGGGGGCGGATTGGTTGTCTATCTATGTGGCCGTCAAGGATCATATTAAAATCCACTCCCAGAATAAGGGTTCCCATCGGGAGATCCACCATGATTTTCCCCAGGTCAGTACGCGCCTCTTTTCCCAGCGCTGGTGGGATGTATATTGAGATTACATTAAGCGCTTTTCCCTCTCAACTTGCCTCTAGGACAGTAAATCTACCTTGTGGATCTGCCCATGTAGGTATCAGAGTGAGTGCGAGACTTCTTTTTACTAATATACCTGTTCCCCTACATCCTGAGGTGTATCCCCGCTTGAACCAGAAGTTTATATTCTCATCGCGTCAGGGTTTTACACTTATTCCCCACTAGATGTGTTTCCTGTAGCATGACTAAATCAGGGGCTTGTCTTTCAAGATATTGTAATACAATGCCCGTTTTACTTTATCCCCCATTCCATTGACATTCCATGTCAGGACGGACAGTGACATTTCTACAGATATTCCTGAAATTGTCTCTTTAGATGAGTTTTATATGAGCCCTGGGACAAATCGTATGGAGCACTGACTACGATAACCGATTCTTCTCTTACAATTCTAGACATTGAATGACATTCAGGCATACAGGTCTTAAATAACAACGTGGCCACATTCCATTCAATTGTGGAGATATAGTGTGTGGCTGATTCCCTACCCATCCAACAGTCCCCCTCCGTACCCTCTGCCAGTGGATTTTGAACTACCCACTCCCTAACAAGGCAGAGTGCCTGTCCCCCCCTATTTGAAAGGTGCCTGGTCTACAGCCTCTCACCCCCTTCTGACCAGATCTAAACATTTCAATAGATGAACTGTATTATGTGGGTAGACCCCAGTCCCCTCATGTGTTCATAGCCCGTTATTCAGTACCTGTCATTCCCCCCAGCTCTGGGAATGTGTACGTGAGTATACTTAGCGAAACTGTTCCATTGAAGATTTCCCTGCCGTCTCTTATGTGCACTACATAAGCCCATCAGAGTCACTTAGCTGTAGTTTGTGCTGTCCATTTTTGAACCAAGATCATTGTCTTTTCAGCTTCTTGATGTTGAGTCCGTCTCTTTGTTAGCAGATTCGCCCCGCGGCGCATTGGAGTGTTCTATTCTGTTGCTTCATGGTCTCATGTGTTTCTCCTTATGGGGTTTTTCCACTTAATGCCAGCCCTCTAGCCAGTCCAATGCTTCCTCAGGGGAGGAGAAAAACCACGCCTTGCCTTCTGTTTCTACTGGTAGTTTTGCTGGAAAAATCATAGCATATTTTATGTCTTTTTCTCGTAGCACCTTTATGACCGCAAGGAAGCTATTTCGTTGGTTTTGGACTTTCATTCTAAAGTCTGGAAAAAATAAATCATACTATTTTCCAGTTTGACTGGTGGATTGGCACGCGTGGCTTGAAGTATAACATCCCGATCTCGAAAGTTAAAGACTCTGGCTATTATCGGTCAAGGGGGAGCTCCCGGCTTTGGCCTCCCCCCGGGACTCTATAGGCCCGCTCAATTGAGAAGTAGTTTGAGAGTCTCTTTGGTTGCAAACATTTAGAAATAAAGTCCTCAACAAAAAGATCCACTGCCAGGCCTTCTGCGCGTTCCGGAAAACCTAGGATGCGCACATTATTTTTCCGTGCCCTTCATTCATACTCATCAATTTGAACTTCCATTTTGGTCTGATTGTCTTGCAGTTGTGTACTTGTTGTTTAAGCAAAGAGGTATCTTTAGTGAGTTCTGTGGTGGCTTCTTCTACCTCCTTAACTTTGGTGTCCATCTTCCAAAGGTCCGTCCTTATGAGGGAGACCTCGATGTTCACTGTGTCAAGACAGTAATACCAGAGAAGTGCGTACCCCATTAATCGCCACCATAATGTCTTGAAGCGTTAAGTCTTGTTGAGTCTGGGGGGCTTGTGTCTTATCCTGGACCTCAGGTTGCGCGGCATCTTGGTCGCCTCTGGTTTTAGTCCATGTCGAGTTTAGTTTGCATCATCATTTTATTTCCTTTCCCTCCTGCCATTTTTAGTCGTCACTTGATGGGAGATAGTTGATTGACCAGGGACCAGACCCGGTAGTCCCCGCTGCCTGCCCAGGGGACACTCACCTCTAGCGGCCTGTCAGGTTTCCCGGTATCGTCATCACCCAATGATTCGAAAGAGTAGGAGATGTATTTTTTTTTGGTATGGCGGGTTTATAAGTGCAAGAGTGATATATACCGGCTGTCTTGTAGGGTTCCACCTGGTCCCCCCTACTCCTCTCCGGTTCGTAGGCGGGGGAGGGATTACAGGTTTACTGGTAATTGCTGAACACTAAATCCGCCTTATCGATATTGCAAACACGCGAGCGCACTCTCTTCCCTTGAGGATACTTACGCTGCGATATGCCCCTTCGATGTTGTACCTCGGAGGAGGTCACAGATCATTGACTCACGGTCTACAATTTATTGCTCCTTATGGGTATTCAGCCAATATGGTGAGCCACTGTCACTGCAGATTGTGACTAACAGTCCTGCTCATTCAGACCTCTCCCTCCTAACGGGTGTTCACCGCCGCTCCCTGGGCCCAGGGCCAGCCGCCCCTCTCCAGCCTCACTTGCACGCCCTAGCCTCTCGCAGCAAATAGGTTTGTCGGTGACCCCACCCAGGGCCCAGCGGTCTCCTTTCTCATTCACCGCCTCAGAGATGCAGAACGCCGTGTTTCGCCCCTTGGCTGCAGGTAAATTTCCCCCGTAGGGCCTTCAACGCTGGACTCCACGTAGTGGCGCTGGGCTGGCGCACTGCTGCTGGATCACCGATTCAGAGCTCACCTCGTCTAAGAATAGGGCCCTGAGTCGCTCACCTCCGGTCGGCAATTCTTTGTTCTCGGCACCTCCTCCGCTCTTCAGTTGCACCCAAACTTTGTTGTCAGTGGCCAGGGCAGTTGTTACACATCGTTGTATCCCGAATCTTCAGGGAGCAACGCGATACATCGCCGCCATTTTGCACTGACCGCCGTCTGCTCGCACAGTCTTTTTCTTTATCCGTTGCTTCTTCTGGCAGGGAATTGTTCAGTCCGATGCACCCTTGAGATCGGGGGCTGGGGTCCTCTTATGTCTGGGTCATTTGTGGTGGATTACATGCAGGATCTGTGATGGATAGCGAGTGAGGGCTCTGGAGCCGCGCTTGTGTGCAGCAATTCCTGTCGGCTGCTAGCCACGCCCCCCGGGGGGCATTACACATTGGTGACAGTCTGTATATGTGTATTTGTATATCCATACACATAAATAAATACTCAATTATCTTTTATACGAGAAAAAAGTTACAAATCTCACATTCTTATGGTAGCTTGTAAAAAAGAGCACAGGAATTGGCTTTTATTCTCTATCATTAAGGTTGTTTTTGCTTGTACTGAATACACTGTTCTAAATCACCATATTGAAGAGATTTACCCTTTATTTTTCTTTAACATTAAAACATATCGGCCTTGATTATGAGCACCTGCTAGAAATTGGGTCATCAGTTGGCAGAGGTATGCACTCTGTCCACTGGTTAGCAGTGGTAAACTGCCTAGAGTCCTAAAGCCAACAAAAACGAGGTCAGAAAAAAGGGAGGAGGAAGGCAAAAGCTTTGAGGGTGACCCTGCAGAAGGGTCCTGGTCCAACAGTACCCCTATCTTACGATGTTTGTGCGAATACCAGGGATCTATTGACAAGAGTTGCGAAGATTACCGCAGCGAGTAATTACTAGGTGTGACGAAGTTCATATTCTCTGGATACATTTCAGCAGGCCTAACCGGCCAGAACATAAACAGGGAGAAAGGTGCTGTAAATTAGGGACATCTATTTTTTAGGTGTGGAAAGCACCAAAATCTGCATGTCATGCCCCATTTTTAGGGTAAAACTATGAATAGTTGCTATTTATTGCACCCGATAAATTTCAAACCCTAAAGTCTCTGACTTTGTTGCCTACGATAACTAGCCAAGGCAAGCGCTTAATCAAGGCCCTTGACATTTGTATGTGTGCTACAGCTTTTTCAAGCGCCTGTGTTTCATTATGCATTTCTTCTCACTCACAACATGCCTGCCATTTGAGCAGTGAAGTACGTCATTGATTACATTTACTTTGTAACCACCAATCAGAAAACCAGGTCGACAACAAAGCAGAACAAACATGTACACTACAGTAACAGGCAGTTCTGACTACTGACCTCCCATTTTCTGTTGCTCTTTACAGTTCGTGCACCTGCCCTAAACAACGTTTTCTACATGTATATTTAAGCACAACATGATATGGCTAAAACTGTAAAATAATGCTTCATAAAACATTTTTACAGATCCGCAACAATGAGCGACATTACCGATTAACATGATCTGTCAACACTCCTTTGACCCACATGACTACCGTAGATCTATCAGCCGCCACCTGCTCTGCCCTTTCCCTCACCTTGGCGCGACTTTGTACCCTTTTGTTGCCGCTGAGTCACCGAGAGTAAATATTGGCCATGCCAGACCGCCCTCTCTCCCCCTGGGCCTCGTGTGTACTCGCCGAGATAGCGGCATGTTTCCCCAGCAGAGAGATGAACCTCCTGGACTCTTGCAAATACATGTCCATTCAAGTGCATTGTCTCGCCGCGGGGCTCTATCTACAGGGCAAACAGTGGGGCCGGCAAGTGCCATGGCCCAGGCACGTACAGTGCCTCAGTCACGAAAAATTCAACGCACCACAAGAGTGACTAGTTTACGTCTCTGGCTTCATGATCCAACGTTAGCTTCTAAGCTCAGGTTGCTGTCTTAGATTTTAACAGGAAATACCGAGGCAGAAATGGCAGCACGTTGCTAAAATTAAATTAAATATGGCTTATCCGGCCTAAACAATATTTTAAGGGCTGAATTATAATACTAACTTATTTGGATTTATGTTCAGTATTTTGTTCGTTTGCATTATCTCCAGGTACATGTGCACAACACAGGCACAACATAGTTGGGATAAGATATGGGATACACAGCTCTGAAGCTATTTTTTGGAGAATGTCTTGAAATAACAATCCAGCTATTTAATAATGATAACAAGAGCTGGAGGCGGCTTGAAAATATTTTTGAGATTTTAAACCAGTTTTTAGAAGGAAATTGCTAGGGTTTAAGGTGTCAATTTAGTGTCAGAATCATTTACTTAGACAAACTTCATGGAGTTTCAAGTGCCATTTTTAGACCCTCTTATTTGGAACATGGCAGCGGTTGTCCATCATAGTGTGTGCCCATTCCTGCCTCTACGTATTACTGCTGTCGGGAATTATAGTAACTGTAGAGGTTTTTCTTGCCACGTTTTAAATAAAAAGTTGCATAACAACTATTTTCTGTCTGATGTTTTTCCTTTGGTTATTAATGGGGCCAGTTCCTCAAATTACTCGAATTTACTGTAAGGAGGTCAAATGGCAGGTGTCTGTTGAGCACTGTTAGTGAAGCCTGTTGATTTCACTGCCCACCTCTGACTCCCTTGTGTACAATACTTGCCCAGTCTGACGACATGCATTTTTAATTATACACTTTTGGGCAGCCTTATTCATATCACTTGCACCACGTGATCACTTACTGCACTGAGCACCTTTGTTAAACCTGTTTACCTGTTCTTTGAATACAGCACAACCACTTTGTAGATGGCTCCTTCTGCCTTATTATTTGCTCCGAGCATTGATTATCAAGATGATTTATTAGGTATGCTAGCAGATGCCAAAGTGAGGCAGCATATCTGCTCAGAATCCTCCATAAAAACCCCACAACATCCAATAATACACACTCAAGGGATATATAGTGAACCAAAAAGCCACAAAATTGGCATACATTGGTGTGAATTACCTGCAACTTTATTTAAAAAAACGCATACATCCAGGTTTAAAAAGTCAACTCATAAAATAGAAGCGGCAGTGGATAAATATATCATATGGGATGAGCACACACCAATGGATTTGTCTGTCATGTTATTGACATATAACTCTTTAAACATGTGATCACCAAATAACTTGTGAGCTCAAGTACTTGCTGATGATGGTTCTAAAAAATAGGGCTTGAATATGGATCTGGGTTTCGTGTTCCTCTACGGAAATCATTTACGTGCACAAGTATGACAACTACATCGCCCTGATAGAGGCCTAACTTGCCAATGCCATTATGTGGAAATTTAGCTCGCAAACTGAACATTATCTGCGCCATCTTGCCCCTCCCCAGCACCACGCGCAACGAATGCACGGCCGCCATTTTAGACACCCCACTCATTGTCAATCGCCAGCGCGGTCCCCTTGGCGCTGCGAGCATCCCCCGCGCGCTGGCCACCCCCGCTCTCTCATACAGGCCATAAACCCTCTCCTTCTGCGCGACCCTGCTACGGAACCACTTCCGACCGACAAACCCATACATGGTCATGCCTCTCCTTTGATAACCCCCTTCCTCTGCGCCCCATTGACCGAACTGGTCCCAGGCCATCACCTAGCCCTGCGGATGCAGTTTATTGCCCCTACTGTAAAGGAAACACCCCACATCAAAGGGATTACAGTAGAATCAAAGCCCCTACCCCCTGAGACCCGGCCAGTTGCACACACCCCCGGGAATTAGCGGAATTCCCTGCTGCGCGATAGCCATCTCCCACTGCGGGTAGGGTGGGAACTTCTACTGTATCTATGTGTGGGATCGGATCTGAACCGGGGCTTCAGGGGATATTTCCCCGCACATCAAGGGAATCACAAGAATGTACTATGTGTAATAAAGCAATAAACCAGTGTATAAGAGACCAGGTCTCAGAGATGCAGTTAGAGCACCTCGTGACGATACCTTGCTGTCTGATCTGATGTGTTCTGCTCCGACGGAATAAAACCTTGTTTCCTGCCTTCCAGTCTCCGGCGCCTGCCTCTTTTATTGGTAAATTATCGAGTGGTATGAGAGGCGATTATCGCCGGGCAAAATACTTGGAAGATATCGACTGAAACTGCCGCTACCATTTAACAATTGGCGTCCCAAACGTGGGGCCCATCAGCGACACGTGGATCCAGTGGGAGAGGTCCCGACGACAGAGTGAACGACTGCAACGATCGGGAGAGCTCCTGCCCAATAGACCCTCGTCTGGCAGCCGATCATCCGAACTTCACTGGTTCCGAGCAGACCTCTCTCGAGTGATCTACGGTCCTGACTGGGAACCATCAGGAGTGCCGCGGCAAATACGGAGAATAGAGGACGATCGGGCGCTGGAGGCGGAAGACGAGAAACTGTCCATGCGGTCCGGGTAAGGTCGTGAAACACGACAAAAGTGCGAAATAATTGATTGATTGATTGAATACTAGTATTGCTCATTGATTGTGCTCATTGATTGTTCTCTTTTGAGATATTCGCTGTCTACAAACGGGGAGGAGTAGAAATACTCTCTCTCTCTCTCCCTTTGCAGATAGTGAAGGGTAGGTAACGCAGACTTTTGTCCCCGTTGAAACCCGTCGTGCCTATCTTTATCTCCC
The DNA here is from genome assembly GCF_964204655.1 of Triturus cristatus. Lineage (NCBI taxonomy): Eukaryota > Metazoa > Chordata > Amphibia > Caudata > Salamandridae > Triturus > Triturus cristatus. The sequence continues at coordinate 593,045,043 of NC_140583.1, read as the reverse complement.
CATTGATTGATTGTCCGAACATTGATTGTTTTGAAGAATAGTGCTTTTTGAGATATTCTCTGTTTGCAAATAACGTAGAATAGGAATATTCTGTCTAGTCTTTGCAAATAGTGAAGGGTAGGTAACGCAGACTTTTGTCCCCATTGAAACCCGTCGTGCCTATCTTTATCTCCCCATTGATTGATTGATTGATTGTCCGAACACTAGTTGTTCGATATTGGTTCTTTGGAGGTATTCTCTGCTTACAAATAACGAGGAATAGAGATATTCTGTCTAGTCTTTGCAAGCAGTGAAAAGATAGGTAGTGCTGACTTTTGTCCCCGTTGAAACCCGTCATGCCTATCTTCTCCCCACTGATTGGTAGTTGGTTCTGCCCGGACCGCTTATTAGAGGTGAACCACCCGGCTCCACTGGAAGGCACCCCTAATAAGGACATGTTCACTAAATATGGACTAGTCGCCGTGGCTTATAGCAAGCTGTGGCATAAATATACCAAGAAGGAGCCCGAAAGTCAGTGGCCACTGATGGGATCCTTCGACGATCGCAAGATAGAAGCGCTAGAAGTAGCTCTGCGTAGCAATAAGACGACGCCTACTATGCTTGACAGTATTGGCATGTGGCGTAAAGAAGCGACGCAACGGAAAAAGAGGGAAGAAGTAAAAGCAGAAAAGGAATTACGAAAGGCAGCTCACCTTGCCGCTAAAAAGTTAGAAGAAGACATAAAAGAGAGAAGGGAAACTAAGCTAAGCCAGGAGCCCGAAACCTCAGGCCAGTACGCTGTTAGGTCCCCTTCTTTGCTCTACCCTGTGTTGTCCTCCAGGCAGCAAACGAATGACGAATTACTGTTAGGTCCCCCGACCATTTGCATGCCCCCTCCGTATGCACCCTCCCAATCAGTAGTGCAACACCCACAACCCCCGAACACGAACGAAAGCAGTACAGGGGCCTCGGCCCTCACGGCCTCCGCGCCGGCTGAACCTCTTGTACTAAACCTAACGTCGACTACAACGCTAGACGACCATGAGATAGGAAAGAAAGAGTCCACCAGAATGAATCGGTTAACTAAAGATGAACGAGCAGGAATTGACAAGATAGTAGGGACGCTGGTGGAGCGAAAAGAAAGTGAGGAGTATATAACGGACGTGTATAAATCGTATGCCGACAGCCGCAGACGACACTTCGTCGTACGGCTCTGTTATCGCACCCTGAATACATATGAGAATAGGTACCACGATAAAGGTCCCGAAGGCCTAGCGGCCCTATATAGGAAGGTAGACATTGGGGAAGAAAGAGAGGGCGATGTAACGAACCTCTTCACTCGTACACTCGAGGTCTACCGACACCTTAAAGAACATGGACAGACAACCACAACGGAAACCCCCATGGCAACTAAGCCCCAGGGAGGAAGGGCCGAGGCCATGATGCCCATTAAAGAAGCTGCCCCCTACTGGGTCCCCCCACGGGGTCAGGGAACACACGACGACATCAACCACCAAGATGCGAAGGGAAGGGTTGTATATAACTGGGTCTACCAGCCGTGGGACCGGCAAGATATTTTGACCTTTAGAAAGACCCTACCCGACTTGAGAAAGAACCCGACTGCCTTCTACACTGAATTAGGTACAGCCTTAGGCTCAACGATAATGACGTTAGCAGATATCGACTTGTTCTTTGGGCTATGTCTGCCGGCTGATGTGTGGAAACAAATCCGGAAAGTTGACCACGCTGAGCCGTTCGGATATACCTGGGTACAACTCGATACCATAGGTAAACAGCGAGAACCAGGACAAAAACCCCCTAGAGACCATGCATCTACACCCTACAACGGACGGAGAGACTTAGATGGAAATCAATGTGCATTCTGTAGAGGGTTCGGACACTGGAAATCCCAGTGCCCGGTCCATTTGGAACTGAACAAAAATAGGGACCCCAATAGACACAACCGGAAGTTTGTTGATACCCACCATCAACGTCACCACACTTGATTAGGATCACGTGCAATCGAGCAAATGCCATTTTTTTCCGAATACGCTAACCAGATCACTGATACGTACAACGCTCCAGCGAAATAGTATGGTCAAACATTTTTTTAATAAATTACAAGTATAACAACATTCCGGCAAAATGAACAGGATAAAACACGTTTTAAAAAACAACTATTTACATAACAGTCTGCTGCAACCTCCATCCCAAAGCCTTAACGTCCACGTGACACCGTCCTCGCCTCTCCTTCCTCGAAATTGCAACATTGGCCTGTTTTGGGCGGTCCCTCTTAGTTGACTTTGGGCTATAAAAACCATGCAAAAATCCATTGACATCAGTGGCGAGCGATTGTGCGAATAGGCCGGAGGCTATACGAAGCGCCGAAGTTCTGGCAAATACCAAGGCGAAGCCCGCCACGCTGTGCGGACCTTCCCGTTTTCTTTCTTTCTTCAATTATGGCTGCTGCCCTGGCGGGGGGAGGCGACGCGAACGGACCTCCCCCACCTCCCCAGGTGGAGGCTTGCCAGGCATCCCAACCGCCTTTAACTCTCCGGCCAGCTGAGCTGCACCCAGCCATCTTTTTCATCGGCCTGCTGAATTTCACCCTGGCACGCTGTGCGGGTCTTCCCAGTCACTTCTTCCTTCAATAACGGAGGGTGCCCTGGCGGGGGGAGGCGACGCGAACGGACCTCCCCCACCTCCCCAGGTGGAGGCTCGCCATCAGATGAGGGCACCCCAAACCACGCCTTTCACACGTCGGCCAGCTGAGTTGCGCCCTGCCACTTCATTCGCCGTTCGGCTGAGCCGGCACCCCTGCACGCGGCCGCCAGGCAACCACCCAAGGACAGGGTTCACCAGGACTACCGCTAGCGCCCGACGCGGGGAGTGGGCCCCCGCAGCCAAGTAAGTAGGGGCCCACTCCGATGATGATGTCCTCCGGATTGCTGTTGTCGCTGCAACTGATGCCACTCCGGTGGCAGCACCACCCGATCTGCTACTGTTACTGCTGCTGGCTCCTCTCCGGTGACTGTACCGAGGAGCTGCTGCTACTGCTGCCCTTGAACTCCGGCGGCCGACCCCTCCGGTTCCAGGCCTGGCCCACCGTGAGACAATTCTGGACTCAAAAGCTTGTTTGCTAGGGCATGGGCCCCACCCTTGACAGAACGCTCCCCTCAGCCTTGCAGAATTGGTTGGAGTCATTTGACATTCGACTCCTGCGGACTTCCGGTAAGGACAAAACCACCGCCATTGCTCTTTTTTCCCCGGGCGGCAGCCGCCTTGCCTCCGCTTGGTGCAGTAAGAAAGTAAAGCGTCGGCGGAAGAACCCGCCTGCTGCCCCCGCCCTAAGAACGAACCATGGCATTGCTACAAGGTTGCAGTGACGCCATGCTGACGCAAAGCTTGACGCTAACGAAGGTTCTCGAACCACCGAAAGGAATTCTGGTTCAACTGCTAAATTCATGGAAAGACTTAGACTGTGCACTGGCCCGACCCCGCCCCAAGATGGCGCTGATGTAGGAGTGGCCTATAACTCCTTGTGGCGTTCCAGCCACGTGACATTTGTGTTAAAAAGACATATATATATGTATGCGATACTTTCACACATGATGGTGGGGGAAAGGGGGGAACCAAATTTTTTATATTAATCTAGTGTTGCTCATGTTGCTCGACGCCTCTCACACCGTGGCCGATCTATGGCGGCTGTAGGCCCGTATTTCCATACTGACATTGTTTTAAATAAAGGGCTTCTTAAAAAAAAAAAAGGAATTACGAAATCAGTGTCATGACTAATCATCTAGGTTGTTGAAAGTTTTTTCCTTTTTGAACAAATGATTGTTACTCCTAAGCGAAAGCATGCCGATAATACAAACTCGATTTGCCTAACACATTTTTGTTTTACGGAATTTGTACCCACCATGCCTGTCCTTTTCAAAGAGTTGTCAAATCAATGATCAACTATAAGGTATATACCGAACGCAAGGTATGATATCTTGCACCACAATATACGACCAATTGAGAAATACATGTACGACCAGGGAACCCGAATTCAGGAAATGAATGAACTAGAACATCTTCGCATCGACCTAGAGAATAATAAGTCCGTGGTATCACACACTCCTGCGGCTAGCCTGGTACATGGTAGGTAGAACTTTTTCGTGTCTACACGCGCTAAGGTATTTTTACTACTGCACCTCCCCTCCCCTCTTATTTTCCCCTCTATAGGTCACGACGAAGTTCCGACTGAAAAGTGGAGTGGACACGGACCGCATCAAGTTCAATATCAGGGAAACCATAGACAAATGTTGCGAGATAGTGCGAAAAATTACAGATCATCATTGGAAACGTGGAAAACTGTATGACATGATTGTGCGTGTATACTACGACTATACGATATGAATGTGTATGCATTTCATGTTTGGGTCACTTGAAGAGAGCGTCATTGTATGATTGAAGTGTGCGTCTACCGATCAAAGGGAGGAGAATAAAAGGGTCAGACAACCCATAAGATAAACTACAAAATACTAAAGGTACGCAGCGTGCATAGGAATAGAGGACAGGAAAGGAGAGGTCCCCGTGCTCGACGCAACCCTGAGTCTCCATCTTGTTGCATGTGCTGTCATACCCTATCCGACATTTGTGTGTACATGATCACCGAATTTATGTCTTTTCCCCGCTTGTGTTTTCTTACATGGAACAGACCCATGCTACCCCATGTTGTATGTGCACCAAGTGGCCTATTATCTTACTCATCTCTCTCTCTCTCGTTTTATGTCGTGTGTATGCCAAAATAGCCTACTTGATGCACATCTCTCTCCCTCTCTCTCTCTCTCTCTCTCTCTCTCTCTCTCTCTCTCTCTCTCTCTCTCTCTCTCTCTCTCTCTCTCTCTCCCCCTCCCTCGCAAAAGGCTCTCTCTCTCTCTCTCGCCCTCTTTTCTTCTTGAATAAATTAAACGACATACACCCCTTTGGTAAGTGTATAATTGGCCTGAACACAGTGGTGTTCGAACAAATTGACAGAAACAAAAACGACCATACTTTACCACGTTACTACCTCTCCTTTTTACAAACATTAAGCCTAATCGGCTGAGAAGGAAAGGACAGGTAAGACGACTGATGTCCCCCAATCTGACCCACAACACGGGGACTATATGTCAGTGGTTTTTGTTCTTAAAGGACACCATCTCCACCACCCAGAATTACTCCCGCCCAATTACCCCGAAGTAATATGTCTAAAGCACCCTGTTCTCCCAAAGATAACCCCAGCCCTATACTAGCCGCCTCAGAGTATTTCGAACGACACAGCTGATGACCTTATTCACTAATAAAACCTCGCCTAAACTGATAAAGGGTTATCTATTGTCACCAGCAAAAATAATGCTTAGCTTATGTTCCTCCCCGAAATGGATACTCGTGAACCCGTGACAGTAGCACCTCGCACTTTCTTTTTATAAACTTAGCAGTCCTCGGAAAGAAATATGTAGTAACAAAACTTGTGTTGGGACGAACGAGCCTCTGCCGGAGAAGCCGGTTCGAATTTCTTTTTTTATATACTAGGAGGTTGACCGATGTCAGGCTTCCTACAACCAGTATCAGGCGCAGGAATCGACACCTAGGGGGCCAGACGATGGACAGGGACACCCACAGAAACTTGCACCACAACAATAATTGATAAGATTAGTAAACGCACACACTATCATCAGAGTTAAGAGACACCAATCATGCAGCAACCGATAAAAACATGTCCGCGACTACTCGGTGGTTGGGAGAGAGGATGAAGTATGTAAATGTCTTCCCTGCCAACTCTCTAAGACTTTTGTTTCTTGTACCCATTTAAAGATAACGTGCTGCCATCGGAAGGGAGGGGTCGGACGTGACGCACAGCCTGGCTGCAGACCTTGGAACATCTATGACATCGACCAAGGGGGAGGCTACGAAGCAAAAGGGGCATGGGACGAGACACCTTTTTCAGGACGATAAGCGCGAGGGGCTACCTCGAGGCCCCCTGCTCACCGACCAGCGCGCCTGAAGTCTCAACCCGTCGGGCCCGATTGATGGGCCCAGTGCTGGAAGATTCTGCTCCCCTTGGTCCACATATTTGATCTGATCCCACTCCACCCCCTCTTCCCTCGGCGTCCCGAAGCACGTCACACCCTTCTCTCTCTCACCATCTTTTATATGGATTATGAATCTGACCCACCCACAGAAGAACAAAAGGCAGGTACCCTGTCTCAAAGTACCTATGGTGAACTGTGTTAAGGAACAGGGCTGTGATCGGAGAACAATGAATGATCACACCCTGCAACGTGAGAAATTGGATTTGAGCTGGACCTTAGCTCCGCCGCCGGTGCTCAACAGTGCCAACGAAAGAAGAACAACAATGAGAGCTTACCAGTGATAGCTCTTTATAAAAAGGACACTGGAAAGAAGAACCCATGTCAAAGTCGAAAATCCTCTCCCAACCACCTTTTTATATTAACTATCTTCTTATCAAGTTTTCATGGTGTTGCATCAATCACTTCCGACTGTACACTGAGAAGTTAAGAAAATGTAACTTTGTATAGTAACATTCATACAACACCAGCCATGTACACAACTATACTGCAACTTTGAATGTACTTCCTCCTCGCCTGCTTCATCAAACTGTATGAGACAATGTACAAATGTGTCAGATTACTCCTGCCTACCCTAAAGACTCTGTATCTTTAAAATGTGTGACGAACATTGACGATACTGTAACTGAAAGGCTAACAAAGGCAAATATTGGCCGGACAAGCTGGCGAGATATGTTAAAAGGGAGGACTGTGGAAATTTAGCTCGCAAACTGAACATTATCTGCGCCATCTTGCCCCTCCCCAGCACCACGCGCAACGAATGCACGGCCGCCATTTTAGACACCCCACTCATTGTCAATCGCCAGCGCGGTCCCCTTGGCGCTGCGAGCATCCCCCGCGCGCTGGCCACCCCCGCTCTCTCATACAGGCCATAAACCCTCTCCTTCTGCGCGACCCTGCTACGGAACCACTTCCGACCGACAAACCCATACATGGTCATGCCTCTCCTTTGATAACCCCCTTCCTCTGCGCCCCATTGACCGAACTGGTCCCAGGCCATCACCTAGCCCTGCGGATGCAGTTTATTGCCCCTACTGTAAAGGAAACACCCCACATCAAAGGGATTACAGTAGAATCAAAGCCCCTACCCCCTGAGACCCGGCCAGTTGCACACACCCCCGGGAATTAGCGGAATTCCCTGCTGCGCGATAGCCATCTCCCACTGCGGGTAGGGTGGGAACTTCTACTGTATCTATGTGTGGGATCGGATCTGAACCGGGGCTTCAGGGGATATTTCCCCGCACATCAAGGGAATCACAAGAATGTACTATGTGTAATAAAGCAATAAACCAGTGTATAAGAGACCAGGTCTCAGAGATGCAGTTAGAGCACCTCGTGACGATACCTTGCTGTCTGATCTGATGTGTTCTGCTCCGACGGAATAAAACCTTGTTTCCTGCCTTCCAGTCTCCGGCGCCTGCCTCTTTTATTGGTAAATTATCGAGTGGTATGAGAGGCGATTATCGCCGGGCAAAATACTTGGAAGATATCGACTGAAACTGCCGCTACCATTTAACAATTAGACCAACATCAATGGGACTCAACACCCTATAATTCTTAACAACCCTAGCCAAAGGGTATAAACAATGTCAAAACAGCCCCAGCTACTTTTTCAGTGTATCTACTGCACTGTCATCTCTTTGTGTCCACCCCTTGCTTTTCTTATACGGACTGTAAGGGTAAAATCCTTTGTTTATATTTTCCTACTGCTTGAGATTTTGTACTTCTAATCCAATCAGAAAGCTACTAGTGTAGCTGGACAGGAGGAGCCAGCTTTACTATGTCCTTGCTTTGCCCTTGTGTCATGCAAGGGAACTTAAGGCAACTATTAGAAAAGGGATTCCACATTGGTTGAGGTATTCATCCAGACCAGGCAGGAACCACCACTCTAGTCAGGGTAAGCTAGATACACACTAAAAGATAACCTGTGCTCACCATCTAGTAGCTTGGCACAGCTCAGTTAGGCTTATCTAAAGAGGCAATGTGTTAAGTATTTGTGCAACACACACACACAGTTAACACAATGAATACACCAGAAAAAGACTCCACACAGGTTTAAATAAATAGGGTATTATATTGTAAACAAAACAAGACTAAAACGACAAAAATCCTATGTATCAAAGTTGAGATATTGCATTTTAAAGGAATAAATGGAGTAAAGCATTTAGATGCATGTAGTGCTAAAAAGGTTACTTTACGTCGTGCTGGACGGGGACAAAGTCAAAGTTCAGGCTGGCCTTGTGGATGTTCAGGTTGACTACAGGACCCACACAGGCCTGGGTGAACAAAGTACCTTTCCTGGTTGCAAGCAGCGAAATTCGTATGTCTTTTCCACCCAGTGAAGGCAATGCATTGGTCCCAATTCATGCAGTCAGGTCGATGCGTTGAAGTTGAACCTCATGGTTGGGACATCGTAGAAGGTCACTAAAAGAGAAGGAGGATCGCAAAAAGCTTTGGGTGACCCTTTAGAGAGGGACATTTTCCAACAGCAAATCAAGGGGTTCACTTAGATTTACTAACCCACGCAAAACCACCTTGTGTGGCTCTGCGTGGCTTCGAAAATCCAGAGTAACACAAGGTGGCGCAAATCACTGTCTAGCGTTATTCTTCTTTGGGAAGGCTTCCATGGGTGGAGCATTGCTGTTCCCATGCATCCATCCATGGATTTTGACGCAATCCCAGATTTACTACGAGTAGTAAACCTGTGAATATGCCAAAATTATAAGACTTCCCAAAAGAGGCGTGATAAGGAGAAATATCTTCATTTTCTGCATATGCTGCATTTGGCAGCTCCAGTAGAAAAAGGAAAATGCATCTCAGGATTGTTTTTGTACAAGAAGAGACACCTGTTGAATTCAGAACATTCTGCTGAGCGTGTGTGGAATGTTCTATTTGCACTGCCAACCCAGGTATTGGTCCTCACCTGTGGCTCAACCTCAAACCTTGGTGAGAGGAAATTTAACAACTGGTACATCACTTAGCAGCACATTGCAATGCTAAAATATATCCCCGTGAAGCCTCTTTTCCAAAAAGTCTAGAAATGAGTGGGCATTGAAAAGGGCAGCTAACGTAACCATGACTACATTTACTCATCATACACTGCATGAGAAGTTCACAGATTTTGCAGTAGCCTTTAACTGGACAGCTTGCTGTCCATGGGATGGGCATGTCTCACATTCACTTTAATTAAACTTTGAAATTGCTCTGGAAAATTGGACCGGATCCAATGGATCAACACAGGATATTTTAAAGTTACATGTGGTATACTTAGAGATAGTAATTTTAGTTGGGAAACTAGAGACAGCTCTACACCACTTTCACAAACACATGAGATTTAGCTGCAGCCCAAAAAACATGACGGACATAGTAGTGTAATGAATTTGTACCATAAAACACAAATAGATGTTTCCTTTAAACGCAACTTCATTTTGGGAAATATTGTTAGTAGATGCCATCTTGTCAGAGACATGATTTACCAAAAATGTTTGTAAACACGACACACCAACTGCTGATTTTCAGTAGGAAGTTGTGATCTTATGCTCATGGGTGATTTTGTTTCTCCATTTCCTCATTTGGAAATTACTTTTCTACATAACCTAACATCTAACTGACTATGTTCTGTTACTAGAACTACAGTGGCAACATAAGGCTCTAGGTGTCAATGTGCATGCTCCACAGGCCTCTGAGAGTATGCAACATACATGCATGTACGTCATTATTTTCAACACTATTTTGAAATAATGTTCTTCCTTTAGTTGAGTGCATTACTGGTATCTACAGAATATATCTTCACATCTTTAAGGGTTCATCCATCTGTCCTATCTTAATCTTAATATGTTATTTCCCATTAGTACAACAATATGTATCAGACATTTTTAAACTAGATCGACACATTGTAAAACATTTCTTTATATGAGTGTATGGAACAGTTTCATGGCAAAAGGTGAAGTCATTGTCCTGTTATAATAGATGTGGCTAATTCTATGGTTGTGACATGGTGTAGTATTAGTTGGAGGAGATGTGAGTCCCCACCAAGTAATAAGGTAACAATTCCGTACCAGGTCCAATGAGGTCTCAATAATTTAAACTTGAGTAACACCCTTAGTAGCTGTAACACAGAGCAGACAGGCTTAACTTAGGTGAAATGTGAAAGCATTTATCAGTACCAAAACAGTTAAAAAGTATAAAACACAATACAATAAAAATCCCACTCAAATTAATAAAAATAGAGTAGCATTTAATGAAGAAATAGACACCAGAATAAAAAAACGTGGCTGTTAGGAACAGGAGTTATCAGTTTTAGGCGTTTAAAAGTAAAAATAGCATCAAAAACCACCAATCATGGTTCTCTGGTCATGCTAGACCGAGTCTGAGTCAAAAGTTAAAGTCAACTGCAAGCTACTGCCGGTCGTGTATAGGTTTGTCCTGGTGGAAAGTTTACCGTCTGACTTAGAAGACTTTCTGGAGAAAAGTCCTCGTTTTTGGATAGCTGATTTATTGGGCTGCAGACTAGGTCTGAAGGAGGGCTCGATGACAGCGGCCTGGTGAATTGTGGGTCCTTGGTGTGAGTCTTCTCCATCTGCAAAATTGGTGTGGTCATCAATGACAGCAGGAAGCTCCAGACAGGCGAAATCCAGAATCAGTAACCAGGAAAGTCTTGTCGATGGTCAGACACTGTTCAATGACGGCTTTGATGAAGTCTTGCTACTTAAAAACTTTAATGGAAGCCTAAATCCTTTCAGTGACGGAAACCAGTGATTCCACATCAGTGGCTGCAGCTTTGTTGTCGGTACCAGTCTCCACAGGTTCTCTGGAGGAAAAGTTCTGAAAAAGTCACCTGTTTTGCAGGTTTTAGGATCAGAGTACATTCTAAAGACCAGCCAAAGGTCCGCTTGGGGATTAGGGCTCACTTTCCCAAAAGCCACCAAGAGATCCCAGGGCATAACCAATTGGAAATTCTCTGCTGGGCTCTTGAAAAAAGTAGGCTTCATACTGGCGCTAGTTTGTGGTGTCTTTCCACCTTGTGAGTTAAAGGTTACACGTTGAATATTTGTACTGTCACCAGCTCACATATTGCCTCTGTATCCGATTTTAATTGTACATATGGATATTGCTATGTGATTCTTTAACTGGAGATTTAATGTTACTTGCAGCCTTGAGAAAGTCCGTTCGGACGAAACACGTGTCGGCTGTCTGTTTCGGATGATATGGAAATCATGCTTGATAAATAAAGGATATACAAAGAAAAATCAAGACCGTTGTATGGACTTCTTGTTTGATACTTGAGTGGCTAAAGCCAGTTGCACTGTTTTGGACTTCTTTTTGTGCCTCTGCATTTGTGTAACACTGAATCCATATTTTGGTTCCAGTGGCAGTCAGTTTTTGCGTGTCATGATGGTAAAAGCTAAACCTACCGGGGCAATGATATTGCCGTTCTATGTTTTATATGAAGAAGACACTGTAAAAATAATCATGGTAATGGATTCATCCTAGAATTATTGCAGTACATTGCTTTATAACAAAGACAGCCTAAAGTATTATTATTCTTTACGATACACAATACAAGGGAATTAGTATTACAGCGCTATGTTACCTAACTCAAAGGTCTACATATCTACAATTATATATAATATAATGATATGCATTCTATAATAATAATGTATGACACTGTCCATGCTGCAGGGCAAATGGTTTTTTAGAACTATGCTCCATTCCACAAAAATGGACGTAGCAAACTATGGTCTGTTATGTTATTTTATGTTATGTTATGTTAATTTGAATAGTGCACGACTCACCTGGGAGGGTATCCTGGCGTGGTATATTTCTTTGGCTAGGCTCATGTTCAGTTTTCATGCACAAGATACTATTGGATGAAATACATTTTAATTTCAAGTGAGCTTTTCTTCTGGCATCGAGTTCTCGGCAGTGCTCTCAGCAGCTCTCACTTTCCCAGTCTCTTGAACGCACGCGCACAGACACACCAGAGTTTAGAAATGGAGCCTGTGATGTAGAACCTGCTGTGTTAAATTATGATCCAAAGGCTCTGGGGTGGGAACAATCAATCCGGATACCTGGGGTAGTGTGTAATGTGTGTGTTCCTGTCAGCATGTGGAGCCTGCCCCCGAACATGGTCCCCCAGCAGGTTAAATAAATAGGATCCTATAGACGGTACCAGAGAATCACAAGGCAGCATCAATCAGCTGTAGATAAAATACAATCTTGCTTTAATACATGCTGGGAAAGTTATTTAACACTTAGAAACCTCGTGTCCCTTTTCTTTCTCTCATGAAAAAAAAATCCTTAGAAAGTATTTCCCTTTCCAGGGATAATGGATGGGTATTGTAGTTGCAATTTCATTTTGAGCATCCACAGAGGCCCTGTGGTGGTTGTGGGCGCTGTACAAATAACCAACGATGTTAAACAATGGATACTGTCGAACAAAATTGTAATGTGTCACTAAACACAGGAAAGTTTACTTGAGGGCAAATAATTTCATTGAAATTGAGATGTTTCCCAAAATAAAATAAATCTATGTCATTAAAAGATATGGAATGTCATTATAGATTATTATGTGTGACTTAAAAATCGCATCGAGTGCCAGATTAATCAATAGAAAATGGGAATTAGGAGATATTCTAAACTATTTGTTTAGTCTCAGGAGTGCAAAAGGGCCATTGAAAAAAGAACAGAAAGAAAATTGGGAAGAGTGGCGTTATGCCATAATCTCAACTAGCTACCGCTATCTTTACCCATGCTACTTTCTCCTACTACTTTAATCAGAAGATCATGTGATTGGTATCTGGGAGTTTTTCCAGGCACAAAACGTGAGCATATGCGACACAGTTCAGGTTTTCTGAGATATTGTTTGAAATGTTGCTGTTTTTACTCCAAAGATCAATCATGTTTATGATTGCGTGAAATCCTCATTTAGAGTAGGAGTGTGTGAGTTTTTTCTGCACATGAGTAGCTTGCACACATTCATCTAGGAGCAGTACCCACATTTTGTTTCACTTTCTACTCACATATTAATATAAATTTTTTTTTGGGGGGGCTTATCAGTAACAACTGGCGATAATTATCGCTAAGCACACTTAGCGCTCGGATAATTATCGGCGGCTAGCGTGGGTTTTTATCGCTGAGATAGCGTGCTATCAGCAACGCTTATCTCAAAAGCAATAAAATCCTAGCGCTAACTGCCTAACGTGAGATTATCGCTGGAAACCCAGCGATAATCTCACAAAATGTGGCGTTAGCTTGTTGATAGGGACTCACAAACTTAGCCATGATATCCACCTTCCATAGGATATCATGGCTAAGTCAGTCCTGAAGCAGGTGTAAGGAAAGTAGCGATAACAGGGGTTATCACTACTTTTCCTGCCGCTATGCTTCATAGCGTGGGGCTTGATGATAGGAGAAATGCCGCTTAGCGACATTTCTCCTGTCATGTTAGGTCAGGAACGCCCACTTTGCATCTCATTAGAGATGCAAAGGTGGGCGTTAAGAATTTGGGCACTAATGCAAGGTTTCACGCGTTAGCATGACCTTGCTAATTAGGTGATAAAATTATCGCCGCTTTTCAGATAATTTTCTATCGCCGCCTTGTAAATATGCCCCATAGTTTCTGTTGCAGTATGTCTTGGGTGGGACGACCTGGAGTAGAAAATGAAAAGTCGTGCTTTTACTGCTTGTGTCAGCAAGGGCAAGTGAGCAGTGCTTAATTTGAGCCAGTGGTTCCCGGTGCCCGGCACTGGCACTTAATCATCAACACCAGTGCTTTTCGTGAGCACCAGTTAAGGACACATTAATTTATGGTAGGCACAGGGAGATTAAGTGATTTGCCCAGAATCACGAGATGTTGAGCCGACGCTGAGACTCGAACCTGGTTCCTCAACTCTGAAGTCGGCAGCTCTCTCATTACCTCACATCGGCTCCCCACCTTCATGATTAGTAGTTGGTTCTGTTTTAGGCGGTGCTAACTGGAGAAATAGGCTGATGCAAGCTGCCTCCTTACGAGAGCCCCAGCACTTATTTTTGTACAAATTAACCACTGCAAGTGAGTTGGAAAGAAGATGCTCTGGATCTTGTGTAGATATTCTTTGTGGATGGGCATGGTATAGTGTGGTATGAATGCAGCAACAGGTATCCTCTGTGAGCAGTTTTTTCGGGGGAGACTTCCAGGAATACTGATCATAGTTTTCGGTACCGTGCTTCCAACATGGGGAGGAGTAGATGACTGACTACTAGCACCACTCTTCCCATTGACCTGAATGGCATCCCAAAATTCCTTGCTAAAAATCCTGCAAGAGCTGCACAGTTTAAGTAACACCCACCGTTAAAAAAATACACAGAATTGCACCTCGCAAGTCTAGCTAACTTTGCACACTCCAAATTTAGAGGTCAGTTGAGCACACTAACAAAGTCTTTAGTTTAAATTAAGGATGGAGATGCCACATTATTATACACATCATGCCAGATTCAAATGAAGCAGCTTTTCTGGAGTAGTCTCTTTACTTTTTCTTTTAGAGTCCTAGGGCAACACAAATTAGGTCAGAAAAGAGGAGAAGGAGGGCAAAACGTTTGGGGGTGACCCTGTAGAAAGGTCCATAGTCAAAAGCACTTCGATGTGGCAAACTTAGAGACCCCCATAACTGAGAAGGCAATTTGTCTTACAGATCAAAAATAGGTTCCAACTCTTGGCAGACATGGAATATCATTCTGAGCCAGCTGTAGATTGCAGTCAACAAGAAATGGAAACCAGTCTCTTCAGTATATGTGAAGAGCAGTGATACATGTCTGGGGTCCAAGACAAGTAAGAGAGGAATGGATAAGACAAGAGATATGGCACGTTATTGAACACTGGAGTGCAACAAAAAAGAAACTCAAGAAGACCAAATCTTGAAAACTGCAGGAGAATTGCAAGCAACTGCACATAGAAGCAAACAAAGCAGTCATAAAATGCTACTAGTGAGCCTGCAGCACTGATTGTGCCACCCAGTTAAGTAGCCCTTTAAACATGTCTCAGGCCTGCCACCTGGTTAGAAGAGCAGTGCAATTGTTAGGTTGTGTGGCTCATTAGTTTAGGAACACACAAGTATTTGAAATTGATGTTTACCAATGTGTCTTCCTGTTTCGGTATGAATATTTCCAAATTGTGAATGTATTTGTACTGTTATAATTGATTGTATGTCCATTGTTTGTTTAACAGTCATTGTAATTGGATGTTGGGTGGGTTTTTGTGAATTGTCCATGTATGATTTATTTGTAATATGCTTCCGGAAATGACGAATTTTCAAATCGATATGAAAAATGTGCAAAAGAATATTAGATGATAACTATTATTAAATTAAGTGTTCATAAAAAAACTGAGTGCACATTAAGAGCAGTCAGTAATGGCAATTTTTGGTGGTGTTGACCTTTAGAAAGTTGCCATTTTCTCACTGTAACTATTTGGTGCCTTCTGCCAGTTTCTGAAATACACGTCTGGAGTGGATGACAGATGACTTTGTGCATTACCTCTAGATAACCATACAAAGGAAGGGTAGGTGTGACTGAGTGGCCATCTGCATCCTGATGAGCAATCCTTGGTAGGATGGGGGAGAGGAGATGATACTTACACCTGAAAGTGCTGTGTCCTGTCCTCACACAAAGGGTTGCATACCACCACCCCCTGTTGTGAGTGGGCAGCCAGGTCAGGAAAGAAAGGGACTTGTGCACTCCAAAGGCATCTCTTTGAAGTCTCCCCCATCAAAGGCCAAACTAGGTATCAGTACTGGACCTCTGACACCACAATTGCAGTACACTACTGAACCTGTGGATACTATCCCAGCAAGAATGACTGCTGTGATGCTGAAAGGACTGTCACTCTGCTTAACTCCTGCTCTGCTGGGCCGACCTGCTGCCTTCCTTGTCGGGGAGTGAAAAGGACTGGACCTTCATCTCTACAACCCAGAACTAAAGTGACTCCAGGGGCTTGCTAGCTTGCCTCCTATTTTAAGACTCCAGGACATCAAAAACCTCCATCTCACCCGCCTACAGCACCTAGACTCTGCCATCGGAGACCCTTGCTCTGCCAAGTGGTGGCAATCCAGTCCTGGGCCCTTGGAAGAGATTATAAAGTGTAGCAACTGCCAAAATCCATGCATCAATGCTGTTGCACTGCTCGGAACTGGTCCATCTCCGTTGATGCATCGCTGCTGCTACAAGAGCTGCTACTCTGCTGTACTCCTGCTGTGCTGTGCTGACCTGTGCCTGCTGCCCTTTTGTCTGAGAGTGAGACTTAACCTGTGTCTCCACAACCCAGAACCCAGAGTGACTACAAGGGCCAGCTGACTGGTCTCCTGTTTTCTGAAGTCTCATGGACACAAAGGTCTTCCAACCAACCAGCTCCTGCACCTGGACTCTAGCATCTGTGAGTCTGTCCTGCCAAGTGGTACCACCCCAGTCCTGGACCCTTGTAAGTGTCCCTAAGGTGCTGTGCCCTCTGCGGTCCTCATTGAAACCGACGATGGATGACGTGAACCTTCACAAAGCAATAATGCACAGACCGCACACCAAAATGTATGGTACTGTGTTCAGCGGGCCCAAGTGGGTCCCTGCAGCCAGCCCGTGCACCATCACGGTCAGCCTGAAGTTGTGACTCTGTCCTGGTTCGGCACGACCAGATAACCACAGTTGGAGTAAAAATAAAGGGTTGAGCCTGTGTAATGCTCTACAGCCTAGGCTCCACTACAATGGTGTATAAAGGAGACAAGCTCTAGCAGTATAAATGATGAGAAATTGTACCAAAGTAAATTATTAATTGTTATCGTTAGAGGAGGTTTCCATATGTTTCTTAAACTTTTTTACACATATTGATAATTTTGTATATTAACCAGGGCATCATCATTATATAGAAAGAGGCAAATATCGTAGATGTAAACAAAATATTTATTTCTAACTTGGATTTAGGCTGAAAAAATACAGAATAAGGTACATAAAGATTTTCATACAGTTGAAGACAGTTTCACAGTAAGATAGTATTATACAATCACATACATATATAAAGCACAATTCTTGCTAAATATAAAGTGTAAAAAAGGAGACGATCAAATCCATTATTTAGGGTTTTAGTACTGTCATCAGGTAGGACGCCTAGAATGTAAAAAGAAGAGAAGGAGGACCATCTTTTAGAGTAATCTGTCAAATGTCTCTAGAAAATTTTAGTAATGGTCTTTAGTAGATTTGCAACTTTGTTTTGTAGGTCTTGTAAGACGGGCTCCTGGAGTTGGTGGTCGACATGTTTCGGTCTTATAAATTTAGGCCTCTTAGGACTGGGCAAGGGTATGTACCAATGCATTCACTCAGATTATCTCTGGAATACCGTAGTATTTCCACATGAATACTCTCAGGAGCATATGGAACCATTAGACGCTCGTAGTTGCTCGTGGCGGAAATCACTAATTTGGCAATGTAAGAGATCATGGGCCAGATGTACAACCATTTTTTGCAGTCGCAAAGGGGCATTAGGCCTGTTTGAGACCGCAAAAAATGGATGCACAATGTACTAACCATATTTTGCGAGTCACTAATCTATTAGCGACTCGCAAAATAGGGTTAGCGACTTGTTATTAGTACTGGGCGTGCCAAGGGCATGCCTTCCTAATAGCGAGTGCAAATTCCATCTATGAATGTTTTGCGACTGCATTTGCGGTCGGAAAAACTCACAGTTCACCACGTACTTCACTTACCCTTTTTGAATGGGTGCGCAAATATGTTTCAAGAGCGGGCAGTGGCCCAAGGGACCACTGCCTGCTCTTAAAAAATGAAACTGAAAAGTTTCATTTTTCATTTTTAAATAATTCCTGTTTTCCTTTAAGGAAAACGGGCTTCATTTAAAAAAAAAAATGCTTTATTGACAAGCAAGTCACAGACATGGTGGTCTGCTGACCCCAGCAGGCCACCATCCCTGGGAGTGCTAGTCATTCCCAATCGGGTCGCAATTTGTGACAGCCTCATTAATATTCATGAGGCATGCAATTTGCGACCCCATTGAGAATCGCAAACAGTGTCTGAGACACTGTTGTACATTGAATTTTACTGGTAATGGGTAGTAATGGGTAGTTTGTCAGGGGCTGGAAGGAGAAGCCACCTGATGCCCTGCAAGGATGGACTAAGTATTTTGACTCCAGTTGACCCCAAGGACTAGAATGGTTTGTGGTGTTTGGCATCTTCTGCCCCTGAGGACCAGTTGGGTGAAAGGACTTGAACTCCACTGCTCCCCATGTTGCCCTTCAAGAAGCCAGAAGAGGGTGGTGCCTAGGGAGTGTGGCCAGGAGGATCTTTTGCTTACGTGTAGTGGAAGGGCTTCACAAGATGCCCCCACCAGGAACAGAGTGACAGCAGGAGCACAGCGGAGGAGAAAGCTGGTGTAGGGAGCTAGGGAATCCAGCTTCCCACAAAAGCACCTTTTTAGAGGCCAGTAGGCCTGATTAAAATGCTTCTGGTGGCTAGGCCTGGACACCATGAGCAAAACAAAGCGAAGTTGAAGAAAATCATCCCAATAGACCTAGAGATATGCCACTTTGAATATTTGACTGTTAAAACAAAAAGAAAACAGAAAAATCGAGTGTGAGACACTGCTGCAATTTCTTAAATATACTCCCAAGATAGGCCGTGACTCAGGGGGTCAGAGGAACATGCATTTTATTTGCATTTCTCTCTTTGGGGAGGGCACATGTTTTGGGCCCTACCTTCATGTTGTTTTATACCCAGGGCCCCTCCATTTTACCATGGGATGGCACATAGAAAACACATGAAGAAAGTACCACACCACAAAGTTCACCATGGTCCCTGGGGGGCTCCAGTTCCCATGGACTGTAGAACACACAACTAGCCAGGCATGTTGCCAATATCATGCCCGGGAAGGAGGAGTGGGACCAGCTGGCTTTCTTCCTCCCTGCCTCCTGTCCTCCCCGTGGACGTAGGACTCAAAGATTGTTCCCACCGTGGGCAGGAGCCAGGAACAAAAGCCGCTTCCACCCAGTGGAAGGCATGTGGGGAACCGGCGGGGTTATGCGGCCCTTGGGGCTCCTCCCACAGCTGCAACAAATAATCCAGGATATGGGTGCTTCTAGTTAGAGTGGGCACCCATAATAATAAAAAGACACTAAAGCAAATATTGGTGGTGAAAGGCTGCAACATAAATCGAAAGAGCTGAGCGGGGCGCTCATCTATTATGAATGGCAAAGTCCCACGCAGGAAAACTTTACATATTCTTCTGCTTTTTGTGGCCTCAAGGAACGTAGATGCACTACCAATAACCATTTAAGTGTGTATAGGGGGTTACAGGAGGTGCAGCAGACCACCCAGGAATGTTTTAAAGAAAGCTACTCACAAGTTTCCTGGGCCCTAAAAACTATGATCCAGGAGAGCTTTCCATTAATTTTAAGCACTTCCGGAGCTGGAGCTTATGTCCCAGCACTCCAAAATGCCATTTGACCTTGTGGTGGGTCAAATGGCTGCATTATTGTGGCCTAAGCAAGTGAAAAAGACTCAATCACACATGTTGCTTTCAATTTAAATGCTTTATATTCAACCTGAATATTGAACAATGAATGCTTACCGATATGATTCCTTGCGGTTGGTAGTACTGTTTCCATTGATTTAAATGATGGTGTCATCTTGAAACACAACATGTAGCTGATTTTCCTAATGTGGTGACACCCTGACAAAGCCAATTGGCTTGCCTTATATATGTTACCCTTGTAAGATGTTACATTGACCACATATAACCTGTGGTTAATGTTATTAACATGGTGACCCCCTGACAAAGCCACTAAGCCTACCTTTTTTAAAAGACACCACTTTATATTGTGGTTTGCATCTGGTATAGGTGGGTGGTATTGTGACTATGGGGTTCAGGACCCACTAGGGGTGTAATGTGATATGAGGGTGTCATCTACCCGATGTACATATTCGTAAATTAATTTGTGTATTTATTATTAAGTTAGAAAGCCCTGGCTAACTTATTAAGTTTTGTTGATGGGTACCAGCGAATTGGGATTGTCAGACAACACCACCTCCCCAGAGTAGGTCTTGGACTGTTCTGCTTCGCTAATCTGAGAAAGTCAACTGCTACAGTGGTGTTGTTGGTATCCAGTAAGGCTTATCACTTGTAAAGGACTCACATTCTTCGCAACTAATATCCCAAATTATTACAACTGTATTAATTGAGCTGGAAATAAATGTAATCAAAACATTTATAGTAATCGTTGGGAAAGAGGTAATAAAACAACTGGCTCCTGAACAAGAAACACATTGCCATAGAAGAAGGCATTATTTTTTAGAATTCCCATATGCTTCTAAATGTCGAAAGCATACATCCTTGGAATTACATTTATAATTCATCTCAAGAAAATTCGGGGCCTGTCTCTAGAACCCATTTTAAGAGTTATAAGCACCAAAACGTCTTCCAAACATCCCATACGGGTGTGACGTATGACTAGCAAAGGAGCACATTTGTTTGATACAATTATCAGCAATATGTGTAGAGTTCAGGTTAACAAACAAGCAGCTTATCTAAGAATGCGCCATAAAGAGCATCACAAAAACAATCACTTGACCATTTAATTTGGATGGAAAAATTGAACCCAAGAGAAAAGAATTCTTGAAGACATTTTCTCAAAACAGCATTACAAAGTCTTCAAATTAAAGAGCTATGTTCGCTGCCTGTAAGCTTCAGCAGTTTAAAAAAAATCATTAAACAAACGTTCCAAATTTATATCACGTCTCCAAGTTAAAAAAATAATTTGGAAGCTGTCATACGCTTGGATGGCTCTTAACACCAATAAAACTAATACCTGTCAGGATTACCTTTGCAAAAGATTTTCAAAACACATGAAATATAAACTAATGATTTATAGTTTTGAAGATTTCCATCAGCCGATCCAAATCCACCTTAGATGAAACAACCTGACAATAACAACTGCATGCTGTGCCAATATAAGACTCAAACGATCTTGCACATCCTGTGCACATGCCCTGCCCTAGAAAAAGTACAAAGATGTTTACTGCCTGTTACATTTAATCAAATGGAAATTCATACTTTCCTACAGGCGCTAATCCAACGTTTACATGGAATGAACACTCAATTAAATGTATAAGTCACAAAATGTATGATACTAGCAGAAAAGAAGCAGGAAATGATTTACCGATCTGCTTTCCACACTTTACAAATTAGGTTGTAGTACCTCCTATCCTTACCCCTTTGGGATATTTTGACTGCTTCTCTTACCATAAAATGATTTTACATGCCCAACTCCCTGTCAAAAGAAGTGTTAGAAGCCATACAAATTCACACTCTGTGTCAGAAGAAGAGCTACTAGCTATAAGAAATTGCACACTTGCTGTGGGATAGAATATAGAAACAAGTTGACAAAACCCTTTGGCTTATACTGTGCTTGAATTTCACATTGCATGGATTTTAATTACTTAGATCATGGATTTAGAGATAAAGAGGCCTATTTACAAACTTTACTTTTTAAGTATGTTTAGTAGTACTACTGAAGTACTACAAAATGCTATTCACAAACCTACGAGTGTAAATCTCCACCTCCACCTTTCCCATCTTTTCTATGGAGAGATAAGTTTACTACTTAGTAAATGTGGGAGGGGCTGGCTGGAAAAGGGGCCATACCTACTACTCTGAGGCCGATTCCGATGGCCGGTCGGACAGCTGTGTGTAGCCTTACCGTGCGACCGACACGTACCCGGAGCTGGTCCATCCTGTTGAGTAAGTACGATGTGCATAACTGCCAAATACACGACCGACACGTAGGCTGTGAATCACGCCTCATTCTCCGTCCGAGCCGTAACTCCTAAAGATGAACCGAGTCACCCGGAAGCAGTATCCATAGCAGTTTCCGGCATGACAAGTACTATGCGTGCTTCCTATGCGCCGGACGGGTTGTCACGCACGGGACGTCACAGCATCCGGAAAACAAGCATATCAGCTACGATTTGCGCCACAAATCAATACACGCCTACGAGACGGACCAGCTTGCAGCAGGTACGAGACGGAGCAACAAGCAGCGCGTACGACACGAACACATCATGAATCCCATCGCGCAGGTCATACCAGTACTCTACATCTATGACCGGATCAGGGACCGACGCCGACGGCGCAGACGGTAACTCAGACACCTACCACACAAACAAACTACACGTACCCGCAAAATGGCACACACACAGGGGATCCACATCCTGGCCACTAACAACAGCCCACCATAGGGGTGCATGGCCAGCACCACAAACACCCCCACCCATAGTGGATCTGTTGCCCATCACCCCTGCCACCCCCAGCCATAGGGCTTATGTTGCCCATCACTACAGCCACCACCACCCATGGGGGACCTGTTGCCCATCACCCCTGCCACCCCCAGCCATAGGGCTTATGTTGCCCATCACTACTGCCACCCCCAGCCATAGGGCTTATGTTGCCCATCACCCCTGCCACCCCAGCCATAGGGCTTATGTTGCCCATCACTACAGTCACACCCACCCATAGGCTTATGTTGCCCATCATTACTGCCACCCCCAGCCATAGGGGACCTGTTGCCCATCACTACGGCCACCCCCACCCATAGGGGACCTGTTGCCCATCACTACAGCCACCCCCACCCATAGACCTTATGTTGCCCATCACTACTGCCACCCCCAACCATAGGGTTTATGTTGCCCATCATTACAGCCACCCCCACCCATAGGGGACCTGGAGCGCATCACCCCTGCCACCCCCACTCACAGGGGACCTGTTGCCCATCACTACAGCCACCCCCACCCATAGGGCTGATGTTGCCCATCACCTCTGCCACCCCAACCCATAGGATGGGTGGTGCGCAACACATCCAGCATACTCCAACATCAGGTATGTCCGCAAGATACATCCCCCCTAACATCATGTCAACAGTGAGTAGTCTGTGACAAATGCCCACAACAGTGAATATGGCTACAAGCATACAATGTAAGTAACAGCACAGGTGTGACCAACACATGAGTGTGACATACACAAGGCAAGCATCACCATAGCACTGTGGCAATGTAATAAGAACACCCCCTCACCGTGTAGAACAGAAGTTAAGTGGGGGCTTCCAAAATGCAGCAGAATTGTGGTGATGGGGTCCAAACCCCTCTCATCACAGTGACCTAAAGGTAAGTGTCATCATGGTCAAAGCTGCAAATATCAAACAGCATGTATGATCCCTGCTCCCAACACATCAAACACTTCTGGGGCAAACTAGTGGTTGTGTCCCATACACACAGAGATGTGGTGAGGTCAACAGTGCTGTGAAAATATAACACACTCTCGGCCATGTGCAGACAAGCACCACACATGGGGGCTGACAATGCATACAGCGTACAATGACACAACAGCAGAAGTGACCATCACCAAGCATGCACACATCTCGAAAATAGACACACCAATCACAACAACATGTGTATACTATAGTTGTCAAATCCCAAACTCACATTCCATGCCAGCAATGGCACCTAACAACCAGGATGAATGTGCACAATGATGTGACATGACTCAAAGGGACAGTGTGCAAAATCACAGACACAGCATCCAAAGGCCCACAACAGCAATACCAATGCAAACAGGCAAACTCACACTGCACATCTGACACAGCACGTGTGTGTGTGTGTCACAATTTCCCCAGGCAACTACACAACACATGAGGGGGGCTGAACCACAGTGACACTGATGTGGACACAGTGCCTTACAAAAGTAAACCATCATTGGGACACCCTTAGTGGGCAATCATGCACTGTGAGATAAGAGGGAGCACAAAAGACACATGTGACACAAGCTGGAATGAACACCAACTAACACAGCAAGAGACTGACACACAACAGCACTACCCCCATGGACCAGACATTGGGGTGACACAAGCATGCATGACACCTCCACTGTGATGACAAAGGCAAATGTTGTACAAAACTGGGAAACCCTGACATGTGTCCTGTTCCACAAACGTACATCACACATACACAAACACAAATCACTCAGCATGGCCCCTCATCCATGGACAAGCGGTAGCTAGGGGACCATCCATGCAAACATTTTCATCAGTCCACCCTCAACACCACACACCCTGAACTGCAACAATGTGCATCTGCGAAGCCCACATGGACAGGTAACATTGCACATGCACCCATGACAAACACAGGAATGTTGGGAGGAACTAAGGTGCACAGACACATCACACAAGGACAGTTTACAACCCTGGGGAATGACAGACATACTGCACAGTATGCGGTACATGGCCATGACTTCAAAGCTCACGTAACCTTCAGAATCCCTGCCACAGTCCCAGGACAATGCAGAAGCCAAGGAGAACCACAAGGCACACATGCTGACACCTGCCAACATTGCAGCCATGGGGGGGGCGTGGCCAGCAACATGGCTGAGTAAGACGTGCTCCGCGCTAGCTCTGGTTGAGCTGCTCTAAATCCGGCATTCTACATGTGTCTGGCGGTCCGGAGGAGACGGGATGGACATGCCACCAGGTCGGAGGCTACCACAGAGTCTGGGGGAAGAAACGGGAAGTGCACCGACCCCGGAGAATGCGAGGTGCTGCCCGGGAGGTGAGCGAGGCCGAGGGGCAGCAAGATGGCGGCCGCTCTCGGAGAGCGAGGTGACGGCACTGCAGCCGGGCAGAGTGTGGCGTAGAGAATCAAGAGGCCGCCTCGACGCATCGTGTGGGCAGGCCGGGGCCGCAGACTCCCCCACATATCCCCGGTAAGCGGAGACGGGCTGGATTGGGGGGGCTGGGACGCGCGTCGCCTCCCCTCGGCGCGGGTGTGCGAGCCGGAGGGACGAGGATCGCAATGGCGATCATCTTAGGGAGACCTGGCTGGCCTGTGGGGAACCGCCGGTGGGAAGCCCGCTGATCGGAGGAGCCGCCGGAGGTGTACACAGAGGTGGACGTCCGGCCACAAGGGAATCCGGGAAAGCAGGCATCAGCGGGACCGGGAGGCAGTGGAGCCTGACCGGTAGGCCCCGGACGTATCTCTGCCCTAGTGGTGGCTGACTCGAGGGCCTGGGCCTTTCCCCCAATCGGTGGCCGGAGTGCGGGCGGTAGTGAGGCCCCATTGCGCCTGCCGCAGGGACTCGGCCGCAAAGACCACTAGCTCTGTGGAGGCAGTTCCACCCGCGACAGCGAAGTCCATGCTATAGGAGCAGTGCAGAGTCCTCTACGTCGGCGCAGAATAGTCCGACGCCGTTGAGCCCACAGAGGTCACCAGCGCCCGAGACGTGGGGGCCAAGGCTGCGGGGATACTACGGCAGGGTCCTTTAGGGAACGGAGACAGCTGGCAAAGCTCCCAGGAGCGGGGGGTGGAGAACAGACCGACATCCCACGCGGGAGACGGTGACCCTGAACCGAGGCTGGAGATGGGGAAAAGGCCCCGCTAGAGAAACCCACCAAGCAAGGGACCATGGAGGATTATGCCCATACCCGGACGCAGACAGGGGCGCCACCTCGCCTCCCTGTCGCGCGCTCAGACATGGAGATGCTGATGGAGGCCATACAAGCCTCCAGGACGGACATCCACGAGTCGAGGGCTGCGCTGGAGGTCAAGATCGGGGAGGTGGGCTCCAAAGTAACACTGCTGAGGCAGGACTTCCGTAACTTGTCGGAGAGGGTACAGACGGCAGAAACCCGGATCAGTGAAGCAGAGGATACCATCACCCATCTCCAGAAGGATGTGGCGGAACTGCAGGCCTCGCACAGACAACTGCTCTGGAAGGTGGATGATGCGGAAAACAGGGCAAGACGCAACAACCTGCGATTCGTGGGCTTTAGAGAAGGCATCAAGGGATCGGACATGGCGCAGTACCTCCATAATTGGCTGAAGAGCACATTTCCACAGACCCAGTTTTCGAACTGTTTTGTGATTGAACGGGCACATAGGGCACTCCTGGTGAAGCCGCCGGTGGGCGCACGACCACGCCCCGTCATCGCCCGTTTCCTCAATTATGCGGACAGGGATCTGATACTGCGAGAGGCTCGGAAAATGGGAGCGATACGACTGGAAAATACAAACATTATGATCTTCCCAGACTATAGCCAAGAGGTGCAAAAGCAGAGGCGAGCCTTCGATGCGGTAAAAGCGAAATTGAGGGACCTCCGCATTACCTACATGCTGCTCTTCCCGGCGAAGCTTAAGGTGATACATGATGGCAGAACTCAGTTTTTCACCCATCCAGAGGAGGCCTGGCAGTGGCTGGAGGAACGACCCGCGTCCAGTAGACGGACCACCGAACGAGGCGAAGGCCGAGAACGACCGTCTGGCAGTGGTGCAAGGCCCAAGGAAGCGACGCCAATACAGACACAGGGACAGTCAAGGCGGAGAACTGGGAAGCGGCTGCATAAGACGCCATACTCGGATGGAGGCTCGCCGAGACGCCGAAAGCAGGACTCCATGTCACCTGGAGGGACTAGGGTGCCGGGATCTCGATTTAGCTGTCTGGCGGGCAAAGACAGTTCTGAAGAGGACAATGAGGGGGATGGACACGCAGCTGGGGGGGAGAGACAGAGCAGAGTTCCATGCACCCGCTAGAAGCAGCGATCCGTGACCTAGAGCGGGACGCACCAGATCCCACGGAAGAACTGAGACCAGATACCCAAGACTCCCACTCCTGAGTGTGGATGGACTGAACAGTAAAGATTGCAGCTTACTCCCGATGGAGCACGCAAGTTGCTACACCCCCTTTTATTCTTTGTTTGTTTCTCATTTTGTCGTCAATGTATTTGTGTTCTCGGGCCAGGTGGACTGGGAATATTTTAGTGCTGACCACATAGAGGGCACGCGATAGGTTGACGACGGAAGGGATTGCAAGGGAGGGCGACAGGCCTACTCCGCCAGCAGTCCTGTTTCCGTGGAAATTGGGACTGACGGGGGGAGAGGTGAGGAGGGGGGGATCAGGGGAGTGTTGGGGGTTCACAGTTTGGGGGTGTTGGGGGATGGGGGAGGGGACGGAACAGTTGGGGACGGTTGGGTGGGAAGGGAGCGGAGACAGGTCAATGAAGGCACACACAACACGACACGGGGCTTGGCCGCCACCGGGGAGCCACCACACCACTCACCACAGATGGAGACGCAATGCATGACGCACAGGTAACGCAGGGAGTGGACAGGGAAGGGTTCTCGATCCTAACGTGGAATGTAAATGGGCTAGGTAGTAAAATCAAACGAGGCCTGGTAAATGCATACATTAAGAAGTTAGGCCCAGACGTTGCGTTATTGCAAGAAACACACCTGATGGGGAGTAAATGTGGATTCCTAGTCCGAGGGCACTACAAGGTCCTAGCACATGCGGGATTTACCCGAGGTTCGAGAGGAGTGGCAATACTGATACGGAAAACACATCCGTTTAGGGTGACACAGACATGGACGGACTCACGGGGGACCTACGTGGGGGTCCGGGGAGTGTGGAGATGGAAAGAATACACAATAGTGTCTGCCTATGACCCACCTAAACTCCAGGCAGCCACGTTGAAAGGAGTGGCGGAAATAATGGTCGATACGTCGGATACTGTGCAGGTGCTTGGGGGCGACTTTAATGACGTGATGGCCCAGACGCTTGATAGGACGGGAGACAGGGGGAGAGACCTGCCTCCGACTGCCCTTGCCACCATGATTGAGGCTATAGGTCTGACAGATTTATGGAGATGGTTACACCCGGAACGGCGAGATTACTAATTTTTCTCTGGTGCCCACAAGGTGTATTCCAGACTGGATTATATCTTCATGGCTCGACACATGTTGACTAGGGGGGTTCTAGCCGAGTATAAAGCGAGGGGCTTGTCAGATCACTCTCCCCTTATGGTGACAATGGGACACCGGATACGGGGGCAGGGGCATTGGCGAGTATCAGCATGGGACCTGCAGAACTCGAAGGTACTGAAGGGCATACGAGCGGATGTTAAAGTCTGCCTAGCCGAAAATGAGGGCTCGGTGCCATCGCCAGTGACCTTATGGGAATCCATGAAGGCGGTCATGAGGGGTAGGGTCCAGGATAGGATCACAGAGGAGAATAGGGAAAAGCAGAGGGAACTGCAGACACTGGAACGTCACATACTTCAGTTGGAGAGGGAATATCTCATTGGTAAGGCACGGGAGACACTGCGCCGGTTGCTCGATGTTCAACGGCAGTATAGAGATCTTGCCACGGGAGAAGCCAAAAAACGGGTGATGGCAACGCTCCATCGTCTATATGACGTCGGAGATAAGTCAGGCAAGCTGCTGGCGTGGTTAAGTAGAAAGGAGAGGGACGCAAGGTGGATAGAGCTGGTGAGAGATACGCAGGGGAATATGGTGCGTTCCGATGCTCGGATTTCAGAAGCATTCGCAGTGCACTTTCGGGCATTCTATGCAGCACGGGACCTGGGCACGCAAGATGACGCACTGCAGTACATGGCGGATCTGGACCTACCAGTGCTCGCGGACGGGGACCTCAAAGAGCTGGAGGCTCCCCTCACATTGGATGAGGTAAAAAAGGCGCTGGCCAAGCTGCGGGTGGGGAAAGCGCCGGGCCCGAACGGGTTCCCGGCGGAATTCTTTAAAAAAACGGCGGATCTTTTGGCTCACCATTTGTTGGCTTTATTTGAGGGGGCGCGAAAAGAGGGGAGCCTCCCCCCAGATCTGCGATTGGCCCGTCTTCAAAGAGGGGAGGCCGCCGGAGGAGTGCACCTCATATCGCCTGATATCCCTACTTAACACTGAAGTGAAATTACTGGCGACGGTGCTGGCCCTCAGGCTGCGGAAGGTGCTCCCGGGTTTGGTTCACCTGGACCAGACGGGCTTTCTCCCAAGCAGAGTGACAAGACTGAATTTACGGAGATCGCATAACTGGCTACAGGCGGTGAGCGGCAGGCAGGATCCCCACTGGTTTCTCTCCCTAGACGCAGAGAAGGCATTCGATGCGGTACATTGGCCCTTCATGGAGGGGGTCCTGGGGCGTTTGGGCTTCGGACCCGTCTTCCGCCAGTGGGTGCGACTGCTATATACGGACCCAAGGGCACGAGTGAGAGTAAATGGGGTCACTTCAGGGGATTTCCCTGTCTGTAGGGGTACACGGCAGGGGTGCCCATTGTCCCCCCTGCTTTTCACACTGACAATAGAGGTACTGGCGGCACTAGTCAGACAACACCCAGGGATTAGGGGTTTTCGAAAGGGACCACAAGACGAGATGGAGGAAAAAATATCCCTTTACGCGGATGATGTCCTTCTCTATGTTACCCACCCCACCACGACGATCCCGATAATCTTTTCAGAGCTGGAACGGTACGGTGCCCACTCAGGATATAGGGTTAACTGGCACAAGCCGGTATTGTACGATCCAGGGGGGCGGGAGCACTGGACGTGTCTCCCGGACAGACTCCAGACAACGAAGGAAGGGTTTCAATATCTTGGAGTGTTCCTAACACTTGACAAGAGTGTCTCTTATAGTAAGAATGTCGGAAGGGTTCTGAACAACTTTGTAGAGGACGCACACAGATGGCGAAGGCTGCCGCTTACGATACTGGGGCGCACAGCCATGTTTAAGATGATGACGCTACCCAGGTTCCTGTACGCGTTCCAAAATTAATACTATCCTGTTCCCAGAAGGGTCTTCCGGGAGATCGACTCGGAGGTTCGTAGCTTCCTCTGGTTAGGCAAGCAACCCAGGGTGGCGCTAAAGACCCTGCAGCGGCACCAATATAGCGGGGGGATCTCGCTTCCCAACGTTGAGGCCTACTATTGGGCGGAACACCTAATGTCCATTAACGACTGGTTCCATGCCCCCGCCATGCTCCCAACGTATGCTCTAGAGCGGTTCGCCATGAGCGCACACTCATATAATCACTATCTCTATGGTGGTAAAGGTACGGGACGGTTACTGACGGCAACTAGACTCACCTTGGCGATATGGAAAAGGGCGAACCGGGAGATTGGATGGGATCGGAAACTGACTAGACAAACGCCCCTATGGCACTGCGCGTGGCTACCGGAACTGAATAAGTTGAGAGGGTTCAAACACTGGGATACCATTGGGGTGTCGGCGTTGGGGGACGTGCTAGTGAGGGGGGAACTGAAGTCCTTCTCGGTACTTAGGACGGAATTTGGCCTACTCCCCACGCAGTATTACAAATATGCGCAGCTGCAGCATGCCTGGAAGGCGGGGGGGCTGCAGACGGCCTCACTCCCGGAATACGCACCCCTGGAGGGGCGCCTGCTGCAGGAACACGTGATAGAGAGGGCGGTGTCCCTCACATATCGGACCCTCATGAACAACATGCCCGACACTCTGGGGGCGCTTAGAGCAGCCTGGGAGACAGAAGTGGGCGAGATGGACGATGTGGATTGGGATACAGTTCTCATGCATCCACAAGAAGTGGCGATCAAGTCCCGGCTGCGGCTGATACAATTTAATATCCTGCATAGGACCTATTTTGACAGACTAAGATTGTACAAAATGGGAAGGATAGGGGATACGTCTTGTCTGAAATGCGGAAGGGAAGGAGGGGACTTCTATCACATACTCTGGATGTGCCCACAGATTCAGAAGTATTGGCGAGGGATCCTGGGGGAATTAGGTAAAGTGCTAGAGGTTCCACTGCAGGGGGATCCCAAAATGGTGTTACTGGGCATGACGAACGATGTAGACCTCACTCGCCCGCTGCTGACCTTCTTGGTTCTGGCCCTTGTGGTTGCAAAGAGGGACGTGGCGAAATACTGGGGAGCGCCCACGCCACCCCGACTAGAGGAATGGAGGAGGGGTCTCGACCTATGCATAGCGGCAGAAAGGGTTACATACAAGGCGCGGGGCTGTCCCAATAAATTTCGCAGGGTATGGTCCCGGTGGAGGAAATATCATAGCCTGGAGGGGGGGTCTCTAGAAGGGTGGCTGAGAGGGGGGTCCTGCACGGTTCACGGAAGGTATGAGCAGCCCAGGAGCATGGGCGGAGGTGAATAATGGAGACAATGGTACAATCAGCAGAGCAATTATTGAACGGGCTCCTTGTATGAAGGGGAGGGAGGGGGGTGGCCGATAAGCGGGTGTGTTGACCAGTGCTGACCTGTTTGTTTGGTTGTTCTTATTTTGTGATAAGAAAAAAAACAAAAATGCCAATAAAAATATATATATTTTTTTTAAAACATTGCAGCCATGAACCCGACAAGTGGGAGCAGTCACACACACATACACATGTCTCAATCACTGAAAGGTACCACCTAGAGACAACTACATGATTTTGCAAATAAACAAGTGCCTTGGGGAACCCTGACTGTGTCCCGTCTGTGTCTGACAACATCATCACCACTCAGAACTGACAAATCCCAATGATGATACACCAATTAACAGTAGTGTGTCATGCACCCACACATCTGGTAGCCCATGGCAAAGTATTGGAATAAACATAGTACCACTCAGCAAGCATCAACAACAGGAACATATCAAGGGAACACTGCCTGTGCATGAAACGGGATGTGGACACACACACATGCTCATACAACACACACCATGGGCCCAGGCTATGTCATGGGACAACACACTTGAGGGGACCCAACTCCTGTGGAAGCCCAGCTGTGCCAAACATATTCACAGCACGTCTCACTCATGTCAGCAGAACACTTGGTCAGTTAGCCATCAGTTACCACACAATGTAGGCTCTGCTCACAACAGCCAGGTTACGTGAGTCTCCCCTAAGTCATCTGCACATACTCAAAACATATGTCTAGCAAGTTGCACAGAGGACACAGTTGCTCCTATACCAATGATGCCCACAACTGTAGGTCCCGTGGTGATTTGCACAATGTCTGTGAAATTAACAAATTGGACAATGGGAAGCACATTATATGTGCATGGGTGCAAGCCACAGATGTGACCATGCAAATTAAATGTACACAGAGATGTCCACAAATAGTTGATCATAACTCACAGGTAGCTGCAAAGGATGACATGGATACCCACCAGAATAGGATACACATCTCATGGACCACATGGAGTACCTCACATCAACACATCAGTATTCAACATTGGAAACCAAGCATTACAGGTGCAAGGGCATGTAAAACAACATCAACATAATGTACAGCTAAATCAAGTTCACAGGGATAAAGAAAAAAGCTTTATTCAGCATATTAAAAGTTAAACGTCTGTTCTAACAAAAGGCCAATGGCCAGTCCATGTCCAAATGCCAAGGAGTGAACTAGAGTGACAAATTCCAGCATATTAACAGTTAAACGTCTGTTCAAACAAAAGGCCAATGGCCAGTCCATGTCCAAATGCCAAGAAGTGAACTAGAGTGACAACTGTCACACATTGCTTGCCTGCACTGCTAAGGACCGGGGTCATCCCCTCGGAGGGGCATACATGGGAGGAGGCCAGGCACCGCAGGGACAGGATCAGGGCACAGCAGAAGGAGGCAGTGAAGAGGTGGGGGATGCAGGCGAGACACTTGCAACTGCAGTGGAGCTGACTGAAGTGGTGGGTGCTGTCACAACTGTGGGGTACAAGTCAAATGGGGCGGGTGCCGGCACAACTCCAGTGGGCAGGTCAGATGGAGTGGATTGGCTCACCACTGCAGTGCCCAAGTCAGACGGGGTGGTCGTGGACTCCAAAGCAGTGCCTACATCCATGGGAGCAGAATGGGGGACAGGTGAGGTCGGAAGAGATGGGGGGGGACACGGTCCCCACATCAGTGGCACTAACTGTCTGACCAGGTATGGAGGAGCAAGTGCTAGGGGGGATGGCCCTAGCATTTTGGGGATGGTGTATCTGTGGGTGGGGGAACCCGGGCAGGGAGTGGAGGGGGAACCGCTGGAGTGGTGGCCTGAGGGATGGAGGATGGAGACTTTGCCTTGGAGCTGCGTGGTGGCGTGGGGTCTTGCTCTTCTGGCACCGGGGGGACTTGCAGGTGGGGGTCTCTGTCTGACTGCACCTGGGGGGGGGTCCGGGTGTGAGGGGCACTCCCTTCTGTGTGTGGGGACTTACTCTTCCCCTTGTAATCAGGATCTGCAGGGTCGGTGGGGAAGAGGCCAAGGTCACAGAGGAAGAGCTTCTGGGAGGATGGGGTTGCAGGTGAGGCAAGGGAAGGGGGCTGGGAGGGAGAGGTCTCGGAGGACTGAGGAGTGGTTGTGGATGACTGTGTGTGTGTCTGCAAACCAGCCCCTGTGAGTGTGGAATCAGTCCCCTGCGCTTGCTTGTGTACACGTTTAGACCTTGGTTTGGGTGTTTCTGTCCTTGGGACAGGTAGGGTGCTAGGAATCGTGGGTGGTGCAGGGGTAGGAGGGGTGCGGGACTGTTGGAGGAGGGACACTGCTGCCGTCAGGGAGGAGGCCACGGACTGATTGGTCCTCTGTAGGGCAGACATGCCCGAGGAAATGCCCTCCATGAATGACACCAGTTGTGTCAACAGACCTGTGTGTGCATGGAGGACCTTCAGCATCGACGTCTGCCCTACATGGGTCTGTCTAAGTAAGTCCACAGACTCCTCACTCAGGATAGCAGGGGACACAGGGGCAGGGGGTGCGGTGCCTGGCACAAAGGAGACATGCTCACGAACACGGGCACACACAGGGACCTCTGGGATAGGAGCTGATGGGAGGGGGGTGGTGGTGGTGGTGGTGGCAGTGGCGGGGACAGCCTCACTAGCTGGGGTTTGGTGGCTGCTGACACCCGCATCCACAAGGGAGTCATCCTCAGAGCTGCTGTGGCCCTCAGCTGGGGGTGATGGTGCTGACGACTCCTCTGTGTGGCTCCACTCGCCCTCCATGCCACTGGGTGCTCCCGACTCCTCTCTTTCTGCTTCTATAGGGCTCTGTGGCTTCTCCTGGTCCGTGGAGCTGTCCCCTCATGTGGTCGTGGATGTATCTGGATAGGAATAGGAAGTAAGGGAACAACATCAGTCACCTGCACCGACTGCACACACCACAGTGGGTACATCACATCACAGGGCAAGCCCTGGCAACATCAGCTGAACACAGCTCAAAGTGCCAACACTGTTTAGGATCAGACAACTGTCATTCTCAACATCAACCATGGCACACATATCCCCCCTTGACTTTCACACATATGTCCGTTGCATGTTGGATGCTAACACCCCAATGTGCCAACATGCACCACCCACACATTAGTTGTACATGCAAGTGAACATGTAGGAGTATGTCACTATACACACAGCACATCTCTTGCCACTGACTCAGTACAGGTGTCCGGATGAAGGGATTGGCAGAGACTCATTTCACATGCTTGGGATACATGCCAGCAACACACACTATGATGTACTCATGTCCTGATGGACAATGCCACAATGGGGTGCATGGTGCACACTTGAACACAATGCAGGCTCACTCATAGCAAGTTAAATGCCATGGCACTGGGATGCCCTGAAAGCCAGTCAACACTGTCTCCTGTCACAGGGGCAGGGCATCCAGCCAACAACAATATGCAATGACTCACAATCCTAGCTCAGGGGTAAAGCTAACTCTGTAGATGACCGGCACAATTGCCCATCCCATGCAAACAACATATCCAGGACCCAGAAGACCCCACATCATGCAAATCATACATATGAGTCTCAGCAAACACAACTCCCTGTACATTAACACATCACAGTCCGCCATGCATGTAACCCAGTTGCATGAAGGACGCAGTTGCATACATCATTGTGCGCTGTCAGATGATCACACACCTATATGCCACACAGGTCTTGTCTCTCACAGTCACATCGCAGATGTCATGCTGACCCTCTGAATCATGGACACCCCAGTTGTACGTAGCAACAAGCCACACCCTAATGACACAGAGGCAGACACCTGAGGGCACATGTCACCAAGCACAACCTGCAATTTCATACACAGGAGTGGAATTACAGAGTGTTCCTAAATGCCCTTGAGGAGGCATGACTGGCCAGGACTAAGTGAAACAGTGTTTGGCCCTGGACAGTAGTCAGGTGGCTAAGCAAGTGTGACATACTTGATATACATACTCCTGAGGCCCAATAATTGGAGTCCCCTGCTGCATGGGTTAGTTTGGAACACCCCAGCCACATGTTGCAAGTCAGACCAGCAATTTGTACACATCTCAAGGGCGCACACAGATCACATGTCAGATCTCAGCCATTGTGTAAACAATTGACCCACCCATGAAACACACAAGAGATTCACGGGAACTGATGCTGACCGGTACCTGAAGCATAGCTGACTGCAGGGACACAGTGCCCTAGTGACACAAGCAACAGACTGTAGGGGCCACTCCTGTGGAACAGATGAGGAGGGTGTATCACACAATTGAGGGACCTGAGTTTTGGACTATAAGACCTACATAATGTGGAAGTGTGACCAGGACAAAAGATTGTTATTTGCATGTCAGACATAGTACACAGATCAGACATGGACTCACCCCCTTCCTGCTGCTGTCTGGCCTTCAGCTGCCTATCCAGGTCCGGGAAGACCACCGCAAGGATACGGAGCATGTGGGGAGTCAGGGTCCGGTGTCCACCCCTCCTGCGTGGAGGTGACAGCTTCAGCTGGACTCTAGCTATCCTCCGGGTCCAGCCCCGAAGGTCCTGCCACCTCTTCTGGCAGTTGCGGATCCGGCGCTTGTAGACCCCCACAGAACGAACAGTCTGGGCGATCGTCAGCCAGATCTTCTGCTTCTGGTGGGCATCAACCTGTGAGGAGGACAAAGTGAAAAGTACATTAACACATATGCCCCAGATTTGTGCAGCACACATTTGGATATACATGTCATCATCACAAAGGGAAACGAATTACACAGGTAGTGCAACCATGGGGAAGGTAAAATCACATGCATGTCTGACATGTTAACAATGCCTGGATAGTTTAAGCTTGCAATAATGCACTTTAGCAGCAGGACAACTATTCATTACATGTACCTACACACTTTGGGAGATGAAAGTAGTCATTGAGAATGCTTGCCACTGGTGTGCACACTTCTAGTACTGCTAGTTAGACAACATGCATAATTAGGAAGGCAGTGGACTGCACACTCACCTGCTCCCCTGGGTTCCCATACAGCTTGCTGTACTGTGGAAGGAGCCCGTCCAGCAGGGCCTGGTTCTTATCCTCAGTGAAGGCTGGGGCCCTCTCCAGAGTACGCGCCATCGCAGGAGCCAGAGGATGCAGAGACAGCAGCAGTGGTAGCAGGGATGTGGTCCAGTAGCATGTAGTGCAGGCAAGTGGCTCCCTGGGGGCCAGCCAGCCTTATATCTGTGCTGCAGAGGCAGACTCTGTGCCATGTGTCCCAAGTGATAGGTCCAACACGGTTGCATTCTATGAATCTGGCCAATCCATTCAAAAGTACGACTCGTACACGCCTTCTGCATCGTTCAAATCTTCACCTTCATAGAACACTTGCAATTGCAACATTGTTGTAGGCATCCAACTGAATTTCCAGTGCACAACTCGTACAAGTTTAGAATCCGCATCCGTCTCCATCACAGTCCTGAACCAATGGGTGCGCCCGGCTCGTTCAACTGACTGTACAACGTGTATTTTGAAAATACACATGCACCCGTCTCAATACAATTCAATGGCCAAGGCGTACGCCTGTCTCGGACCATGCCTGCCCGACGCGTACGCATTGTCACCCGTGTCAGACCTCATTGCATTCAATGACAAAGCGTACGCACGGCTCGGTAATGACCCGTGCAATGCGTACGCATTGTCACCCGCGTCGGACCTCATTGCATTCAATGACAAAGCATACGCACGGCTTGGTAATGACCCGTGCAATGCGTATGCATTGTCACTCGCGTCGGACCTCATTGCATTCAATGACAAAGCGTACGCACGGCTCGGTCATGACCCGTGCAATGCGTACGCATTGTCACCCGCGTCGGACCTCATTGCATTCAATGACAAAGCGTACGCATGGCTCGGTCATGACCCGTGCAATGCGTACGCATTATCACCCGCGTCGGACCTCATTGCATTCAATGACAAAGCGTACGCACGGCTCTGTCATGACCCATGCAATGCGTTCGCATTGTCACCCGCATCGGACCTCATTAGTGTGACTGTTATACGGATGCAACACACTTTTACTGGCCATGGACACCTGCGCACACCTGCCACACTATAGCATTGGCCACACAGTGTCCCATGGCATGTAAGGCTGCATTCCCTGGGTGTTTGGGGGGGGCCTCAGCAGTTTTTTTGGCTGGCACTTTGTGCAGCCACTCCCAGGCTGTGCATGTGTACATGGTGACAGAATCCTTTGTGTGTTGTGCACATTACCACTGTGATGTGCAATTGGATAGTAATGGGCATGAGTCAAGGCCACAGTATCAGGTTGGATATGTTTAAGACATGTCACATACACCCTGAGTCCTGGGGGTGATGGCATGTACGTCACAGTGAGACCTGTAGCCCCAATACTGATGTGCACCCACAGTCTGTGTGCATGTTGTGTCTCAGATGTGTCTGATCACATGTTACCAAGGGGTGACAGTCTCCACATCCATGTGGTATATGCATCAACCTTGATGTGGTGTGTGTCTAAGAGACGTACATGTAGGGCCAGCAGGAACAACAGTGGCCACTACCTGTGGGACTTACGCTTGCCTTGTGGTGTGTACGTGCTACGCCATGTCCATTGCTGTGTTGATGTGGCAATACAGAGAGCCTGGGTTTCTGCATGGCAAAGATCTGTGATGCCTGGGAGACATGAGGCCTCAATTGTCACTGGGGTGTGTTTTTTGAACGTTGCAGCAGCACATAGGTTGGGTGACACAGCCAGATGATTGGCCCATTGCACTACATGGGACTCATGTGGACATGTGGAATTGAGATGTGAGGTGGTGGTCTTGTAGGTGACATATGTGTCCATGCCCAACAGCACACACCTCAATACATTGTGTAATGTCATGAACTAGCATGTGATAGTGATCGTGGTCATGGCCACATGGGTGGATGTACTGACAATCTTCCTTTGTGCATCTCTGTACTGCAGGGCACCAGCTGTCCATCGTCCGTTCCCAGACCTTGCAACCATGCAGGAACGTGACTGCATCAGACGGTACCGCTTTACCAGGCCACTGATTGCGGAGTTGGCGGAGCAGTTGGCGCCACATCTGCTACCTGGCCGGACATACCCTACAGCACTGACCCCAGAGGTGAAGGTGATGGCAGCCCTGCACTTATTTGCTACCGGTACCTTCCAGTACACTGTGGCTACTGCTGGTGGTATGTCGCAAACAATGTTTAGTCGGGTTCTACGCGATGTCTTGGAGGGGATGTTGCAATTCCT
The DNA here is from genome assembly GCF_964204655.1 of Triturus cristatus. Taxonomy (NCBI): domain Eukaryota; kingdom Metazoa; phylum Chordata; class Amphibia; order Caudata; family Salamandridae; genus Triturus; species Triturus cristatus. The sequence continues at coordinate 593,006,649 of NC_140583.1, read as the reverse complement.
CGACCTGTATATCAAGTTCCCGAGCCCAGATGAACTCCATGAAATTAAGGATGCCTTTTATACACTGGGGAGGATGCCGAACGTCATTGGATCTATTGATGGGACACATGTTGCCCTGATACCACCACAGGCACATGAGCAGGCATACCAGAACAGGAAGCACTACCATTCGATCAATGCTCTGGTGGTCTGTCTTGCTGACATGTCGATCACACATGTGTGGGCACGTTTCCTGGTTCGGCGCACAATGCCTACATTATGAGGAGTAGTCGCATTGCAAAGCTGATGTCACAGATGCCAGCTCAGCGTGCCTGGCTTGTCGGTGTGTACTGACTGTTTCTCATTGTGTGTGTTTGTCACTGTTGTATTCCGCACCCCTACAAAATTTAGCTACTTGTTCATTTTTGTGTGTGTAGGGGACTCCGGATACCCCAACATGCCGTGGGTGCTGACACCCCTCCGGAACCCTGTGACACCAGCCGAGCTGCGCTACAATGAGGCACATGGTCGGAGCAGGAGGGTGATTGAGCGGACATTCGGCCTCCTGAAAAGCCGCTTTCGCTGCCTGGACAAGACCGGAGGGGCCCTCCCATATGAGCCTGCAAAGGTGTGCAAAATAATACTGGTCTGCTGCATGCTACACAACATGGCGGTGCGGAAGGAGGTGCCTCTCATCCAGGATGACGAGGACGGTGACCAACGTCCGGCACCTGTGGAGGATCCCGGCCTGGGCCAAGATGCCAGTGATGATGAAGATGATGGTGACGTCCGCTCCCAGCTCATCAACAACTTCTTCACCTGAATGTGAGTTTGCAGGGTTGTTATGTGAATGTATGGAGGTAGCCTGGAATGTGTTGAGCCAGCTCTGTTGCTGTCTGAGTGTGTCTGTGTGCCACTTGACTGGATGCGTGCTGTGATGTATCCATTCAGTTGGTGTGTACTCCACAATAGGGTAGTACTGCTAACTAGTGTTTGTGTAGGTGTTTTGCAACATGTTTTGTGCATGTGTATTTCATTTCTCTCCTGTTCTTCTGTGCTTTTGACTGTATCTTGTCTGTCGTTCCCAGGGTACTTTGCCTGTTGTGTGGTCAACACTGACCCCCTACATCCAGAAGCCAACACCAGTGTGAAAGTTGACAATTCCCATCAACTGATGTACCCCACATCCCTGGACTTCCATTCTCCAACACATTGTGAGCGTGTGTCCACTGTTACGTAGAATTACCGTGCAACTAGTGTGGAATAAACATGTTGCTGATGTGTAATGAACCTGTGCTATGCTTTGTTATGTGCGTAGTCTGTCTTCCCACATCTGAGTGACATCTGCTTACCTCACCTGTGGACTTGTTACCACTGACTGGGCTTGGTGTTGTGTCTGTGCATGCCAATGTGTTTCAGGTCAACATCATTGTGTGTGATGAGTAACATGGCCATGGTAAGTATGTTTTGTGTTGCCATAGTGGTGTGTCTCCCTCACATGTGTCACATCCCCATGACTCCCCTTACGTTGGTCACATTGTTGCAGTATTTAGCATGCACTGTGTTGTATAGCAGATCAACATCTCCCTGAACATGACAAGTTGGAATCACAGTATGGTGTACTGGTGAGTTTATTTACAAACATGTGCGAGGGAAGTGCACAGGATGGTGGGTGCTGTACAGTGGTTTTGGAATCCAAAGTTCACATTGGAGTTGGAAGTGCTGCTAGATGAAATGTCCAGAGTAAAGTCCACAGTCATCTGATACATTGGCCCAACATGAACCCTCCATGTCATGTGGGCGAGTTGTGTGCGATTGGACAAGGTGAACGGGTTGCGCACAAAGAACATAGTCCAGAACAGGTTTGGAGGGCCTGGGGGATGTGCTGGGACATCTGTCTCTCACATGTCCTTCTTCGGACGACCCTTCTTCTTCCGGGGGGGGGGATCCTCATGTGGAGGCCTCTGCGGTGCAGGTGACTCTCCGCCAGAGTCCTCCTCCCTCCCTGTGGCGCTGGCAGATGCTGTGTTGCGACAGATGTTGTGGGCACACAGGGGGGTGTGGACAGGTTGGTGTTGATCTGGCAGAGGCATTGTAGTATGTCTCGATGCACCGCAGTGATGTCATCCCACTTGGCCTCTAGGCGGGCATGGTGGGCGACCTGCTCGTGTTGCATGTCCTTGAGGATCTCCACTACCTGGCCAAATCCTCCGGTGCTATCCTGGTACGCGTCTAAGATGCGTGCCAGTTGGGGGACATCATGCCATCCAGACCCCTCTGCAAGGTGCGCCCTGTGCCTCGCACCCCTCCCAGCACCCCTCTCCACATGGGCAGGACCAGCGGCGGTACGCACAGGTGACACTGGGACCCCTTCGGTGGTGTTGCTGGTGGTGTTGGCTGTAGCTTCCAGGGGGTCCTGTGTCCCTGTGCTGTGGGTGTTGATTGTCCTGGGTCTGTCCATATTGGCGGGGGTGCCCTGTCGGTGTCCAGATGCTGGAGGCGTGGGTAAAGGGGGTGCAGATGGTGATGCTGCTGGTGCTGCATGATGGCTCACACCGGAGGGGCCAGGTTGGTCGTCGTCATCTGAAGAGGACAGTGAGAGAGTCAGACCAGAGAGCTCAGTGTCCACCAGAGTCTGGGACTGGGTACCCTCGTCATTTTGTGCTGGGTGCCCAGCACCACCTGTGTTTGGAAGAGACACACAATGTGATTTATGTTTCTACATGCATCGTTGGTTCACAAACATGATATTTTCTACTTTTCAAACAGATGCCTGCCTGTACACTGCTTTTTCCCAGCTTGTCACAGACAGAGTTTGATATTGTTGTTGGCCATTTCCCAGCATGGCCTTGTGCTCCCCACAACAGAGCTCAGGGTCAGACATCTTGTCAGTCCCTCCCCACTCCCTGTGAGGAGAGTATGTTTCAGTTTGATCTTGCTGGGCCATGTGGGTGGGTGTAGGTTGTCTGTGACTGCAACTCCCATCATACTCTTGGCTACACCCCCCTTCCCAGCATCCCCATGCTTCCTCCCTCTTGACTCTGCTTCCCTGTGAGGGGGTGTGACAGCAATGGCAAGATGGCTGACTGTGTGGTCCTGATGTATGATGCTGGCCATTACCCAGCATGGCCTTGTGCTCCCCACAACAGAGCCCAGTATCAGACATCTTGTCAGTCCCTTCCCACTCCCTGTGAGGCGAGTATGTTTCAGTTTGATTTTGCTGGGCCATGTGGGTGGGTGTAGGTTGTCTGTGACTGTGACTCCCATCATACTCTTGGCTACACCCCCTTCCCAGCATGCTCATACTTCCTCCCTCTTGACTCTGCTTCCCTGTGAGGGGGTGTGACAGCAATGGCAAGATGGCTGACTGTGAAGTCCTGGTGTTTGTTTTTGCCCATTTCCCAGCAGGGCCTTGTGCTCCCCACAACAGAGCCCAGTGTCAGACATCTTGTCAGTCCCTTCCCACTCCCTGTGAGGGTAGCATGGTTCAGTGTATGCTTGCTGGGCCATGTGGGTGGGTGTAGATTGTCTGTGACTGCGACTCCCATCATACTCTTGGCTACACCCCCCTTCCCAGCATGCTCATACTTCCTCCCTCTTGACTCTGCTTCCCTGTGAGGGGGTGTGACAGCAATGGCAAGATGGCTGACTGTGAAATTCTGGTGTTTGTTTGGCTACAAGTCCCAAGTGCGCCCCTGTGCTTCACACAGCAGCACCCAGTATGGGTATCTTTTGATGATATTTCAATGAGGTGTGTGTCAATGCATTGTACCCGGTGAGTTGTGTGGAGTTTGTGTTGAGGGGGGTGTCTCCCCATGCTGAGTAGTCTGGTCAGGGATGTCAGTTCTTCTTCCCATCATGAAACGTGCTTCCATTGTAGGGCGTGCAAGTTGTCCTTCAGGATGTCAGTCAGTGGTGTCCTGCTTGTGATTTGCACACAAGCCCTAGCAGGGCCTTGTGCTCCTCACAGCAGGACCCAGTGTCAGCCATCTTGTCAGTCATTTTCCACTCCCTGTGATGTGGGCATGTTTCAGAGAAGTCTTGATGGGCCAATCAGGAGGGTGTGCATTATCTGTGACTACAGGCCCCATCATGCTTTTGGCTACACTCACTTCACCTGCATCCCCACTATTCCTTCCTGACAGTCAGCTGCACTGTGAGGTGGTATGTTTGTGGTGTCAAACTGTCTGGCAGGGTGTATTTGGCTTAGTGCCACTGGCTTGCTCTATTTGTTTGTAGGTTGGTGCATGTCATGACACAGTCCACAGTCACTATGAGATGGCAGGTATTGTGTTTGTGTGACTGGCATACTCGTCTTGGGCTGATTATCTATTGGTTAGTGTAGCTTTGCTTGCGGTACATGGTTTCACTGTCCCCTTGCCACACAATCTTGGGTATGTTGTTTGTGTACTCACCAGGCTCTGGGATGTCAATTAGGCCATGGACGCTCTCTGGTGGTAGGATGTCCCGCACCTTCTCCTCCCAGGTCCTAAAGTAGACTGGTTTGGCAGGAGGGCCACCGCCGGTGCGCCGACTCAAGGCGTGATCTTTCTCGATGAGTTTCTTGACCCTCCTGCGCATGTCATACCACCTGTTCTGGATATCGTCCTTTGTGCGCAACATTGGTGCTTGTGCATTCACCTTGTCCACAATCCTTGCCCACATCTTGGTTTTCTGTGAGATGAGGGTCCTTTGAATCAATTTACCAAACAAATGTGGCTCTACTCTGATGATCTCGTCTACCAGCACCTCTAACTCACTATCTGTGAACTTTGGATTCTTCTTTGGAGGCATGGTGATGGGTGGTGGTGGTGAGGGATGTGTGTGTGAGGGTGCAAGTGATGGTGGGTTGGTGTTGGTTTTGCTGTATGTGTGTGTGCTTTTGTATGTGGTGCTGATGGTGTGTTAGTTGTGTGATGGGTGAGTTGTGAGTGTGTCTGTGGTTGCTGTGTACTGGTGTTTGCTGCTGGCTGTGTCTCTGTTTGCAAGGGATTACATAGTTGGAGTTGTGGGTGTGTCTTTGTCCCATGTTATTTTCATTGGTATTTATTGGCTTTGTCAGCTTGTTTGGTCCTTTTTTTGTCTTTTTTCCTTTGTGTTTTGTAGGCATGAAGGAGACGTTCACGTGACAGAAACGAACGCTGCTGTTGTCTCGTGCGGACTTCTCCGCCTCGTTCACGCTGCCTATCTTCTGTATTTGGTACGCGTTGGTCGTGGCGGTCTCTATTGCTTGTGTGCCCGGTTGTCTGTGCGTGTCGGTCGTACGGCTTGGTCTCCGTGCGAGTCGGTCTGGTTTTACACGCATTGCATCATACTGCGCTAATCGTACATTGCGGGTACGGGTCGGTCGGCTTCATTCCGGGTTCGTGTCGGTCGGTGAAAATCGCGTCGGTTTTCTGGACGGATCACTATTTTCCCTACGGCTCGGTCGTACTGCTTGTATTCCGTACGTGTCGGTTGTAATTCACATGCATTGCATCGTACTGCACGGGTCCATGTCGGTTGGTTCGTTTTGCGGCCGAAATCGGAATCGGCCCCTAAGTGGGATGTTTTAGGGATGAGTAATGAATGGTTTAGGGGGTGCTGGAGGGGTTTGGAGAGGTACATGCACCTGCCCACAAAGGAAGTAGCCGTATGGCATTCACAAACTGCATTTCTAAAGATACTACAGTTATAGAGGGACTCAAAAGAGTAGTAAATTACTCCAGCACACATGACCAATCACTGGCATTACAACACCTTCCCATAGAAAATAATCGAGGCAGGAACTTTTAATAAAACATAAAATAGTTACACATATTAATAAAAACAAATTTAATGTTAAAAAATATCTAATTATATTTAGGGAGAGGCCCTTTGCCATTCGGGACACTTAGCGCCTGACCTACGGATTCCGGTGTCACTACTGGGTACACTATATCCTATATCTTTGGATATTGCCAAATCCATGATTTATCATGGTATGCGGATAATGGAATTATGTTAATTCTGGAACAGAGCAATTTCATAATTTCATTGCCTGACCACCTAAAACTATACAAAAGCCCTGAAGAAGTTCATCCCATGAATGAAATACATTGACTAGAGGCTGTTTTTATGAATATTGAGTAAAGAAACCTAAATAAAGAAAAATCTTTAAAACTGAATGCTTTGGAATATTTATTTATCATTGGGTGCACCTTCCTATATTACTCTTTCTATATGTTTCTGCCCTGCAGTAGTACTACTCAACCTCTGGTACTGGGATTAGGGGTGCACCGAACTTTACTTTATGGGAGATTGTGAGAGGTGCAATTTGTTGCTATCTTCCATTGGTTTTTAGTTTGCAAATCCTCCAGCTGTAAGTTTCAAGTGAAACTGTTCTCAGTAGTCCTCTCAGTTCAATCTTAAAATAAATATAAAGCATTAATTTACATTAATATTCAAGATAAAATATATTTACTAATTTGTTTTGAGATAAATTAACGTTTTTACTTTTCTCTATACTTTACCATGGGGAGACTAAGAAAAAAAACATTGTTTCTTACGCGTCATAATATATTAGTACAATTATTTTTATGTTAAATATTATTGTTACTTATTTATAGATCTGTTTTGAATGTATAACAAAAGAAAAAATACTACAGCACTATTGATATAATTTTGAATAAAATTATTATTTAATTGAAATATATTAAATTCAATAAAATACTTTTTCAGAGGATTGCATTATAAAAACTAAATGTATACCTAAAGTAAAAAACATATTTTTATTATGTATTAATAATTATTACAATTTGTGTATGGAATTAATTAAAATTAGGTTAATTAGATTTTGATAAGAATTAATGTTACATTGATTTACAAATTCAAAAAGTCATAAATCAATGCGGGATTCACATCCTGCTCAGGGGAAGTCGCTATACTCAGTAAAAATACCACCCTCTGTGTAGGGTGTCACATCTGGCACGACCCTGATGGTCGATACGTAGCTCTGACCGGAACATAGGAGGGCAGAACCATCAATGTATGCCCCATTTATGTACCGCTAAAACTTCACTCAAAGACCTTTCCAGTGATTAATTAAACACTGCTTGAAATGCCCCAAGGGCTTCTCATATTGGGAGGGGATATGAACGCAGTAATGGCTCCGGAGATGGATAAAAGCACAAAACCGGACAAAGCAGCCAGACCGGGCCCACTACAAACATTCACCGAAGCAATGGGGATAACGGACCTATGAAGAACTCACAACCCTAACACTAGGCAGTACACGCACATCTCCGCTGCACAGGTCAGCGGATCGCGACTGGATTACATATTTACACAAAATATACATGTGGGTCTATTTATGGAAGCAAGACACAATCTTGGGGAATATCGGATCATTCACCAGTACAGGTATCGCTAAGGGGTCCGATAAGAGACTACACCCTCCCACCGCAACTACAACTGTGGAAGTTTAGGGACACAGGGGCACATGCATCAAGCTAAGAAATAGCGATTCCTTATTAGCGATTTTTAAGGAATCGCAAGTAAGGATTTGCTATCTCCTATGCATGACGCAGACACCGGAAAATTACCGAATCGGTAAAAATCGCTAAACGCGTTAGCGAAAATAACCAAAAAATCGCAATGCTCAGAAAACACCCATATTGCGAACTCGCAATTAGCGAAATCGCAAATAGCGAGATCGCAAATAGTGAGATCGCTAACTGCGAAAGTCGCATCGGGAACAGCCTGATGACATCAGAAACAGGAAGTAACTCTTTCCATGGTGCATTCTGTGACCAGAGGAAGCCAGAGCAGGAAGCTGAGTGCCTGCAAAGAGCTGTGGAGAGGACCACTGAATATCCAGACCACTGCCAACCCTGGAAATGGCCAATAGATCAGCTGAGGAGGGTGCAGGTGCCAGGAAAAGAAAACTGAAGTTCAGTGAGAGGGAACTGGAGTACCTCATAGAAGATGTGGTGAAGAGCCATGACAAGCTCTTCGGGAAGCTTTCCCTTAAAGTCCCAGAGGCAGAGAAACGACGCCTCTGGAACAAGATAAATACAAGGGTCAATGCTGTGGGTGTGACACACCGCAGCATAGGTGACTTTAAAAAACGCTGGTATGATTTGCGCAGCCGTGCAAAGGAGCGCATTGCCCAGAGGCTGAGGGAGGCTAAGAGCACCGGAGGAGGACCATCGACAGTCCCGGACAACACAGCCCTGGAGGACCTGGTCGAGGGCACAATCCTGCCTGAAGCTGCTGCGGGGGTCACGCAATTGGATACATCTGGTGCAGCCTGCAGTACTGAAGGTAAGAGGCACAATGATATACCTATCAATGTACATCATAATAGCGCCCATACAGTAATAAGAAGGTAGGCAGCTGTAACCAACCCCAGTCCACAGTCCATATACAGTAACTAATGCATCATGGGAGTTGTGGTCCACTGAACCAATCATTGAGTCACATAGCACATAGTGTGACCATTGTGGCTAAGATGCATTACAGACAGGGAATACAGAGAGTGAGAACGTAATAGCAGACATAATCACCATGTAGCAAAACTTTATCCAATGAAACATTAATCCTGCACTGTTTCACACAACAGGTGCTGAGGAAGGAGACAGTGATGACAGCGAATGTGGGGAGACCGTCCAGTCCACCGCAGAGACTGCCGTCGCAAGACCAGTCACACCTCCCAGCACATCCCAGGCACCCACACGATGCAGGGCTACTGTCCCTCCCATGCAGCCAATGGAGAGCTCTCCTGAACCTGAAAGGGCAACTGCAGAAGGGGCGCCTCGGGTCAGGTCCCCCACCACCACCCCGCAGACACCCGTCCCGACGAGGCGAAGACGCAGGGCAAGGGGCCAGACAACTGCACAGGAGCCATCGACACCAAATGTCTGGGGACCAGTTGAGCTGCAGATGACAAGGGTGCAGTGCCTGCAGGCACGCCACATGGGGGCCATCAGCCTTCAAATGTCCAAACTGAACAAAAACCTCTCCACCATGGCAGAGCGCATGAGTGACCTCACTCAAGCTGTTGTGGAGGGCAACAGGGACACCAACGCAACATTGCACGAGCTCGTGCGTGTGATGCAGGAAGGACAGATTAACGAGCGGAGGAGGCATCGCCAATTCATCAGGCGCCTGTCTGGATTGACACGCTCCAACCTCAAGTTGAGCAACGCCACAGCACTGCTGTCACGTCGGTCGGTGGCAACGCAGCTCGATATGGGGCATTGTTGTGGGGACGTGGCCAGGGCCCTTGGGCAGGTTACAACAGCTGTAGAGCAGATCCAGGCTGGTGTAGGTGGCCTCAGCAATGCCACTGGCGATGAGGGGAGTGAGGGGGCATCCAGCGTAAGCAGCATGTCTGCGCCAGTCAGCACCGGCAGAAGGTGTAGTGCACGCCGTTCGATGCCTACAATTCCACCAATGGGTGAGGAGGGCGCAGCAGGAGATAGGCGCCTCAGTGTGCGCGGGAGGAGGCACTGAGCAGTGACATCCCTCCAGACAATTGGCCATGGTGACATAACCATGGTCAGGACGTACAGAGGGACTGCCAATGGAGTCCCAAACCTTGTTCATCATCGTGCCTCGGTACATGACGTCAATGTATCCTCAGGCTACATGTCTGTTCAGACACCCAAGAATCCATGTGCAAGTGACAATAAAAACTTTGCATTTGATGAATGATCGTTTCTGTCTCATTAATACGTACCTTTGTTGTGATGTTGGGTGATGTGGGCACGTATCAACAGCCCCGCCGCATAGCTTCCATGATGCTGGTGTAGTGGGTGTACACAGGGCTGATTGGCCGCAGTGCCGTGGTCATCTATGGGTATGCATATCGTGGTAGCTACAATGGGCTACATTGCACATGCTGCCACTATCCGACAGCAGGTCACCGGCTGGTCCTGCATCGCAGCCCTAGGTCTGTGCAGGATGTGGAGGCGACTCTTGACCTATCCAAATGTCCTTTCAATCACATTACCTGTGCTTGTGTGTGGTGCGTTGTACCGCAGCTCCAGTTGTGCGCCTGTGTTCAACTGTGGAGTCAGGATATCGTACCTCACCGCGCATGCACTATCACCTACAGGGTAGCGTGGAATGTGTATCTGTCAGGTTTGCATTGCCATTACAGTATGCTTTAGTGTGCATGAGTATATTGTCTGACCTAGCAGGTGTCCCTCGCCATGTCCCCCCCTGAGCAGGCGTGTGTGAATGCCAATGTTTCGGAAAATGTATGGATCATTGATGCTCCAAGGAGATTGCGCTGCGATGTCCGACATGATGTCCTCCACATTGCACATTGGTTGGACGTGGATGGAGTGATAACAATTCCGGTCATGGAAGCTCTACTCATTGACTGATGGTGGACATATGGGTCGTGTGGGCTATCTAGCCATTCAATTCCCATCAGGGAACTGTGCAGTCATATTTGAATGGAGTCTTGGTGGAATCAATTCCTTTTGGGTTCTGGGATGGCTGATGTGGTCGTGGGTCTGAGTCATCATGGCAGGCAGGGAGGTTCTCTGGACACGTGGGTGGGAGCCCAGTGATACCCCTCCGGCTAATGCCACTACACCCTGGACACCTCATGATGCAGTGGGTGCAGGCAACATTACACCTGGACATGGGGACCCTTAGCATGGGTCCTCTGTGTTTAGCGCAGCATTGGTGTTTTCAATTTGGAAATGTGGGTGAGTTGTATCGCAGCGTTGATCATGTACTACTCATATCAGTCCTCTTGGGTGTGTCACATCTGAGTGATGCGCAGGCAGTATGCCCTCTCCTGGAATCTCCGTCTGCCCTGCCCTGCTGCATGGGTCCTCATCCCCCTATCACACATGTTGTGTGCCGCCTTTGTGTGCCTCCTAAATGGACTCATTGGTTAGTTGCAATAGCCCTCACCAGCTCCATCATTGTTTTAGCAGTGAAATGAGAAACAAATATTTTTACCACCTGCTTCTGATACTCCTTATTCTGCACTTGCTAAATAGCGATTTTTGGTGAAATCGCTATTAGTGATTTTTGATGCATCCATTTGCGGGTTCATTCTGCGATTCCTTATTTGCTCCCGCAATTCTGGTTGGTGCTGATTCCGAATCGCTATCTCTCGGGGATCCCGGTATTTGCGAGTCGGTATTTTAGCGAATTTCGGGGAATTGTTTGATGCATGGGAAATCAGTGGTTTGCGCTCGCAATTAGCTACTTGCAAATTTTGCGAGCTGTTTTTGGCTTGATGCATGTGCCAGACTTTGCGGACAAATTTAGGGAAAGAACGGAACAATATTTTGAAGAGAATACAGGGACTGTTAGCTCTCGATGCATGCTATGGGAAGTATACAAGGTAGTGGTGAGGGGATATGCTCAGGCATTAGCAGGTGGCCAAAGAAAAGAAAGATGCACTATATATGAGGAGCAGGAGATAGCAGACCTAGAGGAACAACTAAGGTGAGAGGACACTCTGGGCCCGACCTTAGGGCACAAACTGCTAATAAAACAATCTGAAATTAGAGAGCTAGAAGAGGGAGCAGCCAGATCTCACGCAATAGCCACACAAAGGCGTATATACCAGGTAGTGGACAAAGCTAGCAAGCTAATAGCATGGCTAGAAGTGAGAGATAAAGCCTGCGACTGGGCCCTAGAAATACAGATGCCTGACGGCACAATAAGTAAATCAAATGGGGAAATAGTGGAGGTCTTTGCAACCCATTATGAGGCACTGTACCAGCCGGTAACAACCAGGTCGGCGAGGGACAATGCGGAACCTTTGAGATACATTAGCTTAAAGGAACTCTCCCCAGAAGACAGGGAAGATATGGGTAAATATCTGACGGTAGAGGAAGTAGCAGAAGCCATTAGAGACTTGCAGTCAGGCAAAGCCGCTGGCCCGAATGGGCTACCCGCTGAAATGTACAAATGTGTAGCAGATAAGATAGCTTAACCAATGTTAAACATGTTCCACACTGCACTAGAAAGTGGGAAAGTACTGGAAGATTTACAATTGATGACCATAGCAGTAATACCCAAAGGGTGGAAACCCCCGGAGCAGTGCAGTTCCTAGAGGCCCATATCGCTAATTAATTCTGAAGCTAAGGTACTAGCGAAGGCCCTCGCAAATAGGACACAGCCGATAATATTGACTATAATCCACCCTGACCGATCAAGCTTCATACCACACAGAAGTACCAGACTAAATCTGCGAAGATTATTTGGAGTTATGCACGAAACAGCACAGTGACTGAGGGAGGCAGCGACGTTGCTGAAACTAGATGCCAGAATGGCATTTGGCAGTATCAAATGGCCATACCTCTTCACGGTACTAGAAAGAATGGGCTTCGGGCCACAATTTTGAGCGTGGATTGCCGTCTTGTACAACGACCCACCAGCAAGGGTAGGGGTAAACGGGACAATATCTAGACCCTTCAAGTTACATAGAGGGACACGTCAAGGGTGCCCTCTCTCCCCTTTGATTTGCAATAGCGGTGGAACCGCTTGCAGCATGGGTACGCAATGACCCTATGGTCTACGGTATTAACGTTGGAGGCAAATGGGAGGAGAGTGTCTACCTGTACACAGATTAAAGTGCTACTCTATGCTCGCAGACCATGGCAGCCGAAACACAGCCTCATTCATATAGTTCTACTCTTTGGCACCTACTTTGGCTACCAAATACATTGAGAGAAATCACTAGTGTTCCCGCTGACGGTGGAGCCGCCGCCCCTTACATCGGCCTGTGTGACGCTGCAGAGGAAGTATGAATTTAAATACCGAGGAATACATATCCCTAGGTCCGAAAATAACATTATGGCCTTGAACTTAAATTCACAGCTGGCAAGACTGCGGCGGTTTCCAGTCTCATTAATGGGCAGGAAGGTGTTATTCAAAATGATGGTGCTCCCCCACCTGTTGTATGTGCTGCAAAACACTCCTTATCAACTCCCCAGTTCATTCTTCAAGTCAATTGACGGTGGGCTTCGGAGTCTACTATGGGAAGGAGGAGTCCCGCGCATTGTGCTTAAAAATTGCAACTGGGAGTCTACGAGGGGGTTAGCAGTACCTGACATTAGGGGCTACTATCTGGCATCGCAGCTCATCAATGTCAATGACTGGATCTTCTCCACAGTATCAGAACTGGCATAACAGGTAGACAGATGGGCCATGGGGAAATGTGGCTGGCAGTCTGCCATTTATTGCAAGAGAGAGAGGGAATCCTTTTCACCACACACGCAGACAGTGAGAGGAGTATGATGGGAAGCCACGAAAAGACTGGGGTGGGATGGAAAATTGACAGAACAAACCCAACACTGGGATAGTGATATGCTGAGGGAAGTGGGGCAACTGAAAGCTTTTCATAAGTGGACCCTCATGGGTATAGAGCGACTAGGTGACGTATGGAAAAATGGCACTATGCTTAAATTTGAAGAGTTGCAAGCTGAATACCAAATGTCAGAGAGATTTTGCTATCTGCACCTCAGACATGCCCTACAGAGTCACATAATAGAAGGGGCTGTGCTACCGGAATACTCCCCATTGGAGGACAGGCTGTTGCCAGACCTGATGATAAACAAAGCAGTGTCCCTCACCTACAGCAAAATCATGAATCACTCCCCGGACCCCTTGGTCCCCGTGAAGGAAGTGTGGGAATCAGACATCTGGCTCCTAGAAGATGAGGAATGGAGGGAAGCAGTGCAGAGCCCTAGGGAGATTGCTATAAGGTCATGGGTCATATTGGTTCAGCTCCGGATCTTACATAGGTCATACACCCCTAGAACCCTCAAGCATCGGCTGGGTTGGAGTGATACAGACCACTACACCAGGGGGTGTGGGGAGAAGGGCACATTCTTTCACATACTCTGGGCAAGCACTAAACTGCAATGGTACTTAAAAGGGGTAGCCTGTGTTATGGTGATGGTAGTGGGGCAGCAGGTACCAATGGATGCAAGATGGCACATACTGGGGGTGACTGGAGAAATCAATTGGCCCACTCATGCCAAACCATGGTTGATGTTGACGGCAGGGGTGGCTAAAAGGAATATTGCTAGAAATTGGGGAAGCGCTGGCTCTCCAAGGATTAAAGATTGGGGAAACGACCTGTACTGGTGCCAGCTGGCTGGGAAAGCGGTGTACCAGAGTAGAGGGTGCCCGGCAAAATAGGGAAAGATTTGGTCTGCATCGGAGGCATATATGACCGAAACAGTGTGAAGACCAAGGGAAGGATGATACATAAAACGAAGCCAATGAGAAAGACTGAAGACATGCAAAATTGAATGTGCTGGACAAAATGTATTGCTATGCACCCCACCGGTTTTTCCATGTGTCAAGGTGCCCCAATGTTTTTTAAATAAAAAGAATTTAAGAATGTCAGAAATCAAATAAGATATATGTTATATTATCTGATTTTTTAACATTAAATTATATTTATTGATATTTTTAACTATTTAAAATAATGTAATTTAATTGAACATTCTTTCCTATCGTGTTTTATTTTAAGTCCCCACCTCCAATATTTTCGATATGAGGGTTTTCCAATATAAGTGGTTGGCCATGTGTGGTGCTGCTGGACATACTTCTGTTTACTTTTGACCATAGTAACTGGGGGACATATCTATGAATTTTCCGAATAGCGATGACTTATTTGCAGATTTTGATGAATAGCAAATGCACAAAGTGCCAGGACTCACCAGGGAGTGGCATTAGGACCTGGGGCCCTGATGGCCATGCCCCTTCATGCACACATGACTCTTTGGCTGTGCCAGGGAGGGGGAAGCTCACCTGAGTCATGGGTAGGCTTCTTAGTGCCGGTCCCACAGATTGCGGGATTGGCATCTCGATGATGCTCCTGTGGCCATGATGAGTGGCATATTTAGTACAAGCTTGTCCTGGCCTCATCCTTTTCAGCAGAGGGCATCGCAGCAGCAGGAGCGGTTTGTACACATTTTATCGCATTGACCTGTAGCATTGATGGATGCGTAAGGGCTAGCGCAGGGACCCTCAGCACCCAATCATTCATCGGTCCCGATCGAGTAACTTGAACCTGTGCCCCATTTTGGCTCATTTTAACCTTCGCTTTGCCTTCTCACACTCGACAAGGGAGTGCTGGATTTCAGTAACCAGGGTCACATCAGTGAAGTGCTCCACATATTCCCTCACCCCTTATTTTCTAAAATTGCTTTTGACCCTCATATTTAGTAAGGGCAACAATAGTAGCACTGTATCACCATGCATGGTTGCTCCTTGCTTACTTCGTGGCCTTGGCCTCCTCCACCTCAGTGGAGGTCATCCTTCCCCTTTCCTGCCCAGTAGATGGTTAAGCTGGTGGCAGTACTTGTGTGGGCAGTATGCCCCCCTCCTATTCACCTTTCGACATCTGCACTGAGCCAAGAACATCAACCGGGACCAGAGTGTAAGTGGTCAATTTGTGCAGGGGCATGTCTTTGTTGGATTGTTCTGTTTTGGTTTTGAACCTTGTGAGAACGATGTCAGCCAAAGGTAGTAGGTTGGGCAGGAGGAAGGGACATGACCCAAAATTAGCCCAATTTTTAAAACTTGTTCTTGCTGTACTGGAAGAGGGGGTGAGTCTGGCAGTTCAGCCTCCGACTCTGAGCCAAAGCCAGAACTGCAAAAGAGCAGATCGCCCTTGGCGGTCCAATGTCCCTCTGTGAACCACCTTTCCTCCAGTGAACAGAAGAGTGAAGAAACAGCCACTGAATTCTTCTTTCCAAGAGGTTTTGGGCTCTTTAGGCCAGGGACCTGCAGTAGTCGAGGGACCCAATAAAGGTACCTTAGTAGTTTACAACATTAGTCTGTCCCCTCTGCCTCCTCCTATGGACACCCTCCAGCCACCACGCCTAACGAGCCACATTCCACTCCGACTTCAGACTCCAATTAAGTTTTGTCTACATTGGCAGAAATCAGGAAGTCATTGAGAGCACTCTGTAAGAGCCAAAAGAGGTCTTCCTCTGGGCAGCCAGCACCGGTGCCTAGACTGCAAGCCCAAATTGTAGGTTCTAGTCAGCCTTTAGCATCAACCAAACTGGTGGCACCGGCTAGTGCTGGAGGGGTGTCGGGGAATAATGCCGCAGACCCTACTGTCGGAGGTGCTTTCTTCAGTAGCATCTCTGCTTTCTCAGCTAGCAAACCCCACAGCGGGGTCGCAAGGGTCCACTTCATAGACCTCCCCCTGGGCCCGTTCTTCCATGGTTATGTCTGACATCGCTGAATTGCAAAGGCAAGTCGATGTTATTGCAAAAGCGCATATTGGGACAGGAAAGGAATACGTTGCTGGAAAAGATGCCACAGGGAATTTCTTGGTGAACAAGGAACCCTCCACGGCATCATCAGGTAAAGAGGCTAACGGGTCAGTGAATGAATCCTCCACACCACTGAGAGGGATTGGTGGGCAGGACACTTTATTATCCAGGTTAAGAAAGCTGGTGTCCCATGTCCCATCAGACGTTAAGGAAAAAATATGAAAGGGTGATTTTGTGGATATTTTCTCTTTGACTCGGTCCAAAAGAAGGGAGGGTGAGTTAAAAGAATTTGATGGGAAGGATCCTCCCTCAAAGGAAAAGAAACCCAAGGTGGAAGATTCAGTTGCTAATTGGTTACTTGGTTTTAATGTTTATATGGCCATCATATTGGAAAAGAAACCTGAAGAGGCTAAAGCCATGATATTTTATGCTAACAGAATTCTTAAAGCACATCATGTCTATGGTGGTACAGCATGGCTGGATTATGATCAGGACGTTAGGTGAGCACAGGTAGAGGACCCGAGATTGGTTAGGCCCAGACTGAAATTAATGTGTGGCTCTAGAGTGTTAACAACAAAACCCACATTAGGCAACCTTTTTGCCACCAACAAGCCTTAGGTGACAGGAAGGGATCTTGCTTCTTGTTAGGCATTCAATAGAAAGCTGTGCACCTGCCCTGTGGGGTCCTGCAAATTCAAACATGTCTGCTCTTTCTGTGGGCACCCCTCACATCCTGAGTTTAAATGCGCTAAGAAATCCAAGGAGAAAGGAAAAGATAACCCTAAATAATAAGGCCAGTATTACCTTATCCACATTGGTGCAGATTAACAAACTGCTCCCCGGCTTAATTTATACCCAATTAGGAAGGTGGCCCAACTACTGTTTCTGGGAGTTTCCATCAGCTTGTGAATCCCTGCTCAAGGAGTCCTACCCATCCAACGTTGTAGAAATTTGTTGTCAGCTTGCGTGCATCCAGGGGTGGCAACCAGGAAGCTGGGAAAAGAGCGCTCATTGAGCAAGTTCACCGAACCCTTTGTTGAGCTTCCATTAGAAGGTTTTGTGTGCTCCCCACTGGGTGTGGTTCCGAAGAAAGAACCCATGCAGTTCAGGTTAATTCATAATCCCTCTCTGTTCCCAGAGATTCTTCAGTTAATGACGCGATTGATCCTGATTTCTGCTCAGCAAAATATTCATCTCTGGACATGGCATTGTCCATGCTATGGAGGCTGGGCTCCGAGGCACTTTTGCCAAAAATGGACATCGAGCCTGCATTACACATTGGCGAAAATGACTTGGTGAAGTTGGGGCACGGAGCAGTCAAGGTAGCTCTTTTGTGCGAGTTTGCTTGGTTGGGTAAGACCTTCCCGGAGACGATCATTGCATGGTCACACATGATTCCATGCCACAATTGGGGCACACGTGTTAAGCCTAGGGCACTCAATGTATCTGTAAGTCATCTCAACTCGAAAATGGCAAAGCTGTGCCCTAACAAGTCCATCTATGGAATATTCACCGCAAACTGATCAGGGGTAGCCCATTGTTTTACAGTGATGGGGTCTGACCTGGAGACTGATCTGTTATTGACAGCATATGGGCATTTACTTTGAACTTGTTTTTTGGTGGGGAGGGCAAAGGACCGTACTGCCCTGCTCGCCCTTGTGGTGGAAAGGGTAACACCAAGATTGCTTTACAACAGCGGAGGAGAGATCCTCCAACCCATTTTTCCTAGGGGAGCACTGAGGAGGAGAAAGCAATCTGAGTCTCAAGAACAAATGTTCACACCAGCTTGGGATAAGGGTAAACGGTTTATCAGTGTAGGGCACGGGGCTGAAGCCCCTGGTCACATTCCTTTGAGCTCCTCAGACAGCCTGCTGTTGGAGAGACATGCCCTGGGATGTGGGCATGGTTAAAGTGAGTGGGTACCACCCCTCAGAGATGCAGGCGGGGAACATCTGTGTGGTTCTCATGGTTTGAAGGGTTGACTGGGTCTTAGTGTTGGATCGTTATGCATGGAGAACAACATTCATCATAGAACTGTCAATTGTAAATCATTTTGTTTACTGTGTTCCTTATTTTCCTACTTCTGTTTGCTTGGATTAGATACAAAGAATGTTAAAAAAAATGTTAATTTGTCATGTTTTTGGATTGTTATGTAATAAACATGAGCCATCTACCAAAGCAGTCTGTTGTCTTGTCATTGACTCGTTGTGGTTTGGGGGGGGGCTTGCAGTCTGGACTGAGGGCTTTGTGTCCAATTGGTAATTGCAATTTGGAGTGTATGAAATATAATGCGGTTGAATCAGAGAATCTGTATTTATTTGGTTCGCTATTTCGGAAATGGCAATTACCTAAGAGGAATGTATCTCCCACCATGTTCAATTATTTACAAAAGCATCCCTTGTAGTGTCAGAAACTCCATTTTAAAAAAGTATGGAAGGTAATGCAGCAGAAAATGAATGCAGTGGGAGTCACACAAAGATCCATTGAAGAAATCCTTGAAAGAGGGTATGACCTCAAATCCAGGATAAAGAAAAAAGTAGTAAGCCCTCTTGCCAAGGGCAGAGAAACCAGAGGAGGTCCACCCACTGTCCCACCCACCACTGCACTTGAGAAACTTGTGAAAACAACTTTGCACCCAGAGTCAGTGGAAGGCTTCAGCACAATCGACACATCAGAGATTCCTGGTGCCTATTAAGGTAAGCTCATTATAAGACTCTAATAACTATACTAAATACTTAATAGGCTTTGACTAAACACATTAAATATAGCATACGATTGTGTGAATGTGTGTATATCAAACAACAAATATATGTAAAACAAGACCCACACATACATTGCAGTGAAACTAAATAATAAGATAAGGCGATGTACAGGCTCATGTGATGTTTTCCAAAGTTTATTTTTTCAACACAACAAAATTGAACACACATTACTTAGCCATGGTACACAAAATAATAATGATTTCATTTTCAACCAGATATCCATGCTCATGGGATTGATGTTTCTGAAGGCGAGTGACTTGAGAATTCCCAAATGCAACTCGATGAACCACTGTATGATGAGAGCTGTGCCACAAACCCCCCAATTGCAACCAATCAGTCCCACAGTGCAAGTACACCACAGCCATTAAATGTAGTGGGTCCCGGAAGTACACATAATGTGAGCCAGGAACCTTTAGTCAGGTCAAGAGAATAATGGGGAAGACGAAGACGTCGTACTCACTGTGTGCCCTATGCTCCATCTCATGCAAACAGTGAGAGTGGTGAGGTCTTGTGAAATGTTGTTGTGTTTTGTTGCTTGGAGGAATCAATGTTCATAGTTCAATGCCTGCAACTGAGGGAAATAAAACTGGTCAACAAAAAACTCACGAATATTGAAAAACCACAGGATTAGAAAACATTGCAACAGCCCTATCTGATAAAGTATAGAACATTAGAACGTGAATTCAAAGACTGACAAACTTGCTGAAGCTATGAAGGCCCTAAGCATAGAAAGAAATACCGGCTGTTTGGCATCAATGGTGTGGTTTTCCCATTAACATTTTGCCTTTAGATCTCCTGTTTTCTGTCTTTGTTTTTGCTGGCTTTAGGACTCTGCACACTTTAGAACTGCAAACCAGTGCTAAAGTGCTTGTGCTCCCTCCTAACAACATGGTAGAATTGGCCTATTGTCACATTTAATTTACTTGTAAGTCCTTTGTAGAGTGGCTTTACCTGTGCCCAGGGCCTATAAATCAAATGCCATTAGTGGGCCTGCAGCACTGATTGTGCCACCCACTTAAGTGGCACTTTAAACATGTCTCAGGCCGGCCATTGTAAACTGTGTGTGCAGCTTTAAACTGACACTTCAACCAGACAAAAGAAACCTTTCACAGGCCCAGAATTTTCCCTTTTTATACATATAAGTCACCCTTAGGGTAGGCCCTGGACAGCCCAGACGGCAGGGAGCTGTGGACATGTACATTTTAGTTTTACATGTCCTGACAGTGAAAAACTCTTACATTTGTTTTTCATTTCTGCAAGGCCTACCTCTTCCATATGAAAACATTGTAGTTCCCTTATCACATTTAATAAGCTGCAACTTCCCAATGAGAACAGGTAACTCATCCATGTTTGACGTCTTCGGAATTGTAATGAAAAATCCTAACTGATAATGATGGTGGATTATGAATTGCAATTTTGAAAATGCCACTTTTAGAAAGCTGGTATTTTACTGTCTTAGCCATTTGGTGCCTGCAACCTGTCTCTGTGTCACATGATTGGGTGTAGTTAACAGTTGGGCTTTGTGTATTCCTCCTAGACAGCAACACACAGTAGGGAGCTTAGGTGTGCCTGGGGGGGGGCGTTACTGGCAGGAAGTCAGGGAGGAGCTGTACACAGCCCTACTTATACTTGAAAAGGCTGTGTCCTGCCACCGCACAAAGGTCTGCATACCCTCTATACTTAGTCTGGAGCAAAGGCAAGGAAGAAAAAGCACCTGTGCACCTCGAAGGCATGCTTCTAGAAGCTTCTTCACACTTCATAGGCATAACTAGATATAAATACTGGAATTCAGACACCAACTCTTCAGTACACTTCTGGACCAGTGGATATTCTGTCAGTAAGAAGGACTGCTGTGCTTCTGAAATGACTGGCACTCAGCTGGACTGCTGCCCTGCTGTGCTGCCCTGCTGCCTGCTGTCCTCTTGCCTGGGTGAGAAGGACTGGACCTGCATCTGTTCAACCCAGGACCACCAGAGTGACTCCAAGGGCTAGTTGGCTGGTCACCTGACTTGAACCTCAGTGACAGAAAGCTCCACCAACTTGGACCCGAACACCTGGACTCTATCATCTGTGAGTCTACCCTGCCAAGTGGTGCCACCCCAGTCCTGGACACTTGGACGTGGACCTAAGGTGCTCCACCAGCCTTGGTGGATACAGTGAAACCGATGCATCTCCTCTGCTGCGTGACACAACCCAGAGCAGAACCGATGCTTTGCCACTGCTGCGTGAATTGGACCTGTCACAAAGACCTGCATCACCTTCGCAGCCCACAGCCACTTCATAACCGCCACTGCATGACACACCCTCAGCGAAGGCCCTCACATCCCTTATCGACAGCAGCCTTGATGACAATGTTAAAGTCTGTATCACAGCCTTACAGTTCCTTGGAACCGAAGTATCATCTACCTCTGGGTGACACATCTATTGAGCCAGATTTCACATCACAAACCCTTGTCAACGGGATTCTCGGTAACAGCAACTGTCCTAACATCCGGGGTCAACATTTTCTGCTCAAGGCGATCACATGCAAGGAAAATAAAAGAAAGAGGACCAGATGTACAACGGCCAAAATAGCTCCTCGCAAATTGCGAGTTTACTGCGACTCGCAATTTGCGAGGTGCTGTTTTGAATGTACAACAGTGTGTATCACACTGTTAGCGATTCCCAATGGGGTCACAAATTGAGAGGCTCGTGGATATTAATGAGCCTCTCGCAATTTGTGACCCCATTGGGAATGGCAGGCCTGCTGGGCTCAGCAGACCACCATGTCTGGGACTGTTTTTAAATAAAGCATTTTTTTTTATGCAGACAGTTTTCCTTAAAGGAAAACGGAATGCATTAAAAAAAAAAAGTGAAACGTTTTCGTTTCATTTTTTAAGAGCAGGCAGTGGTCCATAGGACCACTGACTGCCCTTAAAACATATTGTCCCCTGCATTTGCAAAGGGAAAGGGGTCCCGCAATTGCGGTCGCAAAATATTTGTACATGGGGTTGCACTCACTATTAGGCATGGTACATACCCCTACTGTTTTTTTGCATGCGCAAACAGGTCCGCAAACCCGTTTGCGCATGCAAAAGCAGTCGTACATCTGGCCCACAGCCATTAGTTGCAAGACAAGTTGAATTGTGCTTGCCAGGAAAAAGAGCACATGAACTGAAAAAAGTCTTGTTGGACGATGTTATGCTGAGTAATATTTTTAGGTATTTTGGTTAGAGCAGCAGCTAAAGACATTGACAACGAAAAGGTCGCAGCAATTAAGCCAGAAGAGAAGAACTAGGACGACTCTGATAGCTAGGAGCCTCTCTGAAATTTATGAATTCGGAAGACAAGATCTAGAGCCCACAAAAGAGGCAATGTATTAAAAGGGAATACCCACTTCAATATTATTGTTTAACTAACCATGCGGCTAATTCACTCTTTGTGTCTTTAGGGAATAACAAAACCGCAGACCCTTTCGGGAGCGAGGTACATGATTATCAGCCACAGTACTTACTTGACACACTGCTACACAAAAAGTCATTTGGAGCCCCAACACTCCATCCCTCATATAGACAATGTACACAATCGGGAATTGGGGATTGGCTGGAACATGCTGGGACAGGGTAATAGTTAGGGACAATACCCTTTCCTCTACTTCCTATCAACAGAAGGGATCCTCAACTCAACTAAATATGCGAACTTGGAGATCAGCAATCAAGACAGTTGGGCGACACCCTCCCAATTCATAGAAGAAGTCAGATGACTATCTTCTTTTTCACTTTCCCAACCCCCTTACCATTTGGGGCTGTTATCTGCACACCGTTGTCAGCGTTGTGTGCATTGCGCCAGCCTTCAGGGGTATTCGTGCTCTCATCTTCACTCCTGCAGACTCCTGGACACCGTCAGGTTAGTGTTTCCCTGGTTCTGGCATACTGTACAAGGTTTGTCTCTCAAGCTGGGGCTTTACATCAGCAATTACATCAAGGATTATTGCACCACCTAACCTATACTTGCTGTATACCTCTAACTCTGTTTGGTGAAAAAGTGTGAACCCCAGTCTGAAGACCCTATCTTGTCTTCTCCGCCTTCTTCGTAAACCAGCCACAATCCTCATTCTCATTGCCACGACATACAGAGCAGCCCTTTTTGGAAAAATCAGATGCATTCTGGGGAACTTTATTATAGTTTGCAGATGATTACCACCTGGGTCGAGGTGGTGGTAAATTGCATGTGCAATTTTCTGTTATTGCGACTATTCACTATTTGCAACTGGAATGAACATACGAATAGTGATTTTTGAATACCGCTTTCTTATTTGTGATTTTCTCTTTGATGTCGGTAAATTACCGAATTGGTAAACATTCACTATGCTAAATTTAGAGCTGCAAATGTGTGCCATACAAACTTATTTCATAGTTTTGCGACCGGTGTACAGTTTGCGATTGAATTCTGATTCGCAAACATTTTGTACAGATGGCCCGTAGACTCGTACATTTGGCTCCACTTACTTTCTCAGGGTGATGAAGACATGTAAGACTACACTTTTGAGTAACTATATACCGTGCCTTTACGTGATTAATTGTAAATGATAACAAATCATTGTAATGGTTTTAATGAACCAAACACTAAAAATTGATTGATTGATTTATACAGCAATTGTAAAATTAGTGTGCTGACCATTTCTAGGAGAGACAGATAACATCGTAAGGAACATATGTTCAATGTCAACTGACCATCACTTCAGGGCAGAGAACC
This sequence comes from Triturus cristatus, assembly GCF_964204655.1. Lineage (NCBI taxonomy): Eukaryota > Metazoa > Chordata > Amphibia > Caudata > Salamandridae > Triturus > Triturus cristatus. The sequence continues at coordinate 592,982,936 of NC_140583.1, read as the reverse complement.
GTGAGCAGCTGAAGGAAAAATCATGTGCTAATGGGGGCGTCAATATTACAAACATACCTGACATTCCCTATTATTTCATGAATCCCCTTTTTTTCATACTAGCACAATGCAATCATTGAAATACTTCTTTGTAACTTACAAGTACTCTCATGATTTTGTGTTGTCAGCTAAGAGAATTATTATCATGGTATATAACAATTTTACTCCAAACGAGGGCTTTCATCATTGAAAACGAGGTCTTTCGGTATTTGAGTTCATACACTTATGCAGATTCAAGTATGAATTCCCATGATTACTTAAGTGCAACACACATGCTTTTTATTGCACCAATAATCAAATGGGCATTCACAGATGTTCCTGAGTTTCAGAGAGAAGGGAAATCCAAAGAGAAAATGACCCTCTTTAAAGGATTTACCTTCCCCTACAACGCTCACATGGCATGACGTCATGCCGTAACATATCCACTAGTGAAAAGTGGGCAGTGTGAGCACGCGCACATCGATGTGCCTGCTGTCACTGCAGTCCGGAAAAAACGGACTGCCTGTGCCATGGCACAAAACAGGGCACGATAGAGACCCGTTTCGAGGCCTCCTTTAAAAACTGCCGGTGCTTAGCACAGGTGAGACGAGGCCCACTTAAAGCCCTGGTCGTGGTGTGACCAGGGCTTTAAGTGGAAGCTTTTTCAATATTATATACAAGCCATAGTTGCTGCTTATTTATCTTATGCAACTAACAACCATTGACAAAGCCAATAGTCCTGACGTGTTGTAGGTATGATGTTACCTGCTGTATCATATATCTGGATGTAATGACAGAAACAGCAAAATACAAGTCGGGCGGCACACATTTTTAGCTTATGTGTTTTAAGCCACGCCCTTAATTACATTGGCCACACCCCTCTGAGAGACCCTCCAGTTATTTTCATCCCACTGAAAGCCTGGGTACTACCTCGCACTGTCAGATAAAGGTTTATGCTTATGGAGTAAGTCTTACTATGTTGGTGTAAACCTTGTGGTCTGTCTGATCAAAAATTAGGTGGGCGAACAGAGAACAGAGAATTCGGCAGACATTGTCGGGCCTAATTTAGAGTTTAAAAGATGTGATCTTGCAGTTTGGCGAAATATGGCATATTACAAGTGTCTTAGTATATAGTGCGCTTGTACACGCAACATTTGTGATGAGCAGCCTAAATGCTAAATTCTAAGGCCCTAACTTTTTAAAACTGGTCTTTTTATGCTGATTTACCTATTAATGGATTGTTTGCTTTCCCTGTTGTTTTTTAAATAAAATGTTGTTTTTCCTTTTTTTCCCCTTTTTCTTATCTCTGAACTCATCTCAAATATGTGTGAACCATACAGTGAAAGTGCATGCAGACAGATTGACAAGCAGAGAACAAAATGTGTCTTCAATAGTAACATCTGTGAGTTGCGCAGGATTCCACGTTTCTGTTAAGTCTCCAAGAGTACTTTGACATCACGTCTGCCTGTGATTCCTGTGAAGATTCATACACTTTGCATATGTTCCTTTAGAGGAATTATTTTTCCACTGGATCTACCATAGGAACAAGTCTATTTCAGGATGTTTTCACAATCCACAAGATTTCCCTGTCACTGAACTTTCCAGATGTAGTGGGGCTTTAGGCAAAGAAATATAAAATCCAAAGATACAATAAGAAGAGAGCAGAAAAGTGGTTGTCTTGATGATTCTCAACAGGAACAATTGTGCCAAACCAGCTGCCTAAATAGGGTGGATGGCCTCATGTGCTTTGATCTAAGGCCTGATGTTAGTCAGACCGTCAGTCACACATTTGCACCAGTAGTGCCAGGGGAGGCCCTGCCACCAGAGGCCTGGCTGTTCCCCTGACTCTAAAGTGAAGAAACTTCAGATGTTCTATATTTGTCATTGGGTGCCCAGTCTACTATGCTCTGAATAAGGCTCGTAGCTCTGAAGGAGTTGCACACTTCAACAAAAGATCCCCAAATGCTGAAATTCTACTGCAGCTGATGGCCATGTAAATTATCAACTCTGTCACCCAACCACACAACTTTGCAACTTGTTTGATGTGGAAAGAGTGCAGAAAAACACACGTTAATCATACAGAAATAGAAGCGAGATAGGTACAATGGTGTGTGGTATGTCATTTCAATGGGAAGGGTAAAGCCTGGTTCAAATCATAAAGTAGTCACAGTAAAGGAGCATTATTGCTGGGTTGCCAAAAATGTTTTTGCCATTCTGGATTGTGTTGAGGGTAGTTGTTTATTAGAGGTTCTATTTAAAAAAAAAAAAAAGCATAGGAGACAGATTTGGTATTGGAGCTCTACATTCTCTACAGATAACAGCACACCCTTCAAGAAATATGGAAAGTTGTAATGTAAGGTGGATTTGTAGACCACTGCTTGTCACTAGTGAAGGTATCCAGGCGCTGAGTAGGTGAATGTAGGAGTGTGGTGAGACTGTACCTGACTACATGCAGTCTTGATGGTCCTGCAAGAAGAGTAATTGAATAACCAGGTCTTCAGATTGTTGCAGAATGCAAGAAGTGAGGAGGAAGCCCTGATGTGTTGGGGGGATCTGATGATGTTTACTGTAGAAGTTATGTACATATTATAGAGTGTGGGGCTGAGTGGTGATCCCTGTGGGACCCCGCAGATCAGGTCTTTGCATTCTGAAGTGAACGCCGAGAGTCTGATTTGTTGTGTTCTTCTGGAGAAGAAGGACGCTATCTATTTGAGTGCTGGTCCTTGTATTCCCACTATGTGGAGATGAGTGTATGTTGGGAGAAGGTGTCAAGAGTGGCGGAGAGGTCGAGGAGCATGATGGCAGCGGTCTATCTATGGTCGAGGATGGTGTGTATGTCACCTGTGGCAGTGATAAGGGATGTTTCGGTGCTGTGGTTGATTTCTCATTGCTAGTCATCAAGGAGTTTGTGGCATTCTAGGTGGTCAGAGAGTTGTCTGTTCATGGTGGGCTTCTTGATGAATTGAGTCAGCAGTTGCATAGTTTTCAGGGTTGTGACTTTAGCATGCTTCCAGCTGTCTGGGAAGGTGGCTGTCTTCAGGAAGTTGTTGGTGATGCAAGTGAGTACAGCGCTGATCATGGTTCTTCCCAGAGTGTAGGAATGGTGGGGGTACGGATCTGTGAAGCCCCTGAGTGGATTGTCTTCATTTTTCCTCCAGTGTCCTCGAAGGATAAAGGATTTCATTCTGTCGGTTAGTAGTCTTTGGTTGATGAGGTTAGCGGGCTGGGAAGGTCACTGGGAGGGTGGCTGGGGTTCAAAGTTGCTGTAGATTTTGATGATTTTTCGGGGAAGGAGTCGCAGAGGTTGTTGCAGAGTTCTTGTGTGGGGTGATGGTTTGGGTTGCTGCTATTGGTTTGGTAAATTCCATGACGTTCCTTGCACTTATTGGAGCTAGACTTGGTTCTCAGGGCCAGAGCCTTTTTCTTGGTCTCTTTTACTTGATGGTGATAGTGTCTAAGTGCAGCCTTATAGCTGGTTCTTGGGGTGTTTCCTCTGGTGGCTCTCCATTTTCTTTTGAGTTGTTTGCAAACTCCCCTGTATTTTCTGAGGTCAGCGTTGTGGCAGTTAACTTGTTACTTGGATCTTTTGGGTTTGGTGTTTTTCAGGGGCACAAAGGTATTGGCACAGATGGTGATCCTGTTGTTGGAGTTGTTTGTGTCATTGATGAAGTCGTTGGTTTGGTCTGGGTCCTTTAGTTGGAGAGCGTTGAGCCATTTTGTTTCTGTAACTTTCTACCAGGAGCGGCATGGGGTGTTGCTAGACTCAGTAGGGGTGGTTGGTAGCCCTGTTATATGGAAGTGGATGATGAAGTGGTCCATCCATGTCAGTGAAGTGATGTGGCTGACTTTAATCTTGTCGCTTGAGGAGAATATAGCATCTAGGATATGTCCGGGGATGTAGGTATGGCCTTCTATGTGCTGGGTGACTTTCATGCAAATCAGTGATATTTGGAGTCTGTGGGTTTGTCGAGAGGGAAGTTGAGATCGTCTAGGAGTATTAAATCTTTGGTGCCCATGGTAAGAGGTGTGGTGACATGGGTGAGGAGGTTGATGAAGTGGGTGCGAAGTGTCAGTGTAAAGGTACTGTAAGAGGTGGTGTCTCTGTGAATGATGATGAGTCCTCCTCCTGGTTTATGGGGTGTGTCCTGGTGCAAGATTTTGCATCCAGTAGGGATGGCTGTGGCCATATCCAGTGCCATTGTGCAGTTGAGCCAGGTCCCAAATATCGGTGAGGTGCTTGTGAGTGAGTGCCCAAGCACCTCACCGATGCTTGGGCATCGGTGAGGTGCCACAGCCCTTATCCTCCTGGACCTCTCGGCCGCCTTCGACACCGTCTGCCATCACACCCTGTGCACACGCCTCCACGACGCAGGGATCCGTGACAAAACCCTGAACTGGATCTCCTCCTTCCTCACCAGCAGAACCAGAGAGTCTGCCTCCCCCCATTCCGATCCGAAGCCACCACTATCACCTGCGGCGTACCCCAAGGATCATCCCTCAGCCCGACCCTTTTCAACATCTACATGGCACCCCTCACCAAAATCGTCTGAGTACACCACCTCAGCATCATCTTGTATGCTGACAACACCTAGCTGAGCCTCTCCTTCACCAAGGACCCGGCCATCGCTAGATCCAACCTCCAAGAGGGAATAAAGGCTGTTGCAGACTGGATGAAGTTCAGCCGTCTGAAACTGAATTCCGATAAGATGGAGGTCATCGTCCTCAGACCCACCCCCTCCCCTTGGGACGACTCCTGGTGCCCGGCCATGTTGGGAGTCGCCCCAACACCCACCAACCACGCACGCAACCTGGGGTTTATCCTGGACTCAACGCTCTCCATGACCCAACAAGTCAACGCTGTCTCCTCCTCCTGCTTCAACACCCTCTGCATGCTCCGCAAGATCTACAGATGGATCCCCACTGAAACCAGAAGGACGGTCACCCAAGCACTCGTCAGCAGCAGGCTGGACTACGGCAACGTCCTCTACGCGGGAACCACGGCCAAACTCAAGAAAAGACTCCAACGCATACAAAACGCCTCCGCACGCCTCGGAATCCCTCGCCACAGCCACATCACCGCCCACCTGAGAGACCTGCACTGGCTCCGGTACACAAGAGGATCACCTTCAAGCTCCTCACCCACGCTGACAAAGCACTCCACAACGCCGGACCAGCATACCTTAACGAATGGCTCACCTTCTACACCCTGAACCGCCAGCTTTGCTATGCCGACTTTTCCCTCGCCACAGTCCCATGCATCCGCCGAACAAGCACAGGCGGCAGATCATTCTCCCACCTCGCTGCCAAGACATGGAACACCCTCCCCATTCACCTGCGTCAGACCCAGGACCTGCTGACTTTCAGGCGACTCCTCAGGACCTGGCTGTTCGATCAGTAGCTAAGACATCCCCTACCCCCTCCACCCCCTCCAGAGCCTTGAGACCCTCACGGGTGAGTAGCGCGCTCTACAAATGTTTGATTGATTGATTGATTGATTGACTGTCTTGCCTTTGCAAGACTTCAGCATGCCCATGTTTCAAGGTGTGGGCATCAACGGAAAAGTCATTAAAATTTTGGTGGAATTTTCCTGGTGAAGAAATGATGAGCAATTCTAAACAAGAAAAAAGCAGCATATGTGCATGTCCTGGGGTGAGAGGGAAATGAGCCTATTGCTTTAGTTTATATTCTCTGTATGGGAAGTGTTGTGGTATGTACTGACAGTGAACTATCTTTATCAAGCTACAAGTTATTTGAAATCGTTTTCCTGGTACATGGCTACTGGTCCAAGAGCTTGTTGTCAGACATTCAAAAGAGAGTGATGTGTTTCAAGTACAAATGTAAAATCCATAAGTGGAGTGTCAGCCACACATAGGGGTAGTACCTTGGAGATTAAGGGTAGGAAGAAGTTTTGCCCATAGCTTGGGGTAATCCTTGTCAGGCCTGATTAATCGACTTTCTACATTATTTTGTTCTTCCTCAGATGTCATTATTTGCTTTAGTGGTATATGTTTTGTTGCTCTCTATCAGGAATTGTCATGTTGATAACGTATGCCTTCATTTTAATTAGTGACTTTGCTAGCATACAGTATGTTGTTCTTCATATGATGGCCCACATTGCATTGGCTTGTGTTGTGTTATTCATCAGGCGTTATAATGATGATGACTCGTGACTTCATTATAATTAGTGGTATCAGTGCAATATAACGTGCTGTTCTTCGTCAGGCATTTTCATAGTGAAAAGGCTGTCTTCACTATCATTTGCAACTTTGGAGGCTTAACTCTCATTCTTGTTAGTTGGATCCTTGCTGTGGCTGTAAGAGCCAATCTGAACCAAGGGGTTAGCTTTATGGTGTTGCGCATAATCCTTTTGCAGGATGGACCAACTGGATGTGGGTCACGGTAATTCTGGAGGATGATCATGAAATATTGTGTTTGATCTTACTGAGTCACTGTTACAAATGGTGGGGTCTAAAGGATAGTCCTTTTTTTGTTCTATTGCATAACTCTTTTTTTTGCTTTCTTTTGTTTTTTTTGTTTTACTAGCCATAAGTATAACACATGTTAGAATCCGGGTTCTCTGGTTGGCACAGGTAGGTACTTGTGACAAGCAGGGAACCTTTCCTCTAGTCAGGGTAAGGGGTTACACTCCTAAAATAACCCCTGCTCACCCTCTAGGTAGCTTGGCGCGAGCAGACAAGGCTTTTCTCAGAACGTTATAGGTTAAGCATTTGTGAACACATACAGTAACCAAGTGACAACACTACAAAGGGACACCACACAGGTATTTATATTAAAAATAAGGATTCTTTATATAGGATTATCACAAGACCATTAAACGACTAGAAATACACAATACAGTTGCTTAGTTGGTAGAAGATTGCTTAATTTCTCTTAAGTTCTTAAATGCGACACTTTAAGTCAATGTACCTTAGATGCGACACACAGGGCAACGAAAGTGTTGCAGCGATGCAGATGCGTTGAAGTTTTTGGTGCAAAAGAAATAAAGACGGGATCTTACAGATGCGTTACGCTTCTCCGATGTTGCGAGGAGGCTCGACTCGATGCGTCAGCTACAGCGGCGTCACCTTTGGCGAGATGCGACGACAGCGGCCTTGGCAGCGGCACTCTTCTCCGATGTTGCGAGACGCTTCCGCTCGATGCGATGCTGCAGCGGCGACACCCCTTCTGCGAGATGCGACGGCAGCGGCTCCGACGGCAGCCCGCTTCTCCGTGGATGCGAGGCGCTTTTCTGGTTGCGGTGCAATGCGACAACTACGATGGCTGCGATGCCGACACGCTTCCTCCTCGATGCGAGACTCTTCTCTCGATGCGGTGCAATGCGACAGCTACAATGGCTGCGATGGCGACACGTTTCTTCGGCGTTGCGAGACACTGGAAGAATGATGCGAGACGCTTCCGCTCGATGCGATGTTGCAGCGGCGACACCCTTTGCGAGATGCGACGACAGCGGCTCTGACGGCGGCACGCTTTTCTTCCTTGCGTCGCGCTTCCAGCTCCTTGCGACACGCAGTCCCTCAGAAGGCCCAACAACAGCAGCAGGCACTTCCCAAAGACTCTGGGGAGCTGGGGTGAAGTCCACTGGTCCTGGGACTTCGTTCAGGGGCAAGCTCAGTTCAAGCCCTTGGAGATCCTTTTAAAGCACAAGTTGAAGCAAAGTCTTTAGTAGTCTTTCTCCTCTCCTTCAGCAGCAAGGCAACCACTGCAGGCCAATCCCCCAGGTCAGGGACAGTACTCCTCCTACAGCTTTCCCAGTTCCTTCTCCTCTGGCAGAGGTTCTTCTTGTTTCAGCAGGATCTCCTTTCTTGGGAGCAGGGTCCCAATACTTATACCCCTAATTCCTTTGTTCCTCTGGGGTTGAGGGGCCTTTGCCCAGTCCAAACCAGTTCTTGAGCACTCTGTTGACATGACTCTGCCTTTCTATTCAGGGTGCAGGGCGGAGACATCAGCCGCTCCGCAGGAGGTGGAGCCAGCATTGTGGTAGCAGAGCACAACCCTATTCAGAGCCCAGGTGTACTCCTCCCACCCATCTGACTGCCAATCTTCCTATTCACCACCAGGCTACCTAGCCCTGCCCCTCTGGGTTTCCTCAGCCCTGTCACTCACACAACCAGACAGGCAGATACACATCATAGCAGAGGCGGGCTGAAATGGTAAGGCAAGCAAATACCAACTTTCCAAAAGTGGTATTTGCAAACACAGAATATTAAAATAAACTTTACTAAAATATGTATTTTATTATTCTGAGTTCAGGCATACTAAACTCGAATTTCTACCATGTTCCCTGGGTCTGTTAGGATCATAGGATGTAACAATTCTAACAGCCCATTCTGGCCTATGGAGAACAGGTAGCCTTACAATAGTGAAAAACGAAAATGGCTGTAATTCACTATTAGGACATGCCACACACATCAGGGCTTGTCCTACCTTATGCTTAAAATGCACCCTGCCCTTGGGCCTACCATAGGGGTGTCTGATATGAAGTTAAGGGAAGGTTTAGGGACTGGCAAGTGTGTGCACTTACCCAGTCAGTATGACAGTACCAGACTGCACGCAGGTTCTGCAATGGCAGACCTTAGATACATTTTACCAGGCTGCTTCTGTGGGTGGCACAACCAGTGCTGCAAGCCCACCAGCAGCATTTGTATTTACAAGCCCTGGCTCTCCTGGTGCACTTTACTGGGGTCTGACAGTAAACCAAATAAGCCAATCATGGAATCCAACCAACATATACATTTTAAATAGGGAGCACTTGCTCTGTGGCACTGGTTGGCAGTGGCACAGAGCTCTGAGCAGCTAACACCAGCAAAACACATGAGGCACAGCAACAAAAAAGTGGAAGGGAGACTCACGCCAAGGTGCCAGGTCTAACACGTATCCCCTCCAGCTGAAAAGTGGGAAGAACTACCCTAACCCAGGGAGTTCCTCATCACTAAGGCGGAAAAATCTGGACAGACCGTCAGCATTGGCGTGATCTGTACCAGGGCGATGTTCCACCGTGAAATCCATACCCTGTAGAGAAATGGACCACCTCAACAGCTTTGGATTCTCACCCCTCATATGCATCAACCATCTGAGGGGCCTGTGGTCTGTCTGAACCCGGAAGTGAGACCCAAACAGGTATGGTCTTAGCTTCTTCAGCGCCCAGACCACAGCAAATGCCTCACGCTCAATAGCACTCCATCTCTGTTTCCGTGGAAGTAACCTCCTGCTAATAAAGGCTACAGGTTGATCTAGGCCCTCTTCATTAATCTGTGAAAGCACAGCCCCCACACCATGCTCTGAAGCATCTGTCTGAACAATAAACTCTTTGGAGAAGTTAGGCGCCAAAAGCACGGGCGCCGTGCACATAGCAGTTTTCAGGGCCTCAAAAGATTTTTGACAGATGTCAGTTCAGATCACCTTCCTGGGCTGCTTCCTTGAAGTCAGCGCTGTCAAGGGGGCAACAATGTTGCCATACCCCTTGACAAACCTCCTGTAGTACCCGGTGAGACCTAGGAAGGCTCTCACCTCTGTCTGGGTTTTGGGCGACTCCCAATTCAGGATGGTTTCTATCTTGGGCTGAAGGGGTGCCACCTGGCCACTCCCAACTTGGTGCCCCAAGTACACCACTGAACCCTGCCCGATCTGGCACTTACTCGCCTTGATAATGAGGCCTGCCCTCCGCAGCGCCATCAACACTTCCCAGAGGTGGCGCAGGTGTTCCTCCCACGTGGAGCTGAACACTGCGATGTCATCCAGGTATGCTGCACTGAACGAATCCAGCCCAACCAACACCTGGTTGACCAACCTCTGGAAGGTGGCAGGGGCATTTTTCATCCCAAAGGGCATAACCCGGAACTGGTAATGCCCATCAGGGGTGGAAAATGCTGACCTCTCTTTGGCCCCATCGGTGAAGGCGATCTGCCAGTACCCAGACGTTAAATCAAACGTGCTGAGGTAGTTGGCAGCCCCTAGCCGATCTTTGAGCTCATCAGCTCTGGGGATGGGATGTGCGTCAGTCCTGGCGACCGAATTGAGTCCTCTGTAGTCCACACAGAACCGGAGTTCGGGTGTGGCTCCCGGCGCTGCAGCCTTTGGGACCAAGACCACTGGGCTGGCCCAAGGACTGCTTGAGGACTCAATTACCCCAAGGGCAAACATCTTGGAGACCTCCTCCTTGATGCAGGCCCTTACCCTGTCAGTCACCCTGTAGGCCTTGTGCCTCACAGGTGTACTATCCCCAGTGTCCACATCATGGACGCACCAATCAGTGACACCGGGAACCAGGGAAAACAGGTCAGAAAATTGTCCCAGCAGCTGGCGACAATAATTCTGTTGCTCAGGGGTCAGGGTGGAAGAGAGGATGACACCATCCACTGACCCATCTTGCTCCTTGACTGACAGGAGGTCAGGAAGAGGCTCGATCTCCTGCTCCATCCCAGCATCTGTTGCCAAGAGCATGCCCACTTGGGACCTCTCCAAGTGGGGTATGAGGCGGTTGACATGTAGGACCCTTAAGGGGTTCCTAAGAGACTTCAGGTCCACCAAGTAGGTAACCGGACTCTTGCGCTCCACCACCTCAAAGGGACCGGTCCACTTATCCTGGAGCGCACAGGGCTCCACGGGGGCCAAGACCCATACCTTCTGTCCAGGCTGAAGCTCTACCAGAGTGGCATTCTGGTCGTAGCACCGCTTCATCTCCTCCTGGCTGGCTTCCAGGTTTGCCTCAGCAAGTTCCCTGAAACGCCTAGTCTGGTTTCTGAAGGCCAGCATGTAACTATATACATTCTGGGGAGGTTTCCTGGGAGATTGCTCCCAGCCTTCCTTGACCAGACTTAGAGGTCCTCTCACTGGGTGTCCGTACAGAAGCTCAAAGGGACTGAACCCTAGAGACTTCTGTGGCACCTCTCTGTAAGCAAAGAGAAGACATAGTAAGAGGACGTCCCACTTACGCCTCATGGGTCCTTCCAGGCCCATTATCATGCCTTTGAGGGTTCGGTTGAATCTCTCAACCAACCCGTTTCCTTGGGGGTGGTAAGGTGTGGTGAACTTGTAGGTTACACCACACTCTTGCCAAAGGGATTTCATATATTTAGATATGAAATTGGTACCTCGTCAGACACCACCTCTAGAGGGAATCCCACTCGGGAGAAAATTCCCATCAGCGCACGTCCCACCACGGGGGCCGTCACTGTCCTCAGAGGGATGGCTTCCGGGTACCGGGTGGCATGGTCCACCAGGACCAGGATGAACCTATTGCCCATCGCTGTCCTGGGGTCCAGTGGCCCTACAATGCCAATCCCCACTCGCTGGAATGGGGTACTGACCACAGGGAACGGTTGGAGTGGAGCCTTCTGCTTCCTTCCACTCTTCCCACTTGCCTGGCAAGTTTGGCATGTTCTGCAGTGATTATCTGAACTACTGCGCATATGGGGCCAAAAGAAGTGGGTGACAAGCCTTTCAAAGGTCTTGTCCTGCCCCAAATGTCCTGCTAAGGGTACATCGTGAGCCAGCCCCGGTAGGAAGGCTCTGAAGCGCTGGGGTACCACCAGCACACGGGCTGAGCCAGGCTCAGCAACCTTAGGCTCAGAATACAGGAGGTCGTTCTCCCAGTAAATGAAATGTGTTCCGGATTGATCACCGTTGGCCTGGTCTGCAGCCTGCTGCCGCATACCCGCATGAGAAGGGCATTCTTTCTGCTCCCTACAGAACTTCCTCCTTCCTGCTGCCAATGGGTCAGCTCAGGCAGGTCCCCCAGTTCAGCTATCTGTTCCCCTGTAGGTTCCAGGGCATCCCCCTCAAGGTCTGCTCCCTCCTGGACCGTGGGAACTTCAGGGGACGGTTTCCCGCGCCCCCTGCTCCTTCTCTTTAAGGCCGGTCCCTGGGCCTCCCTCTCAGGCTTCAGGACCTCTTGAGTACCTCTACTGGCTGCCATGGACCGTGTGGTGACACACGCCCAATCTGGCATACCCAACATCTCCAGGTGAGCACTCCGCTCCACCTTAGCCCAAGGTGAGCTCTCCAAGTCGTTCCCTAACAGACAGTCTACAGGCATGGCGGGCCTCACAGCTACCTGAAGAGTACCAGACACCCCCCCCACTGAAAGGGAACCTGAGCCACTGGGCAGTGACTCTCGGTGTTGTCGGCGGCAACAACTGGATAGAATGCTCCTGGGACAACCTGCTCCTGAGACACCAGGTGGCGCTTGACAGCCGTCACACTGGCTCCTGTGTCTCTGAGAGCTTCAACCCTATGGCCATTTGTGGTCACCCATATTTTTTAGTGTTCTCAGGCAGCTGGGTTTGGGGGACCACTTCACGGTCTCCGAATGAGACCAGGGATATCTCTGTGGGACCCCACCCACCTTGGACACCCATCTCCTCCCCCAGGGCTACATTAGTCACCTGCCGGGATGGAGCACCACTGGGTGCTGGTATACCAAACAATGGACATTTCACATGAGAGGCAAAATGCCCCATGTTACCACACTTGTAACAACTGATGGGCCCCTTCTGAACAGGTGTACCTGTTGGGGCCCCTGTCGGTTTCTGTGGTGGGGGAGGCTGAGAACCTTTCCCTTTGTTCCCTTGGGGATTACTTTGGGGCCTCTTCTGGAACTCCCTCTGTTTACCCTTGTCCCCCCACTCTTCTGCTGGAGACCCTGCCCACCTTTGGCGGAATCTCCCACTTGACCCTTGTGGACCCTGGTACTGACCCAGCGGTCCGCCTCCTCAGCAAGCTTCCTAGGGTTAGTCAGCCTACTATCAATCAGGTGCTGGCGTAGCTCAGGAAAACAATTACTAGACAAGTGCTCCCATGCAATTAAATCAAGAAGCCCTTGAAAATCATTAACTTTGCTACCCTTCACCCAACCATCCAGTGCTCTGCAAAAAAAAGTCACATATTCAACATACGTACTGTTTGGAATCTTGGTGCAACCCCTGAACCTTTGCCTATACAACTCAGGGGTCAACCCATATCTAGACATCAAAGCAGCCTTCATATGGGGATAGGAATTATAATCATCTGAAGGCAAATCCAGCAGTATTTCCCGCCCCTCACTAAGGAACCGTCCCCACAACCCCGCTCCCCAATCTTTCTCAGGGACCCGGTGGGAAGACATGGCTACCTCATAGGCCTTAAACCACTGCCCTATGTCATCATTCTTGAAGAATTCCTTAACCACATCCTAGGGTATGTACACCCTTGATTCTGTCTGCACTGACGGTGTGCTGCCACCAGAGGGAGTAGACTCTAAACTCTTAGCTTTTAGATCTAATTCCCTCAACTTTGTTTCATGCTATATTTGTATTCTTCTCTCTTCCAGAGCCAGCTTTTTGCTCTCTAGCTCCAGCTGCCCATTTAACTTGAGTTTTGCCATTTCCATTTCGTGCATCCTACCCTCTCTTCTATCTGTCAGCTCCTCTGGAGTTATACATTTCCTTGAAACACTGCTACCAGCAGAGGCAGGGCTTCTCCTTCCTCTTGAGCCCACTGGCTCATCCAGTTGCTCATCTGCACTATCATCATCAGTGGCCTTCCTTGCTTCTACCCAGGCCCTCAGCGCCTTGTAGAGCTGTGTCTTGTTTTTACATCCAGTTGTAGAAACATTAAACTTCTTGCAAAAGAACTTTAGCTGCTTGGCAGTGTAATTATCTATTTCCTCTTCTTCCCATTCAAATTCTGCATTGACAGAGACTATGGATGCTGCTTTCTCCACCATAGTAAAGCTTGGCAGTGCTCAAAAATAGACAGTCTCAAAAAGAAATCTATCAACAAGTATTGGTTGCGTTTAAGGTCTTCACTCACTAAGTAGTGTTCACCAATCACTGTACATGAGTCACAAATGCAAGTCCAGAATCCTCATCGCTGACCACCAATGTTAGGATCCGGGTTCTCTGGTTGGCACAGGTAGGTACTTGTGACAAGCAGGGAACCTTTCCTCTAGTCAGGGTAAGGGGTTACACTCCTAAAATAACCCCTGCTCACCCTCTAGGTAGCTTGGCGCGAGCAGACAAGGCTTATCTCAGAGCGTTATAGGTTAAGCATTTGTGAACACATACAGTAACCAAGTGACAGCATTACAAATGGACACCACACAGGTATTTATATTAAAAATAAGGATTCTTTATATAGGATTATCACAAGACCATTAAACGATTAAAAATACACAATACGGTTGCTTAGTTGGTAGAAGATTGCTTAATTTCTCTTAAGTTCTTAAATGCGACACTTTAAGTCAATGTACCTTAGATGCGACACGCAGGGCAACGAAAGTGTTGCAGCGATGCAGATGCGTTGAAGTTCTTGGTGCAAAAGAAAGACAGGATCTTCCAAATGCGTTACGCTTCTCCGATGTTGCGAGAAGGCTCGACTCGATGTGTCAGCTACAGCGGCGTCACCTTTGGCGAGATGCAACGACAGCGGCCTTGGCAGTGGCACTCTTCTCCGATGTTGCGAGACGCTTCCGCTCGATGCGATGCTGCAGCGGTGACACCCCTTCTGCGAGATGCGCCGACAGCGGCTCCGACGGCGGCACGCTTCTCCGTGGATGCGAGGCGCTTTTCTGGTTGCGGTGCAATGCGACAACTACGATGGCTGCGATGGCGACACGCTTCCTCCTCGATGCGAGACTCTTCTCTCGATGCGGTGCAATGCGACAGCTACGATGGCTGCGATGGTGACACGCTTCTTCGGCGTTGCGAGACACTTCCGGAATGATGCGAGACGCTTCCGCTCAATGCGATGCTGCAGCGGCAACACCCTTTGCGAGATGCGACGACAGCGGCTCCGACGGCGGCACGCTTCTCTTCCTTGCATTGCGCTTCCAGCTCCTTGCGACACGCAGTCCCTCAGAAGGCCCAACAACAGCAGCAGGCACTTCCAAAAGACTCTGGGGAGTTGGGGGTGAAGTCCACTGGTCCTGGGACTTCGTTCAGGGGGCAAGCTCAGTTCAAGCCCTTGGAGATCTTTTTAAAGCACAAGTTGAAGCAAAGTCTTTAGTAGTCTTTCTCCTCTCCTTCAGCAGCAAGGCAACCACTGCAGGCCAATCCCCCAGGTCAGGGACAGTACTCCTCCTACAGCTTTCCCAGTTCCTTCTCCTCTGGCAGAGGTTCTTCTTGTTTCTGCAGGATCTAATTTCTTGGGAGCAGGGTCCCAATACTTATACCCCTAATTCCTTTGTTCCTCTGGGGTTGAGGGGCCTTTGCCCAGTCCAAACCAGTTCTTGAGCACTCTGGTGACATGACTCTGCCTTTCTATTCAGGGTGCAGGGCAGATACATCAGCCGCTCCGCAGGAGTTGGAGCCAGCATTGTGGTAGCAGAGCACAACCCTGTTCAGAGCCCAGGTGTACTCCTCCCACCCATCTGACTGCCAATCTTCCTATTCACCACCAGGCTACCTAGCCCTGCCCCTCTGGGTTTCCCCAGCCCTGTCACTCACACAACCAGACAGGCAGATACACATCATAGCAGAGGCGGGGTGAAATGGTCAGGCAAGCAAATACCAACTTTCTAAAAGTGGTATTTGCAAACACAGAATATTAAAATAAACTTTACTAAAAGATGTATTTTATTATTCTGAGGTCAGGTATACTAAACTCGAATTTCTACCATGTTCCCTGGGTCTGTTAGGATCATAGGATGTAACAATTCTAACAGCCCATTCTGGCCTATGGAGAACAGGTAGTCTTACAATAGTGAAAAACGAAAATGGCTGTAATTCACTATTAGGACATGCCACACACATCAGGGCTTGTCCTACCTTATGCTTACAATGCACCCTGCCCTTGGGCCTACCATAGGGGTGTCTGATATGAAGTTAAGGGAAGGTTTAGGGACTGGCAAGTGTGTGCACTTACCCAGTCAGCATGACAGTACCATGCAAGCAGGTTCTGCAATGGCAGACCTTAGATACATTTTACCAGGCTGCTTCTGTGGGTGGCACAACCAGTGCTGCAAGCCCACCAGCAGCATGTGTATTTACAAGCCCTGGCACTCCTGGTGCACTTTACTGGGGTCTGACAGTAAACCAAATAAGCCAATCATGGAATCCAACCAACATATACATTTTAAATAGAGAGCACTTGCATGTGGCACTGGTTGGCAGTGGCACAGTGCTCTGAGCAGCTAACACCAGCAAAACACATGAGGCACAGCGACAAAAAAGTGGAAGGGAGACTCACGCCAAGGTGCCAGGTCTAACAACACAATACAATACAACACAGGAGAAACCATTTCCTAAAAAACAGAACGCAAGTGAGAATACAAGTACATGAAGAAAAACATAGATACTTTAGAATGCAAGAGATGGGGCTTACAATGTAAAATGTAACACAAATTCAATCCCACTGGACACCGGACCACACTCGTTTAAATTTGAACCATGATCGTGGACCTCTGGCTTTAGCTAACGCCAGCTCCATTTCATACATTTCTCTAAGCAGAGCCCACAATTCCCTAATCGTAGGGCTTGTATTCTGAATCCAAACCCGAGCAATGCACAGATGAGCACAAACAATTACAATTGCAACAAATGATCCCAAAAGACAACCGAGATCTTGCACAATCCCCAATACCATTTCCTTCTCTGTCATCTGAATGTCATAACCACCCATTGTTGAGAAGAGTTGGTTAACATCGATCCAAAATGAGCACAGCTTTGGACACGTAATAAACATATGTCGTAATTCAGCAGCATGCTCTTTGCATTTTGGGCAATATGTTTTAAAAGATGACTGATTCAGAGCCCATTTAGAGATGAGCTCTGGAGTATAGTACAACATAAATATTAACCTATACTGCTGCAGTTTCAAATTCACTGATGTTACCGCATTTTCTATAGTTTCCAAGAATACCTGTACTTCCTCTCTAATTATGGTAGTTTCAAAAGTCCGACTTAGCTTTAGGGCGATCTGTATACCCTCATCCTGCAGTTGTTAAAAATTTCTGACATAGTTTACCAATAAGCCCTCGTCCTGAAATCTGGCAAATTGCGGATAACACCTCGGATGGACTGGGCATCTGTGTTATGCTTATGCCCAAACCCCGAATATAATAATCCCTTATTTGTAAGTACTTAAAAAAAGTATTCTGTGAGAGCCCGTATTCTTCCTTCAAAGCAGCAAACGACCGATAACCTTGTCTATCATACAGCTGACCCACCGGTGCAATACCCTTGCTTTGCCACTCTCTCCCAGCAGAGTTGTGAAATATATCGGGTAGTATGGGGTTCCCCCATAGCGTAGTGTATACATGCATCTCTGCTATTGAATATGCTTTACAAATATCGTGCCATATCCTCACTACAGCTCCAACTACCTTAAACGTACCGTCTTGCAATAATTAGGGTCGGGTGTTTTATATAACAAAAACCCCGTGGCTGGCCCACAGGCCAATTGATATGATAACCAAACCATACCAATACCAGGTCCCTTTAGTAAACTTTGAATTCTGCCAACAAATGCGGCCCAAAAATATAATTTAAAATCTGGAAGCTTAAAGCCGCCTTGTTTATGTGACAGCTTAATATACCGGAGAGCTCTCCTTGCACGCCTATAGCTCCAAAAAAATCTACCTATAGCTCCGTCTAAGCGTTTAAAAAACGTCAGCAGCACCCTTAATGGATTCGTATGATATAAATATAGAAAATTCGGAAGTATATTCATTTTAATAACATTGCACCTTCCGAATATAGTTAAGGGTGTATTGCATAACTCTATTTACAATGGAAGGTATGATTCCCAGGCAATGTTTAAGACTAACAGTTCAAATTGATAAAGCACAGAAATGAAAAAAACAAACAATTAATGCAGATCACAGTTTTAATAAAAAAAGACGTATAAAATCACATATAATAAAATAGCAATATGTACTGACGAAGGCACCCCGTGCCGAAACGCGCGTCGTGAAGAATTCCCATTTTGCCACTATTTGTAACATATTATGTTGATTTGCATCACTGGAAAATTCATTTTTAGTACATATTGCTATTTTATTATATGTGATTTTATACGTCTTTTTTATTAAAATTGTGAATTGCATTAATTGTTTGTTTTTTTCATTTCTGTGCTTTATCAATTTGAACTGTTAGTCTTAAACATTGCCTGGGAATTATACCTTCCATTGTGTTTATACCCTGTCCCAGGAATTAAATTATTCTACAGGGGGTCCTTGATACTCACATGTTGCATAACTCTATTGTCATTTACTAGTGAGAAAATGTATACATGTTGTGTCTATCTTTTTTCATTTAGACCAGAATCTACCATATGCAGTCTCAAGATCTGGTGTGCCTCCCAGGCAGTAGTAGCTGTTCATTGTTTTGCAACACCACTAAGCAAAGATACCAAAGGACTTTAACCCTCACTGGTCTGCCAGCAGAGGCATCAATAAATAATATAAATCTCTTTTGGATTACCATTTGTAAAAGTGATTTGGTGAGACTGGGCATAATATTGTGTGATTATCTTCCAGAATTACCATCACCCCGTCGGTGGATTCATGCTGGTGTTATGAAACGTTTTAGCAGAAAATAACTCCGTCCTCAACTATTAGTTATGAACTGTTGTCTACATCATCATAGAATAGTCAACAGTCGAGATTTATTATGCCTCGTTGTTTTCCCTTTGCATTCCTTGGAAAGGAAATGGGAATAGGAAGGATGTAAACAACAGTGCTTGCTGCATTTGTCCTAATGTAGACTAAGGTGTTTTTGATGCCCATTAATGAAGGGCGCACATATGTAGCGGTCTGGAAAAGGAAGTGATTTTCTGTTCTTAGTCAGAATAATGTTGTTTTATGATTTATTTTCCCTTATCATGGACATTATCATCCTCCTCCTCAGCTACATATCCATTGATGTCTTCAAGGCTACATTGTCTCCATTGATATTAGAATATTTTATGAAATAAAAATCTGTCTTTAAATGGATTCAGACTTTAGCTCCTATTTAAGGAATCAACCTTTTGCACCAAATGAAGGCCCTCATTATGATGTTGGTGGACCGCCACTGACAGGTCGTCAGTGGCGGTCAGTCCGACATCCAGGGCAACGGTCCAGCTGCTGGATTACGATACCAGCAGTCTGAGCGCAAAGGGTGGGGGAAAGACTGCCACCTCTGACAGACTCAATGAGCTTGTCGGGCGACGTTCAGACAGTAATCCCTAGAAGAATGAAGTCGGTGCCTGTGTAGGCACTGCCAAAGGGATTATGATGTCCATTTCCGCCATGAAAAGGTAGCTGGAAAGAGACTTTGGGGGCCTCTAGCAGGGCCCCTGTCCTCCTTGGGCCACCGCTATGTGGCCAGGAGAGCACATGTGGTGGCCCCCAAACATCCTTGTACCGTATGTCAAGCTCCACATGGGGCCTGGCACATGGTGCATGGATGTTTGCAAAGCTGCCTTTATCTTTTGTGGTTTGTGCTGCGACCCTTTTTCCAGGCTTCAGCACAAGCCGCTATAGAAAAATACATGTCTTACCACCTACTCAGCGGTCTTAACATAATATAGCGGGTGGAAACACCTACTACTTGTTAGGCAGTCTCCATCCCGCTGCGATGGCAGTCAGACGCTCATCCAGCTGCCATCGTATTGATGCCCCTAAGTGTATAAAGGCAAATTAAGGAAGAGGAGAAGATGTCCCTGTTCAATGAGGGCAATGTTATGTCATATTATGGACTCTACGACCCTAACAGAGCAGGATGTCACAGACACTATAGTTAGGCAGGAAGTGGGGGGGCGGAAAGAATGTTAAGAACACAGTGGGATATAGTCAGCATG
Organism: Triturus cristatus; assembly: GCF_964204655.1. NCBI lineage: Eukaryota > Metazoa > Chordata > Amphibia > Caudata > Salamandridae > Triturus > Triturus cristatus. Next base: position 592,963,139 of record NC_140583.1, on the reverse strand, counting down.
ATGTGAGAAACATTCCCCAGAAGTGTAATGGCAGTTAAGAAGTTATTCTCAAGTGACCAAAATTATATTGGGGCATAATTCAGTTTTAGAGCACCATTTAGAGGTTGGTGGAGCAGGGGCACCATCGCAAATCAGCGGTGTTTCTGCCCCGTCAATCTCCTGATTTTCCAGTTCTATTTAGAGTCAGGGAAAGGGCTAAATTGACAGATAGAGCCCCTGCTGGCTCCACCAATGTAAACCTTTGACCTGACGCCCCGTTTGCCAAGGTGGCACCAGATCACATTTATGGTCATCTCACTCTTTTGAAAGAAGGACTACAATCGCTCATTTTTCCTGGAAAGGCAGACATGGGCAAGAACATACAGAAGATTTGGAGGTTTGTTTGTACAAAATAAGGATGCCATATGGGTGCTTTAAAGATAGTGTTTACTAGGCAAACCTTCAATGCTGTGCAAGGAGCTGCTTTTGTCAGGCAGGCTGAGATTTCTAAATATTGCAGAACGTTCTCGGATATGGTGATGGAGGTCATGAAGTCTGGCCCAATGGATGCCTAGCTCTCTCTGGTTTATGTAAAGTTGACAGAGTTCTAACTATCAGGGGCTTGGGCAGCATCTCTCACGCTGTTCACTGACCATCTCAAGTTTTGGTCCTATTATGAAGTTCTCTGAAATAATCAATTATCATGTTATCCGAACATACTCCTGCCATCCATACACACAAAGATACACTCTATGGCCCTTTATAGTGCTTCCATCAGAATAGAAGATATGAGTGTGTGAGTGCAGATGGAGAAATGACAAGGTTCCAGAATTATGTGTTGTGTTAACTCTCGAGATTTTACATTATGTGATTTTGCATACATTTTCATAAAAGATTGATCAGTTGAAGTAAAAGTCTGATGAGATACTAAGACACAGAAAATGTCTTACTGAGAGATATTTTTTGCTCAAAGCATCCTCGTGTCGATATCTTGCGGGATTTTTCATTTACGGTGTAAAAGCTCTCATTTTGCTCTAAAAGTGTAAATTCACGAAATGTTCATGAAATTTCTCAGTTTGCAACACCCGACTCCGATCAAACAAAAAGGGACAAGTTTATCTATAACACACTATTCTTCACGTATTCCCATAGCTGGTTCATCTATGTGAAGTTGGGCTTTAGCAATGGTGAAAGGCGAAAAAAACCATGCTGAAAAGTGAGCTTTGAAATGATTTAAAAGATCAAAATTAAAAATTACAATGTTCTCTGGGTAAAAACATCAAAATGTATAATTAAAATAACGTGGGTTGGAGAGAATGTATACGATTTAAGCTTCAGAAGCGAGAAAAAGAATCAGTTTAGGGCAAATAGGTAGGCGCCCATGTTGCAGATAGAGGAGTCTATCTCAGGGACTGCAGGCTCGAATCCACCTACCCAACATGTTATCCTCCACAGGCAGATGAAATCATGATACGCGCCTTACTTGGTGATATAATCAATATTTTAATAAACATAAAAAATAGCCCGAGCACCTTGCGGCGTTCAGTGTATTGTTAACCTTATAAACCCGTATCATTGGCGCAAAGATGAAGCACAGACGTTAAATCCATGAATTCTCCTTACTTTTAGTCGCACTTTCTCTTACATTTTGTGCAGTAGTCTCAGGGTCAAGATAATCACATATTGGACGGTGTTTGTTTGCAGGTTTCTGCTAGGGTGCGCCCTGGCGTTCCAGAGCTTAACAAAGGCAGGAGGCCCTGCCAGGTAACCCTTGCTGCCGGTGGGTCTCCACAAAGGGCTGTCTGCACCGAAGGGGAGGGGGAGAAGGGAGGGGCTCGTGCAGCAGAGCCTGGTCAGCGCGCGCTCCTGTTGTCTGATAAGAAAGTTGCTGCTAAAGAGGCTCTTCACCTGTAACAGACACCCTCAAGCAGTCTCAGGGGTCCTGTTGGGCAGCTGTAATGGCAGGGCCAATGGGGTCTTGTTTGGCTAGACGTGGGGACATTTGTCATGGCTGACCTGTGAACTTCAGTTTCAGAGCTGGGAGCTGCAGGAGAGAGGCTAGGGGTAATGCAATAAAGCAGAAGAGACAAGAGGAAAGGCCTATCTTGCCCCAGGGCCACCACATGTTCACTCTGTTTTACTGTCAGTGCTACACAGAGGCTGAGGCTTCATTTCATATTCCATTAATATTTACAGCCTCTATTGAATTTCCCATTACAAAGTTCACCATACACACTGCTAATATGAAATATTTATAGTATTGTGCACATTATCAAAACCCTTTGCCATTAAGACAGGGGGGCACGGCCAAGCAGGCAGTTTGCACTACCGAGTTAATTACTGGGAAATAGATTTACTTCCAAACTATGCACGCGTTTTCGTAAACAAATACATAAATGACTTCCCGAACACAGAAATGGCAAGCTCTTATGGGTACAGTTGCATATCATATATATATTACTCTAAAAAATATATATTTCCAAAAATGTGTCTCTAAAATGTCTATCTATCTATCTATCTATCTATCTATCTATCTATCTATCTATCTATCTATCTATCTATCTATCTATCTATCTATCTATCTATCTATCTATATATGCCTATACATATACATATGTATATATATATATATTTATATATATATGCACATACATACATATGTGTGTGTATACAAAAGTATATATATGTGTGTGCACGTTTGTAGATATACATAAATATATATATATATATATACACACACATATTTAAATACATATATTCACCCACATGCATACACACATACATATAGGCATGTATTTGGTACTTATATTGCACAAAATGAATAAGTATAATACTATATTCCACAGGATACCATGAAAGATTAAAAAAATTTCTTGCTACCTGTGAATTACAGCCTTCTAGTCAGAATTTAGATAGATAGGATAATTGTTTTTATTCTTTCTATACAAACCAAACAAACTTCACACACATTACAAATTCTAATGCTATAGTGATACCTTATATTTATAATTTACGCACCACCTTTAAATTGCTATAACTTTATTTGTTCCTTAGATGCAAACCAAACTTAAGCCACACCAAAAATGTGAAATTCAAATGTTATACTTATGCCTTTCATTTATAATTTATGAGACACCTTCAAATTATTATAATTTGTGCACCTTCATACACAGTGTATTCATCTAGGTAGCCACAATACATTAACTATAACACGCCACTCTATTATGCTCTGTTGTCACCATTGATTTGGGTTTTCTGTCGTAAGTGATATTATGAATGCTATTATTTTAGATGGTATAAGTGATATAATATAAAAGGGTAAAAGCAGTGCATGGAGAAGGGGTAAGTTATAATTAATACAGTGTAATGTTGTAGAGTGGAGCAGAGTGGAGTGTAGTTCCATACAGTGGAATATCGTACAGCAAAGGGGTGTAGAGTGGAGTGACATCGAATGGAGTGCGGTACAGTGGTGTGGTGTACAGTGGAGAGTTGTAGAGTGGAAGGGCATAAAATGGAGTGTGGTACAGTGGAGTGCCATACAGTGTAATACCATAGAATGGAGTGGCGTAGAGTGGAGTGGCTTAGAGTGGAATAGCATACAGTGGAGTGGAGTGGCATAGAGTGAGTGTAGTACAGTGGTGTGGCGTACAGTGGAATAGTGTAAAGTGTAGTGGGGTAATGTAGAGTGGGATAGAGTGGAGTGCATAGAATGGAGTGGCACAGAGTGTAGTGAGGTACAGTGTAGTGGTATACAGTGGAATGCATAGAGTGGAGTGGTATACAGTGCAGTGATGTACAGTGGAGAGTTATAGAGTGCAATAGGATACAGAGAACTGGCATAGAGTAGAGTATTGTAGAGTACAGTGGCGTGGAGTGAAAAAGCATTGAGTGAAGTGGAGTTGGGTACAGTGGAGAAATATTAAGTTTAGTGGAATATAATGGAGTGGCGTAGACTGGAGTGGTGTAGAATTGAGTGGCGTAGAGCAGAATAGCATAGAGTATAGTGGTGTAATGTAGAATGATGTAGAGTGGAGTGGCATAGAGTAGAGCTGCATGTAGTAGAGAGGCGTACAGTAGAATAGCGTACCCTGAAGTGGCATATAGTGGAGTGGAATAGACTTGAGAGGCATAGAGTGGAACAGCCTTGAGTGCGGTGGCGTACAGTAGAGTTGCATACAGTGGAGTAGCGTCCAATGTAATAATGTAGAGAGGACTGGCATAGAGTGGAGTGGTGTAGAGTGTAGTGGTGTAGAGTGGAATAATGTATGGTTTAGTAGTTTAGAATGGAAGGCCATAGAGTGAAGTGGCATACAGTGGAGTAGCGTACAGTGGAGTGGTGTAGAGTGCAATATAGTTGAGTGGAGTGGTGTGGAGTGGAGTGGAGTGGAGTGGAGTGGCATACAGTGGAATAGAGTAGAGTGGAGCAGCATACACTAGAATATCATTGAGTTGGGAGCTCAGAGTGTATTGGTGCACAGTGGAGTGTTATAGAGTGGAGTGGGGTACAGTGTAGTGGTGTACAGTATAATAATGTAGAGTGGAGTGACATAGACTGAAGTGGCATAGAGTGGAATACCATAGAGTTTAGTGAAGCAGAGTGGAGTGCCGCAGAGTGGAGTGGCATACAGTGGAGTAGCATAGAGTGGATTGGTGTAGAATGGAATAGTACAGAGTGGAGTGCAATACAGTGGAGTGGCATACAGTAAAATAGCATCAGGAATGGCGTACATTGCAGTGGCATAAACTGGAGTGACATAGAGTGAAGTGGTGTACAGAGTAATAGCGTACAGTGGAGTGTCGTACAGTGAGGTGTCGTAGACTGGAGTGGCATAGAGTGGAATAGAGTAGAGCATAGTGGCGTAGAGTGGAGTTGCATACAGTGGAATAGCGTAGAGAGGAGTGGTGTAGAGTGTAGTGGTGTGCAGGGGAGTGGCATAGACTGGAGCGACATAGAGTGAAATAACGTACAGTTGAATGGTGTAGAATAGAGGGGCAAACAGTGAAGTGTGGTACAGTGGAGTGGCAGACAGTGGAATAGCATATAGTGGAGTGGCGTAGTGTGGAGTGAGGTATAGTGGAGTGATGTAGAGTGAAAGAGTAGAGTGGAGTGCCGTAGAGTGGAGCAGCGTACACTAGAATAGCATATAGTAGAGTGGAACACAGAGGAGCGGCATACAGTGGAACAGCGTAGAGTGGAGTTGGATGGAGTGGAGTGGTGAACAATACAATAGCGTGTAGTGGAGTGGTGTGGAGTGGCATACACTGCAGTGGCATAGAGTGTAGTAGTGTACAGTGGAATGCTATAAAATGAAATGATGCAATTTCGCCCCAGGGAGGTGGTGGTCCCCGAAGTCGGAGAGTCACACAGCCCTATGTGTATTTTTTGAAACATTGCTCGAGGCAAGTGGTGGTCCCCGGCGGGGGGTCCTCAGGGCCCCCCATTAGGTCTTATTTAGCCCCGGGGAGGTGGTGGTCCCCGGGGACTGGGGAGGTCCAGGTGGCCCCGCAATTAAATGTTTGCTTAGCCCCAGGGCAGTAGTGGTCCCCGGGTCTTAGAAAGCCTCAGGAGTGGCCTCAGGAGCAACCTCTTCTTTTTTTAAATAAAATCCAGGGGAGGTGGTGGTTCCCTAGGTGTGAAGGGTCCTTGAGCCCCCCATTAGGTGATGTTTAGCCCCAGGGAGATGGGGTACCTGGAACTCGTGGGGGTCCGCATGCCCCCATCAATGTTTGTTTAGCAATGGGGGCAGTGGTGATCTTCGGGGCTTATAAAGCCTCAGGAGAGGAGACCGGTGCGTCCCGTTTCTTTTTGTACAAACAAAGTTTCAGGGGGGTGGTGGTCCCCGGGGCTCCAAAAGCTTCAGTAGGGGGACCCCGTGTGCCCCTTCTTTATCTAAACAATGCCCCAGGATTTGGCTCACCCGGAGTCCTTTTCCAAAACAAGCGTGGGAGCTCCCACGCTTTTTTTTTCACTGGAGCTGCAGGTCCACCATGATTTTCAGCAAAAAATTTAAGAAAATACTTTTTTATTCTGACGGAGTCCCTCTGGTACCCCACAACACCAGCGAAAGCGGAAGGGTGTTCCTACCCAGCCCCTTTTCTTTTTTATAAACAACCGCAATGGACCACACTCCGCTAGCTCCTCCTCCGGGTCGCCCCAAGGGAAGCTGGTACATGAAGTTCTTGAGTGGTTCACCCCAGTGGGTGCAAGTAAGTACTTGTTGAACTGATGATCTCTGATGGAGTTCTTGAATGGTTCACCCCAGTGGGTGCAAGTAAGTACTTGTTGAACTGATGATCTCTAGACCCGATACATGTCCCTGGTTTTTTAAAATATCGCCCGAGACATGGCTCGGGTTTCGGGATAACTTCCCTCCTCAGTAGAGAAAATAGTTAGGGGTGGAAGAGAGGGCCGCCAAGCAACCGTCAAGGGCCTCAGTGCCCGCACAGGCACGCAGGTGCGTCGTCCAGGAGCTCGTCAGCTCAAAGCTCGAAGGAGCCATTTTTATAAACAACCGCAATGGACCGCTCTCCGCTAGCTCCTCCTTCGGGTCGCCCCAAGGGAAGCTGGTACATGAAGTTCTTGAGTGGTTCACCCCAGTGGGTGCAAGTAAGTACTTGTTGAACTGATGATCTCTGATGGAGTTCTTGAATGGTTCACCCCAGTGGGTGCAAGTAAGTACTTGTTGAACTGATGATCTCTAGACCCGATACATGTCCCGGGTTTTTTAAAATATCGCCCGAGACATGGCTTGGGTTTCGGGATAACTTCCCTCCTCAGTAGAGAAAATAGTTAGGGGTGGAAGAGAGGGCCGCCAAGCAACCGTCAAGGGCCTCAGTGCCCGCACAGGCACGCAGGTGCGTCGTCCAGGAGCTCGTCAGCTCAAAGCTTGAAGGAGCCATTTTTATAAACAACCGCAATGGACCGCACTCCGCTAGCCTACGCAGCAACCCTACACATATACCTACTCCCTGCTGACGAGAGGCAACTACCTCGAAACACGTGTCCAGGGATGGCTAACGCAACACTTACTTTCATTTAAAACCTTGGCACAGGCGTACTCGCCGACGCTACTTCATGGACCACAATGCCTTGGGGTAACACGCTGGTAGGATGAGCAAAGTGCGGCCAATCGGACTGTTCCTTTTCTTTTTTGTCTTTACATTTTATATGGGACTCGATTAAAGCCAAGTCCCAAGATGGCTGCCAACACTTCCTGTTTGAAGTGATGGCAGCAAATCAGATCTCATCACGAGATCGGGAGGTTTTGTAGAGCCGTCATGTCCCTAGATATACAAACTTGATTTTTCTTGAATATCTCCCAAACTACTGAACAGATTTTCACCAAGAGCTTCCTTTCTACCAAATTTGATGTAATTCCGTCCAGTGGTTTGGGCTGTAGTTGTATCTAAAATCTCCATGGAAGTTAACATTGGAAAAACACTTTTTTTGATTCCCCTTTTTTCTCTGCCCCCACTTGACGGACTGCCCCAAAACTTTCCATGCACAACAAGAATTACTGGAGGACCTTGTTTGGCAAATTTCGTGGAGATTCGTCAAACAATAACAGAGATATGGGCAAGTTAAAAAAATCATGGAAACATTCTCCCATTTATAACTACCTACTGGCAACCGCCAGCAGGTAGTTATAGTTAGGGCTGAGTTTCTATCAAAAAGGCCATTAACAGGTGCCTATATATTTGGTGCCGCTTGATAAATTGCCATGAACTTTTCCAAAGAGATTTACCCGGTAATTCAGTTGCTGTCTGGAATGTTTGGATTGATCTGTCAAGTGGGGGTCCCAAAACGTGTTTCCCCATGTTTATATCCGTAGTACCTATGAACAAGCCTACGGTCCAAACCACTGGATGGAATTACAGTAAATTTGGTAGGAAGCTATATGTTGGAACACAGATTGTGTTTTTTGTAATTTTGTGTAAATCCATTCTGTCATTTTGGAGATATTAACTGGAAAACAAATGTGTGTATCTGGGAACGTGGATTACTCACGGATCCACTCACGAGCAATCTACGTATTCACGTGTACTGGCGAACTTCTGATTGGCTGGCTCCACCTTCACAGAAAAGTTACGGCCGCCATTTTGTTAGTCAGGGAAATTATCCCTGGGGCTGAAAATTTGTTTGCAAACTGAATGAAGGGGTCAAGTGAGAGGGTTCCTGATTCCTTGTACATATTATAAAAGAGGGGTGAGCATGTGTCCTGGGGGCAGAAATCTGAAAAACCTTTTTTTGGGCCACTTGCAAAATCGGTGGACTCCTTGCAGGGCCTCCAATTTGTGAGCTGCAGCTTTCCTGTGTCCAAGATTGAGGTGAACCAAGGACCAAATGGCAGAGTTTGTGCTGTCTCTTTCCTGAAATTAAAAAGTGATTTTCCTCTACTTGTGATTGCATAATTTTCACTTTTTATGTGTGTGGTTGAAACTTTTATTGAATCTAAGTTTTTACCTGCCTACGACTGCATCATTTTCACCTGTTTTGTTTGTGGTTTAACAACTGAAGTTTTTAACTGTATGTGACTGCCTCATTTTACCTGTTGCATTGTGGGCTCTGTAGTACAAAATCTGTTGTTTTGCAATTGCCTGTGGCTACCTGATTTTCCCTCCTAGTTTCTCCATTAATCTGTGCTCAAACTTGTGTCTTGAGCAATCAACCCCAGCTCCCTTTTTGTCTTATCAAGTGAGTGAAACCAGGTTCAACACCCCCTCAAGAAACAGACATATTATACCTCAGAGACAGAGCAGAGTGTGCTTTGAGACCGTAGCAATCTGCTGTTAGTTGTTTAAACTGTGTTTGGAAAGCGATTGTAACACTCGCTTTTTGGCTAGGAGAGTGAGTTGTTTAAATGTTGGAAAAGCAATATTATTAGAGAACAAAGTTTAAGCCCTTACCTGCAGAGTATGGATTGAGCCTGTCTGTCTCCTATGCGATTCATAATTGAGGAGTAGCTTCCAGCCCCTGCCCAGCAGCCTGAGCTTGCTGATTGGCTCCCTAGATACCAAGTAACCCTGAGCTCTCTTCACATGGCCCCTTAAGGGTTTGGTGAATGAACCCCAAAGCATTCACCTCCATTTTGTTAGCTGCAGCTTCCCTGTCCCCAGGATTGCAGTGAACCAAGGACCAGGAGGTAGTAGAAGGCAGACTTTGTGCTGTCTCTTTCTTCAAATTTAAAAGCAACTTTACTCTACCAGTGACTGCATTATTTCAACCTGTTTTATTTGTCCTTGTTACAGTTTGCAATTGAAGTTACCTGACTGTGACTTCTTCATTTTACCTGATGTATTGTGGGCTTAGTAGCTCAAAATCTGTTGTTTTGCAATTACCTACAACTATTTGATTTTCCCTCCTAGTTTCTCCCTTAATCTGTGCTCAGACCGGTGTGTTAAGCAATCCACCCCAGCTCCCTTTTTGTTTTAACAAGTGAGTGAAACCAGATTAAACACCCCCCCACAAGAAACAGACATATTATACCTCAGAGCAGAGTGTGCTTTGAGACTGCACTAATCTGCTGTTGGTTATTTAAGCTGTGTTTGCAAAGGGATTGTAACGCTTGTTTTTGGCTAGGAGAGTGAGTTGTTTAAGTGTTGGATAAGCAGTATTGTTAGAGGGCAAAATTTAGGTCTTTAACTGCAGAACTCCAGAGTGTGGATTAAGCCTGTCTGCCTCTTAGGAGATTTTGAATTGAGGAGCGGTTTCCAGTACCCTGCCTAGCAACCTGTGCTTGAGGTCACAGGCTCCTTATGTAGGCTGCTATTGGATGCTACATCTGTGCACTGATTGGTGGCTGTATCTGCTGGTTCTATTGGATTAGGGTTATTGTTCTTATTGGTTGATAATTCGAGGGTTCTGATTGGTTTCTGGGTAAGTGATTCTATTTGTTGTAGAGCTTAGGGTTAGTGATCTGATTGGCTTCTGGGTCCTGGGCTCGGGCTAAGGTTTCTTTGGATGTAGGGCTTAGGGTTTAATGCATAATTGGCTGCTGGGACTAGGGATGTGATTGGCTGTAAAAGGCTGGTGTCCTATTGGTTCTAGGGCTTAGGGCTAGTGTTGTGACTGGTTAGGGTTAGGTCTCAGGTTCCAATCGGCCAAAGGGGGTCCCTGATTACTAGTGCTATTTAAGGTCATGGTTCAGGGTGTCTCAGCCCAGGCATTGAGGCTAAGGGCAGAGTGGACAAGGGCAGTTGCCTGTTTGAGCCTGTTTGAGACTGGTCAACCCTATCGCTAGTAATACTGCCCAAATGTACATTCACCAGCACCCATCCTACCCCATCCACAACCAGATTAACATACTCACAGCACATGTACTCTATTCATTTACTAAAAACCAACCCTGGACAAAGTTCAATGTCTCAGCACCCACTACAAAACTCCAGAAATCACACATTTGTATTATCACTTACAAACAATACACAACTCCATCATATACCACTAACCAATACACTCATCACTAACACAACCCAATTCCACACCATCATTAACTATATCGCATCCAGACACACACTCCCTACTCTAATTACTCTTAACAGTCCACCTTTTGCCACCAAGAGACCTATAGTCAGCCTTCCATCTTTTCAGCCACCAACACCCTCCTCTTCTTTCTACCACAATAACACAACCATCCAACACTTACACCCCACAGCACCACACATATTACCTCTTTCAGCAAACAAATCAAACACTCTTAAATCTAATTTGTCTTACATACAACATACACTCTATTCACAAACACATCACCACCCCTTTACTTTACAACTTACACTCACGTACAATACTTTACTTACAAATTCTTCCCAGAAAACAAGTGCATCAGCACCTCCTTTCACTACTCCTCAAAAGCAAATCATAACACACATACCCACACAGCAAAATCTCCCACACACCACCTCATAATACTTTCCATTACAAACTACAAACATACACCCACTCCCACCTTCTAGACTACACAAACAATACACACCATGAAAAAACTCCAATGCTAAGCTTTCTCTCTTCTCCCATACCTAACACATATACAACAACACAGCAACTCTCTTTTAACTGCCTCTCATCCATTGGACAATGTATAACCTTACTACATGACCCACATGCAGCACCACCATCCTTAACTCATACACCTTCCACCCTAAACAGACGCAAGCAAAATAAGCAACATGCCATTCCTCGCAATTTCGCATCTCCATGTCTACTGCACAAGGTTACACTACAAAAACAACACAGCTCACCAACTCACTCTCAACCACCATCTCCCCCACCCACACATGCAGACCCATCAAAATCAAATGCTGGACGAGGAATACAATACAGAACAGCTACACAATTGCTATCCTCATACAGCTAATAACAGCACTAAGGAACCATCTGCCACACGCCCACAAAATACTGTTCACTCTTCTTCAAAACAAATTCACACTATCACCAAAGCACATTCTCTAAACTGTCTACAAATAAATACTTGATTGCCCCCTAAAAACAAATATCACATCTACGACCTTCTCACTGACACAAAACCTGAGAAACTCTTCATAACTGAATCATGGTTGGGAGATGATATGGATCCAGCCTCTAGGCTATCAAACTATCATGCAAAATAGCATAGACAAAAGAGGAGGTGGCCTAGCTGTTGTGTTCAGGCAAACATTTGATATCACTACGTCTCCATATGAGGTTAGGAGGCCCTTTCATCAGATGCAATCCTACACCATCTTTCTCCCATACCTTCCTGCTCCTTTACAGACCTCCACCTAGCAATGCAACATTGCCAGACACACTTCTAGACACAGTTTAAAACCTCCTAACACTACACTCCAACCTATACATTCTGGGTGACCTCAACTTTTGGTTTGAAAAACCCAATATGCCCCATCCGAGAACAATCCTCACTGGCCTAGACGCACTGAGCCTACATCAGATTGTCCACAAACCCACACACATTGCTGGACACATCGTATATGTCATTTTTGCAAATACGGCACTAGTTACCTTTCAAACTATAACTCCACTTACATGGTCAGACCATGATGTACTTGCTTTCCAACATAAAACAACACAACGCAACGCATCTATAAACACCTTATGTGCATCCACCAATCGACTTTGGAACACTTAGAAACACAGCTAACATCTGGTACAGATCTAGATACAATAAATTCTGTTAAAAAACGATATGAGTGGCTACAGGAAGCTTTTGATATCCTAATACCACAATAAACTACACAACAGAACAAAATAAAACAGTCACCTTGGAGAAATACAGAGATAAAAGAGATAAAACAACAAATTAGAAAACTGCAACGTGCCTGGCTCAAAACAAACACAAATCAAGACAAACGTCTCCTACAGAAACTTAACAGATTACACAAGTCAGCTATCAAAAAAGCTAAGGAAAGATTCTATTTAGACAGAATTCAAAATGCTAAATGTGCAAATAAAGAAGTCCATCAAAATCTCACAGAATTTCATAAACCTAGAAAGTGCTCATCCCATTACTCAAGGTTTCACAGACAAACTGGTAAATCATTACACAGCCAAAGCAGACACATCGTACTCATATTTAAAACAAAGAAAAAGCACCAGAACCAACCCTTTCCCAAAACAACAATCCAAGAATACTCTCCGTTCCTTCCACCAAATTTCACAAGATGAGCTGAGCTGACTATACCTTGAACCCCTACAATGCACTACTTATGACCTCACATATTACATCACTCATGACATGGTCACTGACATCACTGATGACATCTCAAATGACATCACTGATGACATCATCCACAGAATCTCTGATGCACCCACTTACACCCCATAAAACCTTCATACACCCACTCCAACTTCCACACTACCATTTTCAAACCAATTCACACACATACAGTACTTACACAGCTACTCACTGATTCATAGATCAGCACACACATCTACTCACTCACCCATACAGTCACTCACAAACCCACTCACTCACTAATACAGACACTTATATATCTACTCATATACCCATACAGTCATTCACACACTGAGTCAGTCTCCCATAGAGTTACTTAAACACCTGCTCACTCACCCATACAGTCAATCACATAGCCATATACTCACCCATACAGTTACACACACACTCACTTACTTACTCATACAGATACTAATACATACTCACTCACCTATACAGTCACTGGCACAAGAACACACTCACCCATACAGCCACTCTCATATTCAATCACTCACCTATACAGTTACTCACATACCCCATCACTCACCTATACTGCATTTCACATACCGAGTTACTCACCGATATACCACTGACACATGTACTCAGTCACTGACACAGCCATACACACATTTACTCACCCATACAGCCCTTCACACACACATTCACTAACCCATAAAGCCACTGACCCACTCATCCATACAGGCAGTGACACAACCCCTCACCCACCCACACAGACACTCAGACACCCATAGAGGTATTCAGACAACCAATCACTCACCCATACAGAAACTCACGTACCCACTCACATACCTATGCAACCATTTCAACACCAACTGACAGACTGCTACAGAAATTCACTTAACGAGTCACTCACCCATACATTAATGAACACACCTAATCCCTCACTTATAGAGTCACTCACGTACTAACTGATTCATCCATACAAACACTCATACATCCACTGATTCACCAATACACCTTGATATATATATTTAACACGCACAGTCACTGGGTGATGTCATCGGTGATGTCGTTTGAGATGTTATCAGTGATGTCATCAATGATGTCACTGACCATGTCATGATTGATGTAATATGTGAGGTCATAAGTAGTGCATTGCGGAGCGTGAGTTATAGTTAGCTCACCATCTATAACTGCTGAATTTCTCTGGTTTTGTATGAGTGAAATGTCAGTCTAACTATAATGTTCCTGTAACCATTTGTTTTTTCAGCGAATATATTTATACATAGATATATATATCTCGCAGCAACTCGTGATGCAATCCGTTTAAGCACGAAAATCACCAGTACAAACCAACTTTTGCAGCATTATTTTTTATTTTCAATCTCCTCCTGTGTCAGAACGCGTTTCGGCCGTCCAAGCGGCCTTGATCACCTGATCTCACGTCACTGAGTGACCCATTTTTAAAGTGCAAGTGCAACAATAAACATAGATGACATACTATGGTCTCATTATTATTAATCACGGCAAATTTTTGCCATCATTGTTCACAAAACATTATATAAAAAATTATTTTCAATCATGTTGAGGAAATCCCCCATTGTTAAAATAATTTTACACATACAATAAAAAGCCTAAATGCCTTTTGTATTTATACATATAAATATGTATAACTCAATAATGTGCTTGTTTGGGGAAATATATAATGAGAATATCGTCAATTACTCAAAAATTGATTTTGTTGCATTATAAACTTGAAATATAAAGTGCTCACCGAAATAAAGTGCTATAATATTGTCATTTCAAAGTATACACAATACTTAAAAAATAGATATATTATAATACAAATAAAAACCATTAAATGTACTGTGTTTGCACCAAACAACAGGGACTTGAATAGGAAAAGAACACTACATTGAGGATTACCAGATATAAAATATACTTCATCTTGTAAGGAGCTGTGATATATCCATCAATCATGAGGATTAAAATTGTTAATTCAATGAGGGTAGCCCGGTGACACATCTTAAAACAACCAATATATAAAAAAAAAACCATAGATAAAACTACCCATGAAATTCCTTTAAAAATGATTGCTAAAAATCACACACCGAGTCCCCATTAAAACAGCCAAATGATGTACAGATATCCTATGTATGGGGCACCCTCTGTTTCTCAATAAATTTCATAATAGTGTATGCAAATCTTCCGTTGTATTTAAACCCCCTGGCCATTTACTATTGAATTCCAATATATAGTTGGTCTCTAGCCTACGGAGGGTAGCCTCCCTATCCCCTCCTCTCTTTGTTGTAGGAATGGACTCAATGGCAAAATAGTGGAGACATCGGGGGTCACTATTATGCATGGCTTCAAAGTGTCTGGCGACAGGGTAATTTGGGTCTTTGTTAGTTATTGCCCTCAAATTTTGGAGGATTCGCTTGTGAACTGCCAATTTTGTGCTGCCAATATATTTTAAATGACAATCACATTCAAGGACATACACACAAAATTCAGTTTTGCATGTTAGATGTTGTTTTATTGCCCTATCACTATTAGAGAAAAATGTCCTGTAGTTTCTGGTATTAATACCAAATTGGCAAGCTCTACAGTTTGTGCACTTGAAAAATCCTTTCCTTGCTGTAAGCCAGCCCTCCTTTTTACAGAGCTCCTGGCTGTTTTTGGAGAGGACATTCCCCATACTTGTGGACTTTCTAAAAGCTATAGCTGGATTATATGGCATCAGTTCACCTATCACAGGGTCATCTCTAACAAAGTGCCAGTTACGTCTAACAATATCTCTCAATTGTTTCTCCTGTTTTGAGTAGGTGAAAATTAGACGAACTGGCTCCACTTTATCTGTGGACGTTTTGTTCTTATATTGGAGAAGCGTATCCCTGTGCTGGAGTTGTGTTTTAGTCATGGCTGCTTTTACCACTCTGGGACTGTATCCTCGATCTAAAAACCGAACCTGACTTTCCATTTGTTTTATCATCATGTCAGCTGGATCACTGCAAATGCGCTTAATTCTAAGCATCTCCCCGTATGGAATACTATTTATAACATGTTTGGGGTGTGCACTTGTAGCATGTAGCAGTGTATTACCAGCGGTGGGTTTTCTAAAAAGGGTAGTAGTTAAAACATTATTACACACTAAAATTTCAACATCTAAAAATGTCACCGAGCTGTTGCTAATGTTGGATGTAAAATTTAGGTTGAAATCATTGTGATTAATATTTTCTACAAATTGTAAAACACCCTCCTCAGAACCTCGCCAGACAATAAATAAATCATCAATAAAACGCCACCAGGCGACTATGTTGTTTTTACAGACCTGTTCATGATCACGTTGGAGGACCAGCTCCTCCCACCAGCCCATAAATAAACAGGCATAGCTGGGGGAAAAGCTGGCCCCCATAGCCACACCTTGTGTTTGCTGATAGAATTGATCATTGAACAAAAAATAGTTGTTTTCTAAACAGAAAGATAACATACTAAGTAACATTCGTGTATGTTCAGTGTGTTCCATTGTTCTTCTGTTTAAAAAGTACTCCACTGCTCTTAGGCCATCCATGTGCTTAATGCATGTATATAAGGAAGTCACATCCAGTGTCACTAACAATAATTCAGAATTCCATACTAGATCCTTAATTTTATTTAAAAAGTCACTAGTGTCTTGCACGTAAGAATCTAGTTTTTTCATGTGGGTCTGAAGAAAGTAATCTATGTATTGTGAAAGATTTTCCAAAGATCCATTGCAAGCTGAAATAATAGGCCTCCCCGGAGGTGCTGTTAGACTTTTGTGAACTTTAGGTATGAAATAAATATATGGTACAAGTGGATGTTCCTTTTTAATAAACCTGTACTCATCCCAACTTAACAGTCCTAAGCCCTTCCAAGCCAACAGATTCTGAAATAATTTATCTTGCATTGCTTTGAATTTCACAAGATTGCTCTTTCTATAGCACTGGATATCATTCAACTGTCTATGTGCTTCCTTTAGATAGTTCGTTACTGGCCAAAGAACAATGTTGCCGCCTTTGTCTGAGTTCCTTATTATCAAGTCCCCTTTCTGTAGCTTCTCCATCAGTTGTTGATATTGGTATTGGAATATTTTCTCTTTTGTCTAGTGACTGCAAGGGTCAATCTTTTAATTTGCCCTACCACATGTTCGTTGAATGCATCTAAACCATCACTGGAAGATAAAGGGATGAACTTTGATTTAGGATTGAAATGTGTTTCCACTCTTTTCTGGCCAATAAAAGCTGATGCTTCCTGTGTATTACTACCTTCTCCTGAAGCCAATTGACACATGTCCTGTAGCAAACCTAAATCTGAAATTTTCAACCCAGGGGGGGTCTGCTCCATTCGTTGCTTGCAATACTTGATCCGTATTTGCTCTTTGTAGGTGAAATTTCTTGAGCTTGCGGATGAATTGATATACATCAGCTCTTGTTTTGGTGTATTGAAAGTTCGACTCAGGACAAAAACTTAGCCCTAGACATAGCCATTGTTTCTCTGCTACCAACAGTTCCAATGTGCTCAGGTTGATAATGGATTTGATTTTATCCTCATCCGATGCCCTGTCGGTGCCTGATGCTTGTCTGTCTTTGGACTTTAATATCTCCGACCTCTGCCTCTGCCCCGCTTCCTTTGCTCTACATTGTTTGCGGGCCTTGCGTCTCCCCCTTCTCCTCTGACTGCTTGTTTGGCATGTGCTTCTTGCGGTCGAGGCCTCAGAGTGTCCCTCCTGCTTTGTTTCAGGACGTCCAACTCTTCCCCCAACGTCAGTTTAACTCCAGTTGATCTGTTGGCGCATTCATTGTCCGATTCACTTTCTGGTGCTGAACTGGAAATTGAAGATATCTCATTTGATTGTTGTTGTCGTTGTTGATTAGGCATCTCTTTAGTAGCTTGAGCACGTTTTTTGGCTGTTGCTGCTCTAAGTGAATCGTATCGGTGCGCAAAAGTGAAAATTTGACCATGTAAATAATCATCGCGATCTCTTTTAAATTTATACGTTTTCCGTATTTTGATTTTATCCTCTTCTTTTGTTAATCTTGCAGTCATATCCTTCCTCAATTTAGTGATCTGGTCCTGGTGGGACTCATAGCTCTGTTGTTGAATCTTGGTTTCCAGGGCATCAATTTTGATTTGTAAGTCTGCCCCGTCTATCTCCGCATACTTAACCAAGATCTGAATGAGACGTTTTGATGACTCGAGATTACATTGCCCCCATTCCGCCATCATCAAGGGGTTTGGCGTCTCGTAGCTGGGGGCCAGCATGATGCGGAGCCCTCTAGGAACTCGCCCTATATATATCTATAGATAGAAACTGCAGCTCTCTGCACAGCGGGTGCCTTACCTTGCAAGGATGTACTTGCACACACACTGCAATTTTCTCAAACATGATGCCAAGCACTCATGGGCTACAGAATCCAGTAATTATTTTATTAACCTGCAACCATCAATATAGACTGGCAAACACGTTCCGGGCTCCTGACCTTTGTCAATGTCAGTTAACCCCCATGAAAATCACCTTATAACAACAATACATTTCATTGGGCAGCTTGGTCAGTGAAAATATCAAGGGTCTAAGGTGCAAATTTCATTCTATCCACATTGCTCATGGTGGCTATTTTGTAATGTGCAAGGACCCATTATTTTTAATACATATAATCAGGTTAAATCAGCCTTGCACTTCCTGTAATCTGAAATTCGAATTTCACTGATTTAAATTCAACACTAACAGAAACATATATTTCATACGAGTACTGAACAATATCACTTTGCTTGAAAAGGTTAGTGTATTAATTAGACAACCCTAGTATTATCAAGCATGCCCTTAATGGGTTAAAATATATCCAAGTAATCAAGATACCACCCTGGCTAGTCTGAAGAATTTTGCGGTCTCCTGGACTATTAAATTAAATCGAACATGAGCTGTTTGTATGTACAATGTTCGTTTTTGAGGTATAACATACAATCCTATGTGAGTTGCATGTTCTGTTTAACAATGCGGACTATTCCAAATCAATACCATTATCTACATGGTTAATTTAGTTGAAGAATTAATGTAGCTGCCGATTGGATATATGTCCAAACAGGCCCATATCTATCCTACATGTGACCACAATTCTTCATCGCTATTAAGACCCAATGGTGTTCAGGTTCTCAGCTCCACAATGTATCTCGATTCCAGCTGCCTCAAGAGTCTAACTCTTTCCCCACCTCTATTCTTGTGAGTCATATGATCAATGCAGAAGAAACGTAACTTGTCACTTATGCTTTGATGTACCTCAGCAAAATGTCTCGCTAGCGGATATTTATTATCCCAATTTGTGATAGCTCTGGCATGCTCAAGGACCCGCTTCTTGACTTGGTGTACTGTGCTGCCTATATATGGCATGCCACAAGGGAATACTATGCAGTAAATCACAAAATTTGAGTTGTAATTCAGTAGTGTATTTATGATTCTTCTCTCTTTTTTACCCGTGATCTCATAGTCTTTGACTTTAGTCTGCTTCTACAAGCTTTGCTCTTAGTGCAGGGGTAAAAACCCGTCATTTCTGTCTTCCTCAAAAAATTGTCTATGAAGTGGCTATGAACCAAGATGTCCTTTAAGGACACACTTTTTCTATAAGTGATGGCTGGTCGACATAACAGCACATTCCCCAGTATAGAATCTGTTGGGAGAATACTCCAATGTTTCTGAATCGCTTCGCAAATCTGACTTGACTTAGCAGAGAACTTTAGTATCAATCTTACTTTGGCGTCTTCCTTGCCCTTTGCTTGATTTTTCTGTTTTCGAATAAGAAGATCCCACCTATCTCTCTTGTGAACCTTTTCAGTTGCCTCACTCAATGTTGTCATAGCATATCCCCTTTCTCTGAATCTAATGAGTACCTCTCTTTCTGCCTCAACATAGTCATCAGTTAGCGAACAGTTGCGTTTGACTTGCTTGAGCTCCCCAAAAGGGATGCTATTTCTGAGACTGCATGGGTGCTGGCTCTGTGCATGTAGCTGTAGGTTTTCTATATTGTTGTTTCTAATTTTGTTTAACCTTTATCTTCACCCACTCATTATCTTAAAAAAATCATTTGGCATTGATGTCATAAACTATGTGGACGACACTCAGCTTGTCTTCTTCATTGAGTGCAATAAAGCAGTGCCTTTAGAAAAATTCCACAACTGTATGCACAGAACAAACAGAATGGCTGAAAGAGAAATCATTGTAATTTAATGGGGAAAAACTGAAGTCCTGTGCTGTACCACAGGTAAAATTCACCGACCACTCCCAGTAGACTTCTGGCCAGGCTCGGCTAACAAATCCTTATTGCCCGCTAGTACAGTGCGCAATTTAGGAGTGATGCTGGATAGCAATTTAAAATTGGATTCCCAGGTGAATAAAATGGTGAACATTTGTCTATCCCTGCTCCGAGCTCTTCGGAAGATACTCCCATTTCCACCTACTCTTGCTAGATCTCAAGTGGTGCGGAGTATTGTTTTAAGCAGAATGGATTATTGCAATGTACTCCTTTCAGGTGCTCCAGCTTCCCTGATAAAAAATTTACAAAGAGTACAGATCATGGCGGCTAAGCTGGCGCTAAATCGGCCTTAAAGGACCTACATTGGCTGCCCATTGTGCAAAGAGTACAATTTAAGGCATTCTGTATTGTCTACAGGGCAACATATAAAACTGGACCTAAACTGTTGCAAAGGAAATTTGTATGGTATTCCCCTGTCAAACACTTGCGGTCTTCCTCTGCTAATCTGGTCGGTGTTCCCCATGTCAATAAAGCTCGAATGGGTGGCAGATCCTTTAGCTTTACAGCATCCAGACTTTGGAACGCTCTGCCCCCGGAGCTTAGACAACTGAACAACTTGTCACGTTTCAGGAAGGAACTGAAAACCAGATTGTTTCCCAGAGATTAGATCCTTGCCTATCTCAGTTTAGTTACATGCAGTGGCTGATTGGTAATCTAAGAGCCAGGATACCCTTGGGGTGGCAGCTGCGCTATATAAGTGTGCCTTACATTACGTTACATTACATTACATATAGATTAGTACATATTTTATTATTAGCAACAAACACCAACAGATCTAGCAACGGCACATCTGTTTTGCTAATGTCGCTGGTAAACCTCAAATTCAGATAATTTTCATTGAGGATTGCAATGTAATTCTCTGCTTGTAACTGAGTGCCCCGCAAACCAAAAAAGATCGTCGATATGTCGGTCCCAAAGGGTCACTTTCTCTACCAACTGCTCATTAGGTTCTGTCCAGACCACATGCTTCTCCCACCAGCCCACTGAACAATTTCGTACCTGTTTATGATGCAGGTGCCCATGGCAGTTCCCTGTAAGTACAACTGACCAGAGAATGGAAAGATGTTTTTATTGACACAGATTGGAAGAAATTTGTAGCAGCATCATCTTTTGCTCCTGATAGTTCAAAGGCCTGTGTACAAGCTGGCGATGTCTAATGTAATTAGTATAAGGTCCAAGAAAGAGAGAGTTTACCCTAGTTAGGCCAAAAGGGACCGGGTACTAAGCACAACAAATTTCCCTTTTGTGACCACGTTGTCATTTTATCACTAGTTTGCACTGAATCATGAGATTTTTCACTATAACATTAAGCATCTACACGAGATCATTAAAAAACGTATTTTTTATTACATCGGTTGCACAGAAAACATGCTAGTTATTGCAGTAATCTAAAAACATTGTAAAGGCTAAAAATACATAAAAAATCATTTGTATAATGATACACATTTAAGAAAAATCATAGTATTGGAAATGCAAATATTTTACAAATATATCATTGATGTCAATACTGCCACTAAGACAACAATTAATTCAAGAGTTCAAGTTCTTGACAACCTCTTTTGTATTTGTGTAATCTTCAACATGTAATATACACTTTCCACAATTTTATTAATATGTTACAAAATCCAGTTATATGTCGACGCGTTTTGGTGTATCTTTATTTTTTCAACACCTTCTTCAGGACTGGTATCATCTTCACAAATTTCTCATTGTTAATCATAAAATCATGTATCTACAAAACAATAAAACACAATTAAAATTAATGCATTACTGGTTTGAATTAAACAACTTCTAATATTAGTTCAGTGCATCCTAGGTTCACCCATACTATCTCTAAGGTGACTGTTCATAAATTTAATTATTAAGTATTTTTTGCGAGACATAATGATAGTCTTTATGTCTATACATAGAGGGATTTAAATTACATTACAGGTCATGTTTACTTATAGACCACCCCAATCGAAGGGAATTAAATATATGGTCCGTCTGGATCTATTATCACCCATGTGATACTTATATTACATTCCCCTTATGCTGATAAGTAGGCAGAGATCTCACACAGGTATTCCGCAAATGATATTTAGCAGATTATTCTCTGTTCAATTTGTCTGAAAATAATCCAAAGGAACTCTGCAAATTACAGGTTTGTTAAGCTTGAAATCCTTATTTTTATCTATAAATCATAATGAATGCTTTTTATTGCATTACTTACTTAAAATAAGGATGAGTCAAAAAACTTTGGCGCCTTATTCATATAATTTTCTTCCAAAATTCAGTGACTGTTGAATAACATTGTATGGGTTATTGTATCAGGTTTTAGGTTTTCTTTTTTTAATATGTTTTATACGGGGCTTCTCTTTACACTATAGGAAACTTACCCCAAAGTCCTAGGTTTTTCTTCTTGGACTTTTTACTGACGTTTTTTCCAAATTAAAATAAGGTGATTCTTTACAGTGACGGATAGCTTCGACCAGCCTTTTTCAATGTGAGCGGTCCGCAAATCCTATAGAAATGCTTACGATTATTAATCTTAATTTTGCACCTTCCTTCTATAGTTATCTGTCGAGCCTATATGGTTAGTACTCATATATGTTTAGTAATCGAGTACAGCTTCGATCTAATCGTCATCGTTCTTAATTGCCATGACATTTCTATTACTCAACTATATTTTTTTGAAAATCTGAATTCCCTAAATCACGCTAAGAGCGATAGAGAAGTTACTGTTAACGGTTTATCAAACTATTTATACAAACACGGCATCATATTTTTATTATTGTTCTATTAGAGAAGATGTTAAAACCTACGGAACTCTATTATTTGGCTATATTTTATATTTAGCGGCCAGATATCTTTATCTCTCTACCCGTACCGTGACAGTTTGGGTCCTATCTATAAATCATTAGGCATTATAGCTCATAAATTTAAAAAGGGAAGGCACTCTACTTATGCCATGTCAGTTTGGGTCCTGCCGACAAAACGTTAGGCATTATAATTCATAAATTTAAAATTTTAAAGGGAAAGCACTCATTACGTAACGGTTTGCGTCCTACCGATAACCATTTAGCATGGTGAATCATATATTGTAAAAGAGAAGGCACTGTAATAAAGGGTCTCCGCTAGTTAACTATAGAGTCTACAAACGGGACAAAAATCCTCTTTAGCTTCTACAAACGGGACAAAAATCTTGGAATTGGAAAGTACGCTGTTTGTAATTACGTGGGTAGCAGGTACCCGCGCAGGATCGCCGCATGTCTGAAGCCCTGCACTACCGGACAACTGTGTTGGATATATATATATCTATATATACACACACACACACACACACACACACACAGATATATATATATATTTATGTTACCTACTGGCGGTAGTTATAGTTAGGGCGTATTTTCCATAGGAAATCCGCAACATTCTATTCCCAATAACTTTTGGCGCCGGTTGACGAATCTTCGCGATATTTTCAAAACTGTAGGCCAGCTCCGGTTCGCTCCTATCCTGAAAGTCTCGGGGTGATTCGTCAAGCGGGGGCCGTTAAAAAAGGGGGTCACAAAATGTGTTTTCCCCATGCAATTTTAAATAGGAACATTTAGTCGCAGCTACAGCCCGAACTGCTGAACGGAATTACACCAAATTTGGCAAAAAGGTAGCCCTTGGTTCAGAGTTGTGCCTTTTAGTTAAATGGTGTAAAAAGAAATATATATATCTGGGCGGGGCCTAACCACACATCTCATCGTGAGATCTGATTGGCTGTCAGCACTTCAACCAAGAAGTGCTGGCAGCCATCATGGGACCAATATACATGATAGCACCTCATTAAAAGCATTGCAGTTTATAGAATGTTTGAAGACATTTGTTGATGGTACCATACTCATTCTAGGAATTGTGGTGTGTTCTAAGGTGATTTTACCATGTGAAAAAGCCTTCTTCTGGGATATCATGAATCATGTTTGAGAGAAAACTATTTTCTCATGCTTTTCCCACAGAGGTTTGGAAGGTGATCTATAAGCTAAAGTGAGAGCATATTTTCTGTAAATTCACATTATCTTTCTCAGTCATGTGAGAATGAAGTCTGACATTCTCAGTAAAACATGCACATCCAACAAGGGCAGAGACTGTCAGTTGATTCCTTTGTGTTCTACTGCAGCTTCCCAGAGTGTTCTAAAGAACAACTAGAGCGCTAACAGTCCTACTTATGACAAACGTATTGCACACCTGAAGGCATCTTGATTGGAATAAAGTGGTAACTCTTAAAACATTTAATTTAAAAAGGAACAGAATGAGAGGGTTCATTTTGCCATAGAAAGCATGATTAGTGCTGCAGAAAGAAAAGTTAGGGCACATTTTGAGTGACTTCTCAAATCCTCTTCTATTTCATTAAAAAATTCTGGCTTGCAGACTAAAACATGCACTTTCAATACCAGCAGCAGACATCCCTGGTGAGCAGTAGCTTTACTACAGTGATCTAATGAGCAACTAGAGTGCTAACATTCTGAATTTATGGCAAATGTGTGACACATCTGGATGCCTTCTTGATGGAATCAAAGTAAAACACTGAAAGTATTTCCTACTGAGGAGACTGTAGCAAATGAGGAAATTAGGAAACTTCAAAACAAATAAGTCTCCCAAGAAGGCCACCAGAGACAAAAGAGACCAAATGTTGCACAAATATCACCCAGATTTAGCACAAGTATAGCCCAATGACACAATGTCGCAGAGTGTTCTTAAGAACAACTAGAGTGCTTATTGTCTTACTTATGACAAAAGTATGGCACACCTGAAGCCATCTTGATTGGAATAAACTGGTAACACTTAAAACATTTAATTTAAAAAGGAACACAGTGAGGGGGTTCATTTTGCCATACAAATTATGATTAGTGCTGAAGAAAGAAAAATTAGGGCACATTTTGAGTGACTTCTCAAATCCTCTTCTATTTCATTAACAATTTCTGACAAGCAGACTGAAACATGAACTTTTAATACCAGCAGCAGACTTCCGTGGTGAGCAGTAGCTTTACCACAATGATCTAATGAGCAACAAGAGTGCTAACATTCAGAATTTATGGCAAATGTGTGACATATCTGAATACCTTCTTGATGGAATCAAAGTAAAAAACTGAAAGCATTTCCTACTGAGGAGACTGCAGTAAATGAGGAAATTAGGAAACTTCATAACAAATAAATCTCCCAAGATGGCCACCAGAGACAAAAGAGCCCAAATGCAGCGCACATATCACCCAGATGTAGCCCACATGTAGCCCAATGACAGAAGTGTGCAAAACACTTTTTAGTTGTGTTTTTGCAGTGTTATATAGTGCAGACTTGTCAGGTATTGGAGTGCTTTACATGAGCATTGGTTACATCACACAAGAACAAATTCATTTTGGTTGTAGACATGGGGAGATTAAGTGATTTGACCAGAATCACAGAATCACAGAATGTCGAGCTGTAGCAGAAACTCCAACCTGGTTCCTCAGTTGCAAAGTCTGCAGCTCTGGAAGTAACACCACATCCTCTCCCCTAAGTGCAACATTTATACAAGTGGTCAACTGGATAAAAAAACATAAAGATAACAAATAATTTAAAAGTGCTTTGTCACTATTTGAAAACTCAGAAAAATTGTCCTCATTTTAGGTTTTTTAGAGCACTAACCATAATTATGATGCAAATAAGACCCTCTCATATATGTAATTTCTAAAGGAAATGCTCTGGGTATTACAGTTTTGATTACATCAAGATGACGTCAGGCGTTCCACACTTTTGTAATAAATATAGAATGTTATCAATCTAGTTGTTCATTAGGATACTGTTGAGAGGCAGAGGCCAGGAGCACGGACTCTGAAAATTGAAGGCAGGTAGGAGAGTGCAGAGGCAACAATTGACCACACTGGGCAGGCAGAAAGGGCAGTGGCAGCACAACAGACTATGGAGGGCAGTGGAAAGGGGGGCAGGGGCAACAAACCAACAATACAGGACTGGCAAGAGATGCTGTGGCAATATAATAGACCATTGTGGGCAGAAGGAAGAGGCAGTGGTAGAACAACCATATATGTCAACAGACCCGATTCAGCCAGGAAATGTCCAATGTTTTTAAGCCAAATGGGCTTTATTTGATCTGTCTCCTGTCTACAATCTCCTCTTTATCAATGTAAGTCAAAGGGGAAAATCAGTACCCCAGTTTTTTTTCAAAATCTCCCGCTTACCAAATTCAAAATGTTAGCAAGTATGGTATATTGGATCATGGAAGGCAGGAGGAATTGGGGTAGGGACATGGACTCGGATAATAGAGGACAGGAGGGACATGGAGAGATGCACCAAACTGACCCTACAGGGCAGGCATCAGGGTTTGCAAAAGCACAATACACCACACAGTGCATGCGGGATGGGAGTGCAGCACAACAATCCATAGAAAGCAATAGGGAGGGGACAGGACCATGCACATGGACAACAGAGAACAGAGGGGAAAGAGGCAATGGTAGCTAGCTGACCATAGTGGACTGACAGGAGAGAAAGCTGCAGCATAATAGAACATAAAGGGCAGGAGGGACGGATCAGGGGCATTACAATGGAACAGACAAGCCAGGAGGGAGGTCCACTAAGTATACAGGGGTACCCCAAATCTGATGTAGGGAGAGCAATGGGGGAAAAGACCAGTAATACAATAAGATTTGCTCTGCCTTTCTAAGTAATAATGGAGAGACTAAATCGTCATGATATAAAAAAATCAAAAAATTACTCAGGCTAGACCATATGGAAGAACACAAAAGAGATGTACCAACTAGGATTGACAACATTTATTTTTATCTTTGTTGATATGTACAAAAGAAACTAAATACCAGAAATTGCTTAGTATAATGTAAAAAAACTGTCTACAAAATCAATAATGGCCCCATCAGAAAGGTCATTTGAATGGATAGACTCACGTGTCTCATTCATACAGACCATACATACAATGCAACCATTCACAACCTAATGTTATACAACACATTCATCTCCACAGCATACAAAATATATCAACAAAGTCATCTCAACAGTAAGTTGGTATACATTGTTGGAGTCGATTTGAGAAACAAAAGAAACAACAGGACACGCCAACGCGCGTTTCGGTGCAATCACCCTTTGATGTGGGTGCCACCTTCTTCAGGGCGTAAATTTTATAAGTTTCTGTAATCCGAGGGGCCTGTAAAGACATAAAAATAATTGTATATCTCCCATAATATATAAATTCATTTCACTAAAATATAACAAAAGGTCAGTTATACATCTATAAATTCAGCAAAAAGTGGTGTTCATTGACTACCTAATCAATCTTCAAATGGTATAGCCTGAGGATAGCCACATTCGAATTAACATGATAAATCAGAAAAGATTTAAAGAGATTTCAGAAAACTGCACATTATCTATCATCTTTACAGAAAGAACTGTGGGTTGAGGGTCAATAACAAGAGATTAACAATAAATTAGATACATAAAAGATTTTTTATGCGTGCAATAGCACTTCCAAACATATGATTTAGGTAGAAAAAAAGTCTAAAGGCCTTAATGAAGAATGGACAAAACTATTTAATCTTAAGAAAAAAACTAAACGCACATAAGCACATGCCAATTTCATTCTAGAATATCTGAAAGCGGGTACTATCCCCATTGGTCTCAGAGTCAGAAATATTCCTGGTCTCTTTGTGGAAATCAGGCTATTTTTGGAGAAGTGGGCCCTGATTTCCAATAGATGTTCAAGGGATTGAATGATCCTCATTATTGAAACAGCGAGGGATGTTATCCAACTATTGAACAAAGAAATCTTAGAACTTGAGGAGAAACTTAAACTTTCAAGTGGCCTACAAGAAGGTAAGAAAAAATTGGAGGACATTACATCTAAATTAGACTCATTCAGTGAATACCTTCTGAAGAGAAAAACTGATAAACTCAGAAAAGATATTAGACTATTCTCTCAAGAACGGGCTTATCCGTATCTTTCTGAGCACTTTTATGCTCCATCGAGCGACTACACGGTTGGTTTACAACGTGATAATATACGCATTGTAACTTTTTCAGACACCACAGATTCAGACAGTGAGGGATCTCCTCACTATAATCCACAATCAAGATTTGGTTCAGATAAATATCAGGGAGAAAATCATTTTTTAGGGAACCGGAGGGGCGGTTTCCGTCCCAGATATCAAAATCAATACCAGAACCAATATCAGGGCCATTTTCAAAACTCACACCATAGGGGCCATTTTCAGGAACCTACTAAGGCTCAGAGATTCCAGGAACCAGTACAACCGCAGAGATACATCCGTACACGACAGAACCAATACTGGAGAACATAACTAAAATCCCAGTATTCAACCTATCATCTCACCAAATGGACAATTCCACTGAAATTATTTTGACGAAAGGGCTTTTGTTAGTACCATCTACGAACCTTAACAAATTCGACCTTATGAAGGACCTTCATGCGTTCTTTCGTAAAGTTAGACTCAAAAAATTCTTTCAACATACCCTTGAGACTGTCCCCAACGACAATTTGTCGGGACTTAAACCGCCATCTAATTTTACACCTAGTATTGAACAAGTTGGCAAAGAAGTCGAATTATTTGAAAAGGCAGTTTTAAATAAAATCCAACACATTCTTAAATTTGTCCCGTATCCCTCTAACAATATATCTAAAGATGAAAAGATGGCATTGACTACCCTCAAGCAGAATTCAGACGTGACAGTAAAACCATGCGACAAAGGCAGAGGAATTGTTATTTTTAACACCAATGACTATAAACACAGGATGGACACCCTGTTGGAGTCCCCCAAACACTACACCAAAATCATCAACAACCCCGATCCGAAACTTAAACTCAGAATCTTGCGTATGGTGGAGACTGCCATCGAGCGGGGAGAAATCTGCCACCAAGAAGCAGAATATCTTACACCTACCTTTACCAGGTTCCCCATTATATATGGGGTTCCTAAGACACATAAAAACCAAAAAGACCCTCCCATGAGACCTATTGTCTCAACCATTGAATCAGCGACTGAACCCCTTTCTAAATACATTGACAAATTTCTACAACCTTTGGTCACTACTCTCCAGTCATATGTCAAGGACACTGGACACTTTATATCAAAAATTGAAGGACTTCAATATAATCACAACCAGGAAATCTTAGTCTCAATGGATATTGAGTCTTTGTATTCAAATATCCCACAAAAAGAAGCACTTAAGGTTGTTAAGGAAATAATTGAAATCCAGACGACCCTTTATAACAGCAAATTCCTGATTGAATGTCTAGAGACTGTGTTGGAAGAGAATTTCTTTGAGTTTGACGGAAACATCTACCATCAAATCCAAGGAGTAAGTATGGGGGCAGCATGTGCCCCAAGTGTTGCCTGTTTAAACATGGGACACTTTGAAAAAAAGATTTACAACAAAGTGGCCCCTTTTTATGAGAACATTCGCTATTGGGCACGCTTTATTGATGATATCTTTTTCATTTGGCAGGGAGACAAGGAGACGCTCAATGAATTTTTATTGTGGATCAATCTAGCGGATCCCAGTTTAAGATTCACTGCCCAGATGAATGACCAAAGCTTGGAATTCTTGGATGTCATAGTTGAACACCAGAATTCCCAATTGAAAGTATCACTCTTTACTAAACCTACATCTAGAAACACGCTCCTTCATTTTGATAGCTTCCATCCCTCCAGCCAGAAAGACAGCATCCCATTTGGGCACTTTCTACGCTTGCGTAGAAACTGCACCTCTATCAATGACTATCTTTACCATTCTGAGCTGATGAAAAAGAATTTACTCACAGAGGATACCCTAGGAGACTAGTTTGAAATGCCTTCAAAAGAGCTCGGGTTGTTTGTCCCGAAAGAGAAAACACATACAGAACAACTTGTATGTATAACGAAACATTCTTCCATCAATCACACAATTTGCCACATTGTCAATTCTCAATGGCATCTTCTAAATCTTGACTCACTTACACCTAGGATCCCCAAACCGTTATTTGCCTTTAGACGCAATAAAAATCTCAGGAACCTGTTAGTCAAGGCTGAATTTACACATTTGAACAAGACATTTGTACAGAAATCCATTACTGGCAACCAACCTATGCGTGGCCATCATAAATGTGGAACTTGCCATGCCTGTTCCAATGCTATTGTACGCGAAAATATTAAATTTCGCAATCGCTCTGTCGAGTTACGAGAGATGACCAACTGCCGTACTTCCAACTGTATCTATGTTATTCTGTGCCCCTGTGAGTTACCCTATGTTGGAGAAACCGCTAGGGAGTGTAGGGTACGCATCGGAGAACATAAATCAAATATAAGACGCGATAATCTCTCAGCCCCGCTAGTATCCCATTGGAAAGAGGCAAACCATATTGAAAGCGATTTACGCTGTACCAACTTGGAAAAGATTCACAGCCATAAGGGCACCAACATTAACAACATCCAGAAAAAACTGGAGGTTTTCTGGATTTTTCTCTTGGATGCAAAAAACAATGGTCTGAATGAATCTTTACCTTGGGAAAATGCCATATTATAATTAGCATCAGTATACTTTTTCTTTTCCCATTAGGCTTTATTGATTGCCCATGAACTATCCAGGTTGATCACTGACTCTTGATCTTTTTCTATTGAGCCAATGGTATGTCTGTCCCTTCCCCCCCCTTTTTTCATTATTTTCAGATGATTTTTCCACTCTGAAAATACATTGTCCAATAGGTTGAGTATAACATCATTGTTTCGCTCAACCCTGGTCTCGTTTTCATCAATATTCATGTTACACTGATTATTGTTATTGTTCTGGAACCTTTTTTAGTCACTTATCTCCTCATTTATCTCTGCTATCCTCTAAACCTTGATACCAATTTTTCTATTGGTTTGGGGTCATTTATCCTGGAGTTTGGATCCATGTTTGTTTACATTCCTGCTATGATCACGTGTCCATCGATGTCACGTCCGTAGTTCCCCGAGCGGTCCGCCCCTTTTGCAGACATTTAAAATCCGCTTCCTTTCACGCGCCTTTTGTATCGGCTGCCCTCCGACCCGTCAGGACGTCTCTTTCAATCGCTTATCCATAGCATCCATTGTGAGTGTTAATATCGGGTAAGAGTTTTCAAATTTATTATCTCGATCTAGCATTTACTCAGAGGAGCCTCACTTACAGTGTATTCTTTCATTAATTATTTCAGAAACACCGCTACGGAATTATAACGTAACTAAATACTTTGTCAACTCGGAATCACTGAATCATTGTATCCATTTCTAGTGCCGTGAGAGCATCGGCCGTTTGTTCATTCCTACGAAAGGTTATACGCACAGGTTTGTTACTTTCTATCTCTAGTCTAACTTTCGGTGTTTGTTCTATGTATCTGAAATATTATCTTGAGGTATTCTCGATGACAGCATTGGCTTACTAGATTTATAATATATCATTCATGTTGCCTAAATACGAGAAGCAGCTGCGGCGCTTTAAACAGCGTAATTATCGCTTTATTGACTTCGATTTGGTCAAGACACGAATTCCTCCGTTATGTACTGGGCTACATGCGAAATACCCAGCTGAACTACGCCTATTAAATCATTTTGTTGTAGTATGGCTATAGTAGATCCAAGTTCACCACCTACAGTAAACTGTTCTCAAGAAGGGTGATAAAGACCCAGGCACTGTTTGATTCACTTTTCTTATGCGAGTTAACATATCTTTAGATTGTTTCTCTCTCTGTTAAATAAGGACACTGCGCATTGTTTATTGTTTGTTCTGTTTTTTTGTTTACTTTTAGCTTGAATATATATATATACAGAGTCTATCTATACATAGCGTGGAACCATCGCTATTTTTAGTCTGTTTTTATGAATACGGGCAGCATTTCAATTCATTCACTACAGAACTTTATTCCAGTCAAGTTTTTCTCATTAGTATTCTTGTTGAAGTTTTTCTGTACTGTTGTATATCGTTTATTTTCCCTAGCTGTGAGATACCCTTATATGCATAAAATTTATTTCATAGACACATCGAATTTATTTACCATCGGTTATATTACCCATCACACTTTTACTGGTTTAAAACTACGATCCAGCCTAGGTAAGCTTAAGATATATTTTGTTTTAGACCCATCAACTTGAAAGCATGTTAACCCTCACCACCTGCAATTAAAAGCCATAGTCTGGGATTCCGCTCTGCTCACTATTTATCTTTTTTTCTATCCTACTGTATCGTCTGTTTGGGACACTATTTCTCCTATGTGGTTATTTAATCTTTTTCTCCTTTTGCCTTTGATCTTTTTTTAGTTAGTATCATTCTATCTAACCTGAGTTCTAACTCTTTTACTCCTACTCTTATTCTTCTATAGATTGTTTTCTACCTAAATCATATGTTTGGAAGTGCTATTGCACGAATAAAAAATCTTTTATGTATCTAATTTATTGTTAATCTCTTGTTATTGACCCTCAACCCACAGTTCTTGCTGTAAAGATGATAGATAATGTGCAGTTTTCTGAAATCTCTTTAAATCTTTTTGATTTATCATGTTAATTCGAATGTGGCTATCCTCAGGCTATACCATTTGAAGATTGATTAGGTAGTCAATGAACACCACTTTTTGCTGAATTTATAGATGTATAACTGACCTTTTGTTATATTTTAGTGAAATGAATTTATGTATTATGGGAGATATAGAATTATTTTCATGTCTTTACAGGCCCCTCGGATTACAGAAACTTATAAAATTTCAGCCCTGAAGAAGGTGGCACCCACATCAAAGGGTGATTGCACCGAAACGCGCGTTGGCGTGTCCTGTTGTTTCTTTTGTTTCTCAAATCGACTCCAACAATATATACCAACTTACTGTTGAGACGACTTTGTTGACATATTTTATATGCTGTGGAGATGAATGTGTTGTTTAACATTAGGTTGTGAATGGTTGTATTGTATGTATGGTCTGTATGAATGAGACACGTGAGTCTATCCATTCAAATGACCTTTCTGATGGGGCCATTATTGATTTTGTAGACAGTTTTTTTACATTATACTAAGCAATTTTTGATATTTAGTTTCTTTTGTACATATTAACACAGATACAAATACATTTTGTCAATCATAGTTGGTACATGATTTTTTGATATCATGACAATTTAGTCTCTCCATTATTACTTAGAAAGGCAGAGCAAATCTTATTGTATTACAAGCCAGGAGGGAGGGAATAGAGGTCTGCACATGGAAACAGAGGGCTGGAGGCAAGGGGGCAGGGCAGGAGCAGCAAGATGACCATGGAGGTCAGGCAGGATGGGCACTAGAAGCAAGACACACCATGGAGAGCAACAGTGAGACTATGATGGCATACACACAGACCATGGAGGGATTGTGGGGGGGGGGTCAAGGGCAGCTAGCTGACCACACAGGTAAGGTGGGAGGGGCCGTGGTAGCACAGAAGACCATGCATGGCAAGCGGGAGGGTTAATGGCAGCACAATGGCTATGATGGGCAAGAAGGAGGGTTCAGGGGCATGCACAAAGGACCATGGAGGATAGAAGGGAGGGTCAGTACCTGGGCACAGACAAGAGAGTTCAGGGGAAGGGGCCTCACAACAGACAACACGGGGCAGGCAGCAGGAGCAGTTGCAGCACAACAGACCAGGGAGGGCAGAAGGGTGTGGCAGTAAAATGGACCATGGAGGACAGGAGGAAGGGGATAGGGGCATGGAATGTGGACAGGCGAGGTAGAGGTGGCAGGGACAGGTTACAGTCATCTGACAATGCTAGGTAGGTGGGAGGGGAGTGGCAGCTCAACAGAACACTCAGAGTAGATAGGAGTGGCAGGTCCATGGAACATGGTGGGCACAAAGGTTGGAGCAGGGGCATGCACTAAGACATCGGAGGGCAGGGGGAAGGAGAATAGGGGCAGCAAGCTAAGCACAGAGGCTAAGCAGGAGGTCAATGATGGGGCATAGAATTGGGCAATGGAGGGCAGGAGGAGGGGACTGGTACATCATGCTAAATGAAGGGCAGTGGCAGCACAGACAAGAGGGAGGAGGATAGTCCATGGATTCAGACAACAGAGGATAAGGAGGAGGTGGATGGGGCAGCAAGCTAACTGTTCAGAGAAAGCGGGAAGGCCAGTGGCAGAACAACGGCCACACAGGGCTGTAATAAGGGAGCAGGGACATGGACTTGGACAATGGATGGCTAGGAGGAGGGAACACAGGAGCAGCAAGCTTGGGTGGGGGCAGCACAATGCCAGGCCCTGCTTCCAACCTCCCACCATCCATTGTGATATGCATCTTACTTAACGTTAAAAACAAAACTAGAAATTTGCTGAAAAAAACAAAGATTACAGGGACGGTATAGTTAGGCTCAGTTTTCACTCATACACAACCAGTGAAATTCAGCAGTTATAGTTACCTGAGCTAACTATTACGTATGCCCCCGCAATGTACTGCTAATGACCTCAGATATTACATAATTCATGACATGGTCAGTTACATCACTCATGACATCTCAAATGAGCTGTGAATGGAATGGAACTATAATTGCTAGAACTTTATTTAGGGATAGTGTGTGTATATTAACGCCCCTTTTTTTCCTTTTCTTTCGTGTAAGAACCATTATAATATGCAACGTGCCCAGATTAATATGGCTGATAGCCTTTCACTTTAAAGTAATGTGTAGTCCATTGTTTATGTTGACGTTTGCAATTCTAAATATGTCTATTATGAATAAGTCACATTGACGAACTTACAGGTATGGCGGTCGTGGGGCAAGATATGCTGAAATTACATTGTGTGCATATTAGCATTTGTTTTCTTTTCTTTATTGTATCAATTCCTGAATTTTCACATCGTGACCAGGCCAATATGGCCGCCAGCTTTTTCAATTAAAGTAATATGTAGTCCTTTGTTTATGTTGGCAACTGGAGGCATTGTACATTTAAATAAGGATGCCACAATGACGTCTTGTATCGTTATCAAGGTTCGGACGAGCCGAAACGCGTGGGTCACGTCCTTTGCAGATTTAATACTTCCAAACTACAACCTGAGTGCTGATTCCTTCCTTGAAAGAGTGAGAGGAGATTAAATACATATATATAAAATTCACTGAAAAAAACACACGTTTCAGGGACATTATAGTTAGAAATTAGTATTTAAAAAACCTCAGAAACTCACTGAAAAAACCACAGGTTTCATGGACGTCATAGTTAGTTGGACATTTCACTCATATAAAACAAGAGAAATTCGTCCATTATAGTTAGTTACATATTACATCACATATTACATCACTCATGACATGGTCAATGACATCACTGATGACATCACTGATGACATCTCAAATGACATCACTGATGACATCATCTACGTGATCATCTGATGCACCTCCTCACACCCTAAAATACAGACCACCATTCTTGAAACCATAGACAGACCAATACTAGTACAGCTACAATATGCTGTGCACTATGCATGCAGACCTCTAATCAGCTATACAGCATTGATACAGTCTTTTAAATACTCAGTTAGTACCTATGCAGTCTAGGAATCCTTCTGTCTGTCCCATGCACTTGTCCATTCACCCATCCAGCACTATGTACATATCCTATCACTCTGCCAATACCTAAGCACTTATAAATGTAGCATGCACTCTCTTTGCAGCACTGAAATTACTCCAGCTATTAGTCATATACTTAAGGAATGGCCTAGCCACTAACCCAAGTACAGGTACAATGTTTTGCACACTATGCATGCAGATCTCTAACAAGCTACATAATATTAATACGCTCTTCTAAATACCCAGTTAATACCTATGCAGTGTTGGAATCCTTCTGTCTGTGACATGTGTTTCTCCAATCACCCATCCAGCACTATCTACGTATCCTATCACTCCGCCAATAGCTAAGCACTTATAAATTCAACATGTACTCTCTTTGCAGCACTGAAATTATTCTAGTTACTAGTCATGTACCTAAGGAATGGCCTAGCCAGAAAAACTAGTACAGCTACAATATTCTGTGCACAATGCATGCAGACCTCTAATCAGCTACATAGCATTGATACAGTCTTTTAAATACTCAGTTAGCACCTCTGCAGTGTAGGAATCCTTCTGTCTGTCCCATGCATTTCTCCAATCACCCATCCAGCACTAGCTAATTATCCTATTACTCCACCAATACCAATGCACTTATAATAACTGAAAAAAATGTTTAGCATTTTTTTATATACTACTGTCAAGTTAAGATTAAGTAATCCAAACACTATCAATGCACAACTACATTCAGCTGTGCACTATATATATAAACCTCTAACCAGCTACTTAGTAAAGTACTACCCATGCAACCTAGGAATCCTCCTGTCTGTCCCATGCACTTCTCCAATCACCCATCCAGCACTATCTACGTATCCTATCACTCAGCAATACCTACGCACTTATAAATTCACTATACACTCTGTTTGTAATACTGTAATTATTCTAGTTACTAGTCATGAACTTATGGAATGGCCTAGCCACTAACACAAGTACATCTATAATATTTTGTGCACTATCCAAGCAGACCTCTAACTAGCTACATACTATTGATACATTCTTCTAAACACCCAGTTAGTACTCATGCAGTGTAGGAATCCTCCAGTCTGTCCCATGCACTTCTTTAATCACTTATCTACCACTATCTACTTATCCTATCACTCCACCAATACCTAAGCACTTATAAATTAAGTGTTCACACTGTTTGCAGCACTGTCATCATTCCAGTTACTAGTAGTATTCTTATAAAATGACCTAGGCACCAACACAAGTACACATAAAATATTCTGTGCATAATCCCTACAAATCTCTAAGCAGATACATACTATTGGTCCACTCCATTAAATACTGAAGTAGTACCCATGCAGCGTAGGATACCTCCTGTCAGTCTCATGCAATTCTTCAATCACCCATCCAGCACTATGTTCTTATTGTATCTGTCTGTCAATACCTAAGCACTTATGGGGCAGATTTACAAGCACCCTGCGCCACCAGTATGTCACTTTTTGTAACGTAGTGATGGCGCCAGGCACTCCTTCATATTTACAAGGAGAGGAAAAGCCACCCTGCGTGGTTTTTCCTCTCCTTGTAAATACGACCCCTTCATACACAGAACTTTGTGTTGAAGGGGCGTCCCATAGGAGTTGCTGTGGGTGTTCCCACGCAACACCCATAGAACAAGACACATCTCCAGATTTATGAGAAATTGTAAATCTGGAGATGTGTGTGAATGCTGCGCCATCCTAGAGTCGGTGTAGCAAGGCACAACGAGGAGAATTGTTTTCATTTCTCCTAATTTTTTCCTCTTTCAATGCATGCTGCATTCCACAGCATACATTGAAAGAGGAAAATGCCTTTACTGATTGTTTTTGTGCAGGAAGGTGTCCCTTCCTGCACAAAAACAATCTCCACAGGAAACAGACATCCTTTCACCATGGTGCAAGGGTGCCTGTGTCACCGCATGGCTGCAGTTTGTTCAGCAGTGCAGAGAGAAGCACAGAGTTGCAACATATTCCTGTATGTATGTCACATCCCTGTGCTTCGAAAGTGCTAAAGTGCTGTGCAGCTAAAGAGCTTGCAGTGTCACACTGCAATACTTCCTCATAAATCTTCACCTATAAATTCACCATACACTACTAATGCATTATTTCAGTCAATCATGCTGTATACATATATTCAACCAAACTTTCACACATTACCTTGCAATTATAATTCTTTCTTTAACCAGATAAGGTAGTTCTGATAAGAACTTTTTTTTTTCTTCTTTTTACTTTTGTATTTTTTTTGGGGTGTTTTTTCAAAAAATGAACAAAAAAAAGAACAAATAAAACAGGAAACATTTGGAATTACTTATCATTCCAAAAACAAAAACAACAAAAAAATTAACAATGATGGCTGCGTTGCGCAGCACAAACTGCATCCACCGATTTCTCACCGAAGCATATAAGTTTCTTACACTTCACGCAGTGTTGCTTGAGAAAGGCAAATTCTGGCCTAATGTTCATTGCAGGTGTTCTTGAGGACACTCCAGATGTACTTGCCACAGCAGGTGAGGGGTTTGAAGCAGCTCGCCTCATGTCCTCCCGAGCAAGATTGAGAGGATGTGTGGTCCGGAGATGCTTGTACATAGAAGCAGTGCCACAAGAGTATTTTTTTGACTGCCTCTTACAGGACTCAGTCACAAATTTTGCACGTCACCTTTCTCGCATTTACTTTCTTCTCACCAGGTGGAAAAGTGAAGAATTTCCACACAACAGATTCCGGCCTCTGTGGATATGGTGCCTCCTGCAAGAATTCTTCTTCAGAAGATACTTCCACCTGCTGCTGCTGCTGTCCAGATGCCATTTTGTTTGATAATTTTTGAAAAACACCAAAAAAACAAGCAAAAAGGGTTCTTGTAGGAAAAGAGAAGTCTCTCTAAAGATGCTCCAACTAAAATGATTAAAATGGGTGGGGTCCTTCAATAATTACAGTGGGAAATGTTATGAACCAATGAAACCTTTTTTTCTGAGGTCACATGGGATCCGCGCACTCTGCGCTCACGAAGCACGCACCCGACGCCACTTCGCGAAAATATATTTAAAAATAAAATAACTTTATTATAAGTACAAATATATAATTTTTATGAATATCTTAGATAGTCTCTTGCCCTAATATGTATATTAAACACACATACATATCATTTTAGAATGTAAACAAATTTCACGGGAGTCGCGCACCCAGCGTGCCCCAGCACATATATGACGTCACGCGAGATCCGCCACCACGCAAGCATCGCGTACCGTAATGTGCATGTGTCACGAATGTGCGGGAGCAGGAGTCACGGACTGGTCGCATGCCAATCGCGCACATCACGTAATATTAAATGTATATGATGTAACTGAAAAACACGCAGCCGTCGCACACCGTACATGGATCCTTCACGACGTTTCTAAAATGGCGGCTAGAATCCGCACACCCACTGTGATGTGTATGCTTTGGGTACGCGACTCCGAAAAAAATTTGGATTTTTAAAAAAAAAAAGAAAATAATATAAATATATTAAAATAAAAAAATGAAACAATATTTCAGTTTTGATTTAAACATTTTTGTGTGTGCAATTTTCAGAAAAATATATAATGTTATTTAATGAATAAAATAGTTATAAATAAACAGTTAAAAAATTGTAGAAAATCAGTACAAAAAATAGGTATAACTACTATTATACTTAAAAATTAGCATTTAAAAAAACTTTGAAATTCACTGAAAAAACCATAGGTTTCAGAGACGCCATAGTTAGAAATTAGCATTTTAAAAACCTTAGAAATTCACACAAAAAAACATAGGTTTCAGGGGTGTTATAGTTAGCTGGACATTTCACTCGTACAAAACCATAGAAATTCCTTTGTTATAGTTAGTTCTACTAACCATAACTCGTGCGCCCGCAATGCACTGCTGATGATGTCACATATTACATCATTCATGACATGGTTAGTGACATCCCTGATGACATCTCAAATGACATGACTGATAACATCACTGATGACATCATCCACATGACAATCTGATACGCCTCATCATACACTAGTATAACCTTTCTTCACTCACTGTAAAATACAGAGTACCATATTTGAAACCATTGACACACCAATACCAGTTACTACATACCCACTCACTGATTCCTAAATCTACACACACAACTACCCATTCAACAACAGAATCACTTATACATGCAGTCACTAATTAATAGAACACTCTCAAATGCACTTATATACATATATAGACATTGACACATCAGCAGTCATCTTAGTCAGTTATGCAGTCATCCTACTCACTCATGAAAAACATTAATCACACTTACATTTGCTCACTTACACAATTATACACACAACACCTCATGTATTCAAACACATAGTAACTCATAGGTAATATGATAAAAAATCATCATTACAATTACACACTAATTCATATAGTTACTCTCACAATCACTGACTCTTATATGTACTTATTTATATACACCAACTCTCACATACAATGCCTTTTTTTAAACTTTGTTGAAGATGTACAACTAAAACATATATTCGCTCACCAACACACAAATAAATACACTCAGTCACCCAAACAACTGTTTCCACATGCACTCTTAAACCTATACACCTAGTCAATCAACCATTCACACATCATTGCATAGAGTTCCACACACCCCATCCAATCACACACAAACTTAGCGTCCCATACAAATACTCACCCAACTAATCAATAACTAATGTACACACTCATGTAGTTAGTGACCAACTGATGCAGAATGTTATACAACAACAGAGACAGTGATGCACACATTCACATAGTTTAGTTACTAAACCATGTATTAAGTGAGACACTTTCAATTACTCACTGAAACAGACAGTCAGACAGCTACTAAATCCTCCATCCAGACAGTTATATATCCATTCAATCTTCAATACAAATTGGTATATATATAATACATATTTACATTTCAAACTAAACCACATTCACTGGATGATGTCATCAGTGATGACATCAGTGATGTCATTTGAGATGTCATCAGTGATGTCACTGACCATGTCATGAATGATGCAATGTGTGACATCATCAGCAGTGCATTGCGGGCGCGCGAGTTATAGTTAGCAGAACTAACTATAACGGAGGAATTTCTGTGGTTTTGTACGAGTGAAATGTCCAGCTAACTATAACACCCCTGAAACCTATGTTTTTTTCTGTGAATTTCTAAGGTTTTTTAAATGCTAATTTCTAACTATAACATCTCTGAAACCTATGTTTTTTTTCAGTGAATTTCAAAGGTTTTTTAAATGCTAACTTTTAAGTGTGAAAGTAGTTATATCTATTTTTTTGTACTGATTTTCTACAGTTTTTTAACTGTTTATTTATAAATATTTTATTCATTAAATAACATTATATATTTTTCTGAAAATTGCAAAAAAAGATTTTTTTATTAAAACTGAAATATTGATTAATTTTCTTGTTTTCATTTTTTATTTTAATATATTTATATTATTTTCTTTTTTTTTTTAAATTAAATTTTTTTCGGAGTCGCGCACTCAAAGTGTACACATCACGGTGTGTGCGTGCATTCTAGCCGCCATTTTAGAAAAGTCATGAAGGATCCGCGTATGGTTTGCGACG
This sequence comes from Triturus cristatus, assembly GCF_964204655.1. NCBI lineage: Eukaryota > Metazoa > Chordata > Amphibia > Caudata > Salamandridae > Triturus > Triturus cristatus. Next base: position 592,922,005 of record NC_140583.1, on the reverse strand, counting down.
GCTGCGTGTTTTTCAGTTAAATCATATACATTTATTATCACGTGATATGCGCGATTGGTATGCGACCATTCTGCAACTCCTGCTCCCGTGCATTCGCGACACATGCGCATTACGGTACGAGATGTTTGCGCGCTTGCAGGTGCCGCATGACATCATATACGTGCTGGGGCGCGCTGGGTGCGCGACTCCCGCGAAAAAAATGTATGTTCCAAAATGATATGTATGTGTCTTTAATATACATATTAATGCAAGAGATTATGTAAGATATTCATCAAAATAATATATTTGTACTTATAATAAACTTATATTATTTTTAAATATATTTTCGCGAAGTCGGGTGCGTGCGTCGTGAGTGCAGAAAACCAGGTCAGCGGAGCTGCTGTAGAGCCAGAGAACCAGGTCAGCAGAGCTGCTCTAGAGCCTAAGAACTAGGTCAGCAGAGCTGCTCTAGAGCCAGAGAACCAGGTTAGCAGAGCTGCTTTAGAGCCAGAGAACCAGGTCAGCAGAGCTACTCTAGAGCCAGAGAACCAAATCAGCCGAGCTGCTTTAGAGCCATAGAACCAGGTCAGCAGAGCTGCTTTAGAACCAGAGAACCAGGTCAGTAGAGCTACTCTAGAGCCTAAGAACCAGGTCAACAGAGCTGCTTTAGAGCTATAGAACCAGGTCAGCAGAGGTGCTGCAGAGCCAGAGAAACCAGGTCAGTAGAGCTGCTTTAGAGGGAGAGAACGAGGTCAGCAGAGCTGCTCTAGAGCCAGAGAACCAGGTCAGCAGAACTGCTTCAGAGCCATAGAACTGGGTCAGCGGAGCTGTTGTAGAGCCAGAGAACTAGATCAGCAGAGCTGCTCTATAGCATAAGAACTAGGTCAACAGAGCTGCTCTAGAGCCAGAGAACCAGGTCAGCAGAGCTGCTGTAGAGCCAGAGAAACCAGGTCAGCAGAGCTGCTTTAGAGAGAGAGAACCAGGTCAGCAGAGCTGCTTTAGAGCCAGAGAACCAGGTCAGCAGAACTGCTCTAGCTGACACTGACTGACTGACACTGACTGACTGACACTGACTGACTGACTGACACTGACTGACACTGATTGACACTGACTGACACTGATTGACTGACACTGACTGACTGACACTGACTGACACTGACTGACTACTCTCTACTACTCTACTACTGACTCTCTACTACTCTCTACTATTCTCTCTCTACTACTCACTCTCTACTACTCACTCTCTACTACTCTCTACTACTCACTCTCTACTACTCACTCTCAACTACTCACTCTCTACTAACCTACTACTCACTCTCTACTACTCACTCGCTACTACTCACTCTCTACTACTCACTCTCTACTACTCACGCTCTACTACTCTCTACTACTCACTCTCTACTACTACTCTCTCTACTACTCACTCTCTACTACTCTCTACTATTCACTCTCTCACTCTACTACTTTCTACTACTCTCTACCACTCACTCTCAACTACTCTACTACTCACTCTCTACTACTCTCTACTACTCACTCGCTACTACTCTCTACTACTCACTCTCTACTACACTCTCTACTACTCTCTCTCTCTAATACTCTCTACTACTACTCTCTACTATTCACTCTCTACTACTCACTCTCTACTACTCTCTTCTACTCACTCTACTACTCTCTGTTGCTCTCTACCACTCACTCTCTACTACTCTACTACTCTCTCTCTACTACTCTCTCTCTACTACTCTCTACTACTCACTATCTACTACTCACTCTACTACTCTCTACTACTACCTCTCTACTACTCTCTCTCTACTACTCTCTACTACTCACTATCTACTACTCACTCTACTACTCTCTACTACTACCTCTCTACTACTCTCTCTCCACTACTCACTCTCTACTATTTACTCTCTACTACTCACTCTCTACTACTCGCTCTCTACTACTCACTCTCCACTACTCACTCTCTACTACTCGCTCTCTACTACTCTCTACTACTCACTCTCTACTACTCACTCTCTCCTACTATACTACTCTCTACTACTTGCTCTACTACTCACTCTCTACTATTCTCTACTACTTACTCTACTACTCTCTCCTACTCTCTACCACTCACTCTCTACTACTCTACTACTCACTCTCTACTACTCACTCTCTCCTACTATACTACTCTCTACTACTCGCTCTACTACTCACTCTCTACTATTCTCTACTACTCACTCTACTACTCTCTCCTACTCTCTACCACTCACTCTCTACTACTCTACTACTCACTCTCTACTACTCAATCTCTACTACTCTCTACTACTCACTCTGTACTACTCACTCTCTACTACTCAATCTCTACTACTCTCTACTGCTCACTCTCCACTACTCATTCTCTACTACTCGCTCTCAACTACTCTCTACTACTCACTCTACTACTCACTCTCTACTACTCTACTACTCTCTCTACTTCTCACTCTCTACTACTCTCTCTCTACTACTCACTCTCTACTACTCCCTACTACTCACTCTCCACTACACACTCTCTACTACTTGCTCTCTGCTTCTCGCTCTCTACTGCTCTCTAGTACTCACTCTACAACCCACTCTCTACTACTCTCTACTACTCACTCTCTACTACTCCACTACTCTCTACTACTCACTCTCTACTACTCACTCTCTACTACTCTCTACAACTCTCTCTCTCTACTACTCACTCTCTACTACTCACTCTCTACTACTCTCTACTACTCACTCTCTACTACTCTCTCTCTACTACTCTCTACTACTCACTCTGCTACGCACTATCTACTACTCTCTAATACTTTCTCTCTGCTACTCACTCTCTACTACTCTCTACTACTCACTCTCTACTACTCACTCTCTACTACTCACTCTCTACTACTCTCTACTACTCACTCTCTACTACTCTCTACTACTCTCTACTACTCACTCTACTACTCACTCTCTACTACTCTCTACTACTCACTCTCTAATACTCACTCTCTACTACACACTCTCTACTACTCACTCTACTACTCTCTACTACTCACTCTCTGATACTTTCTCTACTACTCTCTACTACTCACTCTCTACTCTCTATTACTCACTCTCTACCTCTCTACCTCTTTCTACCTCTCTCTCTATTACTCTCTACCTCTCTATCTCTACCTCTCTACCTCTACACCGCTACCTATACACCTCTACCTCTCTACCTCTCTGTACATGCACACATATGCACATATATATTTGCATATATATGCATATGCATTTATATATATGTATGTGTATATATATATATACATATATAAACATATAAATATAATCTGCATATCTATATAAATATAAATGCATGCAAACATATACATATATGCATACATATGCATGGTATGTACATGAAAGTTTGACAAAACTCTAATACAAGCAAAGCTAAAAAGCCACCTAATTACAAACAGAATTGCTTTAACTTAAACGAGGGCGAGACCTATGCATTTTCAATGCTTGTTTACTTTGATTACATCAAGAAGGCATTCAGATGTGTCACACATTTTCCATAAATTCTGAATGGTAGCACTCTAGTTGCTCATTAGATCACTGTAGTAAAGCTACTGCTCACCAGGGAAGTCTGCTGCTGGTATTCAAAGTGCATGTTTCAGTCTGCATGTCAGAATTTTTTAATGAAATGGAAGAGGATTTGAGAAGTCAAAATGTGCCCTAATCTTTCTTTCTTCAGCACTAATCATAATTTCTATGGCAAAATGAACCCCCTCATTTTGTTCCTTTGCAAATTAAATGTTTTACAACAACAACAACAAGAAAGCTTTATTGCGATTCGATAAAATCATAAAAGCACAATCATAAAATCACAATTTTCATATACATATAATTTCCAATTAATTAGGAATTTAAAAAATACAGAGAAACAATAAAATGTTGAATCAGTAATCAAGGTGGTTTAACGAAAAACTAGCCATAGTGATACTAATATATCAGTGGATAATTTTTGCTAGTAATTTCCTACGGATTAGCCACATTGCAAACAGGAACTTTGAAACTGAGACCACAATAAGTGGGTTTGTGTCGCTTCTCAAAATCCTAAAGAAATCAAGATCGCTCCTAAGGCCCAAATTTAAATATAACTGTATAATCCATTTTTTCCGAATGCCAGCATACGCAGGACAAAAAAGCACGACATGAATCATGGTTTCCAATTCGGTTGAGCAGCCCGGGCACACATACTGTGTCCCACTCACCCATCGATCAGTAAATGAATATAGGGGCAGGGTGCCGTATCTGAACTGTAAATATAGCTTATTTGCTAAGATAGGCTGTATGACGTCAAGATCAGGCACAAAGGCATAAAAACATTTGACGTCAAGGAAAGCGTCAGTCAGACTTGATGGTTTAGCCGAGCTATAAGTTTTCAGTAAAAAGTAATCTTTAAATGTTATGGCAAGAGATTTCTTGGTGATGCCTAAAATTGAGTCCTCAGGATTATCCCAGAGTTGAGCAAGACCAATCTGATTGAGTGTCTGCCGAACATACTGGAGCCAAGGAATCTTATCGGCTCCGAGGGTGCGCAAGATTACTTTTAGTTCATCTCTATAGCATGCCAACTCAGTTGTACTCCAAATCCTCCTCCAATACATCACAGGCCTAGTAGCAACAACCTCTGATAACGGACGAATATTGAAATCCAGCCTCAGAGGTGTAAGCGGCGTGTTGTTTGGGAGAGTTAAGAGTTTCCTAAGAAAGTTATTTTCGGTACTAACCAAATCATTTACAGAAGTATGGCCCCATAATTCAGCTCCATAGAGTGTCGAGGACCTGGATTGCACAGAATAAATTTCAAGAGGGGCACTTATGATTTTTAGGCGGCATTTTTTGTAGACTTTAAGGATGCCCCCTATAGCCTGATTAAGTTTTACATTTGCTTTGATCTTTTGTGGGGACCATCCCATTTTGTCATTCAGGGTCAGACCTAGATACTCAAAAGTAGAGACCCGATCCAAAGGGATACCTTCCATCTTAGGATGAGGGTAGTTAGAGGGTTTTACATTAAAGGCCATATATTTTGTTTTATCTATATTGACCACCAAATTCTTTTTGTTACAGAAGTTGGAAAACTGGTTCAACACCCGCTGCATGCCCATCGGTGATTTTGACAACAGCAGTGTGTCATCTGCAAACATGAGTGCAGGATATCTTTGAGAAGCCAGTTTTGGAGCGTCAATGTCTGTAGTTTCCAAAAGGTCGTCAATGAGGCCATTAATGAAAAGTGAGAACAGGGTTGGGGCAAGGACACAGCCCTGGCGCACACCCTTCTCCACTGGGAAAGGGCCGGTTAGCTGACCAAATTTTCCGTAGCGGACTCTAGCATCTGTCCCGTCGTGGAGAATCTTCAATTGATAGCATAGATAGGGTGGAACCCCTGTATCTAGCAATAAGTTCCAGAGCTGGTTGCGGTCCACCATATCAAATGCAGATTTCAAATCCACGAAGGTCAAATATAGACTACCCCCCTCCAATGTGACGTGTTTCCAGTAAAGGATCTGGAGCCTAAATAATTGGTCCATGGTTGAAATTTTGGACCTGAATCCCGCTTGAAGTGGGGTAAGGATATTATTCTCCTCAATCCAGTTCTGCAACCGTTGCAAGAGAAGTCTAGAATAGATGTTTTGGCTCACATCTATAAGGCTTATAGGCCTGTAATTGCCTGGATCAAGGGGGGATCCCTTTTTAAAAATGAGGATAATTTCCGCACCCATCCAGGTAGGTGGAATTGGTAAACCTTGCAGGATAGCATTAAAAAGGATTAGGAGGTAGGGAGCCCAGACTGACTGTTCGTCCTTGTAAAGGTCCCCGGGGATCCTGTCCAACCCAGGTGCCTTGTTTGGTTGGAGATTATCCAATGTCAAGCACACTTCTGTTAACGTCCAGGGAGGAGCATCCCAAGATGGATCCATGGTCATAAGAATGACAGGGGGATCAACTCTTCTGGTTAAGTTAATGGAATAGAGTTTTTTGTAGTGTGAGGCCCATGCGTCTTCGGAAACATTAGGGTCAATCGTGGTTTTACCCTCCAATTTCCCAGAGTGGACAAGGTTCCAGAAGGTCCTAGAATCTTTTACCATAAGTGCTGATCTAATGTCGAGCCATATTCCCTCTTCCCATTCAATTTTAGCACTAAGGATTATCTTCCTATAAGCCCATCTTGCTTCCAAAATATGTGGTCGATTACCTTCCTTTAAAGCCTGTAATAATTCCTCTTTGGCTATCCTACAGCCCTTGGTAAACCAGGGATTTGAATTCCCAGATTTCTTTGTGTTTGCTGTACCTACTTTATAGAAAAAACCACACAATATATCAACTAGGTCCTTATGAATTTTAGCCAAATCCATAGTTTCTCCAGCTACAGGGTTGTTGACTTCCATTTTGAACGCTCTTTCAAGGAGGGGAAGAATCTTTTGATACATACTGGTAATGACCGCATCAGACTGTTTTACGGTACGCCAGCGTATCCTCTTCCCCTCTTGGATGACTCTTAGATTCCCTGCTGAAGGGGTATCTTTATCTGGCCCTATGGTCAACAGTTGGTAGTTCAGCTCTACTGTCAGAGGATCGTGGTCACTCTCCATACGCCTAATTATTTTAAAATCCAACACTTTGTGCCACAAATCTAGACTGATCAGAAAATAATCAATCACAGATTCGTGTCCCATTCCCCTATAGGTTGACTGCCCCGGCATATCCCCTTTGAAACGACCATTACACGCTCTCAAAGAGAATGAATAAGTAAGGGAGGTAAGTTGGAGAACCAAGGGGGTCCAACGTTTGACTGCATACATACTAGTGGGTGGAATAGATCTAGCATCATCTTCCTCAGAAGTAAATGGGGTTTCTCCACACAGGGGCTCGAAATGACAGTTGAAGTCACCTCCAACCATCAAAACCACGTCATCCGGAAGGGATTCTAGAAGAGATGACAAGGCCTCAAGAGTCGGTGATGTACCACCCCGACAAATTGGGCGCGAGTTAACGTTAATAAGTGCAATTTTAGGGGTCTTCCTATGGGACATGAGGATACATATTATGTCTCTACTATTGGTTTCTACCCTTTTGATCTTAAAACCAAGGTGGGTGCCCATCCAGACACACAAACCCCCAGATGGTCTACCCTTTGGACCTTTTAAAGCAGGTTGCATAAAAGTAATATATCCCAGTTTGTGTATGGGTTCTATAGACCACGTTTCCTGTAATAGGCAAATCCCGAAGGGATCTGTAAATGAACACCAATCTGGGTTATCAGTGTTGGAGGCCAAGCCCGCAATGTTCCAGCTAAGTATTTTAAGCGTTCTGTTAGAGGAAGATGAATCGTTTATAGGGTTAGTCTCAGAGGCTAAGGTGTTAACAGATGCTGGAAAGTTGTTAGGTGTGTCCACCCGAACCACAGATTGAAAAGGTATATCCCCCATATTGCTTGGACCAGTGTATGAAAAGGCCACGGCGTTCGAAGATACTAACGCCACTTTATTCCAATCAAGATGGCATCAGGTGTGCCATACGTTTGTCATAAGTAAGACTGTTAGCGCTCTAGTTGTTCTTTAAAACACTCTGGGACAGTCTGTCATTGGGCTATACTTGGGCTACATCTCGGTGATATTTGTGCTACATTTGGGCTCTTTTGTCTCTGGTGGCCATCTTGGCAGACTTATTTGTTTTGAAGTTTCCTAATTTCCTCATTTACAACAGTCTCCTCAGTAGGAAACACTTTCAGGTTTTTTACTTTCATTCCATCAAGAAGGCATTCAGATGTGTCACACATTTGCCATAAATTCGGATTGTTTGCACTCTAGTTGCTTTTTAGATCACTGTAGTAAAGCTATTGCTCACCAGGGAAGTCTGCTGCTGGTATTAAAAGTGCATGTCAGAATTTTTTTATGAAATAGAAGAGGATTTGAGAAGTCACTCAAAATGTGCCCTTATTTTTCTTTTTTCCGCACTAATCATAATTTCTATGGCAAAATGAACCTCCTCATTGTGTTCCTTTTAAATTAAACTACTCACTCTCTAACACTCACTCGCTACTACTTTCTACTACTCACTCTTTACTACTCTCTACTACTCTCTACTACTACTCTCTACTACTCACACTCTACTACTCTCTACTACTCTCTCTCTACTACTCCCTCTCCACTACTCACTCTACTACTCTCTACTGCTCTCTACAACTCACTCTCTACTACTCACTCTCTACTACTCTCTACTACTCTCTCTCTACTACTCCCTCTCTACTACTCACTCTACTACTCTCTACTACTCACTCTCTACTACTCACTCTCTACTACTCTACTACTCTCTACTACTCTCTACTACTCACTCTCTACTACTCACTCTCAACTACTCACTCTCTACTGCTCTCTCTACTACTCACTCTCTACTACTCTCTACTACTCACTCTACTACTCTCTAACACTCACTCTCTACTACTCTACTACTCACTATCTACTACTCTCTAGTACTCTCTCTCTACTACTCACTCTCTACTACTCACTCTACTACTCTCTCTCTCTACTACTCTACTACTCACTCTCCACTACTCACTCTCTACTACTCGCTCTCTACTACTCTCTACTACTCACTCTCTACTACTCTACTACTCTCTACTATTCTCTCTGCTACTCACTCTCTACTACTCTCTACTACTCACTCTCCACTACTCACTCTCTACTACTACACTACTCTCTACTACTCTCTCTACTACTCACTCTCTACTACTCTCTACTAATCTCTCTCTACTACACACTCTCTACTACTTGCTCTCTACTACTCACTCTACTACTCACTCTACTAGTCACTCTCTGCTACTCCCTACTACTCACTCTACTACTCGCTCGCTACTACTCTCTACTACTCACTCTCTACTACTCCACTACTCTCTATTAATCACTCTCTACTACTCACTCTGTACTACTCTCTACTACTCACTCTCTACTACTCACTCTCCACTACTCTCTCTCTACTACTCACTCTCTACTACTCACTCTCTACTACTCACTCTCTACTACTCTCTACTACTCACTCTCTGCTACTCTCTCTCTACTACTCTCTACTACTCACTCTCTACTACTTACTACTCACTCTCTACTACTCTCTCTCTACTGCTCTCTACTACTCACTCTACTACTCATTCTCTACTACTCATTCTCTACTACTCTCTCTGCTACTCAATCTCCACTACTCACTCTCTACTACTCACTCTCTAATACTCACTCTCTACTACTCTCTACTACTCACTCTCTACTACTCTCTACTACTCACTCTACTACTCACTCTTTACTACTCTCTACTACTCTCTACTTCTCACTCTCTACTACTCTCTACTACTCTCTCCTACTCACTCTCTGCTACTCTCTCTACTATCTACAACTCTCTCTCTACTCTCTACTCTCTATTACTCATCCTCTATTCTCTACCTCTCTACCTTTCTCTACCTCTCTCTCTACAACTCTCTACCTCTCTACCTCTACCTCTCTACCTCAACGTCTCTACCTCTACACCTCTACCTCTCTACCTCTCTCTACCTCTCTCTACACGCACACATATGCACATATATGCATATGCATTTATATTTCTGTATGTGTATATATATATATATACTTAGATATATAATTGTGGAGAAGTGTGGCTCAATGATTAGGGCGGCAGACCCTGATGCAGAGGTCTAGCCCGGGACCAGGGTTCAATTCCCCGCCTCGGCGGGTCTTGGGCTCAAAAATTCCACGGACCTGATAATTCTCGCCTCGGTGCCATTCCAATCATGGAGTCCCACTCTGCAACTCTGGGCAATAGCTTGCTTAATCTCCACAACGGCCCCCACAACGCTAAGGATGCCTGGCCTCCACCTTGGGGGTGCCGAGGAGTGGACGCCTCACAGGGAAAGCCAGGATGGGTTCCACAGCGGTATTCGTACAAGCGCCTTGAGACCCTTGCGGGTGAGTAGTGCGCTATACAAGTATCAATTTACAATCAATTTACAATTTTAAACATATATATAATCTGCATATCTATATAAATACAAATATAAATGCATGCATACATATATGCATGTTATGTACATGAAATTTTGAAAAACACTAATAAAAGCAAAGCTAAAAAGCCACCTAATTACAAACAGAATTGCTTTAACTTAAACGAGGGCGAGACCTATTGCATTTTCAATGCTTGTTTACTTTGGTTCCATCAAGAAGGCATTCAGATGTGACACATTTGCCATAAATTCTGAATGGTAGCACTCGAGTTCCCCATTAGATCACTGTAGTAAAGCTACTGCTCACCAGGGAAGTCTGCTGCTGGTATTCAAAGTGCATGTTTCAGTCTGCATGTCAGAACTTTTTAATGAAATAGAAGAGGATTTGAGAAGTCAAAATGTGTCCTAATTTTTCTTTCTGCAGCACTAATCATAATTTCTATGGCAAAATGAACCCCCTCATTTTGTTCCTTTGCAAATTAAATGTTTTAAGTGTTACCACTTTATTCCAATCAAGATGGTTTCAGGTGTGCCATACTTTTGTCATAAGTAAGACTGTTAGCGCTCTAGTTGTTCTTTAAAACACTCTGGGATTTTTGTCATTGGGCTATACTTGGTCTACATCTCAGTGATATTTGTGCTACATTTGGGCTCTTTTGTCTCTGGTGGCCATCTTGGGAGACTTGTTATGAAGTTTCCTAATTTCCTCATTTACTACAGTCTCCTCAGTAGGCATACTGTCAGTTTTTTACTTTGATTCAATGAAGAAGGCATCCAGATGTGTCACACATTTGCCATAAATTCAGAATGTTAGCACTCTAGTTGCTCATTAGATCACTGTAGCAAAGCTACTGCTCACCAGGGAAGTCTGCTGCTGGTATTGAAAGTGCATGTCAGAATTCTTTAATGAAATAGAAGAGGATTTGGGAAGTCACTCAAAATGTGCCCTAAGTTTTCTTTCTGCAGCACTAATTATACATTCTATGGCAAAATGAACCCCCTCATTTTGTTCCTTTTTAAATTAAATGTTTTAAGAGTTACCACTTTATTCCAATCAAGATGGCTTCAGGTGTGCCATACGTTTATCATAAGTAGGAGTGTTAGCGCTCTGGTTGTTCTTTGGAACACTCTGGGAAGCTGCAGTAGAACACAAAGGAATCAACTGACAGTCTCTGCCCTTGTTGGATGTACATGTTTTACTGAGAATGTCAGACTTTATTCTCACATGACTAAGACAGATAATGTGAATTTACAGAAAATATGCTCTCAGTTTAGCTTATAGATCACCTTCCAAACCCCTGTGGGAAAAGCATGTGAAAATAGTTTTCTCTCAAACATGATTCATGATATCCCAGCAGAAGGCTTTTTCACATGGTAAAATCACCTTAGAACAAACCACAATTCCTAAAATGAGTATGGTACCATCAACAAATGATTTATAATGTAACTAAAGTCTTAAAACCTTCTATTAACTGCAATGCTTTTTAATGAGGTGCTATCATGTATATTGGTCCCAAGATGGCTGCCAACACTTCTTGGATGAAGTGCTGACAGCCAATCAGATCTCACGATGAGATGTGTGGTTAGGCTCCGCCCAGATATATATGTGATTTTACTTTTGATTTTCTCAGGAACTACTGAACGGATTTGCACCATTTAAGCAAAAGGCACGACTCTGAACCAAGGTCTACCTTTCTGCCAAATTTGGTGTAATTCCGTTCAGCAGTTCGGGCTGTAGCTGCGTCAACAGGTCCTATGGGAAATTGCATGGGGAAAACACGTTTTGGGACACCCCTTTTTTCTCAACCCCCGCTTGATGAATCACCACGAAACTTTCAGGATAGGAGCGGACCAGAGCTGGCCAAAAGTTTGGAAAATTTTGTGAAGATTCGTCAACCGGTGCCAGACTTATTGGGAATAGAATGTTGCGGATTTCCTATGGAAAATAGGTCCTAACTATAACTACCTACTGGCGACCGCCAGTAGGTAATATATATATATACATATTATCTACTGGTGGTCGCCAGTAGATAGTTATAGTTAGGATCGTGTTTCCATAGGAAATCTCAAAATTCTATTTTGAATAACTTTGGCGCCGGTTGACGAATCCTCGCGAAATTTTCAAAACTAATGGGGCGCTCCGCTCAGCTCCTACCCTGAAAGTCTCGGGGTGATTCGTCAAGGGGGGCCGAGAAAAAATGGGGGTCCCAAAACACGTTTTTCCCATACATTTTTCCATGGGACCTTTAGTCGAAGGTACAGCCCGAACGGCTGAACAGAATTACTTGAAATTTGGCAGAGAGGTAGCCCTCAGGTCAGGGAAGTGCCTTTTGCAGGTCTGGTGTCAATCTGTTCAGTATCTCCTGACAAAAAAGGTTTTAGAAGCATATAAATATCTATACGCGCGCACCGTGCGCGCACAGTGCGCGCACGGTGCACGCATGGTGCCGTGCGCGAGCGTAATTCTGATTGGTTGTTAGATGTCAGTCAACATTCGAATCGGTCGAAATCAGGAAGTGTCAGCCACCATTTTGTCTGTCGCACTGGAAAGGAAAGATGGATAAAAGGTGGAAAACGTGAAAAGGGGGCAGGGAAGAGAGCTCCTGACCCCCTAGCCTTTGTCATGGGGTCACAGAAGGACCCCCAAGGGTGAAAAAAACATTTTTTTTAAATTCCCGGGGTGCGCGCACGGTGCGCGCAGCGCACGGTGCGTGCACGGTGAAAAGCCTTGAAAAAAAATATATATTAATAAATACATAACTTAGCATTTAAAAAAACGTACAAATTCACTTAAAAAACCATAGGTTTCACACACGTTATAGTTAGGAATTAGCATTTAAAAAACCTTGCAAATTCACTTAAAAAACCATAGGTCTCACACAGGTTATAATTAGGTGGACATTTCACTCGTAAAAAAACAATGAAATTCCCCCGTTATAGTTAGTTCAGATAACTATAACTCGCGCGACCGCCACTCTATCACAAGGATGATGTCATCAGTGATGTCATGAGTGATGCCATTGACCATGTCATGAGTGATGTAATGTGTGACGTCATGAGCAGTGGATTGCGGGCGTGCGAGTTATAGTTATCTGAACTAACTATAACGGGGAAATTTCATTGGTTTTTTACGAGTGAAATGTCCATCTAACTATAACCTGTGTGAAACCTATGGTTTTTTAAGTGAATATATATACATATATATATAGAGAGAGAGAGAGAGAATGAGAGAGTCAGAGAGAGAGAGAGAGAGAATGCACACAACGGGTGGCCTTATATGGTGGTCCAACATTGTCATTGAGGAGTTCTAATGAGATCAGAAGCCACAAGTTTGAAGTTGTATGCAAATAAGACCAGAACCCCAATGTCGTAATACAGGGCCACATTCACGTTATGAATCCTCTTTTTCTTTTATTATTACATGTTATTTTGGATAGATAGCTTGAAAGTGTGTTTTTAAAGGGGAAATGTTTTTTTGAAAATAGTGCGTGAAAACAGTATACTACTGTTTGGTTGTCTGTAGGAAAAATAAGATAACAACACAATTGTTAATTATGTCGTTCAAAATATATAATTTTTTCAGAAACTATCTCTATGAGCTGTCAGAAACACAGCCCGGCAGGAAGGCAGTAATTGTTAAAAAGTTCTCTTCAAGTTGTTGCTAATAATGGGTATTGATTAAAAATAAATCATTTACGTTTTATTTACATTTACGAAATAGGTTGTTGAAAAAAATGAAAAATGTTCAAGGCCAGAGGAACTATGTGTGGCTGTGGCTGAAGTGTTTACAGCATAAATACAATTTTAATACATCTGCCACATTATTTGCCTAGTAATTTGCAGATTTCAACAGAAATGTTGATTTTAACTCAAACGATCAAAATAATTTTGCTAGAAAAACTGCACTTAATGCCCCAAAATTTACATTCCTTGCCATTTTATATCGCCCTGCTGCATACATTAGTCTTCCATTGCTTCATAAAGTTAGTGGCCTGGACATGAGGAAGCTCCAGGTCGTGTAAGTGGTTTGTCATCATGATAATGAAACTCCTACTTTACTAGCACTGTGCAATATTTTACAGTGTTCCCCTGGTCTCTGTGAAATATGGGTTTTAAATCACGGCCGCATGTCACTCCCACCATAGAATTAAAATTAGCACCTGACGCTGCATGTGTGCAGGGGCGTAGCTTCGGGGGAGGGGAGGTGGAGGGGGGTTGTTAGCATGTTACACCCCCTAATTAGTGCATTTTATGATGAATAGTTAAGGACAAGTGCTTTCAGTCCGGTATGGTGAGGTGCCTGTCGAATTCCACCTGGGATTTTTGCATGCACACACAGACAAAAACACACACACACACACTCTCCTCTCTGTTTTGAAAGCCCTAAAAAAATGTTGATTATTTTACAAAATACTATGGGCCTTATTTATGAGGCCTTGCGTCGGTTTTTGTGATGCAACGGCGGCGTAAACCATGCCCTCTTTTGCGCCCTATTTATTTTGTAAACCTCTGCGCTACATTATACCTGTGTCAGGTATAATGTATGCAGCGGGGGGCGTTCCTACGCAAGTATGTCTCGTGGAAGTGACGCAGTGAAATCTATGTAATTTAATTGCATCACTTCTAGGACGCCATTGCGTCAATATCTTATGCTTGCGTCACAGCAGGCGTAAGACTGACGCAGGCCCTTTCACATGGGGCTTACCCCATGTGAAAGGACACATTGCTGGGGTTGCGTCACTTTTGTGACACACTCCAGCAATGCATCATTTTTGCGCCTACAGATACGTCAGAAATACTGACGTGTCTGTAACTCCTTGTGACATGATGCGTCATACTGTAAATATGACGCATCCATCATGTCGCAAGGAGGCCGCAATGAAAAGTGACGCATTGCTGTTTTCACGCAGTGATGCGTCACTTTTCATAAATGAGGCCGTATGTTTCTCTCACTTAGGGGCAGATTTACAAGCCCCTTGCGCCACTTTTGTGTCATTTTTAACATGGGGAAAGTGACGCAAAAGTGGCGCAAGGGGCTTGTAAATCTGCCCTTAGTATTCATACCAATCCGAATTTCTCTCCCTTTCCACTTCCCCTTAAGCCCCCCCCTCATGCTCCCTGCTTGTCCTATATTGTATGTTAACATTATATGCCAGCGTGATTGTCGGGAAATCTCAAGCTCAGCCCCCCCTCCCAATCTTACTGACAAGCTGCACCCCTGCATGTGTGGCCCTCAGTCGGAAGAGTCTGGTTTACCCACAGATCACAGAATTACACTGCAGAGGTATCAGTGACTGCACTGGACATGTTCATTTGTTTTTTATTCATGAATTGTTATTAGGCACACACGCTTTACCACGACGGTAAGCAGAGGAAACACAGGAAAAAAGGAATTTACTTTCGCCGTGCAGCAGAGTGTGTTCCCCTTAACATGTGGTGCAAGTAATGGTGTTTTAATTTTAATTTAATTTTAATTTAAAAACATATTTCTTGTTTTCTTCACATGTGATCGTCTTGCTCCCGTTTTCCCTGTGCAGCTTGTACCATTTCCGATCAGTGAACGGGGATGCACCGCTTGGTTTAGCAGATGTCAGCCCTGCCTTGCGCGCACACTTTGAACGTATCTCACCCAAGGAAGTGCTGGCCCTGCTCTGCAGGGGTTATTCCTGTGTGTAACAGTATGCCTGGTATGTGTATGTCACTATATTCATTTTATAACGGGATAAAGCGATTAAAACAGAATGAGTATTCCATCCAATGGCATAAAATACATTTTAGTTTATTCTGTATTTTAATATGAAAACATGTCGGAATTTCATGCGTGTTATGTACATGCATAGTTGGATTATACAAATTCTTTTCACTTTGGGACTTCAATCCGTAAATATACCCCACAGGGCCCTAGTTTCTCTCGCACCTTGCTTTGATTGGTGTGCAGCTTTTCAGTCAGCCCCGGGCTCTCGAGGCTTTCTTTGCAGGCGGCCCTTTAATTCCGAAGGGCCTGGCAATGGGGGCGATGAGTTCAGTACCAACGCTATGGGCCTGACTCAGATCCTGGCGGATGGGACACTCGTCTCAAACTGAGGGATAGCTCCTGGCCCTATTACAAATTCCATAGGATAGTATGGGACTTGTTATGGGGCAGACGGATATTCCTCACTCCTGTGAGGGAGCATCCCCCCCGCCAAGATCGTGATCAGGCCCTAGGTGTGGGCTTGAGGCAGGTGAAGTCTGCAGGTCTGGTAGATGAAAAATAACATGCCCATTTGTCCACAGGTCGTCCGAAATCTGCATAGTATTCCCCAAAAACTCTTACACCCAGACCCAGACTATCGGTATACCCTGAGGTTCAGAGGAATGGTGCAGAAGGTGCAGTGGCACGGGGGTCTAGGCACCTGAATGATCTTGCGACCCTGATTAATGCTGCATTTACTACCCAGACAGTAGCTTTTGCTCCATTTTCCTTGCTTGCACCAGGGCCATGACACCCTTGCTATGCCACGAGGGGGAGGGGGTATTAACAGGCATTGTTATGGGCCACTCATAATGCGAGCTGTAATGTCCATCTATGACTTGTTACATGTCCTAGTACTCAGATCTCGACACCCTTTACACAGTGCACTTTTGTTCTAAGCGTGCATTGATAACCAGGCACTGATAGCTCTCTCCTGAGAGCTCACAGTGCTGGCTGCATTCAAGCACTGCTACACCAGGGCTGAGGCCAGGGTAGGCCTCGAAGATGTCCTGCCATAAACTGCATGCGTGCTTCCATCTGGGTTTCACATTGCATAAGAGTACAGTGTTATGAGCATACCGTGCTCGAGATGTGTACCGTATGTACAAGCATGAGACACGTATGTGAGTGACGAAGAGGTGCATAGTACACGATAGGTGCCTTGCAGTGTAGACCACAACAGCAGAGTAGCCAGAGGCTCAGAAGGGCGCGGCACGCGGGCGGTGGCGGCTCCAAGTCCTGTCTGCATGTCGCTGAGTATGGAGTACTTGAGAGCGTGTCCCTCAAAAATGTGATGTTGAGGTTTTTAGAATGTATGGATCTTTGTAGATACGTGTGTGTGTGTGTATGATGTGCTTGAATACATGTCTGTGTATATTTGTGCTTGCGTGTGCGTATATTTATGCTTGTTTTCACATGCTATGGTGTGCATCTGTGCGCTTGTGTTTATACATCGTGTTCCTGCTTTGGTGCCTTGTGTGTGTTTGACTTAGAGTGTGTTAAGGAGTAATTGTGTCTTATTGTAAGCTTGTATGGTTGAGTGGGTGTCTGAATATTGAATGTTTTACTGCATGATTCTAAAGAGTGCTTACTAAACTTTATAAGAGGTGCGAGTACTTCAATATGTGTTGCTTACTCTGGGTACAATTGCACGAAATACATCTGCATAACTGTGTGAATTGTATGCATACGTAAGCGTGTGCTTATGTGAGCTGAAAGTCTGTGCATCTTTTCATATAGGTTAAATCTGCGCCTCTTTCGATATTGGTTGCTGTGCTTTGCTTGTACTTCTTTTGGAAAGACCATGCTTGTTTTCATAATTTACACCACTATATATTTCATAGCTACCAACCATATTTTTTTTTCTGACAGAATGACCAATTCAATGACAGTCGCCCAATGCAGTGCATGTATCATGTCTTTTTAACCTTTGCAGATGTAAACAGCTTCCTGTCTTTTCCCACGTTCACTCTTATTTATGAGTACTGTTTTAAACGTTACACACGCAGCACGAAAAACTGACTACTTTTTATTTATTTTTATCCATGCTTATGTAAATAAATGGTAGAAAAATACTAAGCTAGCAGTGAGAGCTTAAAATGACATCTTAAAAAGATGCTTTCCAATGCCGCGAAAAGCCTTTTCAGGCGGGAATTAGCGGCACTGTTTTAGCTATATTTATGTCTCTTAATAGGCTTTTATTAACTGCGAGAAAGGGGGCAGCTGAAACATTCCTCGGCAGCTCGCGCCAGTGACAGCTCGCAAGGTATGGGTGGACTGACATTTCGGCACCGGGACCGCTTCCCCGTCCCCGCTGTTTCTCTACACAGCCCAGAAGTGTCATGGCTTGTCACATCCTCTGTGTGTGTGCGTGTTTTTAGAGGAGCATTTGAATAAAAGGCTCTATGCCAGGTATTGGTGACACAGTGGCAGGAATGTGCAGCCTCTGCACAAAGCCCCGCGTAGCCCCATTTGCATAAGGTCAGAGGAGAGCCTGTGATGGAAGTTTAGCAGCATCTCGGTCTCTTAGCAACACTCTTGCACTCTTGGTCCCCGCATTAAATTGACTGGTCCTCTCCTTTTCTTCCTTTCACAGCGAGGCTTACAATAAAATGTCACCCTTCCAACCTGTGCCTGTCACCCAGTAGGTCAACCAAGCCCGCCACAACCCGCCCCTCTCCTCTTCAAGTCCAATTAGAGAATGAGATTATTCATTTGCTGAGCTCCCTTCCTTCTCACCTCCGTCACACTGCTTCATTTTATTTTGTTAATTAATATTAATAACATTCTTCCTTTGTATTAATAAAGAGGGGAGAAAAAATCCCTCCTAAACAGAAGAGAGATAAGAAGCAAATTGCCGCCACCTGCAAAACAATGGGGACTGGAGAGTGGGGGGTAATAAGGCGATGGGAGATAGGGAGCGTGGGCACCGGGTCCCCTCTCCCCACCCATTGAGTTTATAGAGGGTCGAGTTCAGTGTGGAAGCCTTCAATGTGCTCAGAATATGAAAGTCAGCCCTCCCAGCTCCAGGGAGGCGAGCTGGTGACAGAGTACAGATGCTGCGAGGTGGTGTTAATGGAGGGTCACCATTGGACAATGGTATCCATCACTTGCCTCCTGGCTTCCCTGTCAGGAGGAGGCATCTCTGACTGCTCCACGTCACAGCGAACTGGGTGAGATTCAATTATTGCACCCGGCCTGGCTCCGCGCGTCAACAGCTAGACCCAGAGGAGCGAAGAGGAGTGGGGGTTGAAAGGCATAGTTCCTGTGTTCATTATAAAAAGGTTCTCAAACGTTGTGTTCTTCCTGGCTGCCCTTGCAACATTTATCACGCCTCTACCAGGCCTGGGGGTAATTCATTCTGATATTATTGTTAAGGGAGGCAGCATTCTATCTTGGCTGCTGAAGCCATTTGGCATAGAGAGAATGCAGCACATTTAAAAGTAGGCCAGCGACAGTGAAATACCACAGGGGCTGGGGCACTGTCAGTCCCATGTTAAGCACCAGTCACCAAATATCCCAGTTCACACAGAGCGAATCCGGCTACCTCAGCCTCACAGAGGTGAAGTGGTTTTAATCAAAGCCTCCTCAGTCAGTTGAGTGATACAGAGTGAGCGCTCCTAGCCCAGAGTTAGGTACCATACACAATGGCGAGCTGCCGCTAGACTCTGAGGTTCCAGATCTAACCTGAGGTAAAGTGGGAAGAAAAGAACCATCAAACTCTGACAGTGCTTACCATGAGAAAAAGGGTGCCTACATGGCACAGGCAGCGCTCTCGAGGGGCTTGAGAGGGCTTCACCACATGCAGAACAGAGGGCCTCTCTGCCACACACACGTTTTTAAACTGAGCAAGCACGTATTTCAAGCCTCCAGTTCGAACCAGTAGAATACATCTGATCTTTCCTCTGTTGAAGGACATTTTAAAGATGTGTTCAGTTATTATCTCAAACAGCATATGTGCTTCATTTCTCTCCTTTTTATTTCGATTTTAGCCAAATAATGTATAGATTAACTGAGAAAGAAAAGCCTAACAAATACTTTTCTTTGAATACATTTCATATGAACACAATGTTAACTGTATTTATGCTTTATTATTTATCTGAGGCATTATGTACTGGCATGTGAATATACATAAGTATATTATATTTTGGACCATCAAGTAAGGATTTGCAGAGAACCTCCGTTTTCCAACCTGTGGCCTGCACTGATTTGGATGGTGTCAGAAGCCAGTGCAATTTTGTCAGGGGCATCCTTTGAAAAGCCAGATGCTTTCAATAAGCAGCCTTTGCAGTGATCTTTTGTGGGTGAAACATGGTTCTGTGCACTTGGGAAAGGGCTAGTCTGAATGAGCGCTGAGCTAGGTTGCCAGTGGAGAGATGGGGACATGCTTTACCAGTCGATAAGGGGCAAGGAACATCAATATGGAATTAGGATGGGCTGTTAATGCTTGGCTTTACTTTCGGATATGATGTTATACAAAAAATAATTATTTTCCTGTGAGATTTTGGGGCTTCTTGCTCTTTAGTGGTGGAAAACCTATCCAAGGAGAGCTGCTTACCCCCCGGAAATACATAATGATCATTGCACCCCAGGCATACGTGCAGTGGTCGAAGCGCGTTAAAAAAGTATGGAAACTGTGATGCTGTGCGCAATGGGAGCGAAGTAAATGAGGAGGTGTGGTCAAAGGTGTGGCTAAAAAAACAAAAACAAGTGACTTGTGTAGTTTTAGTGCTTCAAGGTTCCAGTCAGCGACAGAAAGCACTACAAACGTGTAATTATTTGAAACTTCAATTACACACAGTATAAGATAGGCTCCTACAATATACGCAAAAAGGTTCAAGATAAAAAAGTGCCGCCAACATAGGTTTTAGTAATACCCAGACTGTATGCAGTGCAACGTTTTTAATAAATGTATTTTAAGAGTGCACAATTCACAGCTTAGCTGGTGGCTCCCTTACAGTGCCTCAAAAAGAATAAATGTGTTTGTCGTCAGGAATCTTCAAGTGATTGAATCAATTAAAGCCAAGACCGGTTTTAAGCACCCGTTACATGTGTAGATTGACCAGTAGCTCACATTTACATTTCGTTCAGGGATGCAAGCACCCTGGCAGGATCTTGTTTAGCTGTCTGTCCTCCCTCGGCTTCACTGCACAGGAGACTCCCACCTAGGGCCGGCTTTAGTGCCCAGTGGGACAATCATTTTTGGTGCCCCCACCCCTATGACCTCCTCCTCAGATTCTCTCACTACCACCGGGCAAAAGTGCCCCTTAGCTGTCCAATCTTAAGTTATTGCTAAACACATTGTATCCCCTGAGGTCAGCGCCCCCCTTCACAGGTCAGCGCCAAGTGCGGCCGCACCATTTGCACTGCCCTAAAGCCGGCCCTGCTCCCACCTGACACTTCAGCTGAAGCAATTCAACTGTCAGAATTAGCCATCCCCAGACGGTTGTTTTTACACAAAAAAACAGGAGAAATGTTTTTCTAAAATTAAAAAAGTAGAGGCACGTCGTCTCTCTCAGATGCTCCCACTACGACCACTGCAACCTATAGAAGTACTCAAGGGTTTGGTTTACATCCCTTCTTTGAGGTTGGTGCAGGGTTTTTGCGTTAATGAGATTGTTGCGGGTGTGAGGGAAACACAAAGGCCAAATCGTGATGGTACTCTTGTTTTATTGGTTGTACAACCTTCTTTACGTGTCTGACAGGGCGATAGTAGGGCAAGGGTAACTCGGTTGCAAGTTCTGTAGGTGTTCGTCCTCTCCGGGTTGGTGTTCGTCGCCAGGGATGCTCCAGGGTGCTGTTCCCACCGGGAGTATGCTCCTTCCGGCCGATCTCCGACAGAGGACCGAAACCAAAAGATAAGGGATACTAAGGTCAGTACAGTGTTCACGTCACACTAGTACGAGGGCAAGGGAGTGAGGAGTCACACAGTGCTATTTACAGAGTAGCTAGGTGACGTAAGTGAGGGAAAGGGTTCAGTGAGGTGCGGTTCCTAAATTTATTAGTGCCTCTTTTTAAAGCCCCAAGCAGAGATTCGAGCGCGTACCTGCTGGTGCCACGCTTCTCCGGAAACGTGGCGGGGCGGGTCACAGGGTCGTTGGCCTCCTGGCGCTGGATCGGTTGGGGCCTGCGCTCCGTAGCTTCTTCCTTCGCTCCTCTCGTATTCTGGTCTCTCGTCCGGGTGTTTCCTCGTCGTTCCTTCTTCCTCCTCGGGGATCGTACCACCCTCCGTCTCTGCAGTTCCGGCATTTGAACTCCTCCTGCTGTCTTCGTCATAGGGGGGGGCGGAGCCGGCTGATACGTCGACCCAATTAAAGAAACACTGTCCGCTTTGTTCTACCTGGTTCCGGGTACAAGGCTCAGGCTTCCAAGAGTTCGTATGCTGGAGAGACAGAGGGGAGAGGTAAACATTCCCATAGTCAGTGGTTAAGGGTGGGCTCGCCGAGTGGTCTAGTGGGTTCTCGGTGTCCTCTCTATGGCTCTCCTCGTCACACACCACCCCCCCTGGATTCTCCCGCTCGGGGAGAGGGAATCGGGAGAGAAAGTCTGCGCTGCCATTGTCTACCCCTTTTCTGTGTTGCACAGTAAAGGCAAATGGTTGGAGAGTCAAAAACCACCGCAATACCCGGGGATTAAGAGACTTGTTACGGCTCATCCACTGTAGTGGAGCATGGTCGGTAAAAAGGGTGAAGGGGTGGCCCTCTAGATAATACCGTAGCTTGTCCACGGCCCACTTAATTGCTAGGCATTCCTTCTCAATTGTGGGATACTTCACCTCCCTAGGGAAAAGTTTTCTACTTATGTAGAGGATAGGGTGTTCTATCCCGTCTGCTGATACCTGGGACAACACCGCCCCCACCCCATGGTCCGAAGCATCAGTGTGGAGGATAAATGGTCTAGAGTAATCGGGGGAGGCCAATACCGGGTTGGTTGTGATTACCCTTTTCAAGGTGTGGAAGGCGTTCCACATGGCTGGTGAGGGGTGGTGAAAGATTTGGGGTCGAGAGTCACTCTTTAACGTGTCCGTTAAGGGAGCTGCGATCTCTGAGAAGGAGGGAATAAACCTCCTATAATACCCTATGAGGCCCAAGAAGGCTCTCATGTCCTTTTTAGTGGCAGGAAACGGGGTCTCGGAGATGGCTCGCACCTTTTCTATCTGTGGCTCTATCACCCCATGCCCTAAGAGGTACCCCAGGTACTTTACTTTATGGTAGCCTATTCTTGATTTTTTTGCATTGATACGTAAACCGGCTCCTCTCAGGGCTTTCAGGACCAGGGACAAGTGTGTGAGGTGGCTCTCCCAACAGGGGCTGAAGATGATGATGTCATCTAAATACGCCGATGTAAAGTGTTGATGTTCTCTTAATACCTCATTCATCAGCCGTTGGAAAGTCGCTGGAGCGCCATGAAGTCCAAAAGGCAACACGTTGAATTCAAACAATCCATCAGGCGTAGCAAACGCCGTTTTCTTCCGGTCTTCGTCTCGTAAGGGGACCTGCCAATAGCCTTTGGTCAGGTCCAGGGTAGTTATATATTTGGCCTCTCCAAGCTTTTCGATTAATTCGTCGATCCTGGGAATCGGATAAGCATCGAATGATGATATTTGGTTCAAAGCGCGGAAGTCCATGCAGAACCTCGTACTTCCATCAGGCTTCGGGACCATGACGATGGGAGAGGACCACTCGCTTCTTGATGGCCGGATTATGTCGAGCCGGAGCATTTCCTGGACCTCCCTCTGAACGTCTGGTCGTTTGGCGGCAGGTATCCTGTATGGCCTTTTCTGTACAACTGCCCCGGCGGGAGTATCGATCCTATGTTCGATCATTGTTGTTCGCCCCGGAATGTCGGAGAACAAAGGAGAGAACGGCACTAGGGTCGCCCGCAGACTCTCACTTTCGTATTGTCGGAGCTCGTCATTGATCACTAGGTCGTTTAATGTGGAGGTAGTAGGTCCCCAAGTGGGTACGGTTAAGTGGGCGTTCTCTGGGGGTTTACCTATCCATTTTTTTAAAAGGTTGATGTGGTACACCTGTGTCTTTCCCGGGGATATCTGTAACTTGTAGCTGGTCTTTCCGATCGTTGCGACGACTCTGTAAGGTCCTGCCCACTCTGTTTGGAACCTTCGGGTAAGAGAGGGCAGCAGGACTAAAGCCCACTCGGCGACTTTCAGGGTTCTCCATTTCTTTCCCTTGTCGTAACAGTGTTGTTGTCTTTTCTGGCTCTGTTCCAAAGAGGCATAGGCCAACGCTCTCAGTTTTCCCAATTTGTTTTTTAACGTCTGGGTGTACTCGAGGATACTTTGTTCTTCTCCTGTATCGCTGTCCCAGGCTTCCTTGGTCATTTCCAGCAGGGTTCGTGGTTGCCGGCCGTACAGCATCTCGAACGAGGAAAAGCCAAGGCTGCTCTGTGTTTGTCCTCGTATGACGTAGAGAGCCAACGGTAACATTAGGTCCCGCTCCTTCCCACTGACGGCTAGCATTTTTTTGAGGGTGTTCTTTAGGGTTCCGTTGTATCGCTCCACGAGTCCGTCGGTTTGTGGGTGATACACCGATGTTCTGATATGACGGAGATCTACCAAGCGACACACTTCTTTCATTAGCCGGGAAACGAAAGGGGTACCTTGGTCCGTTAGGATTTCCTTCGGAAACCCAACTCGGGAGAACAGCTCTATGATTTTATCAGCAATGGCTCGGGAGGTAGGTACTTTCAGGGGGAAGGCTTCGGGGAATCTGGTGGCATAGTCCACAACAACGAGGGCATATTGGTTTCCTTTTCTTGTCTTGGGCAATGGCCCTATTAGGTCTAGGCCTACTCTCTCAAAAGGGGTCCCTATGATGGGGAGAGGTTGTAGAGGGACTGCAGGTGGTCGACGGAGGTTTTTCTTTTGGCACAAGTCGCAGGACGTGCAATGTTGTTTGATGTCCTTATATATGCCGGGCCAGTAAAAGTGTCTCAACACGTTCTGAGTGGTTTTTTCGCTGCCTATGTGTCCCGCCAGTAAATGGGAGTGTGAATAAAACATTATTTGTTCCCGAAAGGCTACAGGTACCAAGAGTTGTAAAGGGTCTTCCTGAGTTCCCTGTCTGTACAACAGGCCTCGTTGTATTAGAAAGCGAGGAAATCTGGGGTTAGGGTCATCCTGTGTGTGGTGGGCCTGTTCCCAGGCGTTGTATAGGGTGGAATCGTTAGACTGGGCGAACTTGAAGTTCCTATCGTCTACTCACGGTTCTGGGGTTATATATGCAGGAAGTGTCTGTCTCTCTTCCCTCTTTGTTCCCTTACCCGGAGTCCGGAGCTTTAGGTAGCGTGAGAATAGCTCCAGAAACTCGGGGTTATCGGTCCCTATTATGAGTTTTTCTGGCAGAGTGTCTAACATTCCTACCCTAACCAGATGTTTGGGGGCCCCCGGTATCTCCAGGCTAACTACAGCCATCGGGTAGGGTCGTACGTCCCCATGGACACATTTGATATATACGATTTTCCCAGGAATCACTTGTTTGGGATCCACCCACTCCCCTTGTATCACGGACTGTTTACACCCCGAGTCGAGGAGGGCTTGGATGGTTCTACCGTTTACCCGGACACTTACATGGTAGGCACTCCCTAGTTCGGCAGTGTACAAAACCGATTTAGGGACGTAGCCGACCTCCATGGGTTCATCAGGCGGCCTTTTGTGGGGACACAACCGGGCAATATGTCCCCAAGTCCCGCACTCAAAGCATTGCGGGCCTTTGAATGAAGGAATTTCCGGTTTTAGCGGTCGGGTAGGATACGGTGCTGTCTGGGGACGGGGTTTTCTCTCGCCTGGTCTGGTGGTTTTGTCTGCCTCCCAGGGCAGGGTCCGAGGCTGCGCCCAGGCATAGGATGATGCCAGTCCGATGGCTTGCGCGGTGGTCAGTCGTGGGTGCTGCCTAAGCCATCTTTGGGTGTTCAAGGGTAATGGCTCGAGGTATTGTTCAAGATAGATCTTGCCCATTATTTCGTCCTTGGTACTAGTGGCGGGGACAAGCCATTTGTCGGCAGCCATTTTAAGCTTGAAGAACAGAATTTTTGGGTTATCCCCAGCAGCACCCCTCTCTTTGCGAAACTTCACCCGGTAGGCTTCTGAGTCTAAACCTAGGTGGTCTAAGATGACTGTTTTTATGTCGGCATAGGGGGCTTGACCGGTAGCGTTGGCTACTTGGTATGCTGCCTGAGCCTCACCCGACAGCAGGGGAGCCAGAAAGAACGGCCACTTCTCCAGGGGCCAACCACATGCAAAGGCGGCCCTCTCGAAGTTAAGTAGAAAGGAATCCGGGTCTTCCCCCGCCACGTACTTCTGGAGGGATATCCCGGTAGGGCCAGGAAGGGGGGTCCGAAGCGCAGGAACTGGAGCTGTGGGGTGTACCCCGATCTGGGCCTGTAGCCCCTCCAGTTGGGCGGAAATAGTGGTTTTAAAAGTCTCTCGATCAGCTTGCGCGGACGCAAGATGCTGCTCCACCACCCACCCTAGCTGTTCCTGTCCTTTGACGATGTGTTGCAATAGTTCATCCATCTTTGCGGTACAGATGGGACTCTCTATGTTGCCCGCATTCTCCACCACTTGTTGCGGGTGTGAGGGAAACACAAAGGCCAAATCGTGATGGTACTCTTGTTTTATTGGTTGTACAACCTTCTTTACGTGTCTGACAGGGCGATAGTAGGGCAAGGGTAACTCGGTTGCAAGTTCTGTAGGTGTTCGTCCTCTCCGGGTTGGTGTTCGTCGCCAGGGATGCTCCAGGGTGCTGTTCCCACCGGGAGTATGCTCCTTCCGGCCGATCTCCGACAGAGGACCGAAACCAAAAGATAAGGGATACTAAGGTCAGTACAGTGTTCACGTCACACTAGTACGAGGGCAAGGGAGTGAGGAGTCACACAGTGCTATTTACAGAGTAGCTAGGTGACGTAAGTGAGGGAAAGGGTTCAGTGAGGTGCGGTTCCTAAATTTATTAGTGCCTCTTTTTAAAGCCCCAAGCAGAGATTCGAGCGCGTACCTGCTGGTGCCACGCTTCTCCGGAAACGTGGTGGGGCGGGTCACAGGGTCGTTGGCCTCCTGGCGCTGGATCGGTTGGGGCCTGCGCTCCGTAGCTTCTTCCTTCGCTCCTCTCGTATTCTGGTCTCTCGTCCGGGTGTTTCCTCGTCGTTCCTTCTTCCTCCTCGGGGATCGTACCGCCCTCCGTCTCTGCAGTTCCGGCATTTGAACTCCTCCTGCTGTCTTCGTCATGGGGGGGGCGGAGCCGGCTGATACGTCGGCCCAATTAAAGAAACACTGTCCGCTTTGTTCTACCTGGTTCCGGGTACAAGGCTCAGGCTTCCAAGAGTTCGTATGCTGGAGAGACAGAGGGGAGAGGTAAACATTCCCATAGTCAGTGGTTAAGGGTGGGCTCGCCGAGTGGTCTAGTGGGTTCTCTCTATGGCTCTCCTCGTCACAGAGATGGTGTGACAAAGGCAACCATCTTGCTGTATCTGAGGTAGGATCAGTTGAAAGAAATATACACAAGAATGTAGGTCTCCTTGACATGTGAGTTGCTCCCTCAATATGCATTGAATGCACCCACGCAAATTTGTGAGCTCCATCGACATTTTTGCACAGCCCTCGGGATTCCCTAAATAGGATGACGGAAATCAATGTATTTGGTTTTTTGAAGGGATGAGCAAAATGAAACACTAAACCAGCGAATAGTTATACAGTTGCAGATCTCTGTACTTTGTAAAGTGGATGGACATCAGGAAGAATTGAGCTGTGTTCCTCCTCTGTCACTCAGCGCTGTTCCAATCCTGAGTGTTGGCCAGAAAACACAATATCCACCACTCATCAGCAGCACCATCTCCTTTTCCCATTGCTGGAGGTCCCGCCTTCGGTCTTCTGGCATCAGGGAAATGAGAGTTACTCGGAGCTACAAAATTCAATAATAAGTAGGGGTTGAGTGGAGCTGTTGCAGCCCTGTGCAGCATCAGAAAAGTTCAGACTGCAGTGCAAAGTCCTTTTTGCCATGCTTTTTTAAAACGTCATCAGTCTGAGGGTCCATGAAGCTGGCACATTTTATTTTAAAATGCCAATTTACAATGTACCGAACATTGTCACATGTCACGCCCCATCTATGACCTTTCAACATGACGTCACATTTGTTAATACGTGTTTCCTGAGTATAGACATATCTAAGAGTATGTTTACCTGTTTTAATTTAAGAATACTAATTCATTTTAACTTTGTTCTAAAGTAAGCCTCGCATTATAAATTACATTTTTTATATTTATATAGTATAGACCACACAGGGAAAACAACACATTGGTTGTTGTATAAAACAAAGTAAATAGACGAGAGAAGCTTCAATGTAAACATAACTCAAACATATGGGTTTGAGTTTCTAAATTGGAGGTATGAAGGAAAAGTGGCAGCTAAGTATTCTAAAATAAAGTTGCAACACCAAAATAACTGTGCCATGGTTCTCTGAGGAAATCATTTTAAAATTTCCAAACTAGGTATGGGATTTTGGATGGCTCTCTAAGTCTTTAATTTTTTCAGCCAGACCCTGTAGTTGCAGTCTTAGGGGCCGATGATGATGTGGTTAAGAAGGCCTCCTAATGGCATTTGCTCCATACAAATTGGATCGGGAAGTGTGTCTTTCAGACCGAATCGGAAAGGTTTCCGACCGACCAATTACAATGCTGGATTCAGACAGCCTTTCCGAATCGATGCCGTACGACTCAAATCAGCAGTCAGACTGAGACTTTGGGGGCCTGCACCCAAAGCCTTCCCAATCGGGCCCGTGGGGATACCCATGGTCCCCCCTTACCAACCATGCACAGCGTGGCAGGCACCAGGATGTGCCAACCACAGGGTGCCCGTTTCCCCCCAGCCACCCCTTTCTTCAATGGAATCCTATGCATTCGGTCGTAACATAGGCTCCCATTGAAGCCAACGGGAGTCCGACCAAATT
This sequence comes from Triturus cristatus, assembly GCF_964204655.1. NCBI lineage: Eukaryota > Metazoa > Chordata > Amphibia > Caudata > Salamandridae > Triturus > Triturus cristatus. Next base: position 592,893,321 of record NC_140583.1, on the reverse strand, counting down.
GTATCTGAAAGCATCCGGATGCATCGTAATCAGTCGGTCGGACTCTACCGATCCGAGTCGGTTGGAAACCATTCCCAAACCAATTTGGTCAGAATGATTTCCGAACCCCATTGTTATTGGGCCCATAGTGTGAAGATAATAAGCACGACGCACAAAACTACATTTCAGAATGTTATAATCACCTTCTCTTCTCTTCCTGCAACAAGGCTCTATTTGCCGCTCCCATCTGCATTGAGGGACGCTTTGATGAACCTCTGTATTGGGACCATAAGTAATTGTCTTATCTTTCTTTATTGAAGTACTATCCCAGTCTGGCCACTTCACATGCATTGCCATGCATTGAGAAGATATGGTGCCAAGGCCAGATCTGCCAACTTTGGAATTGGGAAAGTTGGTTTGAGTCTCAGCGTCGGCTCAACACCCTGTGATTTTGGGCAAGTCACTTCTTCTAAAAATAGGAATGTGACCTTGTGTAATGTAACTGTGTTCATGTAAAGCTCTCCAATTCATTCAGGTTGAGTGTGCGCATTATATAAAAATGGAACAAAAAACATGTAATTGAAACATTGGATCATGAAAATATTTCTAGCCTGTAAGCAAAGCCAATTTGGAGGTTGTTGAATAAGGAACATGATAAAATTTAAGGCTACCTACCACAATTCTGACTGCCTAACTACCAAAGGGGTAAGGGGAAACCCCCAGGAAAATGCATTTTCCACCATAAAGCCAAGTATTGTACCACAGTTCTGAATTTATCCATGAGAATAAAACATCTTGCTCTCATCAAAAGATGAATCTGGAATTGTGTTGACTAGCAAATGTTTTTGATATGGGCTTGAATATTGAATCTGGATTTCAGAACAAAGCTAAGAGTCTTAGCTTGAGGAACAAGCTGAGGGACAACACCATCCTTATCAAGCACTTGGAAACACAGCTTCCCAGGAGACAATATTTTTGAGTGCTAAGGAATTCAGACTTGCTGTGTTGAACTTTTTATGGCACACCAACATCCAATCCATGATAGCATTGAGACAGACTTCCCATCCTATGAACATTTTCTAAGATGATAGCTAAAGAAACTGACCTGCATAGTTATTACGCTAAAAATAACTGAATATAAATGGAAATGGTTCAGTCTATACATTGAACAATGAAGGAGACATGATGGATTCTTGTGGGAAGTCCAACAGTATGCAGGGGAAGTGCGGAGTATGATGGGCACACCCCCACTTGTTGGAACGGTTCAGCCTGGAAGGAAGCAAAACAACTGGACTCCAAATCTTTACCTCTCATCAGGGTCTCCAAAATGTTAATAAGAATATCATATATAACTGTATTGAAAACTTCCAATAGGGTCAACAGAAGTAGGCTGTGAAGGGCTTCCTGCATGAATTCAAGGGGCATTGACTCGATGTTACATCCCTCAGAAAATCCAGACTTCTGCAAACATATATGTAACGTACAGGTATAACTCCAAGTCAATACAATGCTCTCGAATTATGTGGAAAGTTAGGAGTTACTCATGAGCAGGGTGCTTCTCTTTCTTAAATAAAAGAATAACATGGCCAGATATGAAACTCAACATAAGCAGCTGCACCCAAAAAAAATGAGGTATTGCAATAAATGCATTGTGGCAGTCTTACTGCGTCTCTTGCCAAAAGTTATACCCTCCAGTTCGAGGTGGACAGTGGACCGAGTTATTTTTACAGATCCTCTCCATATAGAAGCTTTAGCAAAAGAGACAGACCTATTTTTTCAGCTAAACAAAGAAGGGACCTCGAAACAAATTTCATGGGATGCATCCAAAGCTGTTGTTAGAGGGAAAATAATTAATCTTGCAGCAGAAAAAAATGAGAACACAAGGACCCACATTAAGCAGATGGAAAAAGAAATAAAAACGTTGGAAGAAGAATTAGCCAAAGGGAAAACCCCGCAGGAAATATCCAGACTAGAAGAGTAAAAAAAAGCAAAGCAAGAGGATCTTTCAGGCAGTAACGTCTTCTGGAGGGAGTGCTGCGGGGCGGTGAGGCAGGGCAGGGAGGGCTAGGGTGAGGGGTTAGTAAACTCCGGCATACGCAGTAGCGGCTCCTGGAGGGAGTGGTGCGGTGGGGTGGGGCGGGGCAGGGGAGGGGAGGGTGGCGGGTAGTAAACTCCTGCATACGGCCGAACTGAGGTAAGTACATAACTAAATAAATAAAACGAATTACATTGGGCACGCTGCAACGCCAAATGGCGATCGAGCATGCGCAATGTAATTCATTTTGTAATTGCCGTAGTTTACTACCCCCCACCTTGTCCCTCCCCACCCCGCCCTGCCCCACCGCCACGCAGCACTCCCTCCAGGAGCCGCTACTGGGCGTACAGCCGAACGGAGGTAAGTACATAAATAAATAAATCAAAAGAATTACATTGCGCACGCTGCATCAATTTATTAATTCAATGCCAATTTAAACTCTGTCTGTGAAATTTAATAACTCTGTTATTCAGTTTGTGTGGCATATCACTTAGAAAGCATTCATTTAAATGCTATCAAAAATTGGTCCTTGTCAATGTACAAGTAGAACATCAGGCTCTAGAATTGGTACGGTACATAATGATGTGTCTCCATAATAGATAGTTATATCAAATGTATACATTTGACTGGTTTAAAAAAAAAAATATTTGGCACATTTTAGAAATTCCAGTTGTCTTTAGTTTTAATTAAAGGATAACTTTGTTGTGGACTCCATAAACATGACTCATTGATGAAATGTAGTATCACAGTGTCTGTCTTCCTTGTGGAATCTCTTAAACCTTTTTCTTGTGTTAATGTAACATCTGTTATTTATCACAGCATCAAATCCAAGCTACTTTCAATTTTCTATTTAAAATCTGCACTGCTTCTTCTAATTCAGCACATTTTTGGTGCCAATTGGTGGTCTCTCTCCAGGACCGGATCTTTTACTTGATCAACATGAATGGAAAAATGTTATATCCTTGCATTAGATTGGGGTCTTTCCAAACAGAGTGTGATGAAGATTTGACACCAATCCTAATAGTGCTACTGGTTAATATAGTGTTAAGTTGTTAAGGGACATTAGATACCAGACTTTCTTTTATGTTTGCTTCCCAGGGGGAACTGAATTCAGTTCTATAGGAAGATGTGAGGCACCTAATTAAATAATTCAAACAAGACTTCAATAATTCACAGAAATTATTTGATTAATGGAAGTGATGGTTACCATCATAAGTAATCAACCAAAGGTATAAAATACAAATTGCCTTAAAAATGGACATTATGATTATTACATAGATTACTACATAGAACCCTTTGGAATGCCCGCTTGTCTTTAAGAATGAAACCAGAAACCCCATTAAACGACTAACTGCATTGCTATTAATATCACGGATGAGACAACACATTTTGCATTATTTGCAGCTGAATGGAGGTTCCATTTCCATGTCAACATATTACAGCTATAGACAGCTTTTAAAAGGTATTGTGATTTTGCATCGCGCCCTCGCCATGCACTTCTATTTACCTCACATATTACATCACTCATGACATCTTCTATGACGTCACTGATAATATCACTGCAACATTTGCAATGAAATTATTGAAGAGAAAACTATGCATGGATATAGTTACCTTGGGGCACGAGTTATAGTTACTTGAGATAACTATGCGATATCTGCCACTGCCAGGAACCACTGTTTCACCTTTAAAATTGCACATTTATTGCCCCCAAGTGGGCCTCACAGGTGAGTTAATTTTCAAATGCATGCCGGCACTCGTGGTTCAAGTTATACTTTGCCTTCAGTGAGCTTTGCAGATGCCAGCAATTTTTAAAAGTTTCCATCACCCTCCTGTGGGGTAACATTTTTGTCCAAAATACATTATTGTTAAAGGCATTAAAAGCGTGGAAATGTTTTGTCCATGTTGGAATTGATTCTTACGAGAGTGCAGTTTCATTTGTGGACAAAGTTGGGAGTATATGTATACTTTATATATTTACGCACCTACCAATGGAATGCATTGTACCAAAATATGGATGTATGTTTATAGTTTTATACTTAGCTTTAGGAACTCCCAGTAAGTTGGTAGAGTTGGTTTTAGAGAGATATTATGAAGGTGTATCATTGTACAATTAACAGTTAAATTCGGTGTTCCAACAAGAAATTCTTTCAAGTCTCTCTTTATCTTGTAGAAATTTACTACAACCTACAGCATTCTGGACCTCAGAAGTGAGAGGCAGAGTGTTGAGTCCTGTGTCTTTCTTTTCTCTCTTAACCCAGTCCCCTTTACCTGATTCTACAACTGACTCTCTAGTTCTAGTATATATAGTTAATGGAGAGGACATTTAGAGATAGAAATAAACATCCCTTTTGTTGGCTCTTTCATACACAGTTAGTGCAAAACCTGACATATATTACATCAAGCAGAGTAAATGCAACTTTAAGGCTACACGTTTGAGGTAAACAAGCAAATATATCTGATTAGTCTATGTACAGTTAAAAGGCTATATTTCACCTGTCACTATACATATTTGAAAAAGTTCAGCTTCTGTGATATCATACAAAATGTTTGTGGAACAGATAGGTACTATGTTATAAAGATGCTACTCATTTGTGAGGTCATCTAAGATGTCATGTGTAAGATCACGGGCAGTGCACGGGTGAGTAATGGCTGCATAGCTAACCATGAACGTGGAAGCATTTTATTGGTTTTCGTGTTTTAGATGTTAATCATTTGGACCATTTACAATTTGTATTTATTTTGCATTGATAGTTGGTTGACAACTGATACTGGCAGACTACCTTAACACTCCTAGGAGAGTAGGATCTACACTTATGTTGCCCCCACTTTTTTCTGATGTATACACTGGTTTCTGGCTATAGTCTGGCTGGCTGGGTCCCTGCTAATCAGGGCCCCAGTCTCTCTGTTCTCTCTAAACGACTTGGTGTGCATATTAGATGCACTAGTGATTGGATACTGTGGTACCTTATGAGCCCCTAGTATATGGTACCTTAGGTACTTAGGGCATAGATACTTCACAGGCCTACCAGGGGCTGCAGCATGTATTATGCCACCCCTGGGAAGCAGACTCAATCTGACACCACAGGACTGCTACTGCAGCCTGTGTGAGGTAGTGTTAGCACTCCTCACTGAGATATAGGTTTCTATATCTCACCATACACACACATATAAACCTTTCAGCCACCCCTATGGCAGGCCCTATCAATCCTGAGGGCAGAGTGCGTGGTTTACAATGTGAGGGGGTGCCTCTGCCTGAGCAGGGCCCCTCTGCAGCTACCAGAGTCTATTCTCTATGGCTGTTTGTGGATGCGGTTAAACCATATACTCTTAAGTGCATAAAAATGCTAACTTTGGAATGACTGCATCAAAACATGTCGTGTTTGGTGTCAAACAACTTGGAATCATACCTCCACATCAGTCCATGATGTGGGAGCATGATCCCACCCTTCTAGAGGGGACGACATGTAAAACAATAGAAATCCTATAGAGCCCTGGCATCACAAAATGGATGCCACCATCAAAAACACTGGGCTGCCCTCCTGCTGCTGACTGAAACTCGCAGTGGAGGAGTCCCAACAAAAGGCATCCTGTCACAGGGAGGTGTCACCACCTTCCAGACAGGATTTAGTGTATTGGAGCTGGGTGGGTGCACTCCTAGAGTGCTTTGAAGTCCTGCACTGGGGGAGCAGTTGGCTCCTATGTGCATATGCCAGCTCAAACCGGTACAGGGGCTACCTGTCCCTGCTCTGGCGTGAAACTGGGCAAAGGAAAGTGGGTGTAACCACCCCCTACCCTGACCCTCCCAGAGGAGTGGTCATAGAGCTAGTCCCTCCCCTATCTTCACTATAAAATAGCAAACCTTGCCATTGCAAATCAGAGAACCCTGGACTAAGCTCTAAAAAGAAGAATCCTGGCCCTTCGATGTTCCACTACCTTTGGAAGACAGAAGAATCTCCCTTGGAGTCAAGGAGTGACTCCTCTGCTTGGCAGGCACCAAAAACCTTAATCAACAGTTGCAAACGTTCCCGCTCCCACCGGAGTTCGGAGTCCCTGCTGCCCCGGAAGTAGATTTCCTGACTTATCGACGGCCATTGTGAGTCCCCAGCACCATTGACTTTCTTCAGTCTACACGAGACTTGCAGTTGCCAAGGCTTGTTGGCTCCAATCCGGTTGCCGACACCGCCATCAGCGGCAGACGTTGTGGGACACTCCGAATGCAGCTGCTGGTCAACGTCGATCCCTCCTGGACCTCGTGAGCGAAGAGTCAAAACACCATTGACGACCTGAAATCACCCGACATTCTTGGTCAGCCATCTTCCTGGCCACCGGTCACTGGCAAGTGACTTTGAACACTGTCCCTTCAATTTTCAGGCCTTCAGCATCTTGAATCCACCCTTGGATTCCACCGGACACTTCTTCAGTCAACGCAAGCAGCAAGTCTTCTTTGGTCTCCATAGAAAACAGCGACGCGACCCGACACCAAAAGACACCTATGCACCCGGCTTCCCTGGGTGAGGTAACTCGTGCACTCTGGTGCCCTAGTGTGTGTTGGCCCTCGAATTACTTACCTTGTAAGTGGCTTGCTTGTAGACTTCCTTGAAGTACCCTAAAACTTTCAAAATCAAACCGCGACTTGCTCCATTGTAATCAAAAGGGAACCCGCGGCTGTGTTCACATACTGCACGCGTCTCCCGTGGGCCTGTTACTTACCTGCTAACACTGCAGTAGTGAAGCCCCAGCGATTCCACAGGCCCTAGGCCTTGTCATTTTGCAAGTCGACATTCTTATACCATTTTTTTAGTATATGGTCTGGTATGCCCCCAGGGCTCCAGCCATATTTGTGCTTAATTTATTATGAAACGTTGACATTTGAATGTGTATCTGGCTTCTAATCTCATAAAGAGATTAGTAGAGTGTGTCTAGTAATAAATACATATATATTTGATATATATACCTGTGTGGTGTCCTTTCATTTGGTAATTCAAGAGATTGTAAGGTAAAGCAAGCTGCTTTACATTCCTCTGAGACTTTGCCTGAAGGCTGCTCTCCACATCTACCACTATGATAGCTTTCTTTAAAAGGTTGTCTTAAACCTATCTACCATAAGAGTCGAATTGGAGTGGTGCAAGGTGGCCACTATAACTAGTGACTAGCATATGCCAGGACAACTTCTCACATTGGTGGGTAGTGTGTGGGACTCCAGCTTGCCATTGTTTTACCTGAAAATCTCAATTTGAATTACTAACTGAAAACCACTAAAGGTACTCAAGGTACATATAAAGTCAAGCTTAGTATCAATACGTTCTACTGAACTTAGAGCTGTTTGTGAAGGGATAGCACACCCTTGCTACAGCTCAAGCTAGGTTCAGTAGGCCACAAACTAGTGTAGGTAGTGCAACACTGCATAACACTAGAATGTCCTCAAGGGATGGAGCCAGTGGGTCCACCCAGCCTCAGTACAAGGACATGACCTACTTTGACTTGAAGGCCATGTGTGTTGAAAGACACCTGAAGCAAGGACAGAGTCCCTCCACACAACACCTGATAAATCTACTAGTAGCAGATGATCTTAGACTGGCTCTAGAAGCTGGTGGATCTGGATCAGGGGGTGGGTCAATTACAGTGTATGGGTCTGATGATGAAAATCAGGATGACCAGGACTCTGTGATTGGAGGGCCAGACCCAGAAAGGTATGAACAGGACAGAGGAATCCTCCCTAAGAGGACTGAAAGAGTGGAAGAGAGGCCTAGGTCCCCTTCAAGGGAATCTGACCATTCATATCACTCTAACAGATAATCTGTCCATCAGAGGAACTCATACTTACATGGAGATGAAGGTACAATATGCTCCAGTATGAGGAAGCTAGGCTTGCCCTCAGAACCAAGCAATTGGCCTTAGATAGAGAAGCCTTTGAGCTCCAGAGAGCTTCTAGAAAAGAGGGGTTAGATACCCCTGGTGGCAGCAACAGTGTCCCTAGAGGCAGAGATTACATTCCGGACCATAGGAACCAAGGTTGTTCCTCCCTACCAGAGTGGGGATGATATCCACAAATGGATAACTGCTATGGAGAGGGCCTGTAAAGTTCAACAGGTCCCCCAGAAACAGTGGGCAGCAATCTTGTGGCTCTCCTTTTCTGATAAAGGTAGAGACAAGCTCCTCACTGTTAGAGAAGAGGATGCTGATGACTATGAAGCCCTGAATAGTGCATTAATAGATGGGTTTGGCTTACCACTGAACAGTACAGGTTGAAGTTCAGAGATACCCAGAAAGAACAGACTCAGGATTGGACTGACTTTGTTGATTGTGCAACCAAGGCTCTAGAACGTTGGCTGGTTGGTAGTAGAGTTACTGATTTTAAGGGATTGTATAATCTTATCATGAGAGAAAAGATCATTAATAACTGCCAAAACCAGTTGTTGCATCAATACCTGGTGGACTCTGATCTGACCTCTCCCCAAGAATTGGAAAAGAAGGCAGACAAATGGGTCAGAACCAGGGTGAGGCAGAAAACCCAGAACCAAGGGGGTGACACCAAGAAGCAAGATCCTAAAGGCTCAGATAAAGGTGGGGATAAGGCAAAAGACCAGAAGTCTTCACAAGGGCCCCAAAAATCTACATCTTGTGGGGATTCACAGTCTACAAAGGTAAAAGGCCCAAAGAAGCCCTGGTGCAAATTCTGTAAACAGAAAGGGCACTGGACTTCTGATTGTACCAAGTCTAAAGACCACCACTCCAGCCCCTAAGGCACCTGTTCCCCCTAGTGCAGTCATTGGTGGAGGTGGTAATCAGAATAAGGGTGTAGTAGGGTTGCCCCTGGGTTCTGATGTGGACTCTGGCATAGTCAGAGTACCAACACAGGCATTGCTAGTTTGTGAGGGAGACCTTGATATGTCCTTCCTAGTGAGCCCCAGTAATCTGGGCAAGTACAAACAGCAGCCTATCATAAATGGCAAACAGGCTTTGGCATTCAGGGACAGAAGTGCTAGTGTCACCATGGTGGCAGAGGATCTAGTGGACCCTGCACAGATCATCCTGGGTGAAATGTACCAGGTTGCCAATGCAAGCAATGTCAGGACCAACCATAGTCTGGTAGTTGTGAATTTCTCCTGGGGAGGGGTAACTGGCCTCAAAAAGGTAGTAGTCAGTGCAGACCTCCCTATCGAATGTTTGTTGGGCAATGATCTGGAGACGTCAGCCTGGTCTGAAGTAGAATTATGGACTCATGCTGAGATGTTGGGCATACCGGCAGAGGTGTTTGCTGTGACCAGGTCACTGGCCAAAATGCATAAAGCTGAACCAGCTCTGAATCCTGAAACTATGGACCAGATGCTACCCAAGAGGACGAGCAGTAGGGTTAAGGCTGTGCCTTCCCCTCTGTCTCAGATCTCAGATTCCCCTCCTGAGGGAAGAGAAGCAGATCCTGTAGAAGGAACTGCCCCAGAGGGACTTGAGCCTGATCAGGTTGAGTTCTTGGGGGCAGGGGGGCCTTCCAGGGAAGATCTGAGCAAGGAGCAACAGTGCTGCCCCTCTCTTGAACCCCTCAGACAGCAAGCTGCTGCTGAGGCTGCTGGGAGTGCTAGTGGGTCCCATAAAGTTTATTGGGATGTGGGGCTCCTATATTCTGAGGCTAGAGATCCTACCCCTGGAGCCCCCAGGAGGTTGGTAATACCTCAGAAGTTTAGGGGGTTCCTCTTGACCCTAGCACATGACATCCCATTGGCAGTACACTTGGGCCAAAACAAGACCTGGGACAGGCTTGTCCCTCATTTTCATTGGCCACTCATCTTTGAGGACACCAAGGAGTTTTGTCGCTCCTATGTCACTTGCCAAGCCAGTGGCAAGTCAGGTGGCACAACAAAGGCCCCCCTGATACCACTGCCTGTGGTGGGGGTTCCCTTTGAAAGGGTAGGGATTGACATTGTTGGTCCCATTGACCCTCCAACTGCATCTGGGCACAGATGTATACTGGTGGTAGTGGATCATGCCACCAGGTATCCAGAAGCTATACCCCTAAGGACTACCACAGCTCCTGTGGTAGCAAGAGCCCTCATTGGAGTCTTCTCCAGGGTGGGTTTCCCTAAGGAGGTCATCTCCGACCGAGGTACAAACTTTATGTCAGGATATTTAAAAGCAATGTGGAAGGAGTGTCAATTATAAATTCACTACTCCCTATCACCCACAATGCAATGGGTTAGTTGAGAGATTCAACAATACCCTAAAGGGAATGATTAAAGGCCTCCCAGAAAAGCTTAGGCAAAAATGGGACCTTTTACTTCCCTGCCTTCTGTTTGCATACAGGGAGGTCCCACAGAAGGGGGTTGGCTACAGCCCTTTTGAACTTCTGTTTGGGCACCCTGTAAGAGGACCCTTATGTCTGGTGAAGGAGGGATGGGAGTTACCACTCAAACCTCCCAAACAGGATGTGATGGACTATGTACTTGGTCTCTGCTCCCGGATGGCAGAGTACATGAAGAAGGCAACTAAAAACCTTGAGGCTAGCCAAGAATTACAAAAAGCTTGGCATGACCAAAAGGCTGTCCTGACTGTTTATCAGCCAGGCCAGAAAGTGTGGGTGTTGGAGCCTGTGGCCCCAGCAGCTCTCCAGGACAAATGGAGTGGTCCCCATACCATTGTTGAGAAAAAGGGAGAAGTCACCTACTTGGTGGATCTTGGAACTCCCAGGAGCCCCCTTAGGGTGCTCCATGTCAACAGACTTAAGCCATATGTGGACAGGGCTGACATGGGCTTGCTCATGGCAACTGATGAGGACCAGGAGGAGGATAGTGGCCCTCTCCCTGACCTGCTCTCACAGAACCCTGATGATGGGTCAGTTGATGGTGTTGCCTTGGCAAGCAGCCTCACTGAACATCAGCAAACTGAATGCAGACAAGTTCTGCACCAGTTTAGACATATGTTTAGCCTGACCCCAAGTCAGACTTCCTGGTACACCCATGAGGTGGACACTGGAGACAGTCTGCCTGTAAAGAGTAAAATCTACAGGCAACGTGACCATGTCAGGGATTGTATCAGGACTGAAGTCCAGAAAATGTTGGAACTAGGTGTTATTGAGCCCGCAGATAGCCCTTGGGCTAGCCCAGTAGTCCTGGTACCTAAACCTCATACCCAGGGTGGTAAGAAAGAAATGAGGTTTTGTGTTGACTACAGAGGCCTCAATGCAGTCACCAGGACTGATGTCTACCCAATACCAAGGGCAGATGAACTTATAGACACTTTGGCCTCAGCCAAGTATCTTAGTACATTTGACCTAACAGCTGGCTACTGGCAAATCAAGTTAGCTGATGATGCCAAGGCCAAAACAGCATTTTCAACCCCTGGTGGTCACTATCACTTTGTGGTAATGTCCTTTGGTTTGAAGAATGCACCTGCCACTTTTCAGAGGTTGGTGAATAAAGTTCTGACTGGTATGGAAACTTATTGCTCAGCTTATCTTGATGATATTGCTGTCTTTAGTTCCACCTGGCAGGATCACCTGGTCCACCTCAGAAATGTTTTGGAGGCCCTACAAAAAGCAGGCCTCACTATCAAGGCCACCAAGTGCCAGATAGGGCAGAGTCAGGTTGTGTACCTGGGCCACCTTATAGGTGGAGACCAGGTTCAACCATTGAAGAGCAAAATCCAAACCATAATGGAATGGGTAGCTCCAACAACCCAGACACAGGTTAGAGCATTTTTAGGCCTGACTGGGTACTATAGGAGGTTTGTTAAGGGATATAGATCTATAGTGACCCCCTTAAATGATCTGACCTCTAAGAAAATGCCAAAAAAGGTTCAGTGGACAGCTAGCTGTCAAAAGGCATTTGATGACCTCAAGCAGGCAATGTGCACTGCCCCCATCTTGCAGAGTCCAGATTACAAAAAGAAGTTCATTGTTCAAACAGATGCTTCAGAGCTGGGTGTGGGAGCTGTACTGTCTCAACTTAATGATGAAGGTCAAGACCAGCCAGTAGCTTTCATAAGCAGAAGGCTGACCCCTAGAGAGAAACGTTGGTCAGCTATAGAGAAGGAGGCCTTTGCTGTGGTGTGGGCCCTGAAGAAGCTGAGGCCATACTGTTTGGCACTCACTTCATTGTTCAGACCACAAGCCCCTCCTATGGCTCAAACAGATGAAAGGTGAAAATCCTAAACTGCTCAGGTGGTCCATTTTCCTACAGGGGATGGACTATACAGTGGAACATAGACCTAGGACCCAACATGCCAATGCAGATGGACTCTCAAGGTATTTCCACTTACAACATGAAGACTCAACTGGTCAAGGTTAGTTTAATGTCCCTGCGTTTGGGGGGGGGTTGTGTAGGAGCGTAGAATCTGCACTTATGTTGCCCCCACTTTTTTTCTGATGTATACACTGGTTTCTGGCTATAGTCTGGCTGGGTCCCTGCTAATCAGGGCCCCAGTCTCTCTGTTCTCTCTAAACGACTTGGTGTGCATATTAGATGCACTAGTGATTGGATACTGTGGTACCTTATGAGCCCCTAGTATATGGAACCTTAGGTACCTAGGGCATAGGTACTTCACAGGCCTACCAGGGGCTACAGCATGTATTATGCCACCCCTGGGAAGCAGACTCAATCTGACACCACAGGCCTGCTACTGCAGCCTGTGTGAGGTAGTGTTAGCACTCAGCCACCCTTATGGCAATCCTGAGGGCAGGGTGCGTGGTTTACAATGTGAGGGGGTGCCTCTGCCTGAGCAGGGCCCCTCTGCAGCTACCAGAGTCTATTCTCTATGGCTGTTTGTAGATGCGGTTAAACCATATACTCTTATGTGCATTAAAATGTTAACTTTGGAATGACTGCATCAAAACATGTCGTGTTTGGTGTCAAACAACTTGGAATCATACCCCCACACCAGTCCATGATGTGGGAGCATGATCTCACCCTTCTAGGGGGGACGACATGTAAAACTATAGAAATCCTATAGAGCCCTGGCATCACAAAATGGATGCCACCAGCACAGACACGGGGCTGCCCTCCTGCTGCTGACTGAAACTCGCAGTGGAGGAGGCCCAACAAAAGGCATCCTGTCACAGGGAGGTGTCACCACCTTCCAGACAGGATTTAGTGTATTGGAGCTGGATGGGTGCACTCCTAGAGTGCTTTGAAGTCCTGCACTGGGGGAGCAGTAGGCTCCTCTGTGCATATGCCAGCTCAAACCGGTTCAGGGGCTACCTGTCCCTGCTCTGGCGTGAAACTGGACAAAGGGAAGTGGGTGTAACCACCCCCTACCCTGACCCTCCCAGAGGAGTGGTCATAGAGCTAGTCCCTCCCCTATCTTCACTATAAGATAGCAAACCTTGCCATTGCAAATCAGATAACGCTGGACGATGCTCTACAAAGAAGAATCCTGGTCCTTCGACGTTCCACTATCTTTGGAAGACAGAAGAATCTCCCTTGGAGTCAAGGAGTAACTCCCCTGCTTGGCAGGCACCAAAAACCTTAATCAACAGTTGCAAACTTTCCCGTTCCTGACGGAGTTCGAAGTCCCTGCTGCCCCAGAAGTAGATTTCCTGACTTCTCGATGGCCATTGTGAGTCCCCAGCAGAGCTGTGGCGAGTGGACCCCACGAGTGACAAGGAACAGCAATACCCGGGGAACATGCACTATTGTCGAGTGCAACCCCTTCACGACATTCAACGAACTTGTGCATTGGACCATTTTATGGCTCAAGCCTACAGCAGGTCTTGCAGCAAAAATCAGCAGCCTACCCCATCCTGAGTGACCGTGGGCTCATGTGAAGCATTTCCTGAAGAGGCATCTTTGCGATCCCTTGCCCGTTGGCTTGTGGGTCCCCCGAAGAGTTTCTTATCAACTAAATGAGCTCCCCTGATTGCTCCAGGCCTGCCCACACTTACCTTCACTGGGTGAGTCCCTCAGACCTTGCTGGTCTGCACCATCGACTTTCTTCAGTCTACACAAGACTTGCAGTTGCCAAGGCTTGTTAGCTCCAATCTGGTTGCCAACACTGCCATCAGTGGCAGACTTTGTTTGACACTCCGAATCCAGCTCCTAGTCATCGTCGATCCCTCCTGGACCTCGTAAGCGAAAAGTCAAAACACCATTGATGACCTGAAATCACCCGACATCCTTGGTCAGCTATCTTCCTGGCCACCGGTCACTGGCAAGTGACTTTGAACACTGTCCCTTCAAATTTCAGGTCTTCAGCATCTTGAATCCACCCTTGGATTCCACCGGACACTTCTTCAGTCGACGCAAGCAGCAAGTCTTCTTTGGTTTCCATAGAAAACAGCGACGCGACCCGACACCAAAAGACACCTATGCACCCGGCTTCCCTGAGTGAGGTAACTCGTACACTCCGGTGCCCTAGTGTGTGTTGGCCCTCGAATTACTTACCTTGTAAGTGGCTTGCTTGTAGACTTCCTCGAAGTACCCTAAAACTTTAAAAATCCAACCGCGACTTGCTCCATTGTAATCAATAGGGAACCAGCGGCTGTGTTCACACACTGCACGCATCTCCCGTGGGCCTGTTACTTACCTGCTAACACTTCAGTAGTGAAGCCCCAGCGATTCCCCAGGCCCTAGGCCTTGTCATTTTGCAAGTCGACATTCTTATACCATTTTTTTAGTATATGGTCTGGTACGCCCCTAGGGCTCCAGCCATATTTGTGCTTAATTTATTGTGAAACGTTGACATTTGAATGTGTATCTGGCTTCTAATCTAATAAAGAGATTAGTAGAGTGTGTCTAATAATAAATACATATATATTTGATATATATACCTGTGTGGTTTCCTTTCATTTGGTAATTCAAGAGATTATAAGGTAAAACAAGCTGCTTTACATTCCTCTGAGACTTAGCCTGAAGGCTGCTCTCCACAGCTACCACTAGGATAGCTTTCTTTAAAAGTTTGTCTTAAACCTATCTACCATAAGAGTCGAATTGGACTGGTGCAAGGTGGCCACTATAACTAGTGACCAGCATATGCCAGGCCAACTTCTCACACTCCAGTTAACAAAATATCTTTCCTTTGCGCATATGTGTGTTTGTGTGACTCTGTGTATGCGTCTGTGCATGCGTTGGTGTGTATACCGACATGTATACCATTTTACAACATTATGTATCTCTTTTATTTTTGAATTGTAAGAGAATGATAACAATAATATTAAAACAATAATAACAATAGGTATATTTTTCTCATTACTATTATTTGTATTATTATTGTAAATTGTATTCATATACTAATAATAAAGAAGACACTGCTTCTGTATAGAATGCAATAAGAATGAAAGTTAACAAATTGCAGCTAAAACACTCATTGCAGTGTCTGGTTTTGTTTATGTGTGGTCAGCTAGGTTCAGTTAAATAATGTATGGTGTACCAGCACTGCTTTAAAATTTTAATTCTGAGACTCTGTGGTCACTGTGCAAATATCAGGTAAGAATATCTTTTCCCCGCAATACTTCAGTTGTTTCAAAAAAGATGCTTTGAAGGGGAAGATAATCGATGCTCATATCCCATTGATGCTGAAACTGTATCCTCTCGGTCATTAAGAACATTAGCTATTAGAAGTGGGCGTGCTGTGTGGAGGGAAAGTGAGTGGGAGAAACACGAAGAAGGCATCTATCACAGAGTGGGGCTGAGAGGGATCAATAAACTGATCCATTTCTGGAGTGGCTTCCAATCAGCCTGTGTTTCCGGTTTCACCTCTACACATGTATATTTTACAATGGCAGAGAGGTCAATCCCTCTTTGTTTTGACACATGGGGAGCACCTTGAACCCCCGCAGCACAGTCTGAACTGAGGGCAAACCAAGCAGTTCAGAGTCTCATGTGAGCAGACGTGTCTCTTTCCTGGACGTCAATCAAGTCACTCCATTCGAAAACCTCTCCCTCTTACTCTGAGAGATGGCTGCTTGCTGTGCAGGAAGAGTCTAAAAATGACTTATAAGGGCAGATGAGGAGAGGGGAGCATCTGTTAATTAAGCAAGTAAGATAGCTCGGCAGTGACACACACCTCTAGACATTTGTCAATGTGATATGAGTTATACATGTCACATAATCAACTAAGAAACTAATCAAGTGCATTCTTCAGGTGGCTAGTTCTACTACTCACAGATGTGTAGGTGGAGCCAATCTTTCATCCTTCAAGTGATGATATAGTCAATATACATGAGTTGAATAATAGTAACACCTGTTAATAATAGACCCGAAAGGCTCCCAGTAAACTACAGCATGTGCTTATAAGAAATGTTAAGGTTTTGCTCAACAGATTGTTCAGGATTAGTGTTCCACTCCTTGACTGCTTAAAACAGGCACACCCACGCACAGGCACTGAGCTCACCTGGCCCATTACACAAGAAAAAATACACGTTCTTATGGATACGTCTAGTATGGGTTTGAGGTCCACACAAAAGGCTGTGCAATCACCCACGAGGTTGAAAACCCCTCTAGGTGGGTGGCAACACTGAAAACGTTCAATTTGACTTACTAATGACAATTGAGTAAGGTGTGTTAAGTCGCAAAGTCGGTGACTAACAACTTTGCTTATTTTTTTCTTCTTAAACTTTTCAGGTCTTTAAAGTTAAAGGGGACAATTTAGCAGAAGGAAAGCTTAACAGCGGCTGAGCTTGGGAGGTGATAAAATGGCAGCTGTCCCCCATCAGCTCAGCCATCGCTATCACTTCCTGTTCCTAGCTCCACTCCCACTTGCCACATGGTTCCCTGCTACATAACCCCATCTACTCCCTGCCAAGCAAAGTCAATTTTTTCCAAGTACCGCAACTTCTCACTGCCTAGACTCTCACACCCTATCTCCTGTCCATGAACTAGTCTCATTTCCTGGCCAGCCTTGCTTGGCTGTTTTCAGTCGCAGGATGTCCTGGTCTCTCTGAAAGGGACAATATGGGGCCAGGAATCAAACCAGTGTGCAGCCAGTGTGCATCCTGTTGGTAGGTAAACTTCAAATGGGCAAAGTAAGAAGATGTCATGAAACTTTACCCTTTTTCGTCACAGCAAAGTTCTCAATCCTCACTTGACCTCGTTGGAAAAGAGATTTCTTTGCACATTCCTCCCGTTAACCCTTCATTTACTCACCGCGTACAGAGGTGTTGAGGTCATGTATACATTTTGTTGCAACTTTATGCATTCCACAGAAAAATTTAAATCAAAAAAGTTTCATACACCTCCCTGCTCTCAAACATTGCAGTCCACCTTCTATAATACTCACCCTACCTATCTTTGTAAAAACTAGAAAATTAAGTAAAACCTGTCTTTTTCTCAGTATGTCCTGATTTGCCTTTCCTCTGTATTCTCTGTCACAGTTATAATATTTCCTGGTGAAAACTCACCTTAAGAAAATGGTTCTGATGAAAATTTCTTGCCAAATCTTTTTTGAAAACTTTGGGACCCTATTTTGACTTAGCGGATGGTGTAAAAGTAGTCAGGGTGGCAAAGGACTTTAGGTCTGTGACCCTGCTGTTACTCCACCCACGAAATTTAGAGTTCACCGCAGGCCTCAGTGTGAACTCTCTGCGTTTGTGTGAACCACTGCCATGCGGTTCATACAACTCCATTCAATAGTTATATGTGCACGCATCAGTGGTGACAGACGCGTTTATCAGATTTTTAAATGTATTTTTATTTTCTCAAAAACAAAATCCCGAACCTGGAGTTTGTTTTTGGAAAAGAAACACTCAATGGCTTTCATACCTCAGGGGTTTTCTTCCATAGCAGGATGGGTCACTGTTTTTAATTTTTATCGTGTCTCGCTCCTAGGATAATCCTGGCAGTGAGGGACAGTAATAAACAAAAGGCATCTAACCACCCACTTTAAATACGGCTGATGGTTGCATGGCTTACCTCCAATGGAGCATACTCTCTCAGGCCATCAGAAGGAGGTTCAGGCCAACAGAGTAAATTTTACTCCATCAGTATAAACCTGCAGGCCCTGGCCTGACTCTATATAGGGTGGACCCACCAAGAGTGGAGCTGCAAAGGTACTCAGTGCACAGCCCATAAGTTATACTCTTTTTCTTTAAGAATGATTTTCACCAGATCCACAAACCCTATCTTGTGAAAGCTGTTTTTGAAAAAATAGTTGATTCTTCAGGTTATTTTTTGGGGCATTCTAAGAGTGTGGACGTCCTTTTAACCCAAATTCTTTCTTTTTCCCCAGTCTTTTAATCTCTGCCTTCAGTACCACTTGTGCTGCTCTCGCTCTTGCTTCATCCTCAATGCGTTTTTTCTTAGCCTTAACAATGTTCACTTAATCCATCAGCACTACCCCCATAATTATACATAACCACTTTTCCCTTCTTACCTGTGTTTTGCTGTATCTTCTTTCTTCCTATGCCTTTGTCTTTTTTTTTAAATAGCAAAAGAAATGCTAATGCGATAATTTTTAAAGAAAAATAAACATTTACCTTTACCTTGAAAACATTACATTTAATTTTTCTAGGAATATTTCGTAATTTAGACATTTCTCTAAAGCAAGTTTCATTAGCTCGATTTCGTCATGCCAAAGCAGTGGCATAACATGATAGGGCCCCTGCGGGAGCCTGAGGATTAGCTAAGAATGAAATTTAAATCGAAACACCGAACTTGCAGATTTTGTCCCTAGGGAAATCCTGATGGCTCTTGACAGGGTCGACGGACCTTTGTCACTGAGTTAGAAAAGAGCTGGAACAAAAGGCATAAACTTTGAATGCATCATCAACGTTCAGATTAATGCTGAGTCAATGATAAGAGGTTGATGAAGTTTCAACACCCATATTTATCTTAAAGGTTTAGTATTATTTTCTTTGTCTTTATTCACGTTAGTCGTTTTACAGAAATGTCAATGAAAAAGGTTGATTAGTGACAGCACAAATCAAAAAGGAGTGTTCCATAAAGGAAATTGTCACTAAACTAGCTAAGGAGCCTAATCTATCCTATCAGAATCCATAAAGAGTTCCTTTCGAATAAAAATAGCATGAGCTAGGATATGGAAAGAACTCCCCATAGAGAGTTGTTCTACAAACTCAGCCGACTTCCTCACAGCTGCAGTAGCAACTGTTTCAAAAGAGTGATCTCTGCAGTAGCATTGATCTAGATAGGGTCTCTAAATAAAGACAAAATAAAGTCACCTTTAGCAGTAGCTGTCTGTAACAAAGTAGAAATGCCACTCTTCAGTAAAAGAGTCGCACAAGCAAGATAAAGATATCTGGGTCAATTCATCTTCTACTCTACTCAACTAACTAGGAACTGTCATTAATATAAAACCACACAATCATGTATCGATAATGGTTAGTTGTTAAAGCAACTCTTCCAATGGAAACCTCTCATCCGATGGTGTTGTCAACTTCCGATGCTTCGCCTCTTGCTTCCCACGGTAAACATTCTCGTCGATATAATGTAAAACATTGTTTCAAGACTTGGTTACATAGAGAAAGGTTCTCATGAGAATCTTCTCACCTAAGCTAAAAGATGCGCTGTATGTTCATTGTGAATACAAAGCAAGTCGAATGTGATGCGGCAAAACTAGCGAAAATATTCCTTAAGGGATTCATAAAATATATCTAATTTGTTATTTATTCAAGTAGTCACAGCAGCTCATTGTGATAGGAAAAAGACTTAACTTGGGGCGAGGAAGCTAAATAAACATGAATTTGAAGTCAGCGCATTCTTACGCAAGTTGTGGGTATTAGGCAAAATGTTCTAAATAAACGTCGATTAAGCTATAAGCAAGAGTCCAAAGGAAAGGCCTTTTAGGCCCAACTAAAGAGGAACATTTAAGAATGATAGCCTGGTACAAAAAACATGTCAATTTATATTATTTTACATGCATTTAAGTACTACACATTTTTCCTACATGTGTTTAATCTAGGAATAATTTACTAAATCAATAATACATCTGAATATGATTCTGTTAAGTGGACAATTTTCTGGGTGCCATTATCTATGTAAAAACATTTCTATAGCAGTTTAAATGCATTCTAAAGTGCAATGCTAACATGGTCTGTGAGTCGAATTATTATTTTTAAAGTAATCTCCTTAAAATCCCTCCCTTTTGATGATTTTAATCATCACAAATTTTTGGTTTCACATTCGGATTCGAGTCTAGTGAAAACTTTCATCTTCAGATGAGTCTCGTCTTTTTCTTTTAAATCCCCTATTGACTCTAAGGGGCATATTATCAAGACAGGCAATAAAATTATCTTTGCTTTAGCGGCAGAAAACTGCCGCTAAAACAGCGATAATGGGCATGATAATATGCTCTATGGAATTCCAATTGAAGCCCATGTTGTGAAGGGCATCTAACCTGAGCTTCAAATGGAAGCTCAGGTTTTCAGTGAGTAATATGCCTAAAGCAAGATGGTCTTGTAAAATCATAGACCATATAGCAATTAATTCAGTATTAAGGATTAAAGCATCAGAAGTGCTTGTGTCCATTTTATCAACTACGGTAGCTAGCTTCTTAATCTTTTCATCATTTAATATAATCCCCACTGGAGGTATCACTGCCCCAAATATGTCTCCTACCAAAGCAGCTCCTTTTTCTGCATTGCATTTTTTGTCCATGTGATGCGCTAACTTTAATGCTTCTATACTTGTAACATGGACATCTTTGTTATTAGTATGCCTAATTAGCAGGTTCACACCCAATCAGCAGGTGATATGAAATAAGCATCCTGTTCACAAACGTAGTAGACCCCTGCAATGGCATTTTCGTCTCTCTGTAAAATTTGCCAAGAGCCTCCCATTAGTTCAAATGTGTGTTCACAGCTACTGATACCTACATGTCTAGTCCTTTTTAGTGTGCGTCTTTTGCAAAAACAAATTTTCTCCTTGTGTCTACTGTCTATCTGAGCTTAGGATAAACAATTGTCTATCTAAATTAATCTTTCTTCCATGCATTCTGTAAGATTTCTCCCTTTCTGTCTGTTGATTTTGTCATGTTCATGTACCTCTCCTCTAAAGCCATAATGTAAGCATTCTCTGCAGGACGTATCAAGAATGCAAGATTGTTTTTGTTAGCCTTTGCACTATAGTCATTTTTGCTTGTGGTTCCAAATCCATGCTTCCTATTAAAGGCACTTGTGATAGCACTAAATCATAATTTGAGTAAAAATATTCAACGTGTCACCTATAAACTAGTGAAAGTAGAATACTACAAGTGACTGCACAAGGTAAGGGAATGTGAAAATATATGACTTCCTCAGAACCAGAAGTCTGCAAGTGCATGCAAACAGCAATTCTTAACATCCATTGCATTAGTGTTTAAATGTACTAACATAAAGTATACATTAGAAGAGTAGTCATCTTGCTAGTAACTCACTAATGTTTTAGTAAAAATACAATCCCTAAAGTTTTGTGTATGTGTATTAGTGACATTAATACTATGGGGTTCTGGATCGTGGGTCAGATAAAATCATACTATGGTAATCATTATAACCGTTATTACGAAAACCACACACTTGATGCATTTGCACTTATTTTTTATGCAGCACATCGTTCTCAGTCACTTATTAGGTTTTGATTTGCAGTAGAGGATCAGCAGACAATCTTTTTTTGAAACTGTAAAAAGTTTTTTTCTTTGATCTTCTTTTCCAGTTCCCTAACAGACAATCATTAACCCTACTCCGTGTTCTTCTAAAATCTTATCCCTATTCTTCTGTAACTCGCTTCTCAGACCTAGGTTAGTCTTCTGTAAAACAAATAACTAAAACAGTAAACATCCAATAGGCACAGTTCCTAATTGTTCCTCATTTTTGCATCAAGTTTGTTTTTGCTTTTTCAAATGATTTTAATTTAAACAATGTCTCTAGTATTTCAAGGGGATTTTAACATTTAAAGATTCACGTTGCACACATCTTCCACTGTAACTTTAAATGCTGCATTTACGGAATAAGATCAGTGTCTGAAAAGTTTCAGCGCTCCGTCCATCATCTCCTTGTGTTTGCTTCTTTTCCTATCAGGCATGAACCATCAACAAATAGGACATGATCGGGCTCATTTAGTGGTTTATCCTTAATATCAGGTCTTGGCTTTGTGCATAGTTCAGTGACACTTAGGAAATCATGATCAAACTCTTCACATTTGTCCTCTGGTTCAGTTACGGGCATCAGAGTAGAGACATTCAGAACTTACATCATTTGACTGTAATGACTGTAATGGCGAGCAAACTTTACTCATATCTGGTATGCCTATGGTGGGTAAGATATTGTGTTTTTTTCTTGGTCAACAGTAATTCCACTGACTGTGGGACCATGCAAATTAAAGGATGTCTTATCACTATATTCTCCCTCTTTTCAAAACTAGCACTCACTGCGGCCGCTGCCTTTAAACAGCCAGAAAATCCTGCAGCTACAGGGTTAAGTGTGATATAAAAACAGCCACAGGTCCTCAGCTCCTCCATGTCTCTGTGTCAAAACTGAGAGTGCAGATCCATCTCCTTCACTGAAAAACATGGTAAATTCTTTTGTACAGTTAGGCATTTTCAAAGCTGGAGCACATCATAATTTATCTTTTAATTCTAAGAAAGCTTTGGTGCATTCTTTGTCCCAGGAGAGTGGGTCGACAGGTCTTAAGGCTTTCACCCTTTCTGGTGGCTCCTTTCATGATAATGTGTCCCAGATACTGAACTTCTTTTTGACAGTACCGCAGTTTACCTGGAGACACTTTGTCTGCCAGGTGATTCAAAAGTGCAATGGTGTTGTACTTGCAAGCCTCACATATATCTGATGTGGTCAGTAAGTCATCTATATACTGTACAAGGGTAGACGCACAAGGCATCTGCTGGGAGTCAAGTCTTTTCTTCAAGATCTGAATAAAAATGGAAGGCTGTCTGTATACCCTTGAGGAGTGTGACACAATGTGATTGTCATCTGTTGGAAGACCAAAGAGAAAGAGAACAAATACTGGCCACCCTCGTGCAAGGGTACTGAGAAGAAAGCCTGGCATAAATCTATGACAGTAAACCATTCCGCAGTACAAGGAATTTGGGAAAGTACTGTAGCTGGAATTGGCTCTACGGGGCACCAAGTCACCACTATTTCATTGATCCATCTCTGGTGCTGAACAACTCTACACTTGCCGTTATGTTTGTGTAAGCCCATTATAGGTGGGTTACAGGGGCTCCCAATCAACTCTCTTAATATGCCTTTTAGAAGCATGTCTTCGATCACTGGATGTATTCCTGCAATGGTCTCTGGGGATAAATGATAAGATGGTGTCCTAGGAAAAACAGCATTTGATTTTAATTTGACTTGGACTGGTTGTACACCTTTTATAGGTCCAATGTCTTTCTCCGTAAAAATCCAGACTTCAGCTTTTACTGTTTCTCTGAGATATTCTGGCAGTTCAGAAATAGTCAGTGGAGGGAGCATTTCTACTTCAGCATTTTTCCTCAACATTTTAAATTGAACATCGTCATCATAGGTCTGGAAAGCAACACCGCCCTGTGTGCAGTATATTGTACAATTTAACTTACACAACAAATCTCATCCTAACAGATTTACTGGGCTAATATCACAAACCACAAATTGATGTTTTTCTTAAATTATTTTACTGGAACTTCTTTCGAGATAAGATTTAGCATCTATTTATTCGTAACCCCAACTACTTGGATCATTTTCCCCGACAGAGGTAAGTCTGGTATTTTCACTGTTCTAACTGTGGAACGGGTAGTTCCTGAGTCAATTAAAAAGGACAGATCGTGACCACATATGAGCCACTTTGATCTACCGCTAAGACTATGCCAAGTATGCAATCTTCTCCCACTCTCAAGCACCATCTTTGGGAATTATCAGAACCAAACTCATCTGTCTCAAACAAGGGATATTGTCCTGCAATGTCCTGATTTGGGTTTTGGAACTGTGGCATAGCATTTTGGAATTGATTTGCATTAAACTTTGGCATTTGATTCAAATTTTATTTAGGGTTTCCTATTTGCTTAGGAGCAAAAGACATCACCTGGGCCTGATTTTGCATAGGAGTCTGCATTTCCTGTACAGGCATCCTCTGATCTGCCATACCTCCTGAATTTTGCATTAATCCTCCAGCATTTTAAGGATTAAATGAACATTTCCATTTCCAATGCCCCACCAGATTACAAACGTGACAAGCGTTAACCTTTTTCAGAGCAACAATGTCTGTTCCAGATTCCACACCTGAGGGAACAGCTCTACCTCTGCCTTGGGCCATTCATATTCCATTCAGATTACCTGCAAATCCATCCTGCAGAGAAACCACTCCTTGCATCAGTCCATTCTTTCCTACAAAAGAAGGATTCTAAGAGCCTTTCTGAGCCAATGTGGTCAGAGCCAACATGAATTTCTCCTTTATTTTCTTCTGCTTCATGTCCAATTCATTTCTGAAATACTTCGCATAGCGCAAAATCTCATCTAGGGCCTTTGCCTGCGAGCAGATAAACCTTTGCGTAATATGAGAACTAATTTCAGGTTCCAGACCAAGGACAAACTGAGAAACAAAGGTTCCCATATCCTTTTCACATCCACAGTGCTGTTTGAACACCTGCAACAACCTTCCATAATATTCATAAACTCTCTCCTTTGGTTCTTCTGTGGTTCTTTTAATTGTTAACCAATCTGTATCCCTATGAGTTATTTTCCCTTTCAGGGGAAGAGGATGTGGCCTAATGGCTAGATCTGTCGACCTCGAAGTGGGAGAACTGCGTTTGAGTCTCGGAAGGGACGCTCAACAGCTTGTGATTTTGGGCAAATCACTTAATCTTCCCGTGCCTAACAAAAAATGAATGTGTCCTTCTGTAGCGTAACTGGTGCTCATGTAAAGCGATCTGATACCTTCGGGTCTAGTTCGGCTATATAAAACTCCACAAAAAAAAGGTCATAACAGCTTCATATTTCTCCATCACCAATGGTGAACGTGAACCGGCTCCTTTCTCTCTCAGTGGTTCTGCTTTTGGCCACTGCACTGCTACCTTACACTCTGTCCACAAATCTGCTGGTACCACCATGTCAAGAAACGTATCCAGGTCTCTCCACAACACCTTCAAAATCTTTATTAACCTTTCTTCTTGTGTATACCACTGCACTATTTTGTCTCTCAACTTTGGAAAATTGTTTGTAAATTCTGTCAGATAGCCTCTATTCCATGGAACATGTACATAGATACCTCCAACTACTTCCCTCAATGGATATGCCGCTGCCTCATCCAACTCATTCTGTTTCCCTCTGCTTTCGTCTTTTTCTTTTCCTGTTATTTTTGTCCATCTGAGTTCCAACTTTTCCACATCCTTCCACCTGCATATGCATTTAACTATTTCAGTAATGTGCAAATGCATTCCTATAAACCTCATGGTTTATATTGCTTGATCTTACAACTCGACTCTAAAGCTACAATGCAAGTTCACATTATTAGAAAGATCCATATTGTACTTATTTGCTATCCCTGTCAACCTGTTATGTATCATAGCAGCCCTTCAAGTAATCTTCTTTCACAAGTAGGTTAACTCATGTCTCTGGTACTGCACTGGGTGAGTAAACTCCAGGCAACCCTTAATCAATTCTTCCATTTCTATTTTTAATTTAGGAATGTCCAATGGTTTTTCTTTTCTTGTTTCTAATGCATTTGTGGCCTATGGTGCTGCTATCCTTCTCTCCCTTGTAAGTTCTTCAAGCCATGCCGGTAAACCTCCATCTTTATTGCCAGTCAGTTCATTTGAAGCTAGAGTAGTCGTAAAGACTAGGGTTTCACCTCCATCTACTAGAGCCTGCAAATTTTGAGAGGGTCTCTACAAAACTAGTTTTGTATTTTGGGTTGTCTGCACATTTCCAACAACTAGTATTGTTAAAACCTATGGCCTTCTATCAATTTGGTGTGCAGCAGCACGGACCACTCGTGGTATAACTGGATCAGTATCAATGAGAACCACAGCTATGGGTCATTTCACAACTGGTGGAGCAATTTGTAAAACCTGTAACGGTCATTCAATAGGAGGTGGATCTGAATGCACTGGAGCAGTAGCTACAGTCTGACTAGCACTTGCACTTATGTCTCCTGGGTCAGTATATTTTACAGGTGGTGATGGTTGGGAAGATAACATTAGCTCTAATATCTCATCTCCCGAATCAGTATGAGTCACCCTTTTCTTGCTTAACCACATCCTTACTCTTTCTGACACTTTCTTAAGTAAGAACTGGATATAATCTGGTTTCTTCCATCTACGCTGTTTTTCATCCCATATGGCATTTGTATAATTTTTCATTGCACTCCATGTTCTTCCCTGATATTTCTCCTTCTCTTTTTCCCTCACAACATTTTCCCAAGCACTAAAGGCCTCATATTACATGGGTCGAGGTGGTGGCTTCATCTCATACCATTTTCTCTTCAAATGATCTAGGATTATGGTACTAAACGTTCAATACCTCGGAAATCTTAAGGCACCCTCATTTTCTGTAATTCTTTGCCATTTGTTTAGCCATAGACATGAATTTAGTCCATGTTAGGTAGTCATAATGTATGCCGTAGTACCATTAGGAGGTGCTTTCTCACCTTTCTGTACAGGAATATTGACATCACCGCAACAAATTTCTTAAAATCCTTAAAATATTTCATAATGACAGTCAAATTTTCCAAATTTTCACATAAACTCAATTATTTTGATTCTGTTCTATAAATGTCAAATTTCGTTCACCAATTAAATGACAGCCTTAATTTCATGCAAATGTTAACCAAATCCAAAACTAGAACTCAAATCAATAATGTCCAATCACAGCATGACCCAGAAAACCCACTAACCAATAGCAGCGCGAGTGTTCACCAACCGTCCAATACCAGTGCAAAACACTGTGATGTATGACTCACTCCTCGCCGCAGCTCACTCTCCTTCAGAAATTTTTCATTGTTTTCACACATTCTTTCAAATAAACTCATAAATAACTTCTTGTTTGCTCTTCTAAGGAAATAATAAGTATCACAATCACGCAAGAATATTCTACACTCGCAAGTGACTTCTGAACCAGCAAAAATGTATGCACATTAATGCAGCTTCACTCGTTTGTGCAATAAGTAAGGGTGGGCGGAGCTCGCGGAGTTGCATAAAACTCTGTGGAATTCCGTGGAGTTCAGCAATCAGGTGGAGTTTCTCCACTCGTCGACGCCCACCACCTACTTTGCTTGAAATCTTACCCAGTGCATGACTTTTAAGCGGGTAACTTAATCTTTAGAGGAGGAACGTTGTTTATTATTGAAAAGGAATGAGTATATTATACCATGGTTCCAATCACCATGTTTTTTTAACCGAAGGTTGAAGACTTACCCAGCAGACCTCCTGTAAAGCCTCATTGAGTGCATTCATGCCTCAGCTCTGGGTACCATGTTAGCGGAACAGTGCGTGGAGATAGGACGATACTAATGAAGGGCTTTCCTATTGGCGCTTCGTCTCGCCTGCTGCTTCGTTAGTCAGCAAGCGTAGCCAGTTGACGCCACCAGTGTGGTTAACTCTGCCCACTCATGGTCGGACCACTCTAAGAGGAAGTGAAGGCTGTGTGTCAAGCCTCAATCTCGATTATGGTGTACTTGTCTAAATCGAGGCTTGACACCTAGCGTTCACTTCGTGCTGCCATCTTTTGCCACAGCTAGAGAAATTGCCCTTCACCCGTCTAACCCAACCCTTCCTGCTTCTAGCAGCCTCCCCCAATGGCGTGACATGACTTTGGCCTGGGGGCATCTGGAGTCTGGACTCAGCTCCACGGGTGACTACACAGCCAGGTGAATTGGTTCGCAAAATACTCCTGTCTTCGGGAGACTAGGTCAGGTTATTTGGGGGGATTACAACTCTTTTAAGAATCACACACCTCTTTACATGTGGCCATAGCATGCAGTGAAATGCTGTATTTCTTGACAGAAGATCCAACCTGGGAAAAACAGCAATTAACAAGCTGATTTTGGTTTCCTGTAGATAATATGTTCAGAGGTTCTGCAAAAACAAGTTACATTTTCAGATTTTTTTTACTACACTTCGCAGACAGTAGTCTCGGGTGCCAGTAAACTCCGCTACGCTGCGTAGGCAGAGTTTTAGTCAAACTCCGCCCTCAAAGCGGAGTGCGGGTAACAAAAACTCTGTGAACTCTGCCGGCAGAGCAGAGTTTACCAAATAGATTTAGCAAAAAGGTTCCATTAACATTAACAGAGCTTAATCAAACACAACAGCTTGTCCGTAACATTACCAGTGGAAGTGATGGTACCTCTCACTCTACATCAACTTCTCCTGCAAAACATGATTATAATATTTGTTATTATCCCTGGATCTTTCGACTTCAATGAGCCTGAAATGAATGTTTTCTCTTCAATGACTCTTTGATATTTCTCATTATTCTCTCCTAAAACCTGCAAAGAAAAATACATACAACCACTACACTCATAACCGCAACACATTCTCCCTATTAATACTCTTACCTTCAAAACTACAACCACCAAACCGCAACAGCTTTTGGACACTGCTTCAGCACGTCGTCTATATCTGGACACTGCAATCAGGTATTACTTTTAATGTAGCTGGAGGACTATTTTTAATGCTCCTTTCAGGATGTTAACCATCTTCTCTGCTACCAGAAACTGTGGGAGCCTAAGGATTAGCCAAGATTGGTATTCAAGTATAAACACCCAACTTACAGATTTTGACCCTTGGGAAATCATGATGACTCTTGACAAGGTCGACGGACCTTTATCACTGAGTTAGAAAAGAGCTCGAACAAAAGGCATAATCTCTGCATGCATCATCAAGGGTCAGAATAATGTTCAGTCAATGATGAGAGGTTGATGAAGTTTCAACACCTTTATTTATCTTAAAGGTTTAGTATTATTCTCTTTGTCTTTATTCAGATTAGTTGTTTTACAGAAATGTCAATAAAACGGTTGATTAATGACAACACAGATCAATAAGGAGTGTTCTATAAAGTAATTGTCACTGAACTAGCTAAGGAGCCTTTTCTACAATTTTAGAACCAATGAAGAGTTCCTTTCACAAAATAGCAAGATATAGAATATGGAAAGAACTACCCATAAAGAGTTGTCCTAGAAACTCAGTCAAGTTCCTCACAGCTGCAGTAGCAGCCCTTTCAAAAGAGTGATCTCTGCAGTAGTATTGATCTAGCCAGGGTCTCTAAATAAAGAAAGAATAAAGTCAGCTTTAGCAGTAGCTGTCAGTAACAAAGTAGAAAAGCCACTCTTCAGTAAAAGAGTTGCACAGGCAAGATAAAGATATCTGGGTCAGAGTCTTCTTCCCATCAAATACGTCTTCTACTCTACTTAAAAAACTAGGAACACTCATTAATATAAAACCACACAATCATGTATCGATAATGGTTAGGCGTTAACACTCCTTTTCCAATGGAAACCGCTCTACCGATGGTGTCGTCAACTTCCGATATTTCTCCTCTCGCTTCCCACGGTAAACATTCTCGTCGATATAGTGTATAGCATTGCTTCAAGACTTTGTGACATGGAGGAAGGTTCTCATGAGAACCTTCTTTCCTAAACTAAATATGCACTGTATGTTCATTGTGAATACAGAACAAGTTGAATGTGATCAGGCAAAACTACTAATAATATTCTGTAAGGCAGTCATAAAATATATCTAAAGCATTATTTATTCATGTAGTCACAGCAGCTCATTGTGTTAGGAAAATTACTTAACATGGGGTGAGGAAGCTAAATAAAGATGGATTTGAAGTCAACACATTCTTAAGCAAGTTGATGGTGCTATGCAAAATGTTCTAAATAAACGTCTATTAAGCTATGAGCAAGAGTCAAGCTTTTTAGGCCCAACTGAAGAAGCATTTTTAACAATGTTAGCCTGGTCCAAAAAAAAAAATATTCTATATTATTTTGCATACATTTAAGTACCACACATTTTCCCTACATTTATTTTAGCTAGGAATAATTTACTAAATTAATAATACATCTGAATATAATTTTTTCATGTGCACAATTTTGTGCATGTCATTTTCTATGTGAACACATTTCTACAGTTGTTTAAACACATTCTAAAGTGCAATTCTAACATGGTCTGTGAGTTAAATATTTATTTTTATAGTAATTTCCCTTACCCCGTGCAGAATGTGAGGGGGGCGCCTGAGCCTTCCATACTTCGCAGATATTTATTGGCATTTGAGTGGATGGGAGCGCACCTGAAGGATTTGGGGGCCCCTGAAGGGTTAGAGGCCCGCCCTGCTCTGCAGGGGCTGCAGTGGGTTGCATTGTGCCGCTGGGCTGAAGTTCAACATTTTAGAAATGTGTCAAAATGACGTAAGGCCTCTGTAACATCACTGTTCCTAAATACCACTTTGGTAACATGTTTGGGCCATGTAAAATTCTTAACAAAATACAACACAATGATTCGAGAATGTATTGCATACTAAGAGTGGCTCATAAGGTTTGCTATGTGTGGACCTTACACAGTTTGGCTTACCCCCTTTTGCTACCTTTGAGATTCGTGCTATTTGCTAACATCTGTCTACTCGGTGGGCATCAATGATCAATTGTAATATGCAATAGGCATGTGAAAATCTATAGAAATAAATACAATATCTTCACCAACTTGAAAAATCCTCTGTATTAACTGCCCCATGCAGGCTTTTGGCTTTAAACCTACAACTGCATAGTGTGTATGAGATTCAGCCTCAGTGTCAATGTGTGATTTAATTAGCTGGCAATGACTACAATATCTTAGGTTAGCTTTGTTGAATAATGCACCTGCTATTGATATATGTGTATGTGTGACTTATAAGTTACAGTGGAGTCTATACAATGTACACTCTGTGTGCTAATATAGCTTATTTATAGCTCATGATCGTTGTGTTCTTAAAATAAAAGAGGTATTACAACCAGTAGCAAGGCTCAGGATGACATACTAAGATGTATTTAATAAAAATCAGACCAGCTTACAAAATATCCTAGTGGGTTGAGCATCTGCTGCAGAGATTTGTGTGTGGACCTCTTGTATCTGGTTCCAAGCCTGTTAAGATAGTTCAGTGAGTTGTTGTGCCTGGTGTAGGGACCTATATGAACATTTTCAGAGAATCAAATACTGGCAGTCCAAATGCAGTATTCTTTCTTCTACAGTCAGCAATAGATCACATTCTCCATGAAGCACTATTTACAAACTTTTACCTGTGTGTATATAAAATGGTGTTGTGTTGGTAAATATTAAACAACATAGCATACCCTCAGCCATACAGTATGAGGACATTACTATGTCACTGAAGATGGGACATGGGCCAAGTGTTTCGTCTAGGCACAAACTTGGTAAGTGACACATAACATGCTTAAAATGTATTTGATAGTTTCAGTATTTTGTATGCGTTGCAGGTGCAAAAGGGCCAATTTGAACCAATCTCTTACCTATAAAAACCTGATGAAGCCTAATTGTAAAATCCCCAAAAACCAATTAAAAAGAATTCTATTGTCTAAACTTTTATGAGTAAATAAATATTTATTTCATCCTTTTCATATGTGAAGTCAGTGGGGACAATTTTCTGTCTTATTAATTAGCTCAAATATTAGAAGCATGCGCTAAGAGCATTGTTGGCATCTATGGGCTTATTTTGAAGTTACCTTCTTTTGTGTGGAATTATCCTCAATGTTTGATTTCACTACCCTATTTTTGCCAAGACTGGTTTTGTTGGCAATAGGACTCTGTGCACTTTACTCCTACTAATCAGTGGGAAAATGTTTGTGCTCTGCCTTCTAAAATGGTAAAATTGGTTTACACCTAATAGGGACATTTAAGTTACTTATAAGTGCCTGATAAATGGTGCTACCTGTACGCAGGCCCTGTAAATTAAATGCTTCAATTGGGCTGCAGCACTTATTGTGCCACCCTCTAAAGTAGCACTGTAAAACATGTCTCAGGCCTGCCACTGCAACCTGTCATGCAGTTTTGAACTGCTGTTTAGGCCTGGCAAAATAAACCTTTTACCAGACCTAAATCTTTCTTTTTAATACTTACAAGCACCCATAAGATAGGCCCTAACAGCTTATAGGGCAGAGTGCATAGTATTTTGATAGTAGGACATGTGTAATTATGTTTTACA
This sequence comes from Triturus cristatus, assembly GCF_964204655.1. Classification (NCBI taxonomy): domain Eukaryota; kingdom Metazoa; phylum Chordata; class Amphibia; order Caudata; family Salamandridae; genus Triturus; species Triturus cristatus. The sequence continues at coordinate 592,861,270 of NC_140583.1, read as the reverse complement.
TGTCCTGGCAATGAAAAAAAAAGTCATTTGCACTGGAGCAAGGCTTCCTCTCCTATAGACTAACACTGGGTTACCGTATTACATTTACTATGTGATAGGTTCAGTTTGGAAACAGCTAGAGAAATACTTCTAGCACTCATTTGAACTATATTTTAAAATCATCTTTAAGAGCAAAGTTGGATTTTAAATTACTATTTTGAAAATGCCACCTTTCGTAACTAAAGAACAACAGGAAAACGTCAGCACTGACACAATCTAATGTAAGCTTTTAAAATGACTGATCATGACTGGTAATCAACGTGATCAAATCTAATTTATTTTATTGCTCACTGGTATGAATTAGAACAGTTAATTAAATCATTGACAAGTTTAAGAACCACCAGGGAGATCTTTTTTGCTAGCAGCAACAACCTGGCCTCAAGGGAATCTTTTTTTATGGACACAGGCACTTTGAGTTTGATTTTAGGTCGCTTTGGAAAGCCTGGTCAAATAAAGTGATGTAGCAATGCACCTTGTGCTTCGCCTCGTCATTAGTGGGCCCACGCTAATTCGGCAAAGTATAGCGGCCCTTGTGGTGTAAAAAAATGTGAGAACTGGGATTTGTTCTGTTGTTTGTTCCTGAAGTGAATTATGGTGTTTTGTATTGGCATTTGTATTAATTATGTATAGCACCTTTCTGTAAAAATTGCTCTAAAATCTGTTTAAAGATGTATGTCATGTGTTTTCTGTTTTGACAATGATTTGATTAAGTGTTCTAATTCAGACCAGTGTGGAATAAAAGAGATGAGATTTGATCAAGTTGATTAAGAGTCTTGAACAGTCATTTAAAAAGCTCCCATTAAGTTCTGTCAGTACTGGCGTTTTCCTGTTGTTCTTTAGTATAGAGTGGCTGACAATAAATAGGCCCAACCCTCATAATGTTTATATACCTTTAAAAAGTTTTCATTTCTCTGCCCGAACCAAATGTGCCTTTCTGGCACGGTCACATGGCTGTTAATGAGTCTTCTGTAAGACAATGTATTGTATTGTATTGTATTTTCATTTATATAGTTCTTACTACCCCTGACGAGGAGTCAAATCGCTTTTTTGGCAAGAAGCACGCTTCTCTGGAACCAAAATTCTATATTTGTTCCAGACAGGGGATAAAAGGACCTTGGGTGTGGGGAAGGGTGTTCCTATCTTCAGCATGATTGACTCGGGGTTTGGCCCTAGCCCTTTATAACTTCTGAAAATACCTGCCCTGTCATTGGCAATAGCAGCCTGCTTGCCCTTTATTTTCCTAGACAGACTGGGACCAAAGCCAGGGAAAATGAAAGAACTGACCTGAACCAGTTTAGGCTTAGACTAAGGTGGTCTGTTGGTTGGTACAGTGTATAAAAGTGGCTCCTTCAGATCCTCTCATGAGAACACTCCTGGACCCGTGGAAACTCAGAAGAGGGGCTACTGTCTAAAGCCTGCATAAAGAAAGGACCTGCTTGTCTTGAACCCAGGGCCCTAGACGTTACTCCAAGGGTGAGTTGGCTGCCCTTCTGTATGACCAAGAAACTCCTCAGGAAGCCACAGAACACTCAGAATGCACTGCCAATGTGAAGTTCCGATCAAGGCCTGGGAATTAAGCAGCCTGCTGTCCACAAGTTCCTCTCGGGATCCAGCCTGTAGCCCTACTGCCAATGACCTCATCAACGAGAGCTTCTGGCATGAAACTGAACTAAGTTAGAAGGTAATCATTCCACTAGGAAGGGGATGGCCTCTGTATCTGACTCTCACTCCATTGTGGCTGGCCTTGACTTTTGACTTTGTCCCGCTCCAGCAGGACCAGATAATTGTGATTGGTACTTTGTGCTCTTTAGCATAATATATAATGGAACCACAAAAAAATAAGGGTGGGCGTAGTTCGCGAAGTAGCACTTCGCGAAGCTACGCAAAGTGAAGTTCGCACTACGCGAGCTACGCGTAGCACTTCGCGAACTGCGAAGTAACATGTTCGCACTGTGCAAGATGTTGTTTTCAATGATTGCACAGTGCGGACAAGCAACCGGCACTGTGCAATCATTGAAAATGGCATCTTGCACAGTGCGAGCTGTAGTTTTCTGCTGCTCGAGTAGATTTTTACTCGAGCTGCAGCTTTCTCAACGCGAACTGGTAGTTTCTCATCGCGAGCGGTCGCGAGCATACGCGACCCCTCGCAATGAGAAACCTGACCTTCTCGCGTTGGGAATCTCGCCGGGAGGTTTATTTTCCAGGCTCGCGATCGTGAACAAGGAAAAAGTCTCGCCAGGATGTCATTTTGCTTGCTCGCGGTCGCCAACTTGACGTTGAGGACCGCGAGCAAGCAAAAAATGACCGCAGCACTACGCAACACTACGCTACGCGTGTTCGCACTGTGCTACGTGCAGTTCGCGTAGTGCGAAGGAGCGCGAACTTCGCAAACTACGCGAGCGTAGCGTAGTGCTTCGCCAAGGCCTACAAAAAAATTATTATCTCTGGTTCTACTTATTGGATGTTTGTTGATTTGATGTCATTTTATGTAATAAAATCTTTTCTATTTGTCTAAATTGGTGGTATTTTTCTTGGGTTGTGTTTTCACTTTATTACTGTTTGAGTGTTGCACAACTACATTTTACATTGCCTCTAAGTTACGCCTGACTGCTTTGTGCCAAACTACCTCAGATTAAGCACAGGATTATTTAGTGGCTTTTTTGATTCACCCTGAAAAGTATTGTGCCTATTACTTGAGTGGGGCTCTTAACCCTCTCAGCTAATAACCAATTTCTTAAAGGCCTCGTTTGCCATTTGGTGGTGCCAGATGGCATGTTCACCCCAATTTTATCTGGTTCAATCCTCCTCCTTTTAGCCCCAAACAGAAATATAACCTTTGTAGGGAAACATCAATCGAGTAGGCGTCCCTCACTCCTTCTCCAGAGATTTCTGCTCTATTAAATAGGGAGTGTTATGTGTCGGAAGAACCTGTCGGAGATTCTTTTATCTGCAGGTGGCCATAAAGCAGAGCTCCGCCCTTGTAACACACAACAATATGCACACACAATAAAAAATATTTTTCAACTATGCAATTATTATGCAGTGTTTGTCTACAAATCATATGAACCATGATGATCATGACTATTATAAACAACAGAGCAAATAATACACAGATCACTGTGAATGATAGGTAAACTCGATCACATTTCATCAGCATCCCTATGCTGTTAATGTATACCATATTATGTCTACATAATGGGCAGAGAATAGCCTACCTATTCCCTTCCTAGAGAGGCGGGAAAAACCTACCTAGGGGCATATTCTCACGGACTTATCGCCGAGTTATCGGCACTTTAGCACAGCAAAAGTGACAAAAGAATTATCGCCCCATTCTCAAGCTGGTGCAAACTGCCGAAATCGCCTGTTTTCCAGCGATAGCTTCAGCAAAAAACATGGCCACGGATGAGAGCGACAAGTAACGCTAATGATATGCAGAGTAGGCATTCCCGTGCAAAAACACACGAAAACACCACTTTGCAATATTCTCAACGGCCAGCCAGATCTGCGATGTGATCCAAAAACAGGCGATAAGGCGCGTTAGCAGCAGGGATTTAACACCTGCCTTTGACTGGTGTAAAGCAGGACGACTACCTGCAGTATGAAAGGGAGCCCAGAGCCACATCTGAAGACCAACACATGTCATGGAGACACTGATTATGCAGCTCGGAGACCCAAGAGGGCCACAACACCCACCGCCACCACCCCTCATGCCCCCCTCAGGCCCCACCCTGACTACTACCGAGGCAGCGCAGAACAGGACAGCGGACGTTCCGAAAACAGCATGGCCCCTCAGCCACACAATAGCAGAATGTGGGGAGAGGTGGGAACCAAGTATGTGTGAAGGAGGCAAGTCACCCATGAATAAGAATGCACACAATGCCAAGTGTGGCGGTGATGTGCTGGACAGACCTCAGTATGTAGAGCACAGACCTGTCCATGTGGACACATACTGCTGGTGTTTGCAGTGTTGTAGACAGTGGACGCAACCATGTTACCTGAGGCAGTGAGGAAGACCTCGGTTATGTAGCTGTGTCGTCCCCCCTGTAAACGTAAGCGGAGTGGGCTAGTCTGGCGTACACCAGTCTAGCGTAGGAGTGTGAATAAATAGGCCAGGGCTCTGGGCGTGGTTCATTTCCGGGATGGCCAACGCATCTGCCAGGGCAGGGCCCCTCACCCTGCCACGAGGCCGCCACCATGACCGCCGGCCTCCTCAGCCGATCGCTGGCATCCGCGACACAGTCCGCCAGCGGCACAGCACCGCGGAGTTATGTCTGTGCTGACTACTGCCTTCTACCTACATTGTGGTCAGCAGGGCTCACAATTCAGATTGAGTGTCGATTGCAGATGTCGCAGTCCAGTAGGCATCAGACATTGCAACCAGTGCGGCCCGCCCGGACCACGCATCATCGCAAGCCGCACACCCCCTGAGCGCCTCAGGTGTCACCAACTCTGAGCACCACAAGTCAACACCAAGTGGCTGTGGGCCCCTGCTGACCTCTGCCTCTGGCCTACACTGCGGTCAGCAGGGCTCACAATTCAGATCGAGTCGCGATTGCATATGGTGAAGTCCAGTAGGCCACAGACATTGCTACCAGTGCAGCCCGCCCAGACCACGCATCATCGCAGGCCGCGCACCCCCTGAGCGCCACAGGTGCCACTAACTCTGTGCACCACAACTCATGGACCCTTTATGATTGAGTTACGTGCTGTGGACGCAACAATGTCACCTCAGGCAGTGTGGAAGACATGGGACGATGATGATGAAGATGAGGCAGGTGTAACACACCCCACTGCAGCTGCAGCAGAATATCCCGAAGGGACACAATCATTGACAATTTCTTCACATGAGCACGCTCAGCTCTGGTGCCCCTACCTCAGTGCACCACAAGTCATGACCCATTTTGATTGAATATTGAGTGACCTCTGCACTTGCTCCGGCTACCTCCATGATGCTTCGCAGTTGTCTGTGTTATGTTGGTGTTTTCTGTTTCCGCTTTACCAGTGATACCTGTTCAAGTTGCTTCCAGCACCAACATGTAGCTAAGTATTCCCCCCCGTAAGCGACAATGTTGCAATGTAGCATGCACCTGGAGGGTGGGCTCGCACGAATGGAGTAATGAAGGAGTGCAAGAGCGCTCGGAGTCCAGTATCATACATGCCAAGTGTGGGGTGTATCTCTATCACCGCAGCATGAGCCAAATGCCTAGCCACATTAGCAGTGCCAGTTCAGCCAGGCATGTACCCTACATCTGTGTCCGCCCTATCCTCACCATAGGCCTGCACTCAAGTGACCACCTTCAACGGCCAACATCACAGTGTCGTTGTCAGGCTTGTGGACATGCGCAGACATGCATTACAATACTGTGCCGTAGGAATGCAAGTGATGCAATCACGCAGCGCACATAAGTAAATGGGTTCGGGGAGAGGGTGGAGTAGCTGTATGGCAACGTAACACACAGTGGTGCCATTCATATGCCCCATGAAAGACATGTCAAAAATTAATCCCAAAGTTGCACTCATCCCACCCCACCCCCAACAAGCCACTTCACATTTCATGAATGCAAGCAGATTACAAACTTACACTAGGTATGAAAGCTCCTTGGTCTGAACTATCAGTCGGCAGCACATCTGCACCTCCGACCTCGGAATTGCATGTGCCCGGCAACCCCTAACAGATACTATAGCAGCTGATGCCGACTCCCACACTACGCACAGTCCAACGAGAGACCAACGTATACACACCCCACACATAGGAGTCCTTGCTCGAAGTTATCTTGCATGGAATGGCCTTCACACTTACTCCCACAACATCCCATGCGTACAACCGGTGCACACTAAAACAACTCATTGATCCGAGATGTGGCATTTCATCCACTGAACTTGCGCAGGTCAGAATAGTGCCGCTTCAACAAGAGCCACTAACGCAATGGCCAAACATCCCGGACACATGCACAACCCCTGTCATGTGGAACTGTACCGTGCACGAATGCTGCATTTACAGGGGCACTGCCATTGGCAGTGCTGCGGATCAGTTACCGGCTAAGCTTCCGCCTTGCCAACGTTTCCTGTGTTCAGTCTGTGTTGCATGCCGCTCATGCATATTCAAGTGGTCCATGGATGTCTGCCTATCCAACAGGACGGTAGCTGAACTGGATTTTGACATGTGTGTGCGCCCCCTGTTGGCCCATGACCAGGAGTGTCACCGTAATACCCGTTTATGGCCTTGATACTTGGCATACATGCTGGCAGCTGGACCTGGGAGATTGCACAAATCCTCATGTACAGTGACCACATTGAACCCCTCCCCTATTGGGCTGTAGAGCTAATTGGTGTGAGGGGGTGGACGCAGCACATCTGTCCGGACCTGCTAATGGATCGCCTCGCCGTCCTGTTTGATGATGTGACAACGACTTCATGTTGGAAAGGTAAGCCTACGAAGCTGCAATCGCTTTCATGGACGAGTAACTACGTACCTGCAGCCACAACAGATTGGAACACATTGCACATGTCCCGACACCTTGTTGCATCTTGGAGATCTGGTCACATATTCCACAACAACAGTGGACATGGCTGCATTCGCCTGCACTCCGTATACATGAGCGGACAACAATGCGGCTTAACACACACCTGTGAAAGGTGAGGCACTCCCCCGGAGTGGACAGCGGCGATTGTTAACTTTCATCATTCTGACATACTGCTGCATTCGTCTGCATGTTGTGGTACTTATCTTGCCCGTATTGACACACATCTGCTAATAAAGTCTACGCACCGTCACTTGTATTCAACTGTGATTAGTGTTGATTTGAATGACAATGTGTGTCTCAATGCCTATCTGAGTCACGGCCATACATGCGCATTGATAGCATTACCCAGGGAGTACCTTTTTGTGGAATCACTGTCCCTACATTCATCCATTCATTTATTCTTGATTGATCATGGCCATGACACATCTGTGTGAATTGGAATGTTTTATTCACATTCAGTGGAGTGTTGAAGCTGGACCAGTACAGGGCCATGCAAACCCCACTTTACATTGTTGGCCCTTGGAGGGCCAATCAAAGTCCTTTCAGGATTGACAAGTTGATAGGGAGTGGAAGACTACAGTCCATAGTGTGATTGCTGTGTCATTGGTAACCAAACCAAATATGGCAGTCCATTTCGAGGTCCAGGGTGAGTGTCGCTCAGTGTATAGGGGGGTTGTGGGAGGTGTTATTCCAGGGCATGATGCAGAGGGCAGAACCAAGCTGAACCTGGCCATATGGTGGAGAGGAATGCTACTACTTCAACCTAGCTGCAAAGCCAGATTCATCATCATCATCATCGTCCTCTGATGTGTCAGGTGCCTCACATGCGGGTGGTGGTATTTTGTCTGCATCACTGTGTGGCAGTGACACATCAGGGGACACAGGTGGAGAATCTGCCGCACTGTGTGGCACTGACACTTCAGGGGGAGGAGATGTGGATGTAGTAGTAGCACCAGCATCCATCCGCGCCAGGCCTTGTGGTGGCAATGCCATGACGAGGATCAGCAGAACATGGAAGATCACAACTACATCTCGCTGGTGTGCAGCTGTGGCAGCCATTAGTGAGGCTTGCATCCACTCCATGTTCTCCATTATCATTTGCATGTGAGGCAACTCCTTGCTGACATCGCTGGGACCAATCTGACTAGACAGTTGTTCTTGGCTCAGTCATGACTCCAGCGATGTCAGCCATGGCTGATTGTAGAGCAAGGAGTGGAAAGTGGGTGTCAGTTAGGGACTGTGAGTGGTCCCTGTTGGGACTTAGACACCCACGTATGGCGTCTTGTTTGGCTGCCATGAGGTCAGACATCTCCTCCTGGCACCCTAACACACGGCGTTGGAAGGCCATGTGTTGGTCGTGGGGGTTCTGGGAGACAGCCGTGGTGGTGGGTGCTTCCTGCCGTGTAGTCTGTGCAGGGGGTCGGGTCTCATGGATGCAGCTGGGCTGCCTGCTCCTGGAGGTGGGGTGCCGGAGCTGTCCCTGAGCTGTTGGAGTGCATCGGTGTAGATGTTGGGGAGGTCCTCTTCATCATCAGTGCTGAGTTGTTGGGTCTGCTCTACAGGAGGTGTTGATTCTCCCTCTGCAATGTGAAGGGGAAATGCAGATTGACATTGCGTTCACATGTATGCTCACGCATTGTACAAGTTTACTGTCAGACTGCATGGCAATGTACATTGTGACTGTTTATGTGGAGACGCCTATTTGAAGCGGGACACGTGGCATTTCTACACCATCAGGGATGTGAGTTTGTACTTGTACATTGTCATGTCACAGTTTCCTGCTATGCCAAATGCGAATGGCCATTTTCTGCACACATGCGGCAGCAGTTGTGTCCTCTGTTCTTGTAGTGAAAGTGTTGCAGTTTGTACCACATTGTTCTCAATGTTGGGGTGCTCTGCATCTTCTGTGTGTGTGCTACATTGTGGGTGAGTTGCCCCTTCGGCTCTGTTTTGGCTGGCCCTTATCCCTTTCAGGCAGTGTGCCTTTCACTTCTGAGCTTATTCAGTGCTGAGATGTTGCAGACTAGCGTAAATTGGGCTCTTGGTCATGGTTTGTCCGCAGATGTGCTATACTTACTTGTGAATGTGTGTCATTGTGCCCATTTCCCCTCTTCCCCCCAATCCCTGGCCGTTACTCACCCTGTTGCTGTTGGCTCAGGTCATGTTGTGCAGTGTCCGGTCCCCAACTCCTGCCACCGTCTCCCGAATGATGGTCCCAGGCTGGTCCTTCGTGGGGCTTGTGGAGTTCTGGTTGCCCTCTGTACTTGCTCTGGCTACCTCCATGGTGCTTCGTATTTGTTTGGGTCTTGTTTGTGTTTTTGGTTGCCGCTTTTATAGTGTTTTGGCCGCCTCACTTGTGGGACTTGCAGGCTGGCGCTGCTTCTCATTGGATTTTTTTTTGTAGTTGTGCCCATTGCAACTTTTTTCACATTCGGGTTTAGATTTTTATCGCCGTCCAGGGACTTTTATCGCGGACATTTGACGCGTTATCGGGGAACTTTCGTATGTTACCGTCGTGTTTTGAATAGGACGTTAACAAAGAGTTATTTTCCCGTGATAGACAGCGATGTGAAAGATTGTGTTAGCCTATTTTGGCGATGATTATCGCACGTCTTGAGAATATCCCCCCTACTATGTCTATGCAGACGGGTTCACTGTTAAAGGATATCATATTAGTGCCCTCCATCTACTGAACTCCCACTTCCATCACACAAATCTGTGGATTTTAGCAAAACTACAGCACTCTGAGGTAACGAAGGGGACATGCGCACGAACTACTTGATATAGAGATGAAGACATCAATGAAATATTGTATCATATTGAGAATGGGTATGCTGATGATGCTCATTCTAATTTCTAAAGTAATCAATAGGTGCCTTGCAGTTTGGGGGAAAATAGTTAATATGTTCAGGGTTTACAGTGCCTGCCGACTAGTTTTTGAAAGTGCAGCTCCTTTGTTCTTAGTGCTAGGGACTGATACACTGGTACACTGGCAGAAGCCTTTTCTGTCAAATCCACTTCCTGTCCGTACGGGTCCACTGATGTGCAATCTCACTGACGTCAAATCTCACTCGCAATGCAATAGACTAGCTGTGACATCACAACAAGACAGACCAGTAAGCAACATAGTCAAGAGAATAATTCCAATTGATATTACGTTGCATTGGTCTGGTGTTATGTTTGACGGGCAATCGCGTTCTTCTTCGCAGAATGTGAAGCATCCCTACAGGGGGAGAGCAGGTGTGCATGATTGTGGCACCAGCCATTCGAGTTATCTGAATCAGCAGACAGCCAAAGTCAGGGGTTTCCGTGGGCACAGGAGGGTAGATTGCCCTGGGGACTTAGGATGGACTGGAGGAGGGCTAAATGCATTTCATTGCACAGGTGTCTTCTGAGGGCACGCGGGGTCGATGTTGCCCTCGCCCAATTATGTGCTATGCTGTTCAAGCACCAGGAGGCCTTGCATTTCTGTTGCACGATTATTTGCAAATTGCGAGCATCAATGCCTATCGTCGAATCTTAGCAGCCGATTTAACGCACAATAAGAAGCGCTAGGAGTCGTAAAGGGGCAAAAACCTCGAAACAACCCCCACGAGCGACAAACGAGAGGCAGATCTAAAGAAGCAGCGCTAGCAGCAAACACAAAGCGCTCTAATCACTGCTCACCGCTTCATGAAGAGCGATGGGATTAATGCTGAAGTGTGCTCAGAATCTGTGATCTGATTAGGGAAGGGGCCGGCTGTGCGTCGGAGGGCGGCAGGCACCCTCTCCCCTCCCGCCAAGAAACTGCTAAAGATGCAATGTTTCAAATACAGCCAGAGATTACTGATTATAGCGGGGCTCCTGCTAACACCTATCATTTCAAGTCATCTTCGCTGTATCTCCAAAGCGTTCGGAGCCTTCTTCACTCCCCTCGCAGCTCCTTCCCCGAGTTCTCCTCCGTGTCTCTCCGCAGCTTGTCATAACCTGTAATAAAATGCCCTTTTTTGTCGGGAGTTAAAGTCCAGAGGGCATCAGATCTATTTCCAAGTGACAGAAGAGAGAGGGAGTTGGGCAGCGTCTGCAGGCTCTTTCTTGTCTGCCTGAAAGCTTTGTTAACCCTTTGTGCACTGCCACCGGGAGCCGACAGCCTTACAGAGTATTATGTACTCATGATGTGTTGTTTTTTGTTGTTGTTTTTTTTTTATAGACCTTGAAAATCAATTTCAAAGCGCGTCGCTTCTTTTGGTTTCACGTTTGATCAGGATACGTCTGCTGAGGTGTATGTAATTACAAGTTCCCCCTCACACGAGGGATCTGTGACCTGACCATTGAAAAGCTTTTTAATGTAAACTCCACACTTCGTCTGTAAGAGAAATACAAACAATGAGTAAAGAATATTTAGAGTAATGTGCAGAAGGAAAGAGACATTACAAATTAATAGTCTACTCAGCCACATACGTCTGCCTATTTCTTCATTGGAACGCCCCCATACATAAACCCCATACATAAAAGAACCCTCACAAAACGACTCAACACAATATAACTTTTGTTCAGACTCTCCCATTTGCCTTCCTATCAAAAACGTTAGTCACCACACTTTGCCTTTAGCATTCTCCACTTACTGTACATCTACACAGCACAAAGGCCCCGTGCAGCGTTTTTCATGGAAACTCGACCGCCACACAGATTCCTGCAGCCTTCTTGCTGAACGAACACCACCTTGTGATTCCATGCTACAGTCCTCGTAAAAATCTACTTAGCAAACAGACCATGTGCTGCATTTACTGTGAACATTATACTACCACACAACTCAGAGAGCGGTTCAGCATGGAAATCTTCCCACTACACAGATCCTCTCACACTCCACAGGAAAACATTCTCACAGATCACATCCATCATTTCCCATAAAAATGCAACAAAGAGAAAATTCTTTGCAGCATTCTACAGGTATTTCTGCATCTCACTGGCCCTCTAGAATCTTTCTGTTCCTGGTCAGATCTTTGACTTGACCCCTACGATGGTGAGCTTTTCAACTAGGCAGATTGGAGCACTGGAGTACTGGCTGCTACTGTCTCAGAGGTGATGCAACATGTACCAAAGATGATCCGAACTGGTAAGATTATACATAAATTTCCCGTTAGTCACTGCCGATAGGGTCACATTTCTTAGGGCCTTTGATGACTCAAGTGATTAAGTGCTTGACACCCTCTATGAAGAACAAGGTGTGAGTAAAGCATTGCTTCTATTCAAGACAGAGGCAGGGAATGAATTTTGGGTCTGAAGTTGGCTGGGGGTCCATATGGTTGAATTGTTCTCAGAAGAAATACCATTTCTTGGTGCCATGAGTCTTGTGAGTTTGTGATCTTTGATAACACCTAAGGATTTTGCATTGGGTGAGCAGGGTATTTATTTTAGAAAACTAGTCTAGGATCAGTTCTTGCCTAGAACTGTTGCTGATGATTAGGAAGCCGGTACTAGTGGGTGCTCAGTTTAAAGTAGTTGCTGGACATGCATAAATAAATGAGAGTGAGGATGCCCTTAATTATCTGAATCACTGCACTTGAAGAGGGTTGTTTTTTACCCAGAATTGGGTTATATCAGTAACCTGATGGATTTTGATTCCTTGATTGGCTAGGCAAAATTCCTATACACATTAAAGACCATCAGCAAGATGATGAATCTTGATCATGTCTACGTCATCACTTAAATCTGCAGGGCCTCTTCTTTGTAGCTTTAAAGTGAATGGAGAGGAACGAGGAGAAACACAGCAATACAGACTTGTCCAATGCCTTGTTGATTGGCAGTATGTTTGAATGGGACTGATTGGTGATGGTGTTGAAGGATGTCAAGAGGACCAGCAGCACCAGTTCCCTTACCTGCTGAAGTTGCTGTATACACAACCCATGATTCAAGTAGTTGTAAATAATGCACTGCCCAATCTGGTGGACATGTGCCAGGGCACAAGGCAGGGATGTCCCCGAACTCTGCTCATTTTCGGAATTTGATGGATCCAATAGCATGTAGGGTCTGCCAGCACCACTCCCAGAGAGGGTTATATTTTACATCCCACTGGATGCTTGCCACACTGTGTGCTAATGATGTTCCGCTATTCATTAGAGATCCTATAATTAAAGTTTTGGAATTAATTTGTGTGTTTATGTTGCTTGGAGGGATGTTTGGTCGTAACATAACTGGAATACGTTGCTACTATTTTCCTTTACGACTGGAACACATCAGTTCCAGTTGGAATACCTGTTAATTTGGAAATTGGACTTGGTGAAATAGTTGGGGATTAAGATTCAACAAAAGAATGGGACAATAGTAAGGGGCAATTATGGAGTTGCTATGTCAATCATATGGTACAGGTGGGCCACTGCATCAGGCTCCCCTTGACTTTGATCGGTAGTTGCCCTAATAAAAATGGTTGTACTCCTGAAATTCCTCTATCTATGCCAATTTACTCCACATCCCAATGTTTTCAACATTACATTCCACCCTAAGCAGCCTAGCATGGTGGAAGCAACCTAGAATTAAATGGACAATGCAAATGAAACGCATATGCAGATTGTGGGCTACAAATCCCAGATTTCAAATTACGTTACTTATTCGGGCACAAGCAAAGTTGCCCACTATTCGTACCACACAGCCAACCATGCACCACATATGATGGTGACAACAGGCATAGCAGGGACACCCTACTAGAAGACAGCACTCGCCAAGGTGCACATTAGGACTGCTGGGGATAACAACCAGGTCAGATGCACTGTCAAGGTATGGGAAATATTGCACAAACATGCTGGATTGGATGGGTTCTATGCACCACACAGGCTCCTTAGCAACATCCTGGCTATCCCACCGTCAGTCAAACCTACAGCATGCTAAAAAGTAGCAAGGCTCAATTAACTAGTAAGTGGCAACATGTTCAGCGAGCACCAATCTTTTTCATTGGATGAGTTCTCTATACCTAGAGAAAGGCCCCCAATAAAGACTTTTCTCTACCATAGGCTGAAACCTTTGTTCAAGACCACATGCCCCCAGAGGAACCTATGACGCTACTGGCACAGGACTACGTATGACCAACAGAGAATGCATATCATAGTACAGCTAAACTGTACAACATATCACAGACCAGTGATCTGAGATGCCCCTTGGGTGTTAAAGGTAGCTGGTACAGAGAACTAGGTACGCATTTGACCAATGCACAGTGGTGGACACAGAACAGTCCATTATACATTCTTGCAAAGAAGCTATTACATACCCAAACAAGCATTGGCATAGCCAATAGGTCTCGCCTTTGGGACCTTATAAGTGTTTAGCCATGCAACAGTTGCATAACTAAATACTTATAAGGTCCCAAAAGCGAGACCTATTGGCTATGCCGTGCGGCTGCGAAAGGGAAAGTAATCGCGGTCAAGCGCGGCGCGTGCGCCCGCGCACATGCACTGCAGCTCTAGGCCGGCCTGGTAGCACTTTTTGGAGCCCTCTCAATAAGTCTCACCAGGCCAGCGCATGCGCTGGGTCAGGCGAGACCTAAAAACGGATGCAAAGAGAACTGATGCCAGGATGTGTGGTGACTTCATAAGATGGTATAAGCTGTATCGAGGAAGGGTAACACTCTAGAAGGCATTCTGGCATTAGATAACGTGCATTGTATTTGACGGAATGGCGCATTCATTTGCTGTCTCAAAATGTTAGTGTTGATGGGGGAGAACTGCTATTTTACAATGTATGTAATCTGTTGAAACAAATGGCAATTACAAAACAAAACAAAAAAGGGAAAAACGTAACAACAATAAAATAATATAACATAACAAAAAATGACATATACATTTAGTAGACTTATATTTCTAAACAATTCACACCGATACCCCCCACAAGAAGCCGGCCTCCTCTCTGAAGCTTCATCCCTCCCATGATATCACGAGAGATTCTTGTATATTTTTTGGTCAAGCCAAGGAGAGGTCATTCTAATAATAGCCAAGGTCAGTGTTGGGAGCCAGCGAGTCTCCCCGTCGTTTTTCATTTGCCTGCAGTGGTTAATGACAGTTGCTGGGCTGGGAGCTGGGAGACATGTGATGTCACCAGCACATGCCAGGGGATTATGAGGGCAGGCAGGGGACAGAGATGTGGATTAAAACAGGAGAAAAAAAACTATTAACCAGTTCACTGCGGGGGCTGCATACAAACACTGCACAGAAGAGCAGGCCAGGCTGATGCTGAATTTGGGTGCGTGACTGCCCAGCGAGCCTGAACAGCCAGTAGGGCTGAGGGAAAGTCAGTTGAGAGCTGTCCGCTAACTTCATATCTGCAGGAAATAATAATTCCAGCCACCAGGTACTGTTTTTAAAAACTTATGTGCTCTGATAATTACAATCGAGGTTAGTTTCTAGTCAACCAGTTAAACTATTGCACCTGATAACTGTGATTTGTAAAAGAAAAACCCAAGAATGGGAATATGGTATCCTGTCAACGCTTTGGGAGATGCACTGGAATATGTTACTTATCGAGGTGAGAGGGCAGTGTCTCTGAAAAGCCTGGAAGGCTGGAAACCTGACTTAGCGGACTCGTCATAGACCAACCAGCCTTTCAGGATGTGCTGCTCTTATAAAGACCTATCCCTTTTATGATCTCGTCCAACACAACCCATACGCTGTCTTTCGCTTGACATATTGCTATCTTACTGTTAAACCTGGCGTCTTTGGTGTGGTTTCCCCTGGCTTTTTGCCTCTAAATCCTGTATTTTTGATAGTATGCTTGACTTTGTTTTTGCTTGTTTGTGTACTCTGGGCACTTTACCACTGCTGATCAGTGCTAAAGTGCAAGTGCTCCCTGTATAAATTATGATTATGTTTGGTTATCCATGATTAACGTATTTGATTTACTGGTGAGTCCATAGTCAAGTGCACTGTGTGTGCCGAGGGCCTATAAATCAAAGGCTACTAGTGGGCCAGCAGCACTGATTGTAGCTCTGTAAACACGTCTCAGACCTGCCACTGCAGTGTCTGTGAGTGCAGTTTTATACTGCCATGTCGATCTTGCAAGGGCACCCACTTGCCAGGCCCAAACCTTCCATTTTCGTACATGTAAGGCACCCCTAATGTAGGCCCAAGGTAGCCCCATGGGCAGGGTGCACTTTATGTGAAAGGTAGGACATGTATTGCTGTGTTTGACATGTCCTGATAGTGAAATACTGCTAATTTCGTTTTTCACATTTGCAAGGGCTATCTCTCCCATAGGCTGTCATTGGAGCTTCCTTGTAACATCTTACAAGTGTAACTTTCAATTAGGAAGGGATGGAGATTTGGAGTTTAGGCTCCCTGAGGTCAGAATTTAAAAACACATCTTTTAGTGCAGCTAGTTTTTAAATTGTGCATTTGAAAATGCCACTTTTAGAAAGTGGGCATTTCCTTGCTATACCATTCTGTGTCTCTGCCTGCCTGTGTAACCAACATCTGGTTTAGTCTGACAGCTGGATTGTTTGTGCATTCCCTCTAGACACACAAAGAGAGCTGAGGTATGCCCTGCATATCCTGATGGCCCATCACCATGCTCATGGGCCTTCCTGAGCTGGAGTGGTATGGAGGTGTTGTCCCTGACACCTGAATTGGGCTGTGTCTGGCCTCTACCAAAGCTTTCTCCAACCCCTTAAGTGTGTCTGGAGCCAAGGCAGGGCAAGGTAGGATCTTGTGGACAACTAGGACTTTCCTTTCACGTATGCCTACTTCAAAGGCCAAAAGGGATATACTTATTGGACCTATAACCCCATATCTTTAGAACACTTCTGGACTGAGGACCCTGCCAAGAAGAAGAGCTGTCAGGAGGACAACTGCACCTTTGCTGTGTGTTGCTTTGCTGGGTTGCCCTTCAGTTGCTGCTTTTGTTTGTGGGCAGTGAAATAACTAGACTTTGCTTTGTTGTATCCTGCTCTTCCAAGGTTGTCCAAGGGCTTGTATGTGCTTGCCTCCTGATGGAAGTCTCAGGGCCAACAAAGACTTCCTCTGCAGTATCTCTGAACTCCACTGCTGAGAGTTTTGACCTGCCAAGGGGTGCCAATTCCACTTCTGGACCCTTGGAGGTGGTTCTACCGCTTCAGGACTCGAAAATCCACGCATCGCCTTTCCAGTGCCGTTTTTCCCACCACAAGCTTGCAGTGCAGTTGAAAAACCAACGGATCACTGTAGTTTGGCTGAAAAATTGACGCAGCACCTGTTCGAGGTCTAAAGAATAGGGCTGGGCGTAATTTGTGTAAGGGGTCTACTCGGAGAGGAACGGAGATGGAACCAATCTCCGCACTCTCCGCATAGCTCCGTTACGCGCCTCCCTACTCGCGGCCGCCTCCCGCCCGCAGTATAAAAAAACTTTAAAAAGCATTAGAAATAACATTTAAAATAACCTTATGTTATCGGCGGCGTCCCCAGGCTTCCCTCCATCGCGTCTTCTTCTGGGAACTGCGCATACTCGGGCGCCCGTGCATGCGCAGTTCCCAGAAGAAGACGCGATGGAGACGAGGGAAGCCCGGGGACGCCGCCGATAAGGTAAACTTATTTTAAATGTTATTTCTAATGCTTTTTAAAGTGTTAATACTGAGGGCGGGAGGCGGGCAGGAGGCCAACTCCATTACGCCCGAGTGTGCAGAGATTTGCCTTGTTTCTCCACTTACATTGCTGAAGGCGGAAGGGGCAAATCTCCCCACATTCCGTGGGCGGAACTGAGTTGTCTGCCCACCCCTTCTAAAGAACCGCCGAAGCCCAAGTCCAGAGCACCGAGTCTCCAACATCCGAGACCCCCGCTCCAACTTCAACATAGGCCTTGATTTGTGGCTGAAGGAATCAACACATCACCTGTCTGAAGGAGTGAAAATCAACGCTGCGCCTGTTTCACTGCCGCATTGACCCTCTGCGCATGGATTTTTCCATGCATCGCACCTTTGTGGCAAGTCTTCCAATACTCCACTCCACCTAAATGAGTCACCTCTGGGAATTGACGCATCACTTCTCCTCATAGTAAGGAATCAACGCCACACTTCTCCTGCATCCAGCAGAACTGATGCATCCATTCCCCTGGGACTCAAGAACCAACTCATCGCTGTATTTTCTGATGCTTTTCTCCTTTGTGGCTGTTTTATATCTTGGATTTTGACACATCGAAGGTACTTTGTGCTAAAATCAATGCATCCATAGAGTTCTATGGACAGAATTGCTTAAACTTTAAAAAGTGATATTTTGAGTTATGTATGTTGGATTTTTGTTGTTTTTATCTTGTTTGGTGTCAATAAAGATTGTTTATTTTTCTAAGCTGGCGTAGTGTCCATTTGTAGTGTTTTCACTGTCTTACTGTGTGTTTATCGACAAATGTTTTACATATTGCCTTTGAGATAGGACTGACTGCTCGTGCCAGGCTACCAAGGGGGTCAGCAGGAGTTATCTTGGGTGTGTAACTCCCTTACCTTGAGTAGAAGGAAGGGTCCCTACTTGGACAGGGTGCATACAACTGCCAACTAGAGACCGCCATTTCTAACATTTATAGTGGACTTAAAGACCACCCATTGCTTACCATTGGTTGGTGTGATATCTTGTTTGTTTATCTATGCATCTTCCCTGTTTTCTCTATGCATGGTCCCTCATGTAATACTTTATACCATCTTGTATTCATGTACGTTTTATGTGGTTTATAAAGGGGAGGATATATTATACCTTGTGTATTCATCTATGCATTTTTCCTCTTGCTTTGGCTTTTGCTGTTCAGCCAATGTGAATGTACTGCATGGAATGTTGGAGTGGTGATGATGCAATGGAATGTTTGGGTGGCCATGAGGTGAGGAGTGTCAGTTGGAGTATGGGCTGAGCAGCAGGGAGGCTGCTCCTGATGGCGCCGTTCTAGGGGCTATACTATGGACTAAACCAAGAGGTTACTATGAATATTCTTATTTGTAACTAAGACAAATAAATCTTCTAAAACTGCACTCAATGGTGACTCCACCCATACCGCCAATGTGTGACTTCCACTCATACAGCCATCCCTCATGTAAGGGCATGTAAGCTAAAATGTAACAATTCAACATAACTGTAAAAATAAGTGACAACTCTCACAAAAGAAAACATGAGAACCGGAAGCAATGTACCACACATCGGAAAAGAATGCCTCAATACCGCACCTAAGTAGCGGCACCAACGTTAAGGAAACTTGCGCACAGAAGGAAAAAAATCACATACATTGTAAACAAACTATCAAAGCAGAAAAACAGTTAAGATACCCACACACAGGAAACTTGCATACCAGTAGTAATCCACACTCACATGGTGCAACCGCACGTAATGATAACATGGTAAAAGCAAGCATACTATTGAGAAACTAAAGGCAGCAAAATTGAATTGAAGAATCGTATGTAACATCCTATACATCATGGCATAAACTTGAAATAAAATAAAGAACAGAATGGAGCTACATAATAATAGCAGCTTAGTAGCAACCAAACTCATTCAGACTAATACTAACACTATACAGATGTATGCAAGAAGCAAATGCAGATATAGTCCTCAAACCAAACAGCATAGCATTGAATATATCAAAATAAATCAGCATTAAAACATTCTCTGTCATGCAAGTGACTGGTCCTTCACCACGGTGAGCAATACCTCACCCAAAATCCCTCTCAACTCCCAGGTTGTTTGATATGCTTTACCGTATTTCCTCAAGCAGAGTAGGGTATCCAGAAGAATCCAATAAACCTTACTACAGTGTCAAACTGACTCTCTCATCCAAACTTGACACATTAAAATATATATATATATTTTTAGTTTCTAGGATTGAAGAAGCACTTCAGTGACAGTAGAATATATATATTAGTTTGCTCACTAGAAGTGAAACTGTCAGATAAACCGGTCACCTCATTAATATCTCCTCACGAAATATAAGGTGGTGCCTCCCATGCAGCGCAATGACGTGCATCAGGGAAACGCACAGGTCGGTGCTCCAGCGCAAGAGACTTCGGGGCATATTAATGAGGTGGCGATATGAAATTATCGCCGCTTTTGCGTCCGTTTTCGGGCGAAAAGCGGCGATAATTTAATCGCCTTATCAGCAAAGACACGCTATCGCGTGTCTTGCTGACTTAGCGCCCGTTTGCAGCACGCCTCCGATCGCATCGCTAATGAGATACAAAGGAGGCGTGCCTGACAAGACTCCCTTGGGAAAATATCACGAAGGCAGCGTCGCGATATTAACAAAGGAGGGTAGCGATTTTTAAAATCGCGTTAAGTATGCTTTAACGCAGGAATTTAACGTCTCTTAAATTCCTGACTAAGGCATACTTAACATGGGGGGTGGATTTTGTGGCTAAGACCACAGGCCCTATCATCTAGGATATCGCCGTTTTCCACCATGGAAAACGGCGATATCCCAACTATCTCTGGGATGTTTATCGCCTCGGCGATGCACGTTGTTAATAACGCGCGAGCCGGGCGATAAATTCCAAAGATAGCCGGCGATAAATATGCAAGCGCTAAGCGCGCTTTGCGATATTTATCGCCGGCCCTTGTTAATATTCCCCTTCAGCGTTCCAAACCAGGAGCAGGGATTCACAGAACAACAGCCAACAACATTTAAAACGATAGACTGCTAGCTACGGGCATCGTAAGAAGGCCCACTGTAGTTGAAGAAACAAAGAAAGATGGCAGCACATAGGAATGAATCGTCCTGAGTGGCTCCAAGCGCTTGCATGCACTAAACATTGATGCACAGCACGCGCCATTGGTTCGCAACAGGGAGGCACTGCTGCTCGTCACACAGCACCTTCAAACACCTCCACGGCAACAGTAAAAAGACACGCGCACCCACAGGACCTGCTCCCACCACAGACAATTTCAGCCTTGCACTTCCCAATGAAACAAAGACACAGCACGTGTAACAGTTTTCCAGATTTTGCTTAAGGCCAGGCAATAATAAATTTACCTAAGCGAAGTGTCAATTATGGACATATGGCCTCGTCTGCTCGCTGGCTCCAGTATCCATTCCAATGCAGCCGCATTGATGATTGTACAGACTGCCAAAGAGCTGAGTTGCTAGGAAAATATTTTCCTTGTAAACACTGTCCATTTCTGTAAAAAAAAACTCTGCCGGTGTTTTCCACTTCAAAGCTGAGAGGACTCATCAGATTGCTAGAAAAGTTCAGAGCCCTGCAGGTTGTCTCAATAGTATGAAATCCAATCATGTAAATAGCTGAAGAACGACCTGGCTAGGGCCTTCTGATGTAAAGGACACTGGTGAGGTTGCCAGGGGTTTTGTTAGATATTTCAAGCTGTTGAACCTTTTCTTTAGTAGTCTCTTCCAAGTAGTTTCTTGGATAAATTTTTCAAATTGCACCACACGCGTAGTTTCTGTAATTCCATCTCCAAATCGTCGCAAAATGTAGTAATGATTGTCAAGTAGCTGAGGTGTCATTTTAGAAGATTTATTTGTCTTAGCTGCAAGTAAGAATATTCATAGTGGGCTCTTGGTTTAGTCCATAGTATAGCCCCTAGAACAGCCCCATCCCTGCTCCTCAGCCCATACTCCAACTGGCACTCCTCACCTCACAGGCACCCAAACATTCCATTGCATCATCACCACTCCAAAAGGATGATGCAATGGATCACGCAGCACATTCATATTGTCTGAACAGCGAGGGCCAAAGCAACAGGGAAGATGCATAGCTGAATACATAAGATAGAACAGTTGGCTTCACTGTCACTCTAATTTGTTTTCTTCTTATTTGTTAGCTGTGTGGGTTCTCTTTAATCTTCTTGTGTTTCTCCTGTCCTAGAGCGTGGACGCATTTCTATGTTCTTCCACTGCTTACTTTTTCAGGAGCTACTTTCTTCTTTTTGTCTAAGCATTCTACAAGAGAGCATGTGTTTTTTCCTGCTGTTCCCCTTTTGTGCTTCTCCTCCCCCCGTGCTCAGTGTTCCTCTCTTTCACTCATGTGCTTTTGCCCCACTCCTGCATTGTCTTCTGCCAAGTGTACTTTCTCCTCGCCAGCTCCACATTGCCCTCTTGCACGCATTTTATCACCAACCAGTGCCCATGTGCTGCTTACCTGCCTGTGCCCCCGTGTTACATCTCCACCCCTCGCCTCCCATGTTGCTTCAGCCCTCACAAGTACTCCTTTTTTTATTCCTCCCCGTGTTGTTCCCTCCACTGCTTTAAAAACCCACCCTCCACCCACACCCCTCTGTTGCTTCTGCCCCTCTTCTTCCATGTTTCTTACTCAGTGGGGATTTCGTTCTTGTTGCTTCCCCACCAGCTTTTTTGCAGGTTTTTCTGAGCTACCGATCCAACTCAGATCGGTAACTAAAAAGAAAAAAGAGTGTCTGCATCATTGTATAAGCGAGGGCATGTGTGGTGCGTGTGCCTACAAAATCATTCGACTGGCTGCGTTAAAACCCTTTTTTGTTTTTATTAATTCATGACTCAAACTATTGGCAAAGACAATGGGTCCCAAAGTCAAGGCCTATTGGCTTTGCCAATGCTTGTTGTACGCTGACCTTTTCCTCTAGAAGAGAATTAGTTATCCTGCTAGGGAAGACAAACTGAAGAACACTGTTCTATCCTATATTTCATTCTGAATTTATGTACAAACGTCATTCTATGAAATGTTAAATTATGCTGGCTGTTAATTTATCAATGCCATTGAGTTCACCTGTTTGTTGTGGCACATGCTCAGCAGATGGTAGCTCTTGTGGGGGTTGTATAAGGTTGGTGACTGATGAGCGTAGGGAAATAGCACAATTAGCATGCACTCCTGTTAACTATTAAACTTAGTGGCAGCCTCCACTAACAAAGGGTGCTAGGTCTGTTGGGGGAGAACGGGGTGAGGAGCACGCAGAGGGCGTGTTAGTAATAATAAAAAAAAGAAGTTATCTGAAGCCACCGGCCACTTACCGCTGTCCTCTTCCTGGTCCCAGTAGCCCCTGGGACAGACTCCCATTCCAGCGCAGGGATTGGCCAGAACGGGCTGGAAAGATGCTCCGCTCAGGTAGTGGAGTCTGTGGTGTTTTTCCAGCATGGCTGCTGACTGCAGCCTATGTGCACGTGTGTGTTTTGGTCAACCTGAGATGGCCGGCTAAACACATATGCACATGTAGGAAATGCACAAGCATGCTGCCTCCCTCCTCCCATGCCCCGCCCCTCCCTGCACAAGCTGGCTCAGAGCCACCAAACAAAATATAAAACAAGCCTATAACGTCGTTTTATTTTTATTTGCAGGCTCTGCGCCAGGCGGTGGGGCGGCACTCATCCGCCATTGCAGAGGAGCTGTCACAGATTAAATTTTGATCCTTGAATATTCACAATTGTGTCAGAATTTTATTTCCTGGAAACGCAACAAATGTGCGCTGAATATCTATTTTTCTGTCATTTATGTTGTCCTCTCTTTCTTAGGTTTAAATCAGAAACTAAGGTGGATGGGGTACTCGAGGTAAGTGTAACAGAATCCTAGGAAAGGGGACAGTGTCCAAGCGGTAGATTACCTAACAGAGATTGTTTATGGATATGTCTGCAAATGCAGATTATATACTGTCTCTATCAAACACACACTCTAGCTCTCACTCCCGACTTGAATTAGACATGGTGACAGACATTGAAATTCAGCATAATATTAGGGTGCAAAGCAATTAAAGCAATTAAACTGCATCTCAACTAGGTAAAGCAACTGTTCGGATGTGGGGAATATCTGAATTTTCTTCAATGTGGAGGATTCACAGCAATACATGTATGGCTTAATTTGAAGAGTCCCCAGCTGATATTTCACCAGCACCAAGAGAGGAATTGTACCAGCACCCCTGGGCATGGGATACTTTTGCCAATGAATCATAGAGATGGAAAGTTTACTGGTTTACTTTAGGTCAATGGTGCTAACCGAATTTCCTTCAACGTGAGAAAAAAATGAAAATGTACCGATAAGGAAGAGGTATGCTCAGTACACTCTCACCACACTCACCCACCTTAGAGCTGACTGGGGCAAAATGGGTGAACTTTACACCCGATTACCTGTTTTTCAATACTCCCTTTAGCAGACAATTAAGTGATTTAGGTGGCATTTATCCCGATGTATAGCGAAATGGTAACAGTTCCTAATGGGAAGAAGGTAGATACTCAGTAACCCAAGTGTGGTTAAGAGTAAGGTATAGGTGTCTCCAAAGGATGGTTGAGTGTGCTCGTAAGTGTGAGAACTCCTAATATCTTTTTTGCCCTCACACACTCTTGCGAGTGTAAAGCATCATCATTGGGCGGTGCTCTTCGTGGGGCACTTCGTGGGGCATTTCGCTATACATATTGTCTTAGGAGCATAGGTACAGGACCTCTTTTTTCTAAACCCAGCTCCAAGTCCCCCCTTCTTGTGATATTGTTATTTATCCCGATGTCCCAAAATGAAAGAAATTGAAGTGACAGGTTCAGAAATTGTTCAATGTGTTGTTTACTACTTTTTTCCCACCAAGCCTCCCCATCCCATTGTGGCTATTGGAATCCCATTGGATTTGGAATGCATGCACACACAGCGATAGAGTATGTGCGGCACTGCATACTTCTAGTATTATTGAATGCGTTTAATGCAGGATATATCTGCTTCTTGGAGCTAGGTCCTTCTTATATTGCTTACAAAAAAGAGAGGAATGAAATGGGGCTGGATCTACTGAGTCCAAACCAGTGCTGGAAAGCAGGGGGATCCTGGCCGATCCCGGTTCCGGCAGCTATTTCTGGCCCAAATCTGGTATCCAACCAAACAATGAAAAACATGCTCAATCTGATCTTGTGTCATTTTCTGCCACGGGACATAATTCAGAAGAGAATACCAATTGTCTATATTCCTTTCAGAGGAGCAGCAGAGTGCAGGCAGCTCTCCTTTTGTTCAAGTATCACCCTGGCTAGGATCTGTCTTGAACCTATTACCTAGATGCCATTGCAATTCAAAGAAACAAAGGCACACAGCTTATTACCTCACAAGTACTTAGAGAAATTATGACTTCGAGGTATGACTTTCAAATGTGTTTATCCCCATATGTAAGGTAAATGCATGCACAATGTCATTGTGTGTTTGAGTAATTACACAAATAATGAATTAAATGGCTCCTCCTCATTTTTTGTATTAATTCTATTACAATGCTGCTTATTCCAATGTAGTGTGGTTGAGCGCTTTACATCACACACAGAAGCACAATAAATCATACAAGTGTGTGAATTATTATATAGAAAATGTTACATAAGACAATGGTGCACGTGCATCAACATTCAGAAAAGCGATTCCTTAATAGCGAGAAATAAAGAATCGCTAATAAGGAATCGCATTCCGGAATGCATGAACAGATTCGGTATAATTTTGCGTTTCCTTAAAAATCGCTACTAATTACCGAAAACTCAATAGCGATTCCTTAAAATAAAGATTAGCAATTACCGAAATCGGTATTACCGAATTCAGTATTAGCGAGTTCGGAAATAGCGAATTCGCAAAAAACGGAAACAGATGCATCTCCTGGGGAATCTGATGACAGTGAGTGGCTCATCATCTCCAAGACACCGGCAGATACCGATGGCGACACTCCGCAGGAAGGTCAATCCCCACCACCACCAGCGACAATACCACCACCACCACCAGCGACAATACCACCACCACCAGCGACAATACCACCAAGACGCAGGGCACATGTCACCTCCCTGCAGGTGATGGATGCAGACCCGAGTCCAGCACCCACAAGTGTCCACAATCAGACACGTGTCACACCGCCAGCCCCACCACCAGCACGTGGCCGAGTCACACAGTGGCACAGGTCCATGCGCAGTACTGCCGAGGGAGGCAACCAGCCAAGGAACATCTATGGTGGTGTAGAGGCCCAGATGCTGCGTGTTCAGCGCCTGCAGGGGAGACACATGGGGACAATGAACCTCAATATCTCAAAACTCGCCAAACACATGTGCACTCTTACAGACACTGTGCGGCACATGACCACAGTTGTGGCAGAGGGCAATCGGGACATAAGTCAAAACCTCCAGGAGCTCACCCGTGCCATCCGAGCAGGACAACACAGCGAGCGCAGGAGACATAGACAGAACTTGCTCCGTACCACTGCATCGACCAGGGCCATCACAAAGCTCTGCAATAGCACAGCAGTTTTGTCCCGCCGCTCCGTGTCACTGCAGGTGGACCTCGGCCAATACTGTGGGGATGTGGCAAAGGCCTTAGGCCAGGTGACCACTGCAGTGACACACTTGCAGTCAGGGACATTCAGTGGCAGCAACTTGGGAGGGGAGGAGGGCAGTGAGGCCGCATCCAGTGTGAGCAGTGTGGCGGTGCTGGAAACCTGCACCAGGAGGCGCAGTTCGTACTGCTCCACAGCCACAGAGACACAGCGTGGTGAGGTAGAGGAGACACACGACAGGAGGCTGGGGGTTCGTGGGAAGCGCCACTAGACAGTCAGTCCTGCATCTCTGACCATGGTGGTGTAACCATGGGCCACTTTAATTTTGCCTTAGCACTCCCGTGATGCCAATGGTTATGTTTTTTGCCACAATGTGTGGAAGCACTGTAACTTTGCATAGTAATGTTACATCACTTTCGCAAGTGCTCATGTGAAGTAAACAGTAGCACTCCAAAATATATAGTCATGGCTCATTCTTACCTGGCTCTGAAATGACGTTGTGTGATGTATGTCTGCCTCCTTTGACCTTCAGCTGTGGTTGGAATGTGTGACTGTCGGCGATGTGCGGGTGGTTGGTCATCCCGATAGTTGTCATTTCTGTCCACCTCTATAGGTATCCCCCTTCTGGTTGCAATGTTGTGCAGCATGGCACATACTGCTACAATCCTGCAGCAGGTGTCTGGTTTATATTGCAAATGCAAATCTCTTGACTGGGGGAGAATGTATGCATTGTCAGCATTCCGTCCATCATTTGTTTGTTGTAACGCTTAGTGGTTTATATTGCAAAGCACCACCAGTCTTATGTAAGATCTGGAAGCGACTCTTTAGGATCCCGAATGTCCTCTCAATCACATTTCTTGTGCTAATATGTGCCGCGTTGTAGCGTTGCTCCTGTGGTGTCGCTGGGTTGATGTAGGGGGTGAGGATATATTCCCGCAGGGCGTATGCACTGTCACCTACAGGGGGGAAGCAAAGGCTTAGCGGCAATAATGATGATACATGTGTGATACTGATGTTATGAATAGGTATGAGTACGTACCAAGCAGGAGTCCCTCTCCAAATTCTCCATTGAGCAGCCGCCTGTGGATGCCACTGTGTCTGAATATATAGAAGTCGTGTGTGCTCCCTGGAAATTGTGCCACTATGCCCGTGATGATGTGCTTGGCATCGCACACGACCTGCACGTTGATGGAGTGATAGGACTTCCTGTTACGGAGAATGTACTCATTGGCTGAGGGGGGACAGATGGGGACATGCGTGCAGTCAATGCATCCTATGACATGGGGGAATTGGGCCACCTGGTAGAATTCCTGTTTGGTGTGGTCCATCTGCTGTGGGGAAGCTGATGTGGGTATGTATCATTGTCAGCATGGCATCAATTAATTTACGGAAGAAGCGTGAAAGTGAGCTTTGTGATACGCCTCCTGCTACCGCTATGACCCCCTGGAAACTTCCAGACGCCAGTAGGTACAGGCTGCATAGGACCTGGACGTGCGCAGGAATGGCATTGGTCCAACGTGTCTGGTGCTGCAGTAGTGGTTCCAGGTCAGCAATTAGGCGCATTATCATGGCACCATTGAGACGGTACTTGTCATATACTTCATCCTCATTTTGGCCCAGCAATGTAATCGCACTCTGAATTTCCTCTCCTGGAACCTCCTCCTGCGCTGTGCTGCAGCATTTATTCTCATCCTCCTTGCAAGCACGTAGAGGGCTGCCATTTTGTGAAAGGAAACGGGGTCTCCAGGCCCAGTTTTTAAGGCTTTCGGATTGATTACATCTGTGGTACACTTGTTTTTTTTTGAGGGTTTTTTTTGTGTGTCAGCAACTTTACCTCCTGGTTCTGATTCCCCTTATTCTGCTCATGCTAAATACCGATTTTGGAGATTTTCGTTATTTGCGATTTTTGATGCCTTCTTTAGCGATTCTTTATTTGCTAATCGCTAATGCCAGGCGCTATTTGTGTTTTCGGTATTGCCGATTCTTTAATTTGCGATTCCGTATTTTAACGAGGATTATTTTAGCGATTCTTTATTTCAACGGGGATTATTTTAGCGAATCTTTATTTTTTCGCTATTGGTGTTGATGCATTGGAATTGGTTGTTTGCCACTCGCTAACGGGAGATTTTAGCGATTCGGTATTTTTGCGAGGAGATTTTTGCTTGATGCATGTGCCAGAATGTGAGTTATAAGTGGCATTACTCACATACAGTCCATACTTGTAGCGGGTGGATGGTGGGTTTTCAAAGCAGGTGGGGGGAACAGCATGAGAAGGAATAAAAAAGAGTACGTGTGAGGGCTGAAGCAACACAGGAGACAAGGGGTGGATATGCAACATGGGGGCACGGGTGAGGAAGCAACATAGGGGTACTGGTAGCTACAAGTGTAGACTGTATGTGAGTAATGCCACTTATAGCCAACATTGTCTTATGTAACATTTTCTGTATATATGTTAAGAAGGAATGGTTGGGAGCAACACAATGTAAGGATATATAACGTAATACAGTGATTGTGATAGTCTATACTAACAAGACTTTCTTACTTCCCAAAGGAGCCCTTATTTGGAATTCTAGATCAACTACAGATTGCAAACAAAAATTGAATACAGTTTGCATGCAGTTTGCAGTTTGCATGCAGTTCCTTGATGTAGGTACATAGATCACTCTGTTTTATTAGAATTATTGCAACTTATTAACTTGAAATAACAAGTTTCAAAAGCAGTAGCTCACTTATCTATCTACATAAAATACAAATCTGCCATCTACACGTTACACGATGTGCTTTGCAGCAGACACATTTTCTTCTATGCTGCCAGAACTGTAGTAAATATTAGAGTAATCTTACCGCTATTAAAAGCCCCTCAAAATTGCTGGGCACCCAATGATCTCTGCAGCAGGTGTCTCAACCCTGCAAGACATTTTAAAATGCAGCCTCTTTTTAGCCATTTCAGTAAGCTATGGCATATTTACTGTCACATATGTCCTTGTTGCCAATTTCGTTGCGTCAGATAAAAAAAAATGTATACGTTGACTGTCAGACTCTGCTTTTCAAGCTCCTCCCCTGAAGATTCCG
Source organism: Triturus cristatus (assembly GCF_964204655.1). Classification (NCBI taxonomy): domain Eukaryota; kingdom Metazoa; phylum Chordata; class Amphibia; order Caudata; family Salamandridae; genus Triturus; species Triturus cristatus. The sequence continues at coordinate 592,832,484 of NC_140583.1, read as the reverse complement.
CCCCTTTCCACATCATCACCTTGACCCACAATTGATGGGTTCCCAGAGTAATTTTTTCCAATTCCAGTATTGGTCCAAAAATAGGGTTTGGGTGGCCTGAAAGATTTCCATGAAACACATATATGTTGCAGGAAATTAGTGTTAGTGTTTTCTGTGCAGCGAACTGAGAAGAAAAGCCAAATCCCAGTGGAATGTACAATTATAAATTTTTGTCAACTGTGCCCTGAGTTTTCTTGAAGCTGTTTTATGACTGGGTAAAAAAAACTTCTACTCTTTTATATCAATTGTTTTCTCTTAATTTTATAATGAAAGGACACGGTTCTGCCTACCAACATGTTTGGTCCAACAAATGTGCCACACCCTGTTATAAAGCCAGTACCTCCCATGTCCAAGGCTGACATGTTTAGCATACAATCTTTGACAGACTTTAAACAATTAACGAGGAGGAGGAGGCTGAATTACAATATCCTTTCGCAATTTGTATTCAACTTTTCAGAAAGCAGTTGCTTATATTGCTGTAGGTATCTAATAATATACTGACTCAGACTATCAAGCAACATGCTCAAATATCCAGTCAATTTTCTGCATGCTGAAATAAATCCTGGAATGTGCTAAAATTGTTATCATTAGAAAAATAATAAAATGGCTGTTTGCACAACTATTAACAAGAGACATGCATCCATTGTGTCTATGCTACTCTCAAACTCTTTAGTGACACTGCGAAGACTTGCTTTCTATAAGCATAATCATGCACAAAAGATAAAATTACCTTCCTGCTCAAAATGCAGATGGATGTAAAAGCCAAACTGTGCATGTTGTCTTTGTCTATGTTTATCTTAGCAGAAGCTGGTGGATTGTATTTGTGTTAGATCTGGCATCCTTGGCACAGTTTTGCCCCTAACATTTTGCCTTCAATCAATCAGTCAATCAATCACTCAATCGATCAATATAAACTTTATTAGTTTTTTTAGAAATATAAAACCATAAAAGTTGACAATACATAAAAATAATTAAAAGTTCAGAATAGCAGCACAGTTTATCATCAGCAGTCCCTTAATGGACTATAACATAATGTCCTTAAAACAGGGTGATACAACCATTGGATATTATAAAGTTGTAAGTGAACTGCGCCGTTAATCAAAGTGAAACATCGTAATACCGTGTATCCAATTCAGTAAAAATACAGTTCATGAGTGAATACATTTCCCTTTATAATAGATGCCCTTAATAGAGGAGTCCTTTTTTATAAGAACAGGTAAAAGCTTAAAGATGGTTAACATGAGTCCAAAAACACTCAACATTTTTAATAAAAACAAGCCCTGGACTTTACCACAGATATCAGAAAACTAACAACGAAAAAAATGCAATCGTCCTTGAGCAGTTGGAGATACAGTAGAACTGGGCGCGCCTGAGCAAAATTCAGCATCTTTAAAATGGGGACTAAAAAAGACTTCCTCGGAACCTCATAAAATTTGCAGAAAAACATAAAATGTAGCAAGTCCTATGGAGACCTTCCGTCGCAGCCACAGGATACGAGCTGCTGGCCTCTACTACACCCCCTGGGGAATGCAAGCAGGAGGTGAAAGAGGCCCAAGTGAAACCTTGTCAATAAAAACCGTTCATAAATAGATAAAAATCCCAGGAGATACGGCTCGACTAAAGGTGTCGTCTTTAGCATCAAAAATTTACGGATGCTGGGTTTCTGCAGTTCCAGCTCTTCCCTTTCCAATTTTCTTGAACTGATAAAGGACTCCCTTATTATCCTCACATCTTTATTGGTTATTGAATCAGGATTAGTATCAAGCTCAGCTTGTCCCAATTTTTCAAAACTACTCTTAATGTATCTAAACCAAGGTTTATTAAGAGCATGATCCAGGGACATGCAGTCCTTTAAGATCAAATGGCAGAGTGATAGGCCCTCGTTTAACCAGAGTATTAGCCAAAAAGTCAAAGGTCTAAGTGCCAGAGAATCGCTTAGATACGGTACCCCAGTTCCTCAGGTACCACCAAATTGGGCATGCCCTGGGGTACACCTAACAGGAACTTTAAAAAGAGATTCTCAGCTACCTGAAAAACATCTGTGGCAATGTACCCCCATCATTCACTCCGTATGAGGCTGTGGCTACGCTTCTAGCTTGGTAGATCTTAAACAGGGCAGAGATGGGTCTATTGCCCAATTTAGATGCAAAGTTTAAGATAGCCATGTTCACCCGCACCAAATCACCCTTCTTCCTTTGTTTAAGCGGGCCCCATTTAAGCTTATCATCCAGGATAATCCCGAGATAAGAGAAAACATTGGTACAGGGTACCTTAACTGTGCCTACCTTGAATTGGAAGCTCTTTTTTGGGCGTGTCCCCACTTCCATAATAAAAGATTTTGAATTGTTAATAGTTAAATCACGTTCCGATATAAAATCAGAAAAGGCGACGAGCAGAGATTGGAGCCCCCTAGCAGTCCTAGAAATAAGGACTGCATCATCCACATAGAGTAAAACAGGGAGGCCACGACTACCTACGCTTGGATAATTTACCCCGGTTGATAAAAGGGCTTTATCCAAATCATTAATATAAAGGTTAAATAAAAAAGACACCAAAATACACCCCTGGTGTACACCTCTTTTAATATCAAAGTTCCTGGACACCCTAAGCCCATCTGAAAATCTAATGTTAGCCTTGGTTGCCCAGTGAAGGTCAGCCAGGAAGTGGGCGACCGAGGCATCAACCCCAATATCCTTCATGGACTGCCACAATCTTGCCCTGTTCACACGATCCAACGCGGAGGACAAGTCCATGAAGGCTAGGTAGATTGTGCCAGATCGCACCACCGTGTACTTATTAAGTATCATGTTTGGGTTGAGACATTGGGCGATAGTTGAACGCCCGGGACGGAACCCATACTGTACCTCTGAGAGTATCTCATGTTCCTCTGTCCAAGTAGTCAGCCTATCAAGTAGCACACGACCCAGCACCTTAACTACTGAGTCCAGCAACGAGATGGGCCTGTAACAGTGTGTATTACCTCGGTCACCCTTTTTAAAAACTGGCACGATTGTCGAGATAGCCCAGGACTCCGGGCATCCTTTCTTAACAGCTGCATTAATAACTGCTGTAAGCACCGGGGCCCAAAAGGGTACGTCAAATTTACAAAGATCCAGGGGGGATATCGTCTGGCACCGGGGCGTTATTGCTTGTCAGGCCGGTAATGCCGTCCACGACCTCCACCAATTCAATTGTTAACATTGGTACATCTGCCCCTTGACCATGCTGACATGGCTGATCTAAGCGATACCAAAGGGAATGATAGACGGAGCGTTTGAGCAAATCAAACACTTACCCCCAGTCAACTGATCTGGGTTTAATCCATCATCATTCTTTAGCTCACTCCACCACCCCAGTTCAGGCATGGCCATATGCAAATCAGTCTGACCCTGTGCCTCATGGGCACAGTCCAGCCCGAACTGCCAAGCCATGTCTTCCCTGGACAGGAAACAAGCATCCTGGGACCGGTTTCGGGTTCATAACCCTCATCAGCCAGGCTATCTTGAATCCAGTGGCAAAGTGAGTGAGGGACCCACTTCTGGGCATACCCTGCCAACTTAGGGCGAACAAAGCGATACCAAAGGGGGTGATGGATGGAGCGTTTGAGCAAATCAAACACTCACCCCCAGTCAACTGATCTGGGTTTAATCCATCATCATTCTTTAGCTCACTCCACCACCCTAGTTCAGACATGGCCATATGCAAATCAGTCTGACCCTGTGCCTCATGGGAACAGTCCAGCCCGAACTGCCAAGCCATGTCTTCCCTGGACAGGAAACAAGCATCCTGGGACCTGTTTCAGGTTCATAACCCTCATCAGCCAGGCTATCTTGAATCCAGTGGAAAAGTGAGCAAGGAACCCATGTCTGGGCATACCCTGCCAACTTAGGGCGAACAAAGCGATACCAAAGGGGATGATGGACGGAGCACTTGAGCAAATCAAACACTCACCCTCAGTCAACTGATCTGGGTTTAATCCATCATCAGTCTTTAGCTTACTCCACCACCCCAGTCCAGACATGGCCATATGCAAATCAGTCTGACCCTGTGCCTCATGGGAACAGTCCAGCCCGAAATGCCAAGCCATGGTTGCTCTAGCGGACTATCAAACATAGTTTGAAAGTGGAGCACCCATTCGTCCTCAGTAATATGTGCACGTAAGTCCCCACCCTCATCATGCACTAAGAAAGATCTATTAATAATACTCCAGAACCTAGAGCTATTCTTCAGGGTACTAGCTTCTGACAGCTCCCTCCATGCTTCATCCTTCAAAACAGATTTACGTTTGGCTAACTTCAATTTATTATCTTTGCGGCATGCTCTAACCAAGACCTGGTTCCTTGGACTCTTGTCAAGGGCCTCCCGCAATTTTCTTGAAGCCAACAAACAGGATGAGTCAAACCATTTCGGGGTTATAATAGGTGTGCTACGCATAGTGGCACTTAAAAATTCTACTACTCTAAGGGAGATAGTGTTAAAAGCACTTATTACTTCTTCTGAGGGGGTACCCAACGAGGTGCACAATATAAGTTCACTAGCACATGAGTCTTTAACTGATTTATAAAGATTCTCAGGGGAGATCTGTGTCCAACATAACCTTCTCTTCCCATCGGTCGGTATTATGACCCCCTTTGGTTCAACTCTTGATTGGGTGGTCAATAAGGGACCTCCTAGTTTGACACAAAGGGGATTATGGTCACTAAAAGCACTGTCCTCTATTACAAAACCTTGAAATAAAAATTGTAAAGAAGAAGAAATTAAAATAAAATCAATAGAGTTGCCACTACATCTCCCTTTGAAAGAGGGAACAGAAGCCGTGCTCAACGGATCACCCAAGGACATTCAAGATATCAAATCAAATGTGTGCAGGAGGTCGTTCAGAGCCTCCCCCTGAACAGAATGTTCAAAATGAACCCCCCTTGCCCTTGGGAAACCCAAGTCGGCTAAACAAGTGATTCCAGGATCCCCACACGGGTGTATACTAAAATCCCCCATGACCATGAGGTTATGTAGATCTGCAGTACAATGTCGTCTTATAAAAGTATCCAACAATGTTATATTACGACTTGAATCGGGCATTCCAGTGATATTGAGATGTATGTGACAAGACCACCCTTTGGTCTACCAGCCAGAGAGGGTGAAGCTGAGACGAACAAGGCCTTATAGCCCTTCAAAAATAAAATAAGCTGTGGTCCACTGACCACGTTTCTTGGAAACCTAACAGACTAAGGGCCATATTCACAAGGAGCTATGGCCGAATTAACGGGACTTTATCGCAGCCAAAGTCATGATAAATTTACCTCCCCATTCACAAGCTGGTGCTAACAGCCCACAGCACCAGTTTACCCGCGATAGCAGCCGCAAAAAACATCGCCACAGAGGAGCCCCGCAACTATCGCTAATGAGATGCAGAGTAGGCATTCCCGTGCCAAAAGCCGCGACAACACCACACTTCAACATTCTCAACGACCAGCCCGATCGGCGATAAGAACACAGAGATAGAGAGAGAGAGAGAAGAAGAGAGGGGGAGAGAGAGAGAAGAAGAGAAGAAGAGAGAGAGCCGCCCCTGCGCACCCAGGCCACACAGCTCACCTGCTACCACAAGTGTGTTTCCAACGACTTGCTGGCATGAAGTGCAGTCCATTAGGTCACACATCTGAGTCAGAGCCGTCATCTGAAACAGAGTCCAGATATATGACTGGCACAGCACACACTCTCGCACAAGACAACAGCGCCTGCCCGCCCATGCATACCCAGGCAGAGGCCTCACAAAGGCACCCACTGCCCATGGAGCATGCCTGCCCATGCACACCCAGGCGGAGGCATCACAAAGGCACCCGCTGCCCACGGAACATGCCCGCCCATGACCACCCAGGTCTCACTGCTCACCTTCCACCACCGACATGTAGACTGGATGTCCCACCACGTGCCGCTGCAAGCCACAATTCGAGGGCCCGCAGACATGGCACCCTCCACACCATGTAGCCACGCTCCGCAGGACACCAGGTCTCACGTGTGCTGCTGGGTCTTGAATACTCCATGGCTGAGGACATCTCAGTGCACCTGGCAACATCGCAGGCTGAACACCCGCTCAGTTTTGATTTGTTCAGCATTACGTACATCAATTGTGTGTCTTTTGCACACCCGTTCAGCCCAATGGGTGCCACTAAGTCTGTAACCCGGAAGTGAGGCCTCGTGGCGGTAGGCCCGCGCTGCCCGCTGGCTCTGGCCTACAATGCGGTCCAGCAGGGCACACGAAACCTGAGTTGCCCGGACCGCCGGGACGGGGCATCATCGCAGGGCGCCCACCTGCTCAGCAGCTTAAGGTGCCACTGACTGTTAGAATCCGGGGTCTCTGCTTGGCGCAGGTATGCACTTGCGACAAGCAGGCACCCTTTCCTCTAAGTCAGGGCGTAGGATTACCTCTTTAAAAATAACCCCTGCTCACCCTCTAGGTAACGTGGCGCGAGCAGTCAGACTAGATTCCAGAGGGCATTAGGTTATGCGTTCAAGTTGTCCCACACAATAATCACCACCCCACCACACAAAGACACAAGGTTGTATTTATATAAAAATAAAGTTCTTTATATTAAATGATTTCTTCAAGCAGGATGTCAAAATACAGTTCTTTCTCTTAAATAAGGTTCCAGTTACTTTAAATGCTTTTAGGCAGTCCACAGTTCTTAAAATGGCTCTTTTCTATTCAAAACAAGCTTCTTTGGGGTTCTGTGCGCTTCGTAGCGCCTTCGGTATGCTTCGTACTAAGTTTTGGGCGTCTCTTGCCGTTTCTCATGTTTCTCGCATGAGCACACATACTCGGGACGTGAACCGTACGGACCGTACCCTCGTAGGTACGTGTCGTACACGTTCGGTACGCCTCTTCCCAAACCTCACACTTCTCGCGTGAGCAACGCACTGTACTTTCAATGGGGGACGATTCGTACCTTTCCGGATCGCTTCGTACAGTCGCTCCAAAGGTTGCTAAAGCGCACGCTTTACGCATGAGCAGCGTAGCGGGTCTCAAGCATCAGTACGGCCCGAACCAAGCAACAGACAGGTCGTACCAATGCGCGCTGCACACAGTACCTTGAAATTCTTGTTGGGCAAAGGTCCTGGCGGCTCCAGAAGTTGGTGAGGGGTGTCCCACGTCGCGGTGCTGTCCCTGGAGGTCAGAGGATGACGATGCTTCGTGGGGCACGTCTAGGCTTCCGGACACGCACCAGAGGGTAGAAGCAGGAGGGGCAGCTCGGGGGCAATTTCTTCAGCGCGTCACGCTGCCGGCTTTACGGGGAGGACACACAGTGCGTCGTAGGTCCTTGCAGGGGCTTCCACGGCCAGGGGGGTCGCAGAGGCTCGGCGCTCGGAGCCTAACCAGTCTCTTCTTTGCAGTGCAAGCTACGGCTCGGGGGCAGATGCTTGCGGTGCTTGGACCAGGTAGACAGGTCTTTGCGGTTCTCGCAGTAGCCACGGTGGCAGATGTCGCGGTGCTCAGATGAGGGGCACACAGGTCCTCAGGGGTCAGCGTCACCGGATCGCCTCCAGCAGCTTCTCCTCTTCTTGGGGAAAGGTAGCGCCCACTGTTCCTGGGGTGCAGTTCAGGGGGCAAGTTCACCAGCAAGCCCTTGGAGATTGTTCAAGGCACAAGTTGATTCAAAAGTCTTTTCTTCTCAAGTCTTTTCCTCCTCTCCTTCTTGCAGCAAGGCACCCACCACAGGCCAGTCTCACAGGTCAGAGACAGTAGTCCTCCATGCAGCTTTCCCAGGTCTTTCTCTTCAGGCAGAGTTTCTTCTTGGCGTAAACAGGATCTGATTTCTTAGGAGCAGGGCTCCTTCTTTTATTGCACAATTCTTTTGTTCTTTGTCGCCAGGGGGCCTAGGCCTGGCTCAGTCCAGTTTTGGGGCACTTTGTTGTGGTGACTCTGCTCTTTCCTTTCAGCAGCGGGCAGAGACATCAGCCGCTCCACAGGGGGCGGAGCCGGCATTGTGGAGGCAGAGCACAGGTCTATTCAGAGTCAAAGGTGTACTCCTCCCACCCATCCTGGTGTAATCTCTCTACCCACCACCTGGCAGCCAGCCTGTCTCCTGGAATTCCCCAGCCCTGCTCCTTTACTGTTACTAGGCAGAACACACACACACAGCAGAGGCGAACTGAAATGGCCAGGTCAGTAAATACTAACTTTCTAAAAGTAGCATTTACAAACACAGGATATTAAAATAAACTTTACTAAAAGAAGTATTTTATTATTCTGAGTTCAGGCATACTAAACTTGACTTTCTACCATGCTCTCTGAGTCCACTGGGATTGCAGCGTGTAGTAATTCCAGCAGCCCATTCTGGCCTATGGAGAGCAAGTAGCCTTCAATAGTGAAAAACGAAAATGGCTGTAATTCACTATTAGGACATGCCACACACATCAGGGCATGTCCTACCTTATACCTACAATTCACCCTGCCCATGGGCCTACCAGAGGGGTGACTAATATGTAGTTAAGTGAAGGTTTGGGGACTGGCAAGTAGGTGCACTTGCGCAATCAGCGCGACAGTTCCAGACCGAGCACAGGTTCTGCAGTGGCAGACCCTAGACACGTTTTACTAGGCCGCTTATGTGGGTGGCACAACCAGTGCTGCAACCCCACCAGCAGCATTTGTATTTTCCATCCCTGGCACTCCTGGTGCACTTTACTAGGGGCTGATAGTAAACCAAATAAGCCAAACATGGACACCAATTAATGTATACATTTTACCATAGGGAGAGCATATGCACCTTAGCACTGATCAGCAGTGGTAAGGTGCCCAGAGTCACAAAACAGCCAACAACAGGTCAGAAAAAATATAGGAGGAAGGCAAAAAGTTTAGGGATGACCCTGCAAAAAGGGCCAGGTGCAACACAACCCCCTTCCAGCCAAAACGCAGGGTAGACCAATCACCACTTTGATGGTCTTCCCTGCTTGGGGCGATAGAACAAGGACCTGGCCCGCAACTGCAGGGGCAGACTCCAGTTCTACGCCAATCTGAACCTATTGGACTCCCTCTGTCCATACTCTCAGGGCCCACCAAGCCAATACATGGGGAACCCTTCTCCTCACCTGTGGACACCACCTGTGCAGCACCTAACCTTAACTGGCCCACAGGTGTGTCCCAACAGACAGATAGCAAAATGCTACAGTGGCCACTGACAGTAGTCAGGCATGAGACCCAGTCCGTATGCCTCTGGGGGCTCTCAAACCTCTGTGGCGCCAGGGAGCGGGAGCAGTAGCCCCAGGTGCTTGGCACCCTTTGTCCATTCTCCCCCTTGTCAGGTCAGGTATGACATTCTGGCACTGACCCACCAGCCCCAGGCTTGTACCCGGCGGCTGGACCAAAGACTGGGGTGGCCTCTCCCACACCAGGTCCTCCTCCTTGGGGCTCTGTACCTTCCCACCTGGAGTGGTACCCCCTTCCAGAATTGCCAGGGCACCTGGGGCAGGTGTCCTGCGCAATTCGCCCACCAGTACAGGGGTTCTATCCTGCAACTGGGCGTCCAGGTCAGGGGGTACACCCTGAACCTGGCCCTCCAACCTAGGGTCTAAACCCTTCAGTTGAGCCGGGGTCAGAGGCAAGGACTCCCTCCCTCTGCACCCCCTTCCAGAGTACTGCCCACTCCCAACTGGCGTGGTACCCCTAGAAGCAACATGGGTCAGGACACTGCTTACAGTGGTCCCACCCTCCAGGTCAGACAACACCTGAACCTGGCTTCCCAACCCTGGGTCCAACCCATGCGGTTGAACGCTCGCCTGGCGCACCAGGACTTCCCGGTGAGCACGCATGCCCCCCCTGAGGGTGACACATAACTCATGTGCCGTGTGACAGTCTGCCTGGCGCAGATCTTCCGACCCCTGTCCATCTGACAGTGCATGAAGATCCCCCAGGACAGAAGTGGTGTCATCATGGTCATTCACTGGTGACGCAGCCCTTCTGGCCAGCCCCTGACCCACTGGTTTTTCCACTGGGGACTCTTTCCCCTCTCACCCCTCAATCGGGACTTCTGCACCCTCCCAACTGGAGCGGTACTGCCAGACACCAGAACTGAGGGAGGCCTGCTTACAGACACTCCCCGTTCACCAGGCACTAGGGGATCCCGCACAACGGGCAGCCCCTCAGGACAGACTAGGCTCCCCACCTGGTGTTCCCTTAAAGAACCATCCAGGCTCTGAGACTGAGGTTGGGCACTACCGGGACATAACCCATTCTCACTCCTTCCCCTTAAAGACAGGACGTGAGGCCCTACACCCCTCTCACTACTACAGGACCTAGCTGGGCTACTCTGAGCCACTTCCACCACACTGGGTTTGAAGATTCCTGAACCACTCCTCTCGTGATCACTCCCCAATGCCTTTCCAGACCCTCTGGACTCCACCAAAAGGTCTGCCTCCAATGTGAGCTCCCTGCGGTCAGAGAACTCACTCTACAACAGGTGTTGGAATAGCTCTGGAAAACAGGGACTTATAATATGCTCTCCCACAATTGGATCACACAGCCCCCTAGCAGGGTTAACCAAACTATCCTTCACCTTACCATCCAGTGCCTCCCACACATACTCCACACCACTCTCCTGAGACTGGCAAGACAGTATCTGACTGTCTCTGTCACACAACCCACACTCTTCTGGGCGGTCTTTATACTCACCCACCAGGACTTCAATTTTGGGGGAACCCCTCTCCCTGCACCTCTCATCTAGAGTCAGTAGAGTGTCCCTCCCACCACTAGGACTATGAACCCCTGCGCCAGTTACCCTATTCCCTTCAGGGATACTGCGCACTACTGGAGCTACCTCATGCCCTTGAACCTCCTGGTGTATGTTAACCCCCTCCTTCAAGTCAGGCGCCATATCTCTGGGTGTGCATACTACTCTCTCAGCACTAGAAAATGTGATATTGCTGCCACCATCTGAGCTGGATTCCTCCTCCCACTCAGAAAAGCTCAACCTCTGAGCTACGCACCTTTCTTGTTGCTGGGCTGAGACACTCATGGCCTCAAGCCTCTCGAGCTCCATATCATATTTCCTCATTATAAAGTCATGCTCCATTTGCATTTTCTTTTCTTCCAGAGCCAGCTTCTTGCTTTCTAGCTCCAATTGGCTTTTTACTTCCAGCTCTGCCAACTTCAATTCATGATCCCTGGTGGCCTGTCTGTCTGCCAGCTCCTCTGGCGACAGGCCTCTGCCAAAACTGCGAACGCTTTCCGCTGGTTTCAATGGTGTAACTTCCTTAGTTGCACCCCTTGATTCAATCCAGGCTTTGAGCGCCTTGTAGAGATCTGATTTGTTTTTGCATCCTGCATGTGGAACCTTGAGCTTCCTGCAGAAGTACTTGAGTTCAGTTCTCTTGTAGCTGTCCGTTTTGACGCCTCCCATTCCACTCCTCCTATCTCAGAGGTTTCAGAGATGGACTTCTCAATGCTGTTTGGGCTAGGCATGACTCCAAACACAAGGGATCTTCTTTCTTGGCAAGCGAAATTAAAATTAAAAGTTCTGTGGCTCAAGCTACTGGACTGTCCTCACTGTGCAATGGCTAGTAATCACTGCGCAGACACCAAGAACGCAAATCCGTAAATCCCACCGCTGCCACCAATGTTAGAATCCGGGGTCTCTGGTTGGCGCAGGTATGCACTTGCGACAAGCAGGGACCCTTTCCTCTAAGTCAGGGCGTAGGATTACCTCTTTAAAAATAACCCCTGCTCACCCTCTAGGTAACGTGACGCGAGCAGTCAGGCTAGATTCCAGAGGGCATTAGGTTAAGCATTCAAGTTGTCCCACACAATAATCACCACCCCACCACACAAAGACACAAGGCTGTATTTATATCAAAATAAAGTTCTTTATATAAAAGATTTCTTCAAGCAGGATGTCAAAATACAGTTCTTTCACTTAAATAAGGTTCCAGTTACTTTAAATGCTTTTAGGCAGTCCACAGTTCTTAAAATGGCTCTTTTCTATTCAAAACAAGCTTCTTTGGGGTTCTGTGCGCTTCGTAGCGCCTTCGGTACGCTTCGTACTAAGTTGTGGACGTCTCTTGCCGTTTCTCACGCTTTTTGCGTGAGCATGCGTACTCGGGACGTGAACCGTACGGACCGTACCCTCGTAGGTACGTGTCGTACACGTTCGGTACGCCTCTTCCCAAACCTCACGCTTCTCGCGTGAGCAACGCACGGTACTTTCAATGGGGGACGATTCGTACCTTTCCGGATCGCTTCGTACAGTCGCTCCGAAGGTTGCTAAAGCGCACGCTTTACGCGTGAGCAGCGTAGCGGGTCTCAAGCGTCAGTACGGCCCGAACCAAGCAACAGACGGGTCGTACCAACGCGCGCTGCACACAGTACCTTGAAATTCTTGTTGGGCAAAGGTCCTGGCGGCTCCAGAAGTCGGTGACGGGTGTCCCACGTCGCGGTGCTGTCCCTAGAGGTCAGAGGATGGCGATGCTTCGTGGAGCACGTCTAGGCTTCCGGACACGCACCAGAGGGTAGAAGCAGGAGGGGCAGCTCGGGGGCAATTTCTTCAACGCATCGCGCTGCCGACTTCACGGGGAGGACACACAGTGCATCGTAGGTCCTTGCAGGGGCTTCCACGGCCAGGGGGGTCGCAGAGGCTCGGCGCTCGGAGCCTAACCAGTCTCTTCTTTGTGGTGCGCGCTACAGCTCGGGGGGCAGACGCTTGCGGTGCTTGGACCAGGTAGACAGGTCTTTGCAGTGCTCGCAGTAGCCACGGTGGCAGATGTCGCGGTGCTCAGATGAGGGGCACACAGGTCCTCAGGGGTCAGCGTCACAGGATCGCCTCCAGAAGCTTCTCCTCTTCTTGGGGAAAGGTAGCGCCCACTGTTCCTGGGGCGCAGATCAGGGGGCAAGTTCACCAGCAAGCCCTTGGAGATTGTTCAAAGCACAAGTTGATTCAAAAGCGTTTCTTCTCAAGTCTTTTCCTCCTCTCCTTCTTGCAGCAAGGCACCCACCACAGGCCAGTCTCACAGGTCAGAGACAGTAGTCCTCCATGCAGCTTTCCCAGGTCCTTCTCTTCAGGCAGAGTTTCTTCTTGGCGTAAACAGGATCTGATCTCTTAGGAGCAGGGCTCCTTCTTTTATAGCATAATTCTTTTGTTCTTTGTCGCCAGGGGGCCTGGGCCTGGCTCAGTCCAGTTTAGGAGCACTTTGTTGTGGTGACTCTGCTCTTTCCTTTCAGCAGCGGGCAGAGACATCAGCCGCTCCACAGGGGGCGGAGCCGGCATTGTGGAGGCAGAGCACAGGTCTATTCAGGGTCAAAGGTGTACTCCTCCCACCAATCCTGGTGTAATCTCTCTACCCACCACCTGGCAGCCAGCCTGTCTCCTGGAATTCCCCAGCCCTGCTCCTTTACTTTTACTAGGCAGAACACACACAGCAGAGGCAGACAGAAATGGCCAGGTCAGTAAATACTAACTTTCTAAAAGTAGTATTTACAAACACAGGATATTAAAATAAACTTTACTAAAAGAAGTATTTTATTATTCTGAGTTCAGGCATACTAAACTTGACTTTCTACCATGCTCTCTGAGTCCACTGGGATTACAGCGTGTAGTAATTCCAGCAGCCCATTCTGGCCTATGGAGAGCAGGTAGCCTTCAATAGTGAAAAACGAAAATGGCTGTAATTCACTATTAGGACATGCCACACACATCAGGGCATGTCCTACCTTATACCTACAATTCACCCTGCCCTTGGGCCTACCAGAGGGGTGACTAATATGTAGTTAAGTGAAGGTTTGGGGACTGGCAAGTAGGTGCACTTGCGCAATCAGCGCGACAGTTCCAGACCGCACGCAGGTTCTGCAGTGGCAGACCCTAGACACATTTTACTAGGCCGCTTCTGTGGGTGGCACAACCAGTGCTGCAAGCCCACCAGCAGCATTTGTATTTTCCATCCCTGGCACTCCTGGTGCACTTTACTAGGGGCTGATAGTAAACCAAATAAGCCAAACATGGACACCAATTAATGTATACATTTTACCATAGGGAGAGCATATGCACCTTAGCACTGATCAGCAGTGGTAAGGTGCCCAGAGTCATAAAACAGCCAACAACAGGTCAGAAAAAATATAGGAGGAAGGCAAAAAGTTTAGGGATGACCCTGCAAAAAGGGCCAGGTCCAACACAGACTCAGTGCACCCAAAGTCACCATCGCGTGGCGGGGTGCCTGTGCCTGCTGCAATGCGCCGGGTGCGACTAACCCTGTGCAACCCCATTCAGCGCCACGTGGTGATCAGCCCGTGCCGTACGCAGGCCTGGGTTGCCACTAACCCTGTGCAACCCCAGTCAGCGCCAGGTGGTGTTTGGCCCATGCCGTACAGACGCCTGGGATCCCACTAACCCTGTGCGCAACAAAACTCCTGTGCCCTTTATGATTGGGAACCGTGGCATCCGTCATCCAGTCACCACGGGCAGAGGAGAATGTGGCGTCGGCCCCTTATGTTGGCGGAGTCACATGGCATGTGACGCCTGTGCCGGATGGGTGTGGTGTGCGTGCAAACCTGCCCTCAGAGAGTGGCTGTGATATGCTGACAACTAGACTAGTGACCTGCACACCACCAGTGAGTATGCCTACGACAGGTAGCAATGAGGGCCCCCCTCGGAGCATAAGCAGAGTGGTCTGGCCTGCCGTATGCCGGGCCAGCGCAGGGCTTGCCACAATGACAATTGGGCTCTGGGCGTGGTTCAGTCCATGTCCGGACAAGGAAGTGAGTGATGCGTGTGTCCCAGTTGTAGTGTCCACGGGACCGGTACACAAAATGCAATGTAGCACCCTCTGACTGGCATCCCACACAGGATGCGCATCATTGAGGCAAGGGAAATCAGTTATATGATGGAACTACGCATTCCGTTACAACGCATGCCTTTACCATGCATGCATTACAACGCGAAGGCCTTCACCACGTATAACCTTTACCACGCATGCTTTTACAACGTATTTTGTTGTAAAGCATGTATGGTAAATGCCTCCCTTTTTTAAAAACACCTGACCCTGCTCTAATCTCTAAATCTAGACCGCAAAGCGCACCTGCCCTTTTAAAAAAAAAAAATATCCATCTCTGCCCTAATTCCTAAATCTAGACCACAGCTCGCTCCCCGCCCTGTGTAGAAGATACCCGTCTCTGCCCTAATTCCTAAATCTAGACCACAGCGCGCTCCACGTCCTGTTTATAAAATACTTGCCTCTGCCCAAAGCCCTAAATCTTGACCCCAGTGCGTCCCCCGTTCTGTTAAAAAAATACCGACCCTGCCTTAACTGCCACGGTTTCATCTGTGGTACCCGTTACGTCTTGGCTAACAAAGGTAACAACTACGTCTCGTCGCGTTCCCGTATTATAAGACAAGCACGCTCACAGCAATGCATGCTTCAGTCTGCCCAATTAAATGCATCGCCAGGCTCCAGCAGCAAAGAAATGAAAGAACTGAAGTCTGACGTAGGTCTGTAAATCTTGAGAACGGGGCTCTCCCTGCTCCTAAATTCCTACCTATTGAAGCTGCTGTGCAGTGCAGAGAGGCCCCACGCGTGCTGTCGTTGTACACGCAGACACGTTTTCACGAGGCGGGCACTCCGATACCAACCACAGCGTATACTCACTCCCTCGGTGGCTCATCAGCCAAGCCTTGGAGAGGGAAGCGCCCGGGAGATGTTATCACGGACAGAAACTGCCACAGTGTGGCACAGGTCGTCAAGAGGAAGTGGAAGTATCTCTTCGCTCCTCTAACGATGCCGATAGCCTTGACCACGCAGGCGCCGTTACCAGCATATGCCATCACCACGTACGTTGTAAAACAATGTGTGGAGAAGGCTATGCGTGGTAAAAGTGTATGCGTGGTAATGCCTGCGTGGTAAATAGGGGTGGGCGGAATTTGCGAAATTCACTTTCGCAAATTATCGCGAAGATGTTAAAAATTATCGCAAACACGCGGAAATATCGTGAAGATGCGGAAGTTTTTTTCCCGCATGTTCGCGAGATTTTCTGCATGGCTGCGGCTCGCCAACTTACCCATGTGGTTGCTCGCGGGCGCGGCCATCTTGTTTTCAGTTGTCTCGCGGTGCATGATCGCGAGAAGAAAGACGTTATCGCGCGACGCATGACGTCACTGCGGGCGCGAACTGTCGCGAGACAGCGCAAATGGCTAAAAACAATACAACATCTCATGGAGAACGCGACCGGATCAAGAAAACTTGTCGGCGAACGCAGGGATTCAGGTAAGGCTATAGCGCGCGCGCGCGAGAATGTATCATTTTACAGCGCGAGCAAGAACCAAATTATCGCTAAGCTGCGGAATGCGGAAATTTTGACATTTTCACGCTTTCCGCGGAATGCGAAAATGTCAAATTATCGCAATTTCCGCGAACGGAATGACATTTTCGCCCAGGCCTAGTGGTAAAGGCCCTGCGTGGAAACAGCTGCATTGTAATGGCTGTTTCGCTGGAAATCACTGTCCCACATTCATCCACACATGCATACATGACTGATGATAGACATGACACAGCAGTGCGTCAATGGATGTTTATTGCACATCCAGTGCAGTTATGCAGCTGGAGCGGTTCAGGGCAATGGCCTGCACACTACACAATATGGGCCCGTGTAAGGCCAGCCAGAGTCCATCCAGAGATGACAAGTCCTGCTGAAGGGAAGGGTACAGTCTGCAGTCTGGTCGCCGTGTCATTGGGCATCAATCCAGAAGTGGCAGTCCATATCGCTGTCCAAGGTGAGTGCATCGGAGTGTATCGTGGGTCAGTGGAAGGCCATGAGGCCATGCGAGGGACCAGGCAGAAACAGGCCAGGTGGCTGTAATGAATGCTAGTGCCTGGTCCTTCTGATCACAGTCCCATCCATGTCCTCATACACGGCTGTGTGGCCTGCCCCACCTGTGGGTGTTGCAGAACAGGCTGCCGCACTGTGTGCCACTGACACATCAGGGGCCTGAGTGGATCCGGCTGCCGCACTGTGTGCCACTGACACATCAGGGCCCTGAGTGGATCTGGCTACCGCAGTGGGCGGCACTGACACACCAGGGGGTGGGGATGTGGATGGTGTGGGTGCAGCATTCATCAGCACCACACCTTGCAGCGGCAATGCTATGGTCGAGGTCAGTAGGGCATGAAATATCCCAGCTACATTTCGATGATGTGCGGCGGTGGCTGCCATCCTTTCCACCTCCATCCGCACCATGTTCTCCATGAGCCTCCGTATGTGTGCCAGCTCACGGCCGGCATCGCTGGAGCCACTCTGAGCGGACAGGTGTTCTACTCTCCGCGTCATGACTCCAGCGATGTCAGTCAGGGCTCGTTGGAGACAATGGGGCATCCAGTTTGGCAGCTATGATGCCGAAGCCCACCCGCACCTGCTCAGCCATCTCCATCTGGCAATCCAGCACACAGCGTTAGAAGGCCATATGTTGTTCCTGGAGGTCTTGGGAGGGTGCCAGGGCTGTGGGTGCCTCCTGCTGGGTGGTTTGGGTGGAGGGTGGGTTCTCATCAATGTAGCTGGGCTGCCCTGAGCCTGGAGGTGAGTGACGGATGAGATCAATGATGTCTTGGATGGTTTGGGTGTCGATACTGGCGTTGTCCGTGAAGAGTGGCTGGGACTGATCTGCAGGAGGTGCTGATGGTGCCTCTGTGATGTGAAGGGGAGATGGTGTATTACAATGTGTCCACATGTGTGTAGATGCATGGTACAGGTTTACATTCAGACAGCATGGCATTGTACATTGTGACAGTCTGTAGATCTGGGCGATGACCCAGAGTCTTTGTGGGTGTGAACTGTGTTCTGCTTGATTGTGCATGTGTGCCATTGTGCCCATCTCCACCCATCCCCTCAGTACCTGGTGGTCACTCACTCTGTTGCGGTTGTGTTGTGTCTTGTCGAGCAGTGTCCAGTCCCTCGACTCCGGTCACAGTCTCCACACTGATGACTGTCGACACCAGCTCCTCCATGTCATCCAGCTCCAGCTGTGGCGCTGGGCCCCCACCTCCAGTCTGCATTGCTGCCTTCTGGTTGGCGGAGAGTTTCTCCTTGATCTTCCGCTTGATGTCAATCCATCGCCTCTTGACCTCGTCCATTGTCCTCTTGTGCTCTCCGACGGCATTCACCTTGTCGACGATGTCCAGCCATATTGCAGTTTTGGTGCCCAGTGACACGTTGGAGGTGGAGTTGTTGATGGTGTTCCATCACCTCCGTGACTATGATCCTGTTCGCCTGCGGAAAGAACTTCGTCTTCCTTGTCTTCTTGTCCTTGCCCTTCCCTGTCCCCGAGGTCCCAGGCTGGTCATCCGGGGTGCTTGTGGGGTTGTGCTCGTCCTCTGCGCCTGCTCCGGCTGCCTCCATGGTGCTTGGGTGTAGGTCAGTTTGTGTGTGGGTGTTTTTTCTGCTTTTATGGAGATTTTACTCACCTGCCAGGTGTGTGTTACAGGCCTAGCACTGCTTCTCGCTGATTTCCTCATCGCGCTTTGGCCCATCGCAGGTCTTTTGGTGTTGCGGTTTGTGTTTTCATCTCCATCGAAGTGGTTTTATCGCAGACATTGTCTGCAGTTGGGGCAGACTATCGCATGCTACCACCTTGTTGTGAATCCCACGTTGTCAGGGAGTTATTTTCCCGCGATGGGCTGCGATATTGAAAGTTGCGTTACGCTACTCTTGCGGTAGTTATCATGCGTTCTTGTGAATATACCCCTCAATTGTTTAACATAGGCCACCCACAAAGGATCAGAAGACGTATTCGTCAGACTAGCAATATTCCAGGATATTACATTATTGACATTCACTCCTGAGTCCCCCTTACTTTGCACTGCAAACTCCTGCTGGGGAAGCAGCCTACGGGAAGCCGTTGAGGCAGGACTAATAAGTCAGTCACATGCCTCCAGCATAGCCAATGAAGTAAACCTTAGATAGTACCGGAGGGGGGACCTTTATTCAACCTTCGTGAGTACTGCTGCCTTGAAGGGTCTGACCACGGGAGCAGGTACTGATAACCAAGCCTAGCAGGTGGGATTAACTGTGACAAATTATCGGATGGCACCACATCATTGACAAACATGTTACTACTCCCCGGCGGAACCAGTTTATAAAAGTAGCCAAGTGGTAAGACCACAATGGTCGACTCAGGTCCACGATTAACAGGGTGTGGTTCTGTAAACAGTATCCTTTCTGCTATGTGCAGTCTGTTGAAATTGACGATGACACAGTCCCCCAGGTCAAATTTGCGTGAGCTACCTATCCAGCTAACTCTACGTACCATATTGATAGTTTTCTCCAGCCTAGTCCCGAGGGAGGTATTAATCGGAAACCAGTGTAGGACCTTATTTTTCAACTGACAAAAATCCTCCCTGGAGCCCTGAGGGAGAGTTGGCACGTTCCCTAATACCACTACATAGGGAGTAGATGCTGGTGGTAAGTGAATGATCGGTAACTGCTGAGGAAGTTGATCCCTATCCCCTGGGGCTGACTACCTGACGGCCTTCTAGTTAGTTCTCTTCTGGGAACCGACTCTGACTGAAACTGATTTGGCAAACTAACCCTGGTGTGGTTATGGTTTTCCCCTAATGTCGTTGCAGCCCTATTGGAATTTTGGCTAGCCCCTTGCGTGTCCGCTGCATAGCTTTCTGTTACTTGCCCCCCGGGGGTATGACTGTGAGTGAAACTGAGGCAGTGACTGACCCCTAATGATTTTAGGTAGACTAATCAAAGTGGGTAGCTGCACACTACATTGGCTTTGTTGAGCCCTGGTCCCTCCCAATAGTGAGGATGAGTTACCACATTTGGGGGCCTTTAAAAATTTTTCAATAGGGGCTAAGCGACTGATTACCGGGCCCAACTTTGAGTCCAACAGATTCATCATCAATGCTAGGAAAGAGTCCAGAGCACCCGCCATGTCAGCAAAGTGCATTGACTGAGAGGGTTCTGGAGTTTTGGGTGGCAAGTTAGGTCTAGATCTCTTGACTTTCCCCCCCATCACTTGAGATTTCCTTTTAGTACCCCCTCCCTTTCTTGATGCTCCCCCCTCGGCCAAGGATAGGTTTCCTACCCCCGTTGTTGATGAAGATCCCAAATACTTGTGGGCTGGTACTGTAGATACTCTGATCACCTGATTTGATGACGCCTCGATGCCCAACTTGTTACTTATTATAACTGCCAGGGAAAGGGGCAAAGGCAAAGAGGGAACATTTAAATGGCTGGGGGGACTAACACTATCCTTAACTACCACATCAAGTCCATTAATATTACACTGGCTCAGGTGATCATTTACAACGTTAGTCAGGGGCACAAGTATATCACAGTGCAAAAGGTGTGGTGCGGCAGTGGGTGACCTAGATAAACGTCTATTAACAAGTTCAATTTCTTTGTCAATCACAGCTGCCGCCCGCTGCAGAAATGAGTCCATAGTAGTCACTGCGGAGGTACCAATCACAGGCTTTCCAACTGCTGCTGCTAGTGCTGTTTTACACCTACCCACAGTTGTAGGCGATAAATGTGGAGTGCTCAAAAGAAGGATCAAAATATCGGAGTTTTAAATGTTTGTAATGTCAGTGACACTTGTCAAATGGGCAAAGGAGAAACACCACAGATCTACAGGAACTCTCAAAGAGTGTAAATACGTGTTCCTGGTCCCAACAAGCACTTCAAAGAGCAAGCCCCAGCACGATCCACAGGAAAAATGTCATGCAGATATGATCTAAAACAATCGGGCGACCCCCTACCTCAGCTATCATGCATCCGCCGTTACCGCTGGAACGGGCAAGAACAGAATCCCGCCAGAAAGAATCCAAACACTTCCAAATTGATGTCTCCGCTAGAAGAATCAAGAGAGTAGGATAAGCCCTGCCTCCTCCGGTCACAGATGGGCAAGGACGGCCCCGCCCTTGGCCCACGAGCGACCCACGCTGCGGGAGCCCGCACACGATCTTAAAGCGCGTCCTGGCACATTGAATGGCTGCAGGTTGTGGACTGTGGGCTGGCGGCTCCAGCCACAAAAGAACAAGGCAAGCAGGCAGCTAAACTGCGGGACCCATGCTGCGGGAGCCCGCTCCCAATCTTAAAGCGCCTCCTGGCGCAGTGATTGGCTGCAGGTTGTGGACTGTGGGCTGGCGGCTCTGGCCGCAAAAGAACAAGACAAGCAGGCAGCTGAACAGCGGGACCCGCGCTGCGGGAGCCTGCCCCCGAGCATAAAGCACCTCCTGACGCAGTGATTGGCTGCAGGTTGTGGACTGTGGGCTGGCGGCTCTGACTGCAAAAGAACAAGGTAAGCAGGCAGCTAAACAGCACCTCAACAAGGCCACTGTGGAAAAATCCACTCGAATCAGACTGGATCTCTCAGCTCAGCACAAGATTGGCCATGAGATATTTTCCCGATATGGAATCGGACAAGTGATTGGGTTCCACTGAGGCCGGGTAAAAACGTTGGCAGGGCCGCTCCAAGCAACCGTTGTGGTGCTCACCATCAAACAGCAGCTTGTAATTGGAAGCTCCTCGCTGTTCACCGCACGTGGTGTGGCTCCTCTCTCCGCGCTGCTCTGCAGAGACTCTGTCCTTTGCCTTCAACCCTCCTGTTTTGCTGACTACGTTTTTACTGGCTTAAGGAATCTGCACATTTTAGCACTGCTAGCAGGTGCTAAAGTGCTTGCCATCTCTCCTTAAAACATGGTAAAATTAGCGTATACCAAATTGGCATAATTAATTTACTTTATTTAACTGTGCCTAGGGCCTGTAAATTAGATGCTCCTAGTAGCCCTGCAGCACTGGTTGTGCCACCCACTTAAGTAATCATTTAAACTTGTCTGAGGTCTGCCATTGCAGCCTGTTTGTGCACTCAATAAACTGCCATTTCGACCTAGCAAAATAAACCTTTTGCTAGGCCCAAACCTTCCTTTCATACATGTAAATCTCCCCTAGGGTAGGCTCTGGACAGCCAAAAGTGCAGGGTTCCATGTAAACCTTTTAGTTTTATATGTCCTAGTAGTGAAGCGCTCATAAATTCGTTTTACACTACTGAAAAGCCTACCTCTCCTATAGGCTAAGATTGGAGTTACTTTATTACAACTAATAAGTGATCATTTCCAACTGGGAGCAGGTAACCAAATCATATTTGATGTCTTTGGAATTGAAATGAAAAATCCTCTCTCATGGTGAAGGTGGATTTTAAATTACAATTCTGAAAATGTCACTTTTAGAAAGTTGGCATTTTCTTGCCTTAGTCACTCAGTGCCTGCAGCCTGTCTCTGGGTCACATGATTGGGTGTAGTGGGCAGTTGGACTCTGTGTATTTCTCCTAGGCAGCCATACACAATAGAGAGCGTAGGTGTGCTTGGATGGGCCATCACTGGCATGATCGGAGGGTTAAGTTGGGCACAGTCCTACTTAAACTTGCATAGTCTGTGTAAAGGATTTGTAAAGGGATGGATACCCCCTATAGTTAGTCTGGAGCCAGGGCAGGGATGGCAGGGATGGCAGGATGCCTGGGGACATCTTAGGAAAACCTCTTCAAGCTTCTCCCACTTCAAAGGAAGGCCCAGGTATAAATATTCAAACGCAGACACCAACTCTTCAGTACACTTCTGGACCTGTGTATACTCTGCCAGGAAGAAGGACTGCTGTGCTGCTAGAAGTACTGTCACTCTGCTGGACCGCTGCTCACAAGAACTGCTGCTGTGCTTTGCTGACCTGCTACCCGCTGCCCTCTTCCCTGGGTGAGAAGGACTGGACCTGCATCTGTTGAACCCAGGACCCCAAAGTTACTCCAAGGGCTGGTTGGCTGGTCTGCTGACTAGAGCCTCAGGGTCAAAACCTTGAGCCCATCACCAGGACTCTGCCATATGTGATGTCAGATGGTGCCACCCCAGTCCTGGACACTTGGAAGTGGGCATGAAGGTGCTCTGCTAGCCCATCTGTGGATCCAGCAGAACCAATGCATGCCCTCTGCTGTGCAGCGCAATTCTGAGCAGAACTGACCCATTGCCTCTGGTGCGAGGTTTCTCCCAAAGCAAGGACTCTGAATCGACCGCTCAGCCTGCATCAGAACCACCACCTGTGGGAAGCTTTCCCGGCACAGGCCCTCACATCACAACTCTCTTGGCGGCAGCAGCCTCGAGGACGACACAGGTTCCTGCATCGCAGCCTCACAGCTCCGCGGAACCAAAGCAGCACCCCAACTGTGCAATGCATCCTTGACACTGGATTTCACATTGCAAGCTTTGTCAATGGGATCCTCGACAATGACGCAGGACCCTCCCATCGCAGCTCCCCTTCACCTCGGAACCGACGCATCGCCTTGGTTGCATGACGCATTCTCAGTGCGGGACCTCGCAACGATCTGCAACCAGGACTTAAGGTGCTCTTGTTTAGTGGGCCTGACTGGGTCCCTATAGCCGGCCTGTGTTCCATCACAGTTGGCATGAGCTTGTAACTTTGTCCTGCTCTGGTGCAACCAGACCACCGTAGGCGCTTTTGTTTTTTGCCACTATATTTACTGACGTCTTTAAACCTGCATATCTCCAGTTCTACTGATTGGATTTTTGTCGTTTTGGTCTTAGTTTTATTTTAAAAATTGCTCTATTTTTCCAACATTGGTGTGGGATGTTCCTTGTATTGTGTTTTCACATAATTACTGTTTGAAGTGCTGCATACATACTTTACACATTGCTTCTGCACCTACATTCTCAGAAACTGACAGCAGAGCAAAAGCTCTCAGGTCAAAGGTCTGAGGTCAATTCTAGAATCAAACTCTGCAATTGCATTTTTACATAAAAGTGATATCATCTGCCTACAGGAAACATGAGTGCTCACCCCAACTGTCTACACAGCTTTTGCGAGCTTTTAAAATTATTCAAATGCACCAACATATTTGGCCAGCCATCGGGCGGTTTTTCAATCTTCATCAAGCACACCAGCAAGATCGAAGTAGTGCCCCAAAACAAAAACTCCCCGGCATTGCAAGCGATAACAATTTCTGATTTAACAATCTCTCATAAAAATCTTCCCTTGCTCCAGATCAACTGCTATCATAACGCGCAAAAAGCACCAACACAATGCACAACTAGCGACCTCTGTGACCACCTAGAAGCCATTCTTCTGGAATGCCCCTCTAATGAAGTTGTCCTTGCTGGGGATTTCAACATCAAGGTCTGGGAAATCCTGTCACTGTGGCTCAAAACAACATGGAACAGGAAAAAATGAATGAGTTCCTAAATTCCTTTAATCTAATCTCCGCCGACAAGTATTCAAGTCCCAGGCCCCCAAGTGTCAGCCCAATAGTACTTTCAAAGGAATCTCAGCAATCGATTACATTTTCCTGTCCAAAAGCCCTTGCAAACAGTACTACCAACTTTGAGATATCTAACAGGGGTGAAAGTGACCGTAATCCCCTGACCCTGATTCTGAACCTGGGTGTTCCTATGGCGGCCAAATATCATGTGGTGGGTTCTTCCACATGCGCGGAAGTCACACAGTTAGTCAGGAGATCAAATGGAGGGCTGCAGACACCTCTATGGTGATTAAGTGGCTATACAAGTTGCTCACCAACCTCAAAAATGCACAGGGATGCTTACAAAACAAATGGGGCAAACTGACAACAGAACTCATGGAGTCACTGTTTGCAGCTGGAGCGCGTAACCAATCTCCACTGTCAAAAGGGAAGGTTCAGCTCAATCTACCTCACAACAAGCCCGTTATTTTTACACGGAGAAAGCTAAGATGAACCCTCACAACCCTCAAGCTTAACCCCACCGCTAACAATGGAAAGAAAATCACTGAATCACGTAAAACGTACAAAAACAATGTGGGAAGCGAAGAAAGCATCAGAGGAGAGGGACTGGCTGAGGATACATCAAATGCTCCAACAACAAAAAGTCTAGTCCACCTCTGGAACTTTATCAACAAACTAAAAGCCCCAAATTCAACTAGGGAAAACAGAGTCCCAAGAAGGAGCATGGGTGAGCCATGTGACCACTCTGTACTCCAACCACCCATTCTAGACCAGGCTAAACAGACAAGCCTGGGCCTATAAATCCAACTGCACTGAACCAACAGTACCTAACGACGTCAGTCCATGTATGCAATCTCATCAAGGGCATGAAAAACGAAATTGTGCCAGGTACAAATGGCTTCCCTGCTGGAATTTTTAAATGTGTTCCGGAGGACTGGGCAACGTTACTCGCCCCACTATTTAACCAGGTCTTCCTCTCAGCACAAGTTCCTGATTCGTAGAGATGCTCAATCCTGTGCACAAAATTAAAAAAAGGAGACCCAACAAATACATCCAATTATCGCCTGACAGCTCTATTATTATTGGACTTAGAGGCCAAAGCTTAAGCTCGGCTATTACTTAAACAGCTAGAGGTTGGGGCTTTAGATAACTATGTCCTCCCATTCTTCCAGACAGGCTTCCGTGCAGCAGTGTCCACCATAGATAACATCACTGCTCTCACCATCCGGAGTCATCAAGCAGCTCAAAGAAGACAACCCCCACTTCTTTGCTGTGTTATAGATTACAGCGCCACATTTTACAAAGTGGACAGACCCACGCTATGGAGGAAACTAACAATGTGGGGTATTCCAGCAAATCTCTTAAAGGCTATAATCTCCCTCTTCTCAGCCACATGGGTCTGGGTAAAAACAGGTACACAAACTGTCATATCCAAAATTACCACCCGAGGTGTTCTGAAGCAAGGCTGTGTCCTCGCTCCCCTGCTATTTAATCTGTATACAGCGGATCTGGGCAAAACTCTAGTGAATTACAATCTGCCTCTCACCCCCCCGACTAAGCCACACACCAGTACACATTCTTCAATACACCGACGACCTTCTGATAATGGATCACAGTGGGCCTACAGCGAGCACTGAACAGTCTACATACGTACAAAGAAAGGATCTTCCTCATAATTAATCAGGATAAAATCAGGATTATTATCTTTGGGCACTATAAAAACAAGAAATTACTTTCATGTCACATGGGGACCAAGATCATCAACACCGCTCCAAAATATAACTACCTGCGGGTCTGGTTTCGGAGTCCTCCCAGACCTCGGTCCACAAAGCCTCATTAAAAAAGGAATCCACCATCATAATTTATGGGCTAGTCTACCTTAAGAAGAAACTAAATAGTCCTTCTTCTGTTCCAATTCTCAAAGGCATCCCTTCTCCCACCCAGCACTACTATATAGTCATCAGGCCTTTCCTGGAACCAGTTCCGTCAGTCTAGAGAATGCACAGTGCTCAGGTTACAAGAAAATACTTCAACTCCCAAGGAACATTCGCAGATCTAGAATTCGGCTAAAATTCGGCCTGTCAACACAAAAGCTACACTGCGAATCAGACATCTTGAAGTACTCTGATGCAAGATCTTTTTTGAGGTGTGGGAAATTCGTTAAAGTCCTAAAAGCTCAGCTTCAAAGTCAATCCACCAACTCCCATGGCAATAAACAGCTTCAAAAACTGATATCTGACCATTGGACCACAAAATACGAAAAACACTTAGCCATATGGTGCGGTCAAAAGCCCTTTTGTCAAAATGACAGTCAATTGGCACTACTGCACTTTACTGCTCAGCCCTGGGTGATATTTGTGTTTTAGCTCATATAGGGCCTCATGTAGGTAGCCAAATACCGGTCGGTAACGGACGATTTTCGGTAATTATACCGTTACCGACCGGTATTTAGGCTTTTGGTATGTAGGGGGACAATTTCTGTATTCGGAATTTACCGAATCGGTAATAATTACCGAATCGGTAATTTTACCGATTCGGTAAATTCCGAATACAGAAATGAGATGTAGGGGGAGTGTGTGGGTGTTGTTATGAGTCGGTATTTACCACCAACTAATAGTTGGTGGTAAATAATGAATGGATGTGGAAATGCATTTCATAGCGCCTACAAGTGTGCAATGTGGCAGACATACATGCCCTTAGGGCATGTATGTGTGCCACATGTGCACACATGGCCGATTCAGGGGTGCAACAGGGTGTCAATGTGACACCCTGCCACCCTTGCATGTGTTCCCCCCATTACCGAATCGGTATTTACCGATTCGGTAATGAGGCATACCTTCCCATCAATGGGAAGGTATGCCTCATTACCGAATCGGTAAATACCGATTCGGTAATTACCGAATTTTAGCGATTCGGTAATAATTACCGACTCATTACCTACATAGCATTTACCACTTCATAAATACCGATTCGGTATGATTCGGTATTTATGAAGTGGTAAATGCAAGCCCACCTACATGAGGCTCATAGTATCTTAATCAAATTTTTTTTTCTAATTAAATTTCACTTTCTTGGGTGCCTGCTAAAAAACTCCAAAACAGTTGACTGCACCAAGAAACTTGGCAACATCCGGTATCACAGCATGACCAACAGCCGACCAGTCTATTGCGGCTCTGATTATTTCCAACCCCTTGCCCCGGACCAGCGATCTTCACCTTTGCAATACTACCACCTGTCTCAAGCAATTCTAACTGTCATTTTAGCTTCCTAGTATTTTTAATGTTTTTAATTTATAACCATTCTTTTACATCCCTGTGTGATTGACTTGCACTGTATGTGCTTATAAATTATTTTACTAGAATAATGAATTGCATCCCTCAGTAAATGTTGTCTTCAATGGATACTGTACGACAACGTAGCATGAAATAATCTTTTTTGTTATGGTTTTTATT
This sequence comes from Triturus cristatus, assembly GCF_964204655.1. NCBI lineage: Eukaryota > Metazoa > Chordata > Amphibia > Caudata > Salamandridae > Triturus > Triturus cristatus. The sequence goes on along the minus strand of NC_140583.1, from coordinate 592,804,763 downwards.
AACCAAACAATAAAGCTTGACAATGACACATTGCTTCTAAGTTAGGTCTGACTGCTCTGTGCTAAGCTATGAGAGGGTTGAGCACAGGTTAATTTGGGGTTTGCTTGTGTCTCACACTGACAAGGATTGTGGTGGCTGCTTCACCCCGCCTCAACAAGTAACCCAATATCTTACAATTTTCATTGATATAGTACTTTATACCCTGGGTGATGCATTAAAGTGCCTTTGAAGATACACACCACTCAGGGGGAGTGCCTGGAGGGAAAAATGTGGGTTTCTGGTGTGGCCTGATTAGGAAAGGTTTAAATGCCCTGCACGATGACCAGAGTTGTTCTTTTATCACATTTGTGCTGCAGGGTCCATGGTGTGTAGTGAAATCAAAGGAGTGAGAGGACACTTCTAAGATCCTTTCTCCATGATGGTGTTGTATAACACAAACCTTCTCCCAGATCTCAGGGCTATGGGGAGGTAAGTTCAATTTAACCCAGCAAAAGTGATTTCCAGTGAACATACCTATGCCTATTATCTCGGTGATGGTATTCTGCCCTCCCCCATCTCCACGACCCCCCCCCCACCTCCCCCCCGCCTCCTCCCCATTAGTAAGTGATGCATATCTATTCTGCCAAACAGTCTTTCAGTACTGGGAGTTTATTCCCCGTCTTGGGTAGGATTAGCGAGTCAGCGCCTCTCAAGCACATCCAACTGCGGAGTCCGAGTGTTGCGGCCTTTTTTCTTCTCCGAGGGGCTGGGCGGCACACCTATGAGCAGAGGGGGGTTCTGTCCAGTCGGAGCACGCAGATTATCTGGACAAGGTGAAATAAGGCGTGCAGGGGCAACCTTTGGCAAAGCTCAAAGCCTGAAGCCACTCACTGTAAGATAATCGGGTCACTACCAAACCATTGCACTCTTCATGTTTCATTTATCGTCTGACTGTTACTGGATGGTTGAAAGGCTAAAAAAACAGATTGCCAACAACACTGCGGCTGTAGTGAGATCTGCCGGTCCCCCGCCACCAGGCCCATCATTAGACAGTTTTCTTCGCAGTGCAGAAGGTCAGAGAGTATACATATAAATTGCATTTTGCATTACTTCTAGATGAGTGAAGCTGTCAAAGCAATAATATAAGCTTTCAGTCCACATTCTACCACTTCCCTCCCAGTTTTTGGCCACGAGGTCATGTGCAAATTGAAGGTGACAGCCCAGACAGCATGTCCAACAGACCCATATTGTTAGGCTCCTCTGGCCTGGCACTCATCTGAGCACTCAAGGCACACAGACGTGCTAGTGCTTCAGTCACAGGGGCTGCTGGAAGTGCGGTGACAGCCCCCTTTGACAGTGACCCCGCCTCCGACTCCTACACTCCCATGCGTCACAATAGCTGCCCCAGCGTCAAGCCACAGCAGAGTAGTTTTAGACAGGTAATGAATGGCACGCTGTACGCTGCTCGTCACAACGTCACGCATGCAAGCATGCAAGCTGAGCGTTTCCGAGGCGCGCCCCAAGAGCTGAGAAACAATGTGCGATTAGCTTGTTTTGGCAAACAAGAAATATGACAAAGGGCACATCTACAGAGAACTGGCGAACAGTTACTGGCATCTTTTTTATAACCCTTGTTTTCCGGTATGTGCTAAAGTGATGTTGATTTAGTCAAAGCTATGTGAAGTAAAATGTGTGTTTTTCATTTGACATATACCACATTGAGCCAGATGTACTAACGACTGGATGCAAAATACTGGTCGCAATTTGTGACAAGTATTTTTGCAACAAGTGTGGTTATTTGCAAACCGACCTATGCACTAATATGTCGGTTCACATATTACTGATTCATAGTGGTTCGCAATTCGCCCTACCTCATGAATATTAATCAGGTAGGTCGCAAATAGTGACACACTAGGAATCGCAGTCATCACAGGGATGGTGGACTGATGAGGTCAATGAGCCACCGTGCCCGTCATTGTTTTTAAATGAGGCATTTTTTCCTTAAATGCAACCCTTTGGGGACCTCTTTCAGTTTGTGAATGGCTTCCCACCCTCTTTGTAGTGGTAGTAAATTATTAATGTTTTGTGACCGACATTAATACATAGAGATACACATGTTAGTATTTGGAAGGAACACCCTAAAGACACCCCTTTCAAATACCAAATCGGTATGGGGTCGCAAATCCAAATTTCAGCTTGGTACTAAATCACAATGTGTGGTTTGTACATTAAAAAAAGCATTTTTAATGTCCCAAACAGCCTGATTCTGTGAATTTGGATATTTGTGAATTCAAGAATGCTTCGTACATCCGGCCCTTTATTTATAATATTCATATACCCTGCTCTTAGTTACATCAACATGTCACTCTCCATGTATTTGCGAGTGGTAAAAGAGTCTGGAGTTGTGTGGTAAGAGTGGGAGACGTGAGTCCCATAGAAAATAATTCAACACGGGACATCCCTGGGGTGTAAACAACATAGACCGTTGGAGTGAAAATGGAGAAAGCCAGGTGTGCATACGGCCAGGAGAGTGAGGCAGACCCCAGCAGCTCCTCCAGGGCAGGGAGGCCCTCCCAAACCCAGGTGACCCCAACCCTTCACGGCCCCTCTTGAGCACCAGATCAATCAATATTTCTAAAACCTGGTCCACGCAGGGGCCCCTTCCACATTCTGTAGAGGAATAACGCAGGTCCCTGAAGCCCCTGGGCACAAGGGGCACCCAGACCCCTCATGGGCCTCCCTTGAGCACCAGGTCAATGAATATCAAAACATATGGTAGACTCAGCAGTTCCTCATCACATCCTGCAAGGGCACCTCATTATTTTGCATCAAATCACTGAATCAGGACATTGGCCAGAAGGGCACATTAAAGACTTTATGGACAGTTCCTTCCTGATCTATGCGATCCCATTCGTCTCTGTTGATCCCTGCATTACACCTTCTGTGCTGCAGCTCTAACTTGTGGCCAAATAACACTCACTCACAGGCACTTCCTCACCGCTGATGTTCACAATGTGGTGAATGCACGAGGGGCGTCCCACCAGGCCACTCAGGGCAATGCATCCTGTTCCTGGTGAGAGGCGGGAGTGAGGCAGCAAGGGCAGCAGTTGGAGTACAATGGTGAGCACTGAATAGAAAAAAGGTGCGGCAGGGATGCAAAACGGGTTCATGGATTTGCGTTTTTGTATAAGATCAAAGTCTCACCTTTCAACTTCTTGAGAGGACTTTGAACTTTGAGTGCTACAACTACACAATCCATTACTACTACTACTACTAATAATAATAATAATTACAGGATATCTGTGAAGCATGGCAAATAAGGGGTCTCTTGGTACTACCGAGGATGCAATCTGCGCCACCCAGGGCCGGACTGGGAACCAAAACCGGCCCTGACAAAGTGCTCGGTAGCCCTGTCCCGGGGTGCCGCCAAGTGCTCGGTAGCCCTGCCCCGGGGTGCCGCCGAGCTTGGGGGTTCGGCCGATTTTGTTACAGGGCCGATTTTGCAGCTATGCTGCAAAAACCGCCCTGTAACAAAAACGGCCCCCAGGTTGCCCAAAACCGGCCCCCACCCGTGCGGCGCACCGGGGGATTGCCCGGTGCTCGCTACGGCCAGTCCGGCCACGGCGCCACCAAAAAAAGCATTATATGACTCCAACAGCGTGTTTGAAAATAGTAATAACAATAGCAAGCATAAGAACAAGAACAGCAACAATAATAATGTAATAATGATGATGATAAAAATAATAATTTCAAAGGAAGATGTGAAGTGTTGCACAAAGCCTTAAAGAGGTCCCTTGGAACTAAAGGGAATGCAATAAGCACCACAACAACCCACATTATATGACTCCAGTGGGTTTATCACTTCCAGTGGAAAAGGGTCAGTCAAAGAGGGGAAAACAGTAGGGTGCAGTGTAAGATAACAGAAATAAGGACGTGGAAACAGGACGGACTGGACTCAGGGGGTGCAATGAAAGGCAGAAAGGAACAAAGGAATGTGAGGGAACTAGTGTAGTAAGAGATGCAAAGATAATAAGAGTTACAGAAGGAAAGGCATACCCAGAAATAGAAAGAAAGAAGGAAGGGGGCTGAGTAGGGGCAACGTGTGAGGCGTAAACAAAAATTTATTGATATTCTGTGTCTGGTGGCCCGACAATGTGCTGTCTGTCAGCAGCTTCAGAGCTCTACATTTTGCCCGTTTCTTCGATCAAGGTTCCTTTTGCAGATTTTGCGGAGTTCATGCCGATAATTGAGGCGAAATCCCTCATATTACTGGACACAAATACACACAAACACGTGCACACACGCGCACACACACACACACACACACTCTTAGAAACTGAGCAACCTGCATTGTTAAACAAATAACACACACACACACACACACGCACGCACGCACACACACACTCTTACTTAGAAGCTGAGCAACCTGCATTGTTAAACCAAAACCACATTCTGATGCAAATGTTTCGAACTGTTCTGTGGCTGGTGACTGCAAATGCTGCATTTTGAAAGTTGAGTGAGATTGAATTAGAATGCGAGCATGAACATTTCTACGTGTCTCTATGACGTTAACATAGGAATGAAAATGCATTGCTCGCAGAGCGTGCCAAAGCCACAGTTTAAACGCTCGGCTCTGTCACCCGTAAGTTGCACCAACCTATGATGAGGCTTCGGCACCATCCCGCTTGCTCAACCCTTTGGCTGGTCGGTGCTAGAGTTTGGTACGCAGAATAGTTTCTCTCTGTAAAGGTTCTGTGGCTGCAGTCTCTGCCGTGATGGCTGCTGCTAAACTGGCTGCTTAGATAGCTCATATTATTCCAATCACTGCCGTGAAAGAGCCGCCCAGAAGGAGACATCCAGGCCCCCTTCAAGCACAAGATACTGGTGGATAATCATGCTTCAGGGCACCTGCAGTTGACTGAAAAAACACAAGCCCAAGGGTGTTAATGTGCTTTCCAAAATCAAATAGATTTAAATATAGCATATTAAGGAAAGTAGATATTTGTCTCATTTAGTTTCCTCTCAAGAGTATTTCTTAATTTTGAGATCTTCATCTTGGTGGGCTCTTTTTCCCTGACAAGAAAATACCTTATTTGTGGATGTCTGATAACCACATTAAATCATTATTTGGACACACAGTGATAAAGCCACATCCCCAAATGTCTATGTTAGTGATTAAATTCTTGATGTTCCCTTCCACACAATGTCGTTGGATACTTTAATTCTATTTTATTTCTATTGTTTCTTTTTAGACATCCCAGTGAAAAGTGTCATTAAGTAAATCCCCATCTTCACATTCCTTTTATCAAATAGATAAGTTCAAAGCATGTAAAAGCGTGATACCATTGGGCATTCCTCATAAATCACATCTTTCTTGGTGGGTAGCACTGTGATCACAAAAGCACCACCTTTGTACGTCTATTGGGGTCACAGTTTCCACCCTGATTGTTTCCCTACCCATGCACCCAAAAACCCCAGTTTTGGAGTAGTCCATGTCTTTAGCGTCTTGCTGATGCTGATAGGTTATAAAAGTGTTTTCTGTAGCTACCCCTGGGCATCTTAACCACCGAGGAAATAAGAGTAAGTCATGTTGCGGTACAACTATTGATAGCATGGATGTTGTTACCATGTTACTATGATCTGAATTCTTTAGTCATCTTTCCATCCCACAACCCCTATGACAGCCTTTTGTTTGCATTTGTGGCATGCTGAAATTATTTATTTATTTTATGCTCATTGTATAAATCTGTTAATCTACTTTTTGAGATGTTAACCTGGTGGAACCTTGTGTTATGTCTGTGTTATGTCATGTCTTCGGTGTCAAAGTTCATTTTATGTTACTTACAGTAGCGGCCCGTGGAGGGAGTGCTGCTGGGCGGTGAGACGGGGCGGGGCGGGGGAGGAGCAGGGTGGGGGTTAGTAAACTACGGAATAGGGCCCAACGGAGGTAAGTAAACAAATAAATAAATACAATGAATTTCGTTGCACGTGCTGCATTGCCAAATGCGATGCAGCGCGCGCAACGAAATTCGTTTAATTTATTTATTAGTTTACTTACCTCCTTTGGGCCCTATTTCGTAGTTTACTACCCACCACTCTGCTCCTCCCCCAACCCGCCCCGCAACACTCCCTCCAGGGGCGCTACTGGTTACTTACTATATTGGTATTTGGACAATCAAAGATGTTTCGATGTGTTTGTGACAAGAAGATCTTGTCTGAGATGTTGTAGTGAAGTGGGAACTATTCCTACATCAAAGCTGTGGGCATTGCTCAGAGAACCACTTATCTATACCACTTTGTATCCATATTTCTGCATTTTTACCAGGACACTGGTATTGATTTGTATTTGATGAGAAATACTTTGTATTTGTTTAGCATACGACCAAGATGAGCACCTTCCCCATGACACCAGCAGGACATTCTCAGCCCGAGCAACAGACTGGAGGAGAAACACTATACCCCTGTAAGAGGAGACAATGGAGTTTGCACCCTTAAGTGTGCCATACCAAGAGAGGAGTTCAACTGATTTCATTAAGGGATGTTCAAATATTTTGTGCCTGGGTAATCTTGTGCCAACCCGACTACTGGGCAGTGCAAATCAAACATACTTTTCTCTAGATGGAGACGTTGTTTGAGCAGAAAATGTTTTGTGGGATGTTGGATGTGTGTCAAAGCCGCATTCTCTGCACTAGCAGAATTCACAGCATACCTCCTGGCAGATGACTGCCTACTTCTTATGGGAATTATGTGTCGCCTGCCTGCATAAAATTACACAATTGCCTCAGACCACAAATCCTCATGCTTCATTAGTTATTTAGAACAGTGGTCACCACATTTTACTTCACTTGTGGTGGAATCTATGGGAGTGGAAATGTGTCATTCTACTTGCCAATGAGTTTATGAATGGTAGTCCAGTAACCACCACATGGATAGATCCTACCAACTAAAAAAAATACGTCTGCCTTTATTAACTCCATCTTCTGATGTGGTTGTCTCTTATTTTCAGGAAATGATGCACCATCTCCCTGCAGGCTCTTGCGGGAGCTAGATGTCCCGGAAGAAGTGCTCATCGTTTACTGCATGACTGTAAAATATGTTTTATTTACACTATCTCCAGCACAGAGGGCAGCAATTTCCCATCGGTTATTTACCTTCTATTGTATTGCAGGCTGTCAGATGAACATTTGCAGGGAGATTAATGATAATGGCGACAGTCAATTGACAAGGGAGCAGTTGGCACTGTGGCAGTGAACTTTCCATTTTCCTCCAGAGACCCTCATTCAAATCTTTGCTTTGGCTCATAGTTTTATGAGCACAATTGTTCAGCTCGGTCTCAAGTGTACTGAAGTCACATCATGAAACTACCATTCCATTTAACTCAACATTAGTATTCTGTATTGGAAAGATCAAGGACCGGAACAGATGGGGCAAGTAGATCATGAATTTCCTGTGGGTATCCATCTACAATGTCTGCCCGCGCTTCCATTCCCCACTCCCATGATGAGCATTGAAGGTCATCCAGCTCTTACAACAGAAACATAAAACGAAGGGGCGAAAGGAAACTCTTGTAAAGGAAATGACCACTTTGTGCAACCAAGAGAATTGGGAAGGAGAGCATGATTCTATACTAATAGAGAGAAAACTGGTAGAATAAAACTCAATGTTTTGCACGTTCTTGTAAAACCATGGGTGGCTGAATTGGGCACTAAAACGTGACTGTGAATAGATTAGAAATGTGATTACAAGTTGATAAAAACATGATTGCTAAAATCATTATATTGCATTGTGTGTTATATATATTCTTACATAGTCTTGCATCCATGCAGTCCTTTCTGTACACAGGAAGGACATAGAAATTCATATAGTTTGCCAAAGACAAACCTGCCAAACTACCGCATAAGCCCACCCAAGATATCATCTTCCTTAAGCAAGTTCTATATTTTAGACTGTAATTCTAAACTTTTAAGTTTCTCTTTTTTTTGATTGGCAGATGAATAATCAATGGTTAAAGTAACATTATAGTTAGGAGAATTTGTCGGTGACAACATTTACGTTTTGAACTATAAAAATACAGATATTTACCAGTTATAGTTAGCAGAGCTAACTATCACTTGCGGTCCCGTCATGCACTGCTTATGACCTCTCATATGACATCACTCATGACATGTTCTACGACATCATTTATCACTTCACTGAAGACACCTCAAATGACATCATTGATGGCATCACTGATGACATCATCCAATGAATGTGTTTCTTTGTTTTAATGTTCACATAGTGGCGAGTACCTACCCTATTGCTTAAATTTGTACAATCAGTGCCCAGCTAATCAGTATATGTGCTTACAAAGCTTATCTGCTTCTAATGCACCATAGTTGCGTAGAGATATTGAACATGTTATAAATCTTTGTATTGAAGAGTAACTTTGTGTGCAGGTGACAGACGACTTATGTACATTATGCTTGAAACACATTTTTTTGGTACTCAAGAAAAAGTTTCCAGCAGGGGAAAGATTTGATGTATTACAGACTAAGGGGCCGATTACGATCTCGTCTGGAAAGCATTCCTACGGAATCAGTCCCAGAATGCTTTCCGGACACCTTGGATCAGGTGAGTCCAACCAAGCGATTTGGATGTATTCGGATGCTTACGGATATAATTCGGTCTGACTCCCATTGACATTAATGGGAGCCTGTTTTCAGCACAAAAACAGAGGCTCCCATTGGAAAACCTTGCAACCTGTGGCGGGCACCCCATGGTGACTGCCATACTGTGCATAGTTAGAAAGGGGGGTCCCTTGAGTACCCTCACAGACCTGATTTGGAACAACCGGGGTGAAGGTGGGCCTGCTACTGGACCCCAAAGACAGCTTCCGGCAGCCGATTCGTTCTGGCGAAACCAAATCGGAACGGTTGTCTAAATCAGTCATCGTAATTGCTCGCTCAGCAACTAAATCCATGGAGCTTTAGGATTCGGCCCTGAAAGAAGCGACCTGTCCAAATGCCTTTTGGAACTGATTCGGACAGCCCTACCTGGTTTACAGGCATCATAATTGGTCGTTGGGAACTGTGTACAATTCGGTCCAAAACAAGGGTTCCGCATTGGATTTGGCAAACCCAAATCCGATTCAGAGCCCTTCCAAATGGGATCATAATCGGCCCCTAAGTATTGTAAGCAGCCTTGTGTTATTAGACAGAATCGTCTCAGCATGACAATTCCTACTTAATATAGAAGACTGTGTGCCCCAGGTACTAACCTATGTACATGTGCTTGTTTTGCTTCAGAAGATGGACTATCTGTAAAGTTTTCACCACAGTGTGAAGGCTGCAGGTGGTGAGATATTTAGCACCTTCAGACCTTGGTTATTTTAAGTGAATAGTCGATCTTTGGACAACGTTTGCAATGAGTCCACATTGTGCTTACTAGAAACTTTTTAACACTCTGTGGTGCAATTCCCCAAGAGAGTTTCACTGCCTGCTAACAGTGTGGTACAGAGTTAACTCTCCCCATAAAGCAGTGCTTGATTTTTAAAATACTAAGTGCCAGGGCCCTGACAAGGAGGCCACTGCAGCTTGCAACACCCATTGCCCTATCATCTCTGCCAATAACGGTACCAAAACAACTACTAACCCTTTCTCTCGCCTGCAAGTGCAACAGTTTAGATTATTCCAGGTCCCCAAAGCTAAAGGAATGGCTGGGGAGGCAGGTATTAGTATTTTTTAAAGTATATTGTATTCATAAACAACCGTTGTTCTGCTCATCTCTAAATTAGATGAGCAGCACCACCATGTGGCAGAGCGTCAAAATTGAGGTGATGACAATTAAGTGCTGTGCCGAGCACCAGAAACCAATTAAGTGCCGGTGCCACAGAGTAAACACTGTTAACAATACCGACTTTTCTGCTCATATCCACTTCATTGCTCAATGTAGATTCAGTGACAGTCTGGGTTTGATACAGGCAAAGAACGTCATTAGTTATGTAACAGGGCTTGTTTATTTGGAGGAATTTGGTTTTCCCTGAACAGTTGTATTCAGATTGAAAACTGTGTGCAGGATAGGTTAACCTTTTATCTGTGGTACATAGTCAACATAAACTCGGCTACCCATGAAATGTATGGTATAGGGTCAATGCTGAAAATAACACAAGCTTGCTTTACCTTTGGGGGTTGTATGTATAACAACAGTAAAGGCGCTTCAAATTATTCTGAGCTATTTTGCACTTGCTTTCATAGCTCTAAGGCTATACCCATTTAAAGGGAAATATGTACAAAAATATCTTGGATAATGCCATCACTGATGATATTTCAGATGTCAACAATGATGTCATAGAACATGTCATGAATTATGTCATATGTGAAGCCATAGCAGTGCATGGCAGGCACACAAGTTATAGTTAGCCTCATTAGGCTATGGGAAACCCATCCCCCATAGCCTTTTTTTAATTAAGGGGGAGAGGGCCCACATAGCTCCCACCCCAAGCCTTATTAGGCCCTAGGGACCCCATCCCCAAGGGCTGTTTTATTTTATTAAAGAGAGGGGGGCAATGTGGCCCCCATTACCAAGCCTTGTTAGGCCCTGGGCCACCATCCCCAGGACCACTCCCTTAATTGAATGGGATGGGGCATGAGTTGCCCCCTTCCACAGGCCCATTTCGGCCCAGGGTCCCCATGCCCAGAATGATTTCCAGGGGAAGGGGGCACATGGACAAACTATCTAGGCCAATTTAGGCCTCAGGGACCCCATACCTGGGGCCCAGCGTGAATTTCAGGGGGAAGGGGCACAAATCCTCTTTCTCCAGGTTGTTATTACTCCGGGGACCTCATCCCTAGGGGCCTCACACTTAAAGTTGGGTGCCCTAGTCCTCACCAAGGACATCCACCATACTCTTGGTGGGGGTAGCCCAACGGCATGTAGCAGGAGCTGGCATTGCTGCTACCCGGAGAGAGCAGCTACTAATGCTGCTCCTTCTGGGCGGGAGCAATATTTTGATCTGCTTCCATGCCTGCTTCAATTAGGGCAGGGAAACAGATTAAAAGTCAACTCCCAATGGGTGAGAGCATCTTCAAAGCTGCTGTCAACTGGGAGAGAACTTGGTTATTGCTCCTGTTTGGTGGGAAATGCAAAAATGCTTCCACCAAGCAAGAGCACATGCAGGTTTTCCTGCCAGGACACTGCATGCGCGGAAACCGCTATGTCACGGGACGGGGCTCCTCGGGACATAACTATTTAGACAGTCCTGGGGTGGGCTTCCCACGGCCTTTAAAGGCTTTGGAGGGGGGCCATGCGCCTCATCTTCATTTTACCAAATGGCCTGGGGTGGGCTCCCCTGGGATTTTGGAGGCTCAGGAAGGGGCCACCCCTTCAAATTTGCGGTAGCTGGTACTGCTTTTGGGCAAAGGGAGCTGCTAACATGCCACTCTTTGCCCAAAAGCAATTCTGCTTTGCTTCATGGAAGGGCAGCCCGGGACATTGCTGGACCCAGCCCTGGGGGGTGGCGGTCCCCAGGGCCAAGGAGGGCTCCAGGACGGGGGCCGCATGGCCCCCCTCTCTTCGTGTGCAAAGTCCCGGGGAGGTTGTGGTCCCCGGGGCCAGTAATCCGCAACAGACCCCCACCCTTAATTTAAAATTGCCCTGGGGAGGTGGTGGTCCCCGGGGTAGTGAGGGGAGGGGCAGGAGCCCCTCTTCACTTTTTAATTTTAATTTAAGACTCGGGGAGGTGGCGGTCCCTGGGGCAGCGTGCGGGGCAGGAGCCCCTCATGAATTTTTTAAGAAAATCCCCGGAAAGGTGGCGGTTCCCAGGCTGGCAGGGGACCTCGTGCCCCCGCACATTAAAAACACAGAATCTAAGGAGGTGGCAGTCCCCAGGGCTGCGGGGGCCCCCGCAGGTCCCTGCATTAAATTGACACATTACCCCAGGTACCTGGCCCACTCGGGAGCTTAAAAGTAACGAAGCAAGGGACACCGGGCTTCGTTTACAAAAAGAAATTTCAGGATTCGCGCACCCGATGCGAATCCTGCCGAAAACATTTTTTTTAATGCTTTTTTGGGTCCAGGCCTAGGGGTCAGCGTGTTTCTATCCTCCCCTTTTTTTTATTATAATTTTCTTCCCTTTTTGCTTGTGACTCTGTTTTACCGAGTCACACGATGGCTGCCAACACTTCTTGGTTTGAAGTGTTGGCAGCCAATCAGAGTGAAGCTCGTGATCGGGAGGGTTCGCGGATCCACCGCGGTCACCAGATACATAATTACTTTCATTTTTTAATTTCTCAGGCATTACTGAATGCATTTACATAATTGAAAGCAAAGAGTGTACTCTGGACAAAGAGCTACCTCGGTAATTCCGTTCAGCAGTTCGGGCTGTAGCCGCTACAAAATGTCCTATGAAAATTAACATGGAGAAAAAAAGTTTAAGGACCCCCATTTTTTCTCGGTCCCCGCTTGACGAATCACCTGAAACTTTCAAGACAGGAGCTTACCAGAGCGCCCCATTAGTTTTGAAATTTTAGCGAAGATTCGTCAAACGGCGCCATAGATATTGGCAAATCAAAAAACTCTTCTCCTATGGAAACTAGGTCTTACCACCAGTAGGTAATATACATATATATATATTTTTAACTTTCGGACAGTTGATTAAGTCCCAAGGTCCTGTAATGGCTGCCAGCAACATTTTTCCCGTGTTGTTGGCAGCCAATCAGTGTGCTTGCCCCCGCAGAAGGCCACCTTCCACAGGAGTGAGATGGCCCATGGGAAATAAAGCTCCCTGGGCCAATCAGAAAGCTCCATTTTGAAATTGGAGCTCGCACGAGAGTCTTTTGAGCCTCTCTTAGACCCAACCGTCCAGATATACAATTATATTTGACCCTTAATCTCTATAAAACTACTGAACAGATATGCACCAAATCATGAAAAGCACACCCTGCGCAGCAAGATTTAGCTTACTGCAAAATTTGTTGTAATTCTGATCAGCATTTTTTTCTGTAGCTTGTTTAAAGAAGTCTATGGGAATTGCATAAGGATTTTGTGTTTTAGGGCCCCCTCTTTTTTATCGGCTCCACATAGCCCCTACTTACCAACCCTATTAAGGCCCTGGGCACCCAATCCCCCAGGCCCACTAATTAAAAGGGGGGGCATGCGCCCACTTCTGCCGGGGCCAATTTCAGACCGGGGCCTGACACATTTGTTTGGGTAAGGCCCCCTCCCAAGGCCGCTATTGATCCTGGGGACCCAATCCCTGGGGCCCAGCGCATTTGTGGGGGGAGAGGGGTATGTGGCACCCCCCTCCCCAGGCTCATTTTAGCCTCAGGGACCCCATCCCCTGGGGCTTGGCTGTATTGAAAAGGAGGGAGGGGCACACATTCCCTCTCCCTGAGATGATTTTGGCCTTGGGGACACCATTCCCTTTTGCCCAGCCGCATTGGAAAAGGAGGAAGGGGACATGCAGCCCCAGACTGATTTTCACCCTGGGGATCCTATGCCCCTGGACCCACCTAACAAAGGGTGAGTGTCCTTGTGCACCCAGAGCACCTACCACACTATGGTTGGGCGATGAGAGGGTGACCCCTAGGCCCCCGCTGACCCAGCCACCTCCCCGCATCCAGCGGGTGCTGGCATTGCTCCCGCCCACAGCTAAAAATGCTGCTCCCAGTGGCAATCTTTTCATCTGTTTCCCTGCCCACTTCACTGCAGGAAGGTAAACAGATGAAAAGTCCACTCCCAACAGGAAAGAACATTTTCTCCCGCTTGGTGGGAGTTTTGAAATTGTTCCCGCCAAATGGGAACAAACACAGGTTTTCCTGTCCGTGTCAGTGGTCAAGGAAATTGCTATGTCCCGGTGCACCCTGGAACATAGCATGAGCCGGTTTTGGTGGATAGGGTCCCCAGAGTCATTAATGGCTCAGGAAGGGGGAAAGTGGGTCCCCCTCCCCTTTATACATGTGGACAGGCCCCAGGTTATACGGTGTTCAGAGCCGCAATCAGCCTTGGAAGGGGGGCGCATGACCCTTCTTCCCATTTACATATTTTGTCAGGCCCTGGGGAATGGGTTCTCCGGGGCTGAAATCGGCAAGGGAGAGGAGCCACACAGCCCCCTCCCCTTTCCAAATCTGGCCAGGCCCAGGGGGATGGAGTCCCTAGGGCTGAAATCAGCCAGGGTAGGGAGGCCGCATGTCCCCCTCCCCTTCCTAAATTCATCTGGGCCCCAGAGGATGGGGCCCCCCGGGACAAAAACAGCCTGGGGATGGGGACATATGGGTCCCCAAACTAGGGCCTAGCACACCTGGGGGAGCTTAAAAAAATGGGAGACTGCAACTGTTTTTTTGTTTCTTTTTAATTGCCGTGGATTTTCGGATTCAGAGAATTAAAAAAAAAATGTAATGGCCTCAGGGGCATTCCTTTGGGACCCCACCATCAGGCCCAACGTGTCAAGGTCTTCGTACCCTGCCCCCTTGTGTCCTTCTTTTAAATTCTTTTAGGGCTCGGGACCAAGTCCCGAGTCCTAAGATGGCTGCCACCACTTCCTGGTTGAGGTCTGTTGGGATCCGTGGAGCCTCTGTATCGCCTTATATGCAAAGTACATTTTTCAGTAATTACTACTGATCGGATTTACACCATAACACAAAAATCACTGTTTCTGGACCTAGATCGAGCTTTCTCACAAATATGGTGTAAATCCGTTCAGCGGTTTAGGCTGTAGCTGTGTCTAAAGCTCCTAAGGGAAAATGAATGGAAAAAACGTGTTTTGTTACACCCACTTTCCTCTCAGCCGCCACCTGACAGATTACCCCGAAACTTTCCATGCACAAATTAGGCAAAAAGAGCAATTTTTGGGAAAGTTTGTGGAGATTAGTCAAATGGCGCCAAAGTTACACAAAAAATGCATTTCCAAGGAAAATATGATCCTAGATATATCTACCCAGTGGCGACGATCACTGGGTAATATATTTATATTTATCGCTTGCTATATATTCCTTCATTGCCAGTGGCCCAGAGCTAGACTGTTGCTGTACCGCTGTGGGAAGACCGCATCCTATTCAATGAAACCAGTCCCTCTCTCATCAAGATAAAGGTACGTGCTTTGGTGCAAACAGATTTAATGTGCAGCCACATGAAAATGTGTTTAGACACCAACTGAGCCTTTCTCACTTCCTCAAGGCTCAATTGAAGCTGAAACGTACAAGTCTCAGTTCGAGTCAAAGCGCGTTTTCATGTGGCTGTACTTAAATCTATTTGTACCGGAGTGTGTCTTTGTCCTTCTTGATGAGAGAGGGACTGGTTTCCGTAAACATATATATCTTATGTGTGCAATTTAGCTCTATTGACTTAATCAATAAGGTACAAGCCAAAGTCAATGCAAGGGCAAATCAGAATATGGTTCGAAGTGTGTGCTCAGGAGCTCAGAAATACCACAGCAATTAAGCATGACAGGATTGCACCTAGGACCTTTTTTAAAGCAAGTCACAGTGCTTATAGATACATTTTTCAACACTTTGGGAGTTATTGGTTTCACATCAGGTATCCTAATGGGCTAGGAGAGATAGATGTGTGCAACCCCAGCAACTTAAGCATCAGCTGTAATACCTTCAGGAATTTAGGTAATTTATTTATTACACCAATATCTTTAGCTAAAGAGCACTGACAGATAAAGACAGACATAGACCTTCCCAAAGGTAGTGTTTAAAAACTGGGCTTTGCTTGCAACTGGCGGTTGATCTAAGAACTATGCCATTTAGCAACAAAGTGATACAAAGCCTCAGAGTTTGGTTTGACTCGATCTGTATTTTGATCAGCACAGCATAGTGGTAACCAAGAGTATCAATGTCTATCTCATGCAGTTGAGATAAATCCTTCAACAGCTTCAGCTCTCGCTTTGTATTCAACTGACACAGAGCATTGGTGTTATGTTATCAAAACTGGACTACTGTAATGTGGTTTATGTTGAGTGCCTAAGAAAGAAATTCTAAAACTCAGTGTTCTACCAAACTTAAGCATCCATATTTCAATCTGCAGACAGAATCTCATATCTCATTGGCACTTAAAGATCTGCATTGAATCATAGTGTCAGAGAAAATAGTTTGCAAAGTTTGTGTGGTCGTAGTCCAAAATATCTCTAGTCTTTGTTCCTTGAACTACATGATGAACTGATCCTGAAAAACAATGGGGCAGATTTATGAGCCCCATTGCGCCACTTTTGCGTCACTTTTCCCATGTTAAAAGTGACGCAAAAGTGGCGCAAGGGGCTCATAAATCTGCCCCAATGTTTTTTATTCAGGCCATATTTCATCAAAAGCCCTGTGGTGGAAATAAATTGTCATTCTGGGAGGCCAGTTCTGGAATGCTCTGTCCTGAAAACTAGGAAACCAACCAAGCCTGGCAGTGTTAAAGAAAGACCGCATTTACCAGATTTGATGATCATGTTCAAAATATTTAATTCACATTTGTTCTAAACCTTTACAGAATCACACATAATATTCCTTAATCATGCAGTAACAATATATTTATCTTGGGGGTACCATGCCTCCTTCCTGTCGCCTCTAATGAGGTTATGACATTGAACCCCATCCACATGATTGTTATATGGGGAATTGGAAGTGGGAGGTGATCACAAAAGGTGATGACATGGTACATCATTAGCTAAAAATATAATCTATCAATAATATTGTGTCCTGAATATAATTTATCAAAATATTCTTCTGTTGGAGTTAATACTAGAACACCTACACCCAATCAGAGGATATTTCTTTTAATGATATATCACAGGCATTCATTCTAATTCTAAGTCACAGACAGTAATTGTAATTATTCTACCTGTTTCTGAAACAGCATGATATTCCCTCTACGTCTTAAATACATATATTCTTGCATTGCCGGTCATTGGGAGGTTACTGTTACCTATAATCCTAGTTTTCCTTTTATTGCCTTTGATCCACAGTTGAGAGTGTATTATTCAATATGTTATTATTGTTATAAACATTGGTATTTTTTATTATTAATAGTAACAATATATACATCTCCTTGCCATTTCTGAAAGAGCCTTTGCTTAACTCCTTCTAGTGAATGTAGGCTTGTCATTCTTAAGGATCCTTACTGAAAACATTTCCTGCAGCAAGTGATCTTCTCTTGATTGGAATTCAATTGCACATCACTTCAACACTCTTTCCTATTCAACAAGTAGAACAATGATTGCTAACATTTTTATGATGCAGTGTGGGTAATTTATGTTCGCGTTCTAAGATTACTTATTTTCCCTCTGTGTGCAAATGTGCTCTCACATTTCAGTAGCTTAAATCTGTGCGGATGGTCATTGAACACATTCTTAAGATTTAAAAATATATTTTTCAGATATCTCAAAACCCAGGTTCATCAAACACTGTAATACGCAATGTTCATGCAGTACAGTACAAATAAGTAAGACTACCTTTAAAATATTTAGAGGCATACTTCCTTGATATATCTAAATAACCAGTGTGTGTCGGCTTCCTGTTAAACCATGTTAGTGTTTTTAAAAGTCTTCTCCGGGACCATGAAACCTTAAATCTTGTTGGGATAATGTTTAAGAACTAGCAACATACTTTAGACATTCGTGGGTGTTTTGGGTATTCTGTGTGGATTCTGGTGCCTGGCATGTGTAATGCTGTGCATTTTTTCTAAATCAACATTTCCGTTAAAACCTATGGTTCTGGCGCATCCAAAGATTATCCCCAGTTTGTGAAGGGTAATGAAACATATGTTTTTGTGAGTAAGAATGATTTCTAACACAGGCATCTCATCGAGGTACATATGCATTCATTTACCCACAAAAAACACCTCGCTTGTTCACAATGCACCTTTTTTTAGGATGTAAAAGGCAGGGTCATTGTTTGCAATGAGGTCCTCCAAACTTAAGTGTTAAAAAAAGAAGCATTCCATTGGAAAGAAGTGTAAGGACAATGATACCACATAAAGCGCAAGCATTGATTAAGTGACATGCATTTAAGTATACAAACCATTAACAAATGGCTTACCATGTTTCATGAAGACAATGGAAATCCATGTAGAGCTAAGGACAATTAATGGACTTACTAAGAATATGAACTACTATTCAGTACAATATATGCAGCACATACTAAGGATTGGGAAGACAGAAATATCTGAGGCCAGGGGCTTAACTTCACTTCAAGATCCAAAGCAAAAGGCAAGACTGTGACAAATTCATTTTAAGCTTGCAAGAGAAGCATTTAAGAGACAGAAAACATTTGCTGGACTAGGCAAAATGATGTAGGCTGAGGTCAAATATATGATTTGGATGTGTGATTAATCCTATTCTTTACCAATAGGATCACTCCTTGAAGGAAGAAACTGGCTAAGCAATGAGTCCTACTAACATAAAAAATAGAGTCAAAAATAGGAGTTTGATTATACCAGTATTAAGGAGAGGACAGATCTGTTACCCTAGGAATAATGTAGTGCAAGTAGTGGTTCTCTGATTAGATAATTCACTAAATAGGAATGAATTGGAGTAAGAGACAGATAAGCAAGTATATGTAGACTGTTCTTAGAAAAGCAAGAGATCCTAGAAGGGAGTATGCATATAGACTGTTCTTAGAAATGCCAGAGATTATAACTTAAGCAACTGAACATGGAAGCGGGAGCTTATTTACTTACACTAAAGTGAAAAAGGAATGTACCGATAGTGAAACTGAAAATCTACTTCTTGAAACTGAAAACACCACTTCATGTGAATATAGAAGCTGAGATGAAAGAGGCATAACCCCTATGTGGTGATAAAAATGGAAGAATTCAAGAGGGAGAGTTTACTGTTAAGGCCTGACAGTCCTAGTTATTGTAGGGACAAGTGTAATGAATGAATTTCCTAGCTAAAGTTCCTGGTGGAATATTTTAATTGTCAAACACTGATTGTTTGATTCAATTACATTTCATCAACCAATGATGCAGAGATCTGGAGAAAAAGGAAAAGATGTTTCTAGAGTAAAACATATACATAAGAAATTTCTGACTTACAATAAAAATGGGTATCTGCAACTTAATTCCATAAAATAATTATTTGCTTTTACAGAATCCCTCCGGGGTAGTTTTAATCAATAAGAGACCCTGCATGTTTGTTAGTAAGTTTTAAATTGTGTGTGCAAATTGAAAAGATAATAGTTCCCTCTGCAATCTACTGTAAACTCCAACAGTTAGCCATGCACTGTAGGATCTGAGAGGTTAGTCAACATTTTGAAATGTTGTCAAATTTTGTAAATGTAAATGTGCTCAAGATAAATGTACGGCCCATTTATAAAAACATTCTAGGTAATGGTTTCATCAAGTAAAGATTTAGTAAAGCCAGACTCAATTCAGTATTCTTTGGTATTGTTCAATGCCTTTGTTTCACTGACAGAGAGGATAAAATACACTTGTGGATACTTTGTTCAATTGGATGTCAAAGAGAAGCCTTTGCAAAAACAGAATCCCTAGATTATGTGTCTTCAGGCTGGTGGGGATACTTGTTAAATTGCCACTTGTAAGGTATTGATGCTAGGATGACTTGGATCTATCAACAACATTCAGCTGTTGCTCCTCACAGATCTGTTACATTTGTTGTGCCTGCCCGTGGTAAAACAAAACCTCCAAAAAATATTACAGGAATCTATTTTCAAACATTTACAAAACACTCTATGAAAGAAACTTAGGCTATTAACATTGGGTTCAGTGTGGTCCCATTTTCTATGGCAAAATCTTCACCCACAACACACTACCTGAGTGGGATGTCATTTTGCACTAAATTCACAAGGCATGTGTTGGCACACCTTCTTTTCAGGGTAAAGATCATCAAAAGAGTGATAATCACAAAACTTTTCAATATACCTATAGAACAGCTCCATCTGCAGTGACCCCAGGTATCAATACTGCCCACAAAGCCAGCCCCAACACCATCAACATCAAAAAACACTTTTTTGACCTTACAGGGATGATCAAGCCTTCTCCTTGATCTTTCTTGATCTTTCTATGGTGTTTTCCACAAAAGGCCACAAATCACTTCTCAGGTGTCTTGATAAGCTCTATGAAATAGGCAAGCAGCCTCTCTATGGTTTAACTTCTTCCTCTCGCTATAAATCCATCAAGTGACACTCCTTCCTATCAGAGTCAACAACATCTGCTGTGTTCCTCTCAATTTTCTTCGGTGCTGCATGATAGCCTGTTGTGATCTAGACAGAAAAAACATTGGTTACATATGTTGATGTTACTCAATTGCATATTAGAATTTTAAAGAATAACAAAAGCCATGAACAATTAATGGGCTACCTCATGTTTGCCCAATAAATAAATCATTCTAACAGGCTATACCTTAAAGTCTCTAAAAGTGGTACTTTGATTCTTGATGTCAATGTTCCCACCCTGTTAAACTGTCCTAAAACCGTGGGTTCTACCTCCATTCACAATCACACTTCTCTTTTAACCTGGTGATTACATTGATAATGACATATCTTTTTCTAGCAGTTCAAGCAAAAAATTGCATTATTTTGACATTCATACGCTCTATGGGGCTCAGTCTCTGCAGTTGCTGCAACAGCCGATCACCCTGATCCTCACGTATGCCCTGTCAGGTATTAACTACGATAATGGGATAATATAAGGAAGTTTTGCTAACGCAATGGGACCAATTAAAGTGTGTACAATTATGTGGTCTAGCTCCTTCTAAGATTGAAGCGAATAAAATTCAACATCTGTGCATTATTGTCAATCTTCTTGCTTTCAGTCAAGTACAGAGTTGACATCAAAGCCATGTATTTTGTGCACAGTGCACTGCACACCTGCCTACCTGAACACCTACCCATCTACTGATGTTGCTGTTTCCTTAGTAACCAAGTAGGCATCTAAGGCTAGCTACAAAGAACATACTGTCTCTTCAGACTGTAAAGTGAAAACCTCACAGTACAAGGTAATTTCTCTCTCAAAACATATCTATGGAACACTTTGATCTATCCTAAATGTTTGTGGTAGCTTTTTCAAAAGTGTGAAAAATGTGCACATTTGTGTGAAAATTATTTTCCATAATTGGCGTTTTTTATAATGCACAGAGTCATAACGGACGATCTAATGATGTTGCAACTAAAATAAATATCCTAAGTCATTTAGAACGGTAGATAATAAGATGGATAGTTTTGCCACATTTTTATGTGAACCACCATTATCTGTAATATGGATGTAGTTTCTCATGTTCTGTTCAACTTGCTCATGCATGTTCCCTCTCCCATCAGAATCCCACAACAAAGCCATCTCTCCCCTTGTCTCTGTGGAACACTAAATGAGTGATGTAAATGTAATGGTGATGTACAACATTATTTGATAGAAACTACCACCATGTACCCAAAGTATCATTTTCGAGGAATTCCGGTGGAAGTGTTGATGTAGACGTGAAAAATCTCTGAGCTATTGTTGGAGGAATGTTTCATTTTGTGTGAATCATTTTCGGAGAGTGCTTGCTGAGGTAGAAGATGGAATATTTCTCTTACCTTAAGAAAAGCGTTATTGTTAATGTCTTTTTAACTACGTAAATGTTCCTGATTTGCCAATGCAACTCTAACCATGATAATGTCATGCTGAATTTGCATAATCTATTTTTAGAAAGTGTGATTTGTGTATAATTGTTATTTGACTTTAGCTGTTCAATTTCAGTCAGAGGTTTTTAGTTTGATTTGAGATCAGTCTGGGTTTAGTTATTGATCAGGCTTGGCTTATGTGGGATTTTGCAGCTGACATTAGGACTGCTGTTACTGGAGATTTTATTTTCTATGTCCATTGCCGTAGACTCTCTGTGGGTGGTGTCTATACTCTTTATGAGTCTAACACTTAGAAAATATTCTTGAATTTTGTTAACTATTGAACTAATATGTTTATGGGATTTCCATGTATTTTTTTTTATATCTGTGCTTTGAGCCTTTGTAGCACTTCATGCATATTTTCTCTGTACTGCATTTAACTTTTACCTGTATTAAAAATACACATTTTGCTTATTTTTGGCCTAGAACTCAGTTATTTTCTCTTCCAATATTTATTTTTGATTTACCTCTGCTAGATTGTTTTTTCCTGATGAGGAACGTAGTACCTAACTGCTAGGTTGACTGGGGACACTGGAGCCAAATTATTTAGCTAAACTTTCAGGGTATCTAAATTTTGGTGTTTAGATGATCATTGGGGTTTGGCTACCACATCTTCATGGAAGCTTTAGAAAGTATTGCAGAGGCTTGAAGCTGCACCTCTTCTGCCAAACAGATAGATGAGTTTCTAATCATCTTTCTTCAATCACCGTCCTTCAATGCCTTGCAAAGGCTCCTCAATCTGTTACCCAAGTTCTCTCAAGTAGGAAAGTGATATAAGCACTATGAAGGACACAAAAAATAACTAAATAAAATATGTTGGTGCATACTAGAAACATAACCTTTATCTGAGAAACCCTGTGAGCTTAGCACATGTTCTACCTATGGGGCGCACAAGTATCAGATAGATGACACAGAAATATTGAGAAAATATATAGGATCAGGTTGCTCACATCCTCACAGGCCAGTGTCAAGGTGTTTCTTAGATGTATGAATCTCCACCAGATCACACGTAGAGCTCTTACTGTATACTGATGTGCCACTGTTCCTCTGAACTGTAAGTATTTAATGATGGACCCAAAACCCATCTGAATGGCTCCTACTAGATTTTAGGCAAAATCTTAGAGGCAACAGAAGTGACCGCACACATGCTTGGCCTACTGAGGATATCCCAAGACCGTGTCCCCTAATGATAGCCAATCGCACATTTTATTCAGAATCTTTATTTGAACCTTTAAGATGATACCGTTTAATAAACAGTCATCAATCGATACCTACTATATCTAGAACACTATACTGGTTAAAACACAGACAAGGTGAAATTGTATAAATATTAATATAGATCCTAGTCTCTGGATATTCTACCTTTTGGTGCAGTTCTAGTCTGCAATTGGGCCAATCATTGTATATTGCTACGTATCTTGCTACATAATACATTAGGTATGCATATATAAAACACATGTAAATAAGATCTATGGTTTTCTAGATATCCTGTCTTTATTTAAACCTATACTCTTCCTTTATTTTTCATAGATTGTATACTTCCCACGGGTATGCAGTCACTTACCTATATAAGGCAAGAGGGGATTTATTCATGTATTTCTATACATGTACTGGCTCATGTTAGAACAGCTGTCTGCTATATGCAAAGGTTTACAAATGTACCAATTCTCCTATTCTCTGACATATTTAGAAGGTGTAGAGAGAATATATGGGCACCATGCACCATCCTGCTCTGACTCAGTGGGACATATTATTTTTCTCTTCCCATCCCCTCTTCCCCATTCCACCTCGATTAGCTTGACATACGTTGGGCGGTCTTCTAGACGCATGCCTTCAAATGTGGTGGATTCAGGCCCCATTTACCACAAGCTGATGGCTGATTTAAAGAACTCCAATTGAACTGCAAATATAAAAAAATTGGCAAAATGATTCTGTGCACACAAAAACGTGTATGAGTCAGTGCCAGCCAAGTTCACCTACTAGCTAATAAATATTTCCAGATTTGCCAAATTTGCTCTGGTGGTTTTACAGGTGGAGTGGTAAACTTATGCACAAAGAGGCAAAGAACACCCGTTAGGATCGGGAAAGAACTGAGATCCACTAAGATCTGAACATGAAGCAAGAAAGGTGAGTAGCTGTTCATGCGGGAGCATCCTTTGCCATCACTGCCTGGGAAACTTTCTCTAAACACATAATAGTGAATGGTCCTCAAAATTTGGAGATTGTGATGTGGTGTTTTGCACTTTGTTTATAATTGTATTGAACAGTCAAATAAATGGGCAGACATAAGCTTAAACCATGACTAAGATTACATAAACTACTAATAACCATAATTTGTCCTTAAACATAAAAACACCAACCCGATTAATAAAAACCGAAATCTACAATGCAGTTTTCGAAATTTGCATAGGTGCAGTTTTTTAATTGTTTAGAATTCGCAATACCTTTTCAGCTTATTCAAAATATGTTGGCAAGTCCTCGGTGCTAATTGTGAAAACTCTGTTTACATGTTTGAAATACTGTCTTCTAACTAAGCTTGCCACACAACTGGTCAAGAAAATGAGTATTACTGCGTTGAGTTAGTGTTAACAGTGTTACTTGTCGAACGGTGTAAATTTCACAGCGCTGCCATGATTATTATGAATCTGATGCCCAAACATGTCTCTTGGATGGGGCATGTTTAGACACATATGCACAGCTGAACTCTGACTGCACGAGCATCCGGAGACATAACACAATGAGTTCCACTCCACATGCTCTCTCACCTCTTTGCCTTGATAGATATTTAGCTACGGTATCTTTGCAAATGGTTGCTAGGAGGCCCACGCTTTGTGAAATATTATAAATAAAGAATGTTTGATGCTAATTACCTATTTTATCGGCACACACAACAGAAGAAGAGAAATGAAATTGATTTTGTCTTCCTTTCAGTATCTTTTTCTTCCCTGGACTAGGTTTTGTATAATATTTTAAATTGATAGTACTTCAACGTTTTTCAAAGTAGACATTCTTGGAAATCTCTGGCTACCATTTCAAGAAACAAATAAGGCATGACCTTGGAGCTTTACATGCTTGATGTATCATTATGAGGCATGCCGGATATTCACTTGTATACATTTCCATAGCTCATCAAAAAGACCTTCTTAGCATCTGTGTGTGATTGTGAGGATGTTTGTTGGTGTTTGTACATTTAAAAGACAGCTAACCTCCCTTACGCTTCCAACAAGTGTTTAAATGCTAAAAGAAAGGTGCATGGACACTTAATTCGGAGCCTTGTCTTTTCCTATGTTAACAAGACATTATTAAGGACATCAGTAACCACATCAAAAATGCTCCAGAATTAATAGTGATAGTAGAACACACAAATAAATCTGAAGCACATTACTTTCAATATCACGAGGACGCTTTCCCTCGCATTTTATGTTACCCTGATACATTTTTTATTCAAAGTTTTTTGTCAGGAGAATGTATTTACCTTCTTATATTTCAGATTGGATCTATTTTTAGAATGTAAATTCAAGAACAAATTCACAAAGTCATTACTGAGTATGTGAAATAGTACTGCACATGTACTACTACACATATATTGAAAAATGCCTTTGTGAATTAGCTCTGATAAGAAGTACTCCCAATTAGTACATGAGCAAATAATGCACAGCCTTTTATATTTGTATAACCTGTATGTGAAAATCCTCTGAATATTCAAATTTTAGATGATTTGGGGCCAAGTAAAGATGGCATGCAAGAGTATCAGAAGTATTACTACAGATGTGCTACTTCACATACTCATGAAGGCCTTTGTGAATTGGACCCGAATTCCCTATTAGAAAAATTGCAAATAAGGAACAGTCCTTTCTATTTGTAATAATAATATATGAATATTCCTTTCATATTCCCATTTTAGATGTTTGTGGCCATGTGATGTCATACCATTCCTTTACAGTTTAGCTTAAAATACTTCACAAGAGGACAGGCACAATAATGAGTCAAAATAAATGTAAGAGACAGCTATATTGACAAATTAAATATTGACCTTCCTTCAGTCATTCTGTGTGAGAAAGTGAATTATTAGTAGGGGTGGATGGGAGTCCACTGCAAATGATCTTATTTGTATCTGTAAAGTGCCCTATCACCCATGTGGGTACCCTGGCACAGAGCAGGTGTGTGTGCCTCGCTATGCCTATGGTAGGTTGACGAATTAAATGATTAGGTCTTCAACTTCTGGTCATATTCAAGGAGAGAGGAGGAGGCTCTGAATTGGAATGGGAAGTTATTCCATGCTTTAGGAGCAATGTAAGAGAATGTTCGTCCTCCCAATCAGGTTCTGCTTATGCATGGGAAGTATGCGAGTAGAAGGTCTGCGGAGTGGAGACGTTTGGGTGCTTCGTGGAAGGAGATGCAACTGTTTAGGTAGGTGGAGAATAGGTTGTGTCATGCCTTGAATATGTTTATAAGGAGCCTGAAATGAGCATGTGTGTGTATTGGGAGTCAGTTGAGCTCCATAAGGTGTGGTGTGAATTCAATGTGGGAGACTGAGGATGGATCTGGCTGCCGAGTTCTGGATGGTTTGTAGTCTTCTGGTGAGTTGCTTGGTGAACCTGGCATAGAGGGTGTTCAAATAATCCAACCTGTTAATTATTAGGGTGTGAGTGACAGTTGTTCTGGTGTTCTCTGGGAGCAATTTGAAGTTATTCCTCAGCATCTTCAGGGTGTGGAAGCAGGATGCAGTGATGCCATTGACTTGTGTGGTCTCATTTGCTGTTGATGATGATTGTGAAGTTCCTGCTGTTGTGGATGGGTGTGGTTGTGTGTCTGAGTTTGGTCAGCCATTAGTTGGAGTACCATGGCAAGTTTTCTTTGCGGAATAACACTACTTCTGTCTTACCTGTGTTGAACTTGAGACAGTTTGCTTTCATTCAGTGAGCAGTTTTGGTCATGCAAGCAGTGGAATTGTTTCTAGTGTTGGGGGTCTTGTCCAAGAAGAAGAGTATGAACTGTGTGTTGTCAACATAGGAGAGGATGGATGATGTTGGCTAGAGAGATCATGTATGCACTAAAGAAGGTGGTGCTGAGAGATGAACCTTGAGGCACCCCACATATGAGTTTGTGGGCTTCGCAGAGTAAGGTGGCAGGCTGGCAGCTTGTGTTCAGTCCATTAAAAAGGACTAGATCCAGTGGAGAGTGGGTCCTTTTATGCTAATCTTGTGCAGGCGCCTGGTGATGATGGGTTTTGAGACTGTGTCAAAAGCTGCAAAGACGTCCAGGAGAATGAGGACTACCATGTCTCCTCTATCAAGAATCATGCAGATGTCACCTGTGGCAGCAATAAGTGATGTTTCTCTACTGTGATTGAGTCTGAATCCAGACTGCATGGTGTCAAGGAGCAAGTAGTTGCTGAGGTTGACGGTGAGGCATCAATTGATTCATTTCTCTAAGACCGTGGTCTAGTATGGTAGGAGGGAGCTGGGAATGTGGTTGGAGAGCATGGCTGGGTCAAAGGATGCTTTCTTGAGCAGCGGCATGATGGTGACATGTTTCTAGGCGTCTGGGAATGTGGCTGAGTTGATGGAGGTGTTGACGGTGGGTGTTAGTGCTTTTTTGATCTGTAGGAGTCTTTTGGAGAAGGCGTGGTCAGGACAAGGATCAGATTGGACCACCGAGTGGATGGTCTTCATGGTAGCAGCATTTTCAACAGTGATGATAGTGGGCCATAAGATCAGGGTTCATTCTTCATCCATGATGGGAAGTAGAGTTGCAACAATGATGAGGTCTGATTGAGGGACAAAGGTGCCATATTTGGAGGTGAATTTGTTACAGAAGAATTTGAATAGCTTGTTGAAAAAGTCTTGCAAGAGAGTGGTGTTGCTGGAGGCAGCAGGAGGTACAATGAAATCTTTGTGTCAGGTTCAATGTGTTCTGTAAGAGCTTTTGCGCTTGGTATTTCATGTCTGCTAGTGGTAGCATCTTAGGACGGATTTGAAGACTTATGTTTATCCGTGATGTCTTGACTTTTTGTCCAATTGATTAAAGTTGTGCTCCTTCAGCTTGAGTTCCTCTGTGCACCAGTTGGCATGTGGTCAGGCTCTTGTGGTAGGGTTGCTCTTGAGGAGAACCAGAGTGTCAATGCATGGGGTGATCCACCTGTTGAGGTTCTTGATGGCTTTCAAAAAGTTTCTGGTGTGATCAGGCCAGTGCGCAGAGAGGGCAGAAGCCTAGTCCTCTTCTATGGTACTTTACTAGATGCAGCAGGTCAGTCCAGTGGATGAAGGTCTAGGGTAGTGTGGGAGATGTATGCTGAAACTAACGAGGGGTCTGTCCAGGTCATAGTTGCTGGCTTGTCGACTGTGATGTTGTTGATTGAGGAGAAAATCAGGTACAATAGGTGTCAGCATTGTGGGTGAGTTCAGTAACGTGCTGGGTGAGGCAGAGGTTTCTAGCAGAGCCCTAGAATTTGCTGTCAGTGTTATCTTCCAGATGAAAGTTAAGGTGTTGTCATTGAGGATGAAGGGTGCTATGAACTGAATATTATCTCTGGTGAAATTGGTGCGGGGTCCTGGTGATCTTTACATTAGGGTTTGACCCAGGGAGTATTTGGCTGTGATGCGTATTTTCAATGTGAGGTGTTCCATGTAGCTGGTGGGGTGTCCGTGTAGGTGGTGCATCGATGGTATTTTTTAATATGATGGTGACTTTGCCTCCGAGCTTGTGCTGATGGTCTTGCTTGGTGCTCTTGTATCCAGCGAGGATGGCTGTAGTGATGCCTAGTGTAGAGGTTGGTTTCTGTGAGGAATGGCAAGACCAGAACATGGTCATACAGTGGATCCCAAATCTCCATGGCATATTTGGTGTGCAAGTGGGTGTTGAGGAGCATACATGTGAGTGTGCATGTTGCTTGGGTGGTGGTTTGTCTGCGTGAGAATGAGCAGGTGGCTGGTCCTAGGAGGGAGGAGGAGCACAGGGCGGGAAATCAGTGATATCACTTCCTGTGCAGAAGAATGGTGGGAAATCCTGTGATGTCATTTCCTGTGCAGATGTATGATGAGAAATGCAGTGATGTCAGGTCCTGTGCAGATGGATGATGGGGAATGAAGTCCTTATGCTTTGCTTCTTCTTTTAAAAATGGGTTTGGAGGGTAACCAATGATGTCACTTCCTGTGCAGATGAAAGATTGGAAATGCAGTGGTGTCACTTCCTGTGTAGGTGGATGATGGGAAATTAAGTCCTCTTGCTTGGATTCTTCTTTTAAAGATGAATTTGGTAAATAAAAAAAAGTGATATCACTTCCTGTGCAGATGGATGATGGGAAATTCAGTGGTACCTCCACGTGGAGAAGGATGATGGGAAATGAAGCCCCCTTGCTTGTTTTTTTTATTTTAAAGATGTTTTTTGCGAGAAACCAGTGATTTCACTTCCTGTAATATTGTGGTAGTCGATGGTTGTGGTAGACCTGGACTTAGTTGTGATTTCAGGCCCACCACGACGGAGTGCAGGTCGAATACAACCCGGTTTGACCATGATTGAGGCAATATCTTGGTACTTAGTCTTTTTGGAATTCAAAAGCCTTCAGTGAGGCAAGGCAACAGGCTGTATCTAAATATCGACTAGGCCTTGGACGCGTCCCGGTGAAGCTTTAGGTTTAGATGGGAAAAAGTTTTGAATAAATTCATAATTGGCACCCAGAATATTAATTTCACCGGCCAGACACGTTTGGTGCCTTCGCCGAGACAGGTTTTCTACGTTCAGACTTAGTTACTTTTTTGGGAGTCGGATTCCTCCAGTGGAGCAATTCTACAGGCTGTAGTCAAAGAGGGATCCACGAGGCTGTATACCTGCTCCATGCGGCCCAATTGAAAAGCTCCAAGTGGGAGATTCTTAAACCCTAAAATCAGAGGCAATGCAACGTAATAGGGATGACTTGGTTGTTTTGTCCTTGTCCTCCAGATGTCATTAGAGTGAAAAAGTTTCCAAGTCCCAGGTTTTTCAGGCTGTTATGAGAAGTACACTTTGACACAGTCCTTGACCTGCGGAACAGCACTAGGGGGTCAAGACTCAATCCACGAGAGGCTACCACCGGGGTCAAAGGCAGGCCCAGTTGAAACTGGTCAGATAAACCTTTTTAGAAACAGCAGCTTGCAACTTGTGATTCTGTAGCTTAAAAGGAGGTCAGCCATCTGACTCTTGGAGTCCTCTTCTTTGTCCTGGGTACAAGTTGGAGCAGGCCCAGCTTAGTAGGCTGCAGGTGAAGTCCTTCTTCTGTTCTTGCACAGGTCCAGAGTGTTCTAAGGAGGGTGCCAGAGTATTTCACATTTATACCTGGCACTAGCTTGTGAGTGGGGTGACTCCTCGCTTCTCCCTTACCAATAGGGAAAACGTTCCTAGGGGTAACCCTATCCACTTTTGCAGCAGTTCCTGTGTGTTCTTTTGCAAACAATCCTACAGCGATCATCTCTGCCTAAGTCCAAGAGGGTAAAACCCTTTTTCCCTATATGGCCACCCCAGATGTGAGGCCTGGGAAATTAGCAACCCCTCCCTTGTGGAGCCTGTCTCACAAAACATGTACAATAAAGCTGCATAATTTGACTTTTGTTGACACATAATTTACTCAACCCTGAAGCATAATCTGGCCGCCCTGATGCATAATTCTAGTGGCCCTGCTGATAGGAAAGATAAATATTCCAATTAGGTGTTATTCAATTCACCATGTTTTTATGGGTCAGAGCACATGCATTGAGGCCTGGCTAGCACAGTTTGAGTGCACAGAGCCAGAAAACCAGCAACATCAGTCCAAAAACTGGGAGTGACCACACAAAAAAAGGCACTTTCTCACTTTCCGGTTGCACAAAATTGACTATAATGAGACATTCAGAAAAAAAGAACCAGACACTTTTGAGAGTATCATCTGATCATGCACCAACTAGTGATAAATATTTTTAAAGCTGCTTTTGAACCCTTTACCTTTCAGGTCATTAACGTTCTGCCAAGCTAGGTCAGATGAAAGTTCTCTGTCTGTCTGTGCTCAAATTTTGCGAGACAAAAAGCATCTTTCCTGAAGTGCAAAATAACACTAAAAACTACATATATGAAATGGCGATTTTTTAGCTTGACCTTTACCTTAATCATAATGTGTTTATTATTATTTTCTTAATTTCTCCTTTTGGTCAAGGAGGTAAAAAAATATTTATGTTACAAACTACCAGAGATATTAGTGTATTTATTATGACAACGTTGCGATTTTTCATGTTAGTTAATATTTATGTAGTCGATGTCCACCGTTTATATGTCCCTGAGGAATAATAATCCCCTCAATAATATGAGAACGGAAATTATCACTGTTTGTCAATTGCACCATCTGCTATCGAACAGATCATCATAAAGTGATTCATTTAATTTAGGATTAAAAACAGTCACATACCAAAAATAAAAATGAAAAGTAAAAATAAACAATATAGGTGCCAATTCCGATCCTGGTAAAAAATTCCCCGTCCGACTCGTATCCATTTTTTTTTCCGTCCGAATCGTCAAAGTAGCGTACAAACTGCCAAGTACGATTCGAACGGAAAAAAGTCCATACGAATCGCATTGGGAAGATTTCCCCACACGTCCTCGGGTCAGGAAAAGTCACCGACACGTCCCCGGTCGAAAAACCCACCGTGCGGAAAAATAAAGTCCGACTGCGCAAGTACGATCCCTCCCATCCTCCCCATTTCACAACCGTACGCAAAAAACACCGTCCGAACCGAACTCCCATAGCAACCATGGAGACATGTGCCCGCATACGCGCCGAACACCCCACCACCCCCCTGCCCGCGTATGTACGCACCGAACCCCCACCCCAGCAGTGCATGTACGCCCCGAACCCCCACCCGTGTATGTACGCCCCGAACCCCCACCCGTGTATGTACGCACCGAACCACCACCCGTGTATGTACGGACCGTACCCACACCCGTGGAAGTACGGCCCGTACCCCCACCCCAGCAGTGTATGTACGCCCCGAACCCCCACCCGTGTATGTACGCCCCAAACCCCCACCCGTGTATGTACGCACCGAACCACCACCCGTGTATGCACGGACCGTACCCACATCCGTGGAAGTACGGCCCGTACCCCCACCCCAGCAGTGTATGTACGCCCCGAACCCCCACCCGTGTATGTATGCCCCGAACCCCCACCCGTGTATGTACGCACCGAACCCCCACCCGTGTATGTACGGACCCAACCCCCACCCCAGCAGTGTATGTACGCCCCGAACCCCCACCCGTGTATGTACGCCCCGAACCCCCACCCGTGTATGTACGCACCGAACCACCACCCGTGTATGTACGGACCGTACCCACACCCGTGGAAGTACGGCCCGTACCCCCACCCCAGCAGTGTAGGTATGCCCCGAACCCCCACCCGTGTATGTACGCACCGAACCACCACCCGTGTATGTACGGACCGTACCCACACCCGTGGAAGTACGGCCCGTACCCCCACCCCAGCAGTGTATGTACGCCCCGAACCCCCACCCATGTATGTACGCACCCAACCCCCACCCCAGCAGTGTATGTACGCCCCGAACCCCCACCCGTGTATGTACGCCCCGAACCCCCACCCGTGTATGTACGCACCGAACCACCACCCGTGTATGTACGGACCGTAACCACACCCGTGGAAGTACGGCCCGTACCCCCACCCCAGCAGTGTATGTACGCCCCGAACCCCCACCCGTGTATGTACGCCCCGAACCCCCACCCGTGTATGTACGCACCGAACCACCACCCGTGTATGTACGGACCGTACCCACACCCGTGGAAGTACGGCCCGTACCCCCACCCCAGCAGTGTATGTACGCCCCGAACCCCCACCCGTGTATGTACGCCCCGAACCCCCACCCGTGTATGTACGCACCGAACCCCCACCCGTGTATGTACGCACCCAACCCCCACCCCAGCAGTGTATGTACGCCCCGAACCCCTACCCGTGTATGTACGCCCCGAACCCCCACCCGTGTATGTACGCACCGGACCACCACCCGTGTATGTACAGACCGTACCCACACCCGTGGAAGTACGGCCCGTACCCCCACCCCAGCAGTGTAGGTACGCCCCGAACCCCCAACCGTGTATGTACGCACCGAACCACCACCCGTGTATGTACGGACCGTACCCACACCCATGGAAGTACGGCCCGTACCCCCACCCCAGCACTGTATGTACGCCCCGAACCCCCACCCGTGTATGTACGCCCCGAACCCCCACCCGTGTATGTACGCCCCGAACCCCCACCCGTGTATGTACGCACCGAACCACCACCCGTGTATGTACGGACCGTATCCACACCCGTGGAAGTACGGCCCGTACCCCCACCCCAGCAGTGTAGGTACGCCCCAAACCCCCACCCGTGTATGTACGCACCGAACCACCACCCGTGTATGTACGCCCGAACCCCCACCCGTGTATGTACGCACCCAATCCCCACCCCAGCAGTGTATGCACGCCCCAAACCCCCACCCGTGTATGTACGCCCCGAACCCCCACCCGTGTATGTACGCACCGAACCACCACCCGTGTATGTACGGACCGTACCCACACCCGTGGAAGTACGACCCGTACCCCCACCCCAGCAGGATAGGTACGCCCCGAACCCCCACCCGTGTATGTACGCACCGAACCACCACCCGTGTATGTACGGACCGTACCCACACCCGTGGAAGTACGGCCCGTACCCACACCCCACCAGGGAATGTACGGACCGTACCACCACCAGTGCATGTACGGACCGTACTGACGCCAAAAACAAACGTACTGAACACGGACAAACCACATTTACACAAGGAGAGTCAATTAGAGTTTCCCCACACCACCAAACATGCCCAACAACCCCACAAACATCACCTACACTGACCTGCAACTGCCAAACTGCCAAACAGAGGCCCAAAACACGACCACTCCTCATAACACACCCACACAAAATTCAAACACAGCCACACCCACAAATGGACCAATAAAAATGGACCACACACACAAACCATGAGCCTTTGCAACAGACCCACTGCTGCCAGAGCCCACAGACGACCCACACCACCATACTTGAACCTCACACTTGCATACCTTCACACAACCACCTACACAAACACCCCCTCATCACATTCACACACCTCCACTACCACACTCACACACCCACAACCATCCACACCCACACCCCCACAACCATCCACACCCACACCCCACGCCATGTCCACAACCAAGAATCCAAAGTTCACAAAGGAGGAGCTGGAGATCCTTGTCGACGAAATCCTCAGAGTCGAGCCACAGCTCTTTGGAACATTGGTCAGACAGACCAGCATATCCGAAAAATCGGCCATGTGGCAGAGGATTGTCGATTCTGTGAATGCTGTTGGGTCCACCAGAAGGACCAGGCACGAGTGCCAATCCAGGTGGTACGATCTGCGGAGGACGGTCAAGAGGAAGATGACTGACAATCACAACCAGGGGAACATCACTGGAGGAGGGCCGCCCCCCAGACCGGTACAATACCATCCCTGGGAGGAGAAGGTGATGTCCACGCTGGCGGTGGAGGGACTACACGGACTACCAGGACTCCCAGACCCTGGTGAGTACACAAACAACTCACCTCACATGGGGGGGGATGCCATACACAATCAATCATGCACGCCACCCCCCCCCCAAGCCACCACCGGACACAACCACACTCCACAAACGCACACATGCCACTAGCGCCTCCATGCCCCATGCACCAATCAGGGCCATGCCAAGTCACAGGCCACACAAAACACCAACACAACACAGGATGTGGCCGATGCTGGGAGTGTGGGCATCAAAACTAACATTGAGCAACTCACAAGCACACAACAATGCCCTCAGCCCATATGGCCCAGGGCACAGCCATACAAACTGTGTGTACCCACACAGTACTGTCTTGCCTGCAAATGGTGGCCGCCTTGCAGGATGACATGGGTCTGAAGGCACAATTTGCACATAACAGCAGACAATGAAGATGCATCGCTCTGATAGAGTCTCAGCACACACCGCCACAGCAGCAGCCTACACTCAGACACAAAGCCCAATGGGTGCCCGGAGAACCGGAACTAACTCACATGAACAAGCCAATGGCCATTCAAAGACCGGCTAACTGTGTGTGCCCAGGAAGCTGGCCTGAGGTGACAGAGGGTGACAAATAGAGGGAGGGAGAGGGGGAATGAGAGGGAAGGAGACAGAGGGGGACACAGGGAGACAGACAGACAGAGGGAGGGAGTAGGGTGACAGAGGGAGACCGACAGAGGGAGGAGGGTGACAGAGGGAGGGAGGAAGGGAGACACAGGGAGACTAAATCACCCTTGGGTGGTGTGGCCATGTCCACTCGTCAGCCGGTGGACTGTGTGCATGCAGACAAGGTCTGGCAGTGCCTCAACCCCCCCTACCGTAGATGAAGACCGGTCCATGTGTCAATCTGTGCACGAGTCCATCCGTGCTGCAGGCACAGACCTAACCACACACCCAGTATACCCACCCACTGTGTCGGTAAGAACCCTGTCACAAATGCTTCAGTCCCCTACCTGCATCATCAAATTGCCTTGGCAAAACACCATTTGGCCACGTACAGTGCAACACGTAAGGCGCATCTGCATGGCTCGCTACGCCCGCACACCACACTGCTGACTGTGTACCCAAGTAGATGCATCAACTAAGATTGTGTCACACATGCGTAAAGCCCTGACAGCTGTGGCCAGGGGACATACCCATGCACAAGTGCACTGTGAGAGGAATGCAAGACACATCCAACTACCCAGAGGAAGAGTGCCAAATCAGAAATGCATGAAACATGGATGCCACATGTAACACTGTTAACATTGTCTCTCTCACACACAGGTCAACGTCGTCGATCACCCCCCAACACTGGGGGGGAAGTCTCACAGGACCAGGCTCTGCGGGATGAGGACCCCACCGCCAGCGACGACTCTCACCACTCCGTGGATGACCCAGACCAACCTGGCCCCTCTGGTGTCCAACCACCTGCAGCACCTGCGTCAGGTACAACTGTGCCAACCACCACCCCCATTCCTGCCACATCCCAGGAGACGTCCAGGAGCCCTGCCCGCACACGACCACCCAGCCAGTCTGCCCAGGAGGGACACGGTCCTCCGGGCACCCAGGAGGAGGCAGGCGGCAACGCAGATGCCATCCCTCAGGGGTCCCGGAGACCCGATGTGCCCACAACGGCAGGCCAGGTGCATGTGGGCAGGGGTGGCGGGAGTGGAGGACGGCGGAGGCGCGAACCTGACCAGGGAGCTCAGGACCCGGTA
Source organism: Triturus cristatus (assembly GCF_964204655.1). Classification (NCBI taxonomy): domain Eukaryota; kingdom Metazoa; phylum Chordata; class Amphibia; order Caudata; family Salamandridae; genus Triturus; species Triturus cristatus. The sequence goes on along the minus strand of NC_140583.1, from coordinate 592,768,900 downwards.
GTGTCCCAGGTCAGCAACATCCTGGATACATACCGGCGTGACACCAGGGGCATGGACCAGATTGCGTCCACCCTCAATGACATCAAGGGGACCCTCGAGGAGATGAAGACCCTGCAGGCCCAGCAACATGCCTGTCAACTGCAACACCAAGGAAGGATGGAGGATAGACAGGCTGAGCTCGTGGCGGTGCAAACCCAAATGACCGGTGTACTCCGTCGGATTGCCGACAACATGGGCAACCCTCCCTGTGGCACCAGGCGAAGGCCATTACCAGACACGGGGAGGGATCAGGAGGAGGAGGATTCATCCGACGGAGCGTCACAGACATCGTCACGGCCTGCTTCCGAGGGTCCCCGCAGGAAGGTGGGTCGTCCACGAAAAAGACTGTGAGAGTCAGCAGAACATCACCATCTCCCAGGTCACCTGGCCTGGCACCTGGCCCTCTGGCCCAATAGCAGCACATGACATTCTCTGCCACATGGACTTGCTGGTCACTGTCTGACCTATGTTGACGAAGACTGTGGCATGGACTCTGATAATTTGCTACGGCAAGGATACCAACTCCCCCAGTGAACTTTGGATTCTACACTCCCGCAGTGCACCTCTTGTCATCCCCACAAACCCGTACCCCACCACAAATAAATTAATCACAATTACAAGATGATGCCGTGATTCTGCATTATTACAATACATGTGTGTGTCGTAAAGTCAAAGCATGCCTGATCTCAGAATTAACTCCAACCATCCAAACCGTGGGGTCTCAGTCTTGCCCAGGACACACATGGGTCCCAATGTATCATCTGATACAGACATGGAGTACCATACTCACCTGTGCTGGGCCCAACCAGCTGAGTGGTTCCCGCACAACTGTGGCTACAGACACATTTAGGGGAGCAACAGTCATGCGCAGAGGTCAGGAATCATGTGGAGTGACCTGGCTTGCCGCTCCCAGGTATGTCTAGACATGTGTCCCTACCATGTCCTGCATGCTTGCGTCAGGCGGATGTTGAGAATGGTGGCTAGGCCAAGGTTGGATGCATGGAGATGCCAGAATGCAGTTTTGGATCACAGTGCCACATGGTTGTGTTGGGGTTGTGGGCTGCATCATGAGTGTGGGCGTGGATCGCGAAGGTCATCCTGCAGCTGGCTGTGAATCATTCCCCCCATCCCGTTTGGACGTTGATGTGGCCTGGTTGCCCGATGCAGTAGCAGAGCTGTGCAGATGCACTCCGGATGTGGACAAGTATCATGGGAGTTGTAAGGCACATGTCCGTAGACTGCAGGGTAGGATTAGACACGGATGTTGTAGTTGCCCTGGGGGATGGTCTCTCTTGCCTTGAGGTGGATGGAACTGTGCATCTTGTGCATAATACAGATTCCAATCCCTGACAAACCGCTAGCATCTTGCTACTCTACACATAGACACATATGCACCACCTCTGAAAACTATGCCAGACATGCCGAATGCACAGTGGCAACAGGCCACCATTGACAGAGAAGAGGCACCTTGGAGACAGAGGGACAAATGTATTAGTCATGTGTGTTGGAATGACAATGATACTCTGTCAACACATACACAGGTCATGTGGATGGACATGTGGGAGCAACACTGGCACCCCCCATTGCAACACAGATGCTGGTATTCCATTGAACTGGCACACAAGTGACGGATAACAGCTAAACACCCCCTGCTGCCACGGAGAGGCTGCTATACACCATTGAGGCCCTGATGGGGCAATCACACACCATGTCAACCCGGTGCAACCTGTATGTTTCCGAGGCCAGTGTTACACACATTGATGGCCTCATCACAATCCCCAATCCCCTGACACATGACAGTCACCAAGTCTGACCATGGCTCCAGGTGAGGCCTGCCCCATGTCATGTTCCCCATGTAGGATCCACATGTATGCAAATTGACCACACATGAACCGGAGAAGTGCACACAGACTACAAACAATTTACACACCCAAAACGCCGTGAGGCATCCCTTACCCTAAGGAGATTACAATACTTGCCCGTGCATGTGACGCAGAATCAGCACATGTTGCTGTGTTCATGAGGAGTAGCAGGAGCACAACAATGCCACCAGCAGACAGCATGCCCATGGACCTGTGGAAGAGAGACACACAAGGAGTCAGCCCAAAGGAGCACATCCGCAAGCATGTACTCAACACGTATCATCTTGTCAACATGACAGGTGACAATGATGACTCTCGGACAACATCCTTCCATTGCGCCATCACTCGAGTGACACTGCAATACACACCACTGACTCACTTGGCAGACATGCATATGGACACACACATTGCAAAACATGCCACACACGGCCCAATGCGTGCACACTCAGACACTGGAACTCACCACTAAGCAAAGAAGTCGCGTATGAGCCGACTCCGCATGTCCTCCACAGCCTCCTCCTCCTCCACATCACTTGACCCGTCACCAAGCCCTTCATCCTCCACGGGTGGATGGTCCTGGTCATCTTGATCCAGTATGAGTGGAACAGCTTCCTCCACTGCCATGTTGTGCAGCATGCAGCAGACGATGATGATATTGCACACCTTCACCGGGGCATATGGGAGTGCTCCGCCGGTCTTGTGGAGGCACCGGAATCGGCTCTTCAGAAGTCCAAACGTCCTCTCAATGACTCTCCTGGTCCGCCCATGGGCGTTGTTGTAGCGGTGCTCGGCAGCCGTGCTGGGGTTGCGGACAGGCGTCATCAGCCATGGCATGTTGGGATAGCCAGCGTCCCCTACAAGGAAACATCATGGACAGAAGTGTGTCAGCACAGGCAGTGAGATTGGAAGATGACGCCAAACACTGAACTGCCAGAGTCTACCCACCAACAATACATGCTCGCTCGTTCCGCAGCTGCTGCATCATTTCAGGCAGCCTGCTACGCCTCATGATGAAGGCATCGTGTGCTGATCCTGGAAAGCGAACACAGACATGTGAAATCACCATGTTGGACAGACACACCACAAGGGCATTAATAGAGTGATAATGTTTGCGATTCCTATACACCACCTCCTGTGCCTGTGGTGGTACCAACGCAACATGTGTCCCATCTATGGACCCAATGACATGGGGCATCCCTCCCAGGGCATAGAACTCACGCTTGACACCTGTCAACTGCTCACGAATTGGGAATTTAATGTACTCATCCAGGTGCACCAACATAGCCTCTAAGAAATCATGCAGAACACGGCTGAACATCGTCTGGGACATGCCCCCGACGTCAGCAATGGTATGTTGGAACGTACCCGTGGCAAGGAAATGTAGGGCTGCCATCACCTTCAACTTGGGTGTCAGTGCACTGGGATACCTGTGGCGCGGGAGGAGGTGTGCTTCCAGCCGGCCAGTCAACTCATCAATCAACCGTTGGCTGAATCTGTAGCGGCGTATACAGTCCCGTTCATGCAGGGCAGCCAGGTCTGGCATACGTCGAGGGAGAGGGGGAGCCCTGCAGTGAAATGGAAGGAACACCGATGAGTGAGCACTGTACGACGACATTGTCAATGCACTGAGCACATGTTAAACAGCCAAAACACAAATGCCACATTCAGAGTCAGGTCTGTGCCACATTTCCTGGACACGCACGCCAGGCAGGTGACACTCCTACCAAGGGACAGCCACTAACGGAGTGGGGCAAGCTCACGATGACATGGCATGAGACTAGCTGTGGGCCAGTGTAAGTGAACATGCACACGCATCACAGGATTCACGGACATCCACACATGTGCAGAAGTAGGATGCGTATGGTACAGACAGGTTGGTGTATGCGATATGCACTGGTCACATGTTATAGGAAAAGGACAGGCCACACACATTGCCTTGGAGTAGTACATGTCGAGACACAACATACATGCATTGAGAGCATGTGGATATGTACTTGTTTTGTAACTCCGTGTAGTTGCATACATACACACCTCATGGCAGATCACATATGTGGGCTGGTGTGCAGAACAGTGTGCCATGGCCATCTACACACACACACATGTTGGTAGCAGCAACTGCTGATGCATTGGACCACACACCTACAGCAAAATCATGGAAACACATGCCACACACGTGACATGGTTGCAGCGTGCAACGCAGCCATTCACATGTCATGTGTAATATTCCGTGTACCTGGCATCAGGGGACAGGTGCGGGTGTCCGTGACTGGGACATGCAAGTGACTCATGGCTCTACTAGTGTGTACGACATGCACACATGTCAAAGGAGTGGAGGGTATGTGTGGCACAATGCGCACCATCACACACGACATGTGTACACAGCTCATCGTACATATGCTTTGGCCACACCTCAGGGGTAATGTGCCACATCACATCCTGACACACCTGTGTCACACACATGTGGTATTGCACAGACAATGCATTGGTGTCCACCCTTGGCAAAATCTGACGCTCCATTCCTGTCTGTGTGCCGCCTGTCACCACTGACAGGTGTGGAACGCACCGTACATACGCTCTGAGGGCGTGTATAGGGTCCCTGGGCCAACATGGGCGCTGGCATATGCGTACGCCACAGTAGTACGGACCGGACAAGCGCTTGTACGGTCCGGATCACAACATGGGCGCTGGTGTATGCGTACGCCTCAGTAGTACGGACCGGACAAGCGCTTGTACGGTCCGGATCACAACATGGGCGCTGGCGTATGCGTACGCCACAGTAGTACGGACCGGACAAGCGCTTGTACGGTCCGGATCACAACATGGGCGCTGGTGTATGCGTACGCCACAGTAGTACGGACCATACAAGCGCTTGTACGGTCCGTACTACTGAGGCGTACGCATACGCCAGCGCCCATGTTGTGATCCGGACCGTACAAGCGCTTGTCCGGTCCGTACTACTGAGGCGTACGCATACACCAGCGCCCATGTTGTGATCCGGACCGTACAATCGCTTGTCCGGTCCATACTACTGTGGCGTACGCATACGCCAGCGCCCATGTTGTGATCCGGACCGTACAAGCGCTTGTCCGGACCATATCACTGCTTTGGGGTGCCCTAGGGCGTGGAACGCACCGTACCTGTGTGTACATGTATGAAAACACGTAGGGGACACATGAGGGACAAGTATAAGGGCCTAAATGCATGATGGTTGCCATGGAGACCGAGTTTGATTTTTGAATTTGAGCACCAGGTGCCCAGCAGAAGTCAGTTTGCAAGAATCTACATTGTTGCAAAGTGGATGTCGACTTGACATCATCATCAAAACTGAAACCATGCAAAGCCACACACTGGGGTAGGTTTGAAGGGATTGGATGAAACGTAGGATGCAAATGTGACTGACCAATCAATCTGTACTCCTGTACATGAACAGGCCAGCCAGGCAGATATAAGCCAGCCAGGTCCCATGAGAGAGCACTTGCCTACACATCCATTCATCCATGACCACTGCTGCTGATAGTGATTCCTCTGGCATCATGTCCAGGACTGTGGAGAGGTCCCAGCCATTCACCCAGGAGGAGAACCTTGCCCTGATAGATGTGATCCTCCCACAGTACCAGAGCCTGTATGGTCGAACAGGGGTTCAGGTGAGTGCAGACTCCACTAGCTTAGACTGTGCCCCTTTTGTGTGACAGTGACTTCTGGCATTGTGTCCATGTGTGACAGACATGCACTGGTGTTTAGAGTGGGTCCAAGGGTGTGGAAGGCCTCATGTCACCCATGCAGTGCATGCTGTGTTTCCTGTGTGCACTCCTCACTTGCATAGTGCCTACTGTGACAATGATTGCATGGTGCATGCCACATACTGCCGGGCTACTCCTCCTGGGGATGTTGTTTCCACAGTCCTGATGTGATCCTGTGTTCCCCCCAGTGTGACAGGTGACAGTATCCATGGATGTGTGTTTGTTCAGTGTACCTGTGCTGTGAGTGTCCAAAGGCCGTGTTCGTCCCCTGCACATTGGTGTGTGTGTAAGTCCCCTGTCATGTGGGTGAGTGCATTTGGGGAGTGTTGCACACAAGCTGCATGAGGGATGGATATAGGCTGCCCATCCGATGTGAGCAGGGAGCAGTGCTGTGTGCATGCCGTGCTGAGCCAGCCCCACACCTGTGACACCCCCCGTCTACTGGCACATGGGCAGAGTGAGGTGTGTACCCGCAGTTGGCAATGCCATGTGATTGTCCTGTGCCTGTGTGTGTCTGTGTACTCTGCTGAGGTAGCATCAGTGTGCTGGGGCAGGTGACTGCTTTGAGGTGCTGTACATAATCCTGGTGTAGCCTGTGAGGCACAGTGTGATCCCTGGTCAGTGAGTGTGTGGTACCCCTCATGCCACCCGTGTACTTTCAATGGCACGTAGTGCATTTGGCCTTCCACAGTGGATTATGTCCCTATGACAAAGGTGCAATGAGTTGCATGCATACCATGGCCTGTTCATGAAGTGGATTGTTCTATATGTGTTTCTCTGTGTCTTTGCTCATGTGGATTAATGTATTCTCACTTTTGCATCCTCACAGGTAGGCACCATTGCCAAGGGGGAGATCTGGAGGACAGCCGTCAGTGCCGTGAGGGCTACAGAGGGTCGGATGCGGGGCCTGTCTCAGGTGAGGAAACGCTGGCAGGACATCCGGTGCTGGACGAGGAGGATTGCACAGGTCCTGCTGGGGGACTCACCTGAGAGCCGTAAGAACCGTGGGCGCCGTCGTCTGACCCACATCCAGAAGCGTGTGCTGGCGGTGGTCTTCCCCAATATGGACAGGCGCCTACAGGAGAAGCAGCAGCAGGAAGGGGGTAGGTACATGTGTGTCAGTTGTGTGTCCCCAGCCAATGTAAGTGCGCAGTTGCATGGATACACTGCCAGGGTTTGATTGTGCAGTGCGTCAACTTCTCCCCAAAGTAGCCCAGTGCTGTTCTCACTCTCTCCCTTCCCCTCCTTGCCATGTGTTCCCTGGTGTGTCTGTAGCCACTCTTGCACAAGGTTATTTAGGCAGACAGTTTATGCAGGTGCACAATGCTAGCAGCATCATGTGTGGGGGTGATGTGTCACAGGTCTGGGGACCTTGCGTGTGCCCTGGCCAATTTCAGTCATTGTGGTGTCCATGTCACTTGGCACTGATTGTGAATCACGACATAGGGGTGTGTCTCCAAAATGTACAGCCTTCCAGCATGCATGTCCAATTGTGTGCCCTCTGACATGATGTGCCTGAGTGGGAGGCCTGCTAAGTGCAGGGACGGTTGCTTAATTTGCAGTCATGTCCATCCAGGACCATGGAGGAGTGTGGGCACTACTGTGCCCTGGGGCACCTCTTCCTAGGTATCATGTGCGTCATCCAACAATATGGCCATTCAATGTGTCTTCGCCATGGGTTGGGTAGGGTGGCATTGTACCCTGGGCTCAACTGTTAGGACCTACAGGTTGCTACATGTGTCCACTGTACAGTGGGACCCATTTTGCTTGTGCATACTCACAGTGGGCATAACCTGTGTGTGTTGTTCAGACAATCTGATGATGTTTGCCTGTCAATGATGTGTGGACAGGCGCACCAGGGGCAGTGTGTGTACAGTCATGAATTAGTGGAGGCCATGTGTTTTCATCCCAGAGTAAGAGGTGTACATACTTTCTCCGTCTCAATGAGATTGTCTCAGGTGTGGGTGGTTTGTGCGTACAAGGCCTACATGTCAGAAGCTTAATCCTCCTTGCTGGGTGTGGCCTGTGTGTGATGTTTGACTGGACATACGCTCAAGGTGCATTGACCCAGTCATGTTTGGCATGGTTTCATGTATTGCCTTTGCAGCATGTGGCAAGAGTCAATGGATTTGATTCCTGCTCATCCCTTTTTGACGACGCAGTGTGGTGCAGATGCTGTGCACATTTGTCCCCAGAGGCTGGCTCCTCTGTAAAAATTTAGGTGCAGTGATTTGCTGTTGTGTCATGCTCTCCATTGTGTCCCAGTGGCATGGTGGGTCGACAAACTGTGTGTTCCATGGCCTACATGTGGACATTGTTTTGTAGGTGTTACTCCTGTTGCTTTTCAGGCTATGCAATGTGACCTATGTATATTTGACTCATGTGACATATGTGTACAGGTGTCTGATTATCTCCTGTCTCTTCACCTTGCCCACAGCATCGCCGGGGGACACGGAAGGAGACACTAGCACGGACCGGGAGGAGGGATTGAGCACCAGTGCCAGCAGTGCTGTCCTGTCTGGCACATGGAGTGGCACGGAGGCCGAAGGGAGTGAGGCAGAGGACCTGTCGACTGCCAACACAGACTATGACGCAGACGGGTCCGAGGCTGAGCTCCCAGAGGTGGCGGAGTCTGCCCCCCCAGCTGATGGCAGCCCTCCACATCCCCCCGCCACCTCAGTTTCCATCACCGGCCTCCCACCTGCTCGTGGCCCTTCCCTCCGTGCTCGGTCCCCACATGTCTCCTTCCTGCCAGGCACCGCACCCCCTGCCCCTGTCACCACTGCTGCGGTGAGTGCGGAGTCTGTGGACATCCTGAGGCAGTTGCAGGTTGGTCAGACTGCGATGCTAAATGTCCTCCATGCCCACACCCAGGTGCTGACCCAGATGGAGGCATACATGGAGGGCATGTCGGCTGCGCAGTCTGACCAACGGCAGTTGCTGAGGTCCATAGACTCCACACTGACTGCAGCACTGGATCTCCTGCAGCGCTGCCTACCCCCCCCACCCCTGCCCCATCCACAATTCCCACTCCCGTGCCTGTCCCACGCACATCCAGACGTCAGCGTGCACGCACCCCACCAGACACAGGCACCACACCACCAGGGAAGTCGAAGCGCACACCTCCTGTCACGCACACACAGGGTGAGGAAGGCACACCCACTGGGTCGGGGGGAAACGTACAACACGCAGCCACAGTGGGAGTCCGCAGTCCACACAACCCACTCCCTCCAAATCCACTCCCCTTAGCTCTCCTGGCCAACAGTCGGTGACAGCATCATCCACTGCAAGTGTGCCCCCCCCACCCCAGGAGGACACCACCCCGCAAGCGGTGGAGGCAGGACCCGGCCAGGGGAGTTGAGTCCCCCACCCTGTCCACACCCTCCCCCAGTGGCGCTGCGACCCATCCCTCTCCCCCCCCCCCCCTCCTTGGGGCCTGTGGTTCGATTGGGTGCGGGGGAGTCGCTGGGGGACCTTGCCAACGTGTGCAGCGCCATTCTGTCCTCCACCTTTGGCGCTGGCACCCCCCCTGTGGCAGAATCATCCCTCCCTGCACCCACAACACCTACCCTTGCCCATCCTGTCTCTGCGGGGCCTGTTTCCACCCTCCCCCCTGATGCCCCCTCTTCTGTGGATGAAATGGACATGTGAACTGTGCAGGCAAGCTAGGGGACACACGTCCCGATGTGTACCCCCCCGGACTTTGCTGCTGGCCTGGCCCATGGCCCTTGTACATAGTGGACATTTTCTCAGAGATATTTTCCTGCTGAATAAAGCATTTTCTTTTGGTTTTGCACACTGATGCTTTCCTGGACTTGCTTTTGGTGCTGGTGCTCCCTGAGTTGGAGTGGTGATAATGTGTTAGGGGTCTGTGAAATGTTGGAGTGTGCTGCTCATGGGGTGTACCCTGCCATCTGCGTGCCATCACAGAGGTCTCTGCCAATGGTATTTGGTCATGTTTGCTCTCACTGTATGGTGACATTGTCCCAAGGTGTGTTCCATCCTCTGTGGAGCCGGCCATTTTCCCTGCAGGGTGTCTCCCATATGCTGTGCTGTGCTGTGTCTACATTTCCTGGATGTGTGAGGGTTGCCTTTCACTATGGCCATGCTGGCTCAGCGATGGCTCCACCTGCATCTGGGGTATCACCCTTGTTGGTCACTGAACTTGTTGATGGGGTATATTGTCATATGTCTGGGCACTGCTGGGGGACTCTGCACCCACCCCTCCTGTGTCTGGGCACTGCTGGGAGGACTCTGCACACACCCCTCCTGTGTCTGGGCACTGCTGGGAGTGATAGACACCCACCCCTCCTGTCTCAGGGCACTGCTGGGAGGACTCTGCACCCACCCCTCCTGTCTCAGGGCACTGCTGGGAGTGATAGACACCCACCCCTCCTGTGTCTGGGCACTGCTGGGAGTGATAGGCACCCACCCCTCCTGTCTATAGGCACTGCTGGGAGTGTTAGGCACCCACCCCTCCTGTCTCTGGGCACTGCTGGGAGGACTCTGCACCCAACCCTCCTGTCTCAGGGCACTGCTGGGAGTGTTAGGCACCCACCCCTCCTGTGTCTGGGCACTGCTGGGGGGACTCTGCACCCACCTCTCCTATTTCACAATATGTACGCTCATGACATACACGGGTGTGGGTTCGCTCCTTGCATACGCGGGTGGGGGTACGTGTCGTACATACACTGCTGGGGTGGTGGTTGGGTGCGTACATACACGGGTGGGGGTTCGGGGCGTACATACAATGCTGGGGTGGGGGTTTGGTGCGTACATACACGGGTGGGGGTTCGGGGCGTACATACAATGCTGGGGTGGGGGTTCGGGGCGTACATACACGGGTGGGGGTTCGGTGCGTACATACACGGGTGGGGGTTCGGGGCGTACATACAATGCTGGGATGGGGGTTCGGGGCGTACATACACGGGTGGGATTTCGGTGCGTACATACACGGGTGGGGGTTCGGGGCGTACATACAATGCTGGGGTGGGGGTTCGGGGCGTACATACACGGGTGGGGGTTCGGGGCGTACATACACGGGTGGTGGTTGGGTGCGTACATACACGGGTGGGGGTTCGGGGCGTACATACAATGCTGGGGTGGGGGTTCGGTGCGTACATACACGGGTGGGGGTTCGGGGCGTACATACACGGGTGGTGGTTGGGTGCGTACATACACGGGTGGGGGTTCGGGGCGTACATACACGGGTGGTGGTTGGGTGCGTACATACACGGGTGGGGGTTCGGGGCGTACATACAATGCTGGGGTGGGGGCTCGAGGCGTACATACACGGGTGGGGGTTCGGGGCGTACATACACGGGTGGTGGTTGGGTGCGTACATACACGGGTGGGGGTTCGGGGCATACATACAATGCTGGGGTGGGGGTTCGGTGCGTACATACACGGGTGGGGGTTCGGGGCGTACATACACGGGTGGTGGTTGGGTGCGTACATACACGGGTGGGGGTTCGGGGCGTACATACAATGCTGGGGTGGGGGTTCGAGGCGTACATACACGGGTGGGGGTTCGGGGCGTACATACACGGGTGGGGGTTCGGTGCGTACATACACGGGTGGGGGTTCGGGGCGTACATACAATGCTGGGGTGTGGGTTCGGTGCGTACATACACGGGTGGGGGTTCGAGGCGTACATACACGGGTGGTGGTTCGGGGCGTACATACAATGCTGGGGTGGGGGTTCGGGGCGTACATACACGGGTGGGGGTTCGGGGCGTACATACACTGCTGGGGTGGGGGTACGGTCCGTACATACCCATACCCACGCTCTGCATGCCTGGGTACCGCCCGTACCCATGCCTTTGGTGGGTGGGTACGGTGCGTCCCCCCATTGTTGCGGTGCCGCACCGTACACAGTCCTTGGGGGCGTGGCTACGGGTCGTACCACGCGTACCCCTACATGACCCCAGCAATGCTGGTACGAGCCGTACCCAGGCATTTCTGACGTGGGTACGGGCCGTACCGCCATTGTTGTAGTGACGTTGGGGGATGCGTGGTACGTTCCATACCCACGCTCTTGCGGCCTGGGTAGGGTACGTACCGGTTCGCGTGCCATCCACTTCCGCTGTGGCGGACGCATGCGTTGCTGGCCACGCCCCCACCCCCTTGAGGTGACCAGGCCCTGATGGTCAGGTATGTCCAGCCCATGTATGATTTGGTACCATGTGTTGGTGTTGTGTGTCCTGCCCCTGCCCCCCCCTTTGCCCCTGGTTGTTGTGCTGACCTTCTGCGGCGTCTGCGTCGGTTCCTGTACGCCAGGTGGACTGCTAGGAGGGCAGGGATGGCACGTAGGTTCGGGTCCATGTCTGTTCGTCGCGTCCAGCTGCTCCTTGCGTGTGTCGTCCTGATTTCCCAGCAGTTTTTGGCAGCCGGTAAATATATTCCGTGCGAGATGACGTCGGTTCGAATCGTACTTCCTGGTTCGTGAAACGTAGGCTGGATGCGTACCGACGTCAGGTCGGCGCTTTTCCGGATCGGAATTGTGTTTCGAATCTGTTCGGTGGGTGTTTTGTTCGATTCGAACGGAAATGGTGTTTCCGTCCGAATCGTACTTGCTTTTTCGGATGGATTTCGCACCAGGTACGAGTCGGACGGAGAAAAGGCTCCGTCCGACGGTTCGTAGCCGCTTTTTACCGGATCGGAATTGGCACCATAATGTCTTGAATTGCAAACTCTGGAGATCAACAACGTGCTTACTGATTAGATAAGTTAGTCATTTTTCTGATACCCGCAACAATAGTCAAGGTATCTGCAACTGTTTTGGATATTCAGAGCAGTGTTTACAAAGCAGTAAAGAAAGGAATGCACTCAATATGTTTCTCTAAAACCCATATCACAAGTCACCCAGTAGCCATGCAGAAAGAGTGTTCTAAACGTATAGGTCAAAGAAAAATAAACAATTTAACTTTGCGTTAAAATAGGAGCCTATGAGGAAATCGAGCCTTTCTGACACCTAATGACCTGAAGAAGAGTTCAACTTCCAAAGTCTAGGTTCTGAAACCAAAAGGGTTTTGAAGACCATCATTAGGTAAGTTGTCAAGAGGAAATCATGGAGGGCATCCTTAATTTACTGAAACAGCTTTCTCTACGCTATTAATAATAGGCTTAAGTAGTAACTAAAATATTGTTAGTCAAACAGCAACAGAGCATCCGCAAAAATGGTAAGTGACTTTTTTTTCTTGAATTATAATAAAGAGTGAAAGAGAACTAGTGTCAAATAATATCCCAAAAATAGCAGTAGGAGTAGACTGACTTTCCCACCAAAGCCTTCTGTAAAAGAAGAAGCAAAACAAGAGGATTTCATTTCCCATCACCCATCTACACAATATCACTGGATTCCCCATCATTCATCTGTAAAAGAAACAACTCTGTGGTTTCTTGCCAAAACAGTCTTTAAAAGAAGAAGCCAAGCAAGAGGATTTTCTTTTCATCACCCTTCTGCACCAGAAGTGACATCTGTGGATTTCCCATCATCCCTCATCGCTGGAAGTGACATCACAGGGTTTTCCATCATCCATCTGTACACAAGTGACATCACTGGTTTTGATCCTACAGTAACCTGTGCTCCTCCCCTATCCCAGGCCCTATTTAATGGTGGCTGCAACGCAGATGTGCTGCTGGTGCACCAAAGGCCAGCCCACCTGCACCCATCCATGCCTTGCACTGTGTCCAGCACCAGGAACCTTGGTTCTTCCCATAACCACCACTATCCAGCTGTGCTCTCAACAACGGCTGCCACTTTGCTGTGACACCGCAGCACACAACATGATAGGAGTGGTCACAGGCATCTCCTGCTAGTTCTAATGCACTCTCCCACACCGTGCACTAATTATTTCAGCACCAACAGCATACAGAATCCAACTCGTTCACACTCACACAAATCAACCACCTGCTCACACAGACCAAACACCACCCAAACAATACGCCAGGCTCACATGCAAACTCCTGAACACCCTCTTACTCACCAAATACACCACAGAGATCTGGGGCCTACTGCAAAACCACGCTCCAGGCCTTCTCTTTCACACAGAACCATGGCTAAATCCAACATCAAAACCGGTCATCAAAACAGTCATACCCGCTGGCTTCAAGAACACCAGGCCCGACAGTCAGTAAAAGCCCGGAGGAGGGGTCATCATCATATTCAAAGACATCATCAGCTGCACTACCTATACTGACACCCCAAGACCTCCATGCTACACCTCACTTTCAAGACAAGCATCACAGTCAACTTCTCCCTGGGTGGAACCCTCATATACTGACCACCAGGACCCCAGACCAATTTCTCTTGTCATATCACGAGCTTTGTTGCATCCCTCATCATCAAAGCCAACACCTTCATCCTCCTCGGAGACCTTAACTTTCACCTAGAAGACCGCACCGACACAAACTCTACAGCCCTTCCCAATCCCTGACCTCACCGAGCATGTTATCAAACCCGATTGCACTGCTAGAAACCCATTGTAGCCAATTTTCTATCAATCAGCAACATCACAGTTGACAGGCTAATAACGATGACCTGGACAGTTGGCCAGTAGAGGAAATCAGGTTGACAAAAAGCCACTCCAAGCAACTGGAGCACAAATTGAGAACAAGTCAAGACACAGCAGATAAAGACATCTTCAAATCAGCTCTAAGACACTTAAACCAGCACATAAGGTAAACCAAGCTCACAGCTCTTTCAGATCACATCAACCTTTTAAGAGCAGCAAAGAAATCTTTGCCATCATCACAGATTCCACCATGCCTCCAGCAACATAACCCCTCGTAAGACCTTTGAAACAAGCTCTCTGAAGTCTTCTGTAACAAATCACCTCCATATACAGCAAGTTCGGCCCTCAACCGGACCACATCGCCATTCCAACTCAACTTCTCATCACGGCCAATGAATGAACCATGATCTCGTGACCTGCAGTCACCACCATTGAAATTGCTGATACTATGAAAGCCATCCACTAAGGGACTCCATCTGATTCTTCCCTCCACCATGCCTTCCGCATAGGACTCCTACCGATCAACAAAGCACTAACACACATCCTCGACATTTCTATTAAATCAGTCACATTTCCGGATATCTCAAAATATGCCCTCATCATACCCCTGCTCAGGAAACTATCCTCTGCCCCAGCCACACTATCCAACTACAGACCCTTCTCCCTCCTACCATACCCAGTAAAGGTCTTAGAGAAACTAATCAATCAACGTCTCAACAACCACCTCAGCAACCGCCAATTCCTCAATGCCATACAGTCTGGATTCAGGCCAAACAACAGTACAGAAATGCACTCATTGCCACCATAGACAACATACGCATGATCCTTGACAAAGGAGAAACTGCAGCCCTCATTCTTTTGAAATTTATGCAGCATTTGACATGGTCCCTCACCCCATCCTCGTCATATGCCTGCAGGACACTGGCATCCAAGGATCCGCTCTCCGCTGCATCTGCTCCTTCTTAACAGATAGAACACAAGCTCTCAGCCTGACTCCTTACTCCTCAAAAGCCCTCACACTCATCTGCAGAGCCTCAAGCTTCATTGATCAGCCCTACCCTGTTTAACACATACATTATACGTCTGGCCATCTTCATCCACGCTCACAATATCACCATCGTCTCCTATGCCGATAACACACAACTCATACTCTTCCCCTTGGACAAGATTCTAACACAAGAAACAAGTTCACCGCTTGCATAACTAAAGTCTCCAACTGGATGAAAGCCAACTGTCTCAAGCTCAACACAGACAAGACAGTAGTGATCTTCAGCAAAACAACTTCACCATGGGATTTCGAATGGTGGCTGATCAAACTAAGACACGCAGACACACCTGGACCCATGCCAGGAAATCACCAACAGCAACCTGGCTAAGACTGCACAAGTCCATGCCATCACTGCATCCTGCTTCCCCACTCTGCAGATGCTGATGAAGATCATTATATGGGTCCCAAGCAACACTAGTAAAACTGTGACCCATCCCCTTGTCACCAGCAAGTTGAACTATGGGAACACCCTCAATGCCAAGATATCAAGCAACTCACTAGAAGACTAAAAACCAACCCAGAACTCAGCAGCCAGACTTATCCTCACCTTCCTACAGAGAACTCAAATTACACCACAACACATGGAGCTCCACTGATACACAAAAAAGCTCATTTTAAACTCCTCACACACATATTTAAGGCAATACAAAACTCAGGCCCCATTTACCTGACCAGTCGCATCTGCTTC
This sequence comes from Triturus cristatus, assembly GCF_964204655.1. Classification (NCBI taxonomy): domain Eukaryota; kingdom Metazoa; phylum Chordata; class Amphibia; order Caudata; family Salamandridae; genus Triturus; species Triturus cristatus. The sequence goes on along the minus strand of NC_140583.1, from coordinate 592,753,010 downwards.
CACCAACACCTAGACACCACTGCTCCACAGGACTCCTACTATTACACATCCTATGAATGCACAGATCCAGATCAGGAGGACAAGCATTCTCTTATATTCCACCTAAAGCGTGGAACGGCCTCCCACTCCATATCAGAGCCTCTTCCTCTCTTCTTGAATTCCGCAAGAAGCTGAAGACCTGGCTTTGCAATTAACCATCCTACATAAGCAGGGCTAGGCACACATAACTGCCCAGCACCAGGATAACCTTGTGGGAGTAGTGTGCATTACTAATAAGCACATCATAACATAACATATTAGAGAGGGTCCAAAATCACTCAAGCCTTGTTTTTGTGATGCATGCAATTTATACTTTGTCACGCACGGTGTACCTGGAATTCATTATCTACCACATACGAGCCAGTGCCTCCAGAGTCCATTGTAGGTCAGTGACAATTTTGTTAAATTTAGCATATTATGGGCGCTCTTATACAATGGTGACCTAAATAGGGTTGGCAAAGGAGGTTTAGACCAGAGATGCATGTAAGTCACTTAGAGAGATGTTAAACGTTAAGGTGCAAGGATGCAATCCTGGCATACCGCAAATGGCAACAGATTCTTCTGTGTTGCAGGTGATAGCTGGTAATTGATACAACAGCACAGGTCACAGTGCAAAGTTCCGCTAGCAAATAAGTAATATGTTGGGAAGCACCCATTGTTAGCAATGTGTGAAACCTTAGAGATCTGTTGACAGAATCAAACACCTTACCAAAATCTACACAGGAGAGAAGAGGTGGCACATATGATGATAACGGTACCAGGCTTTCAAGAGTAAGTACACCATAGAGTTGTACAATTCAAAACAGCCCTTGCACAAGTTAGTCTGAGATTTGAGAAAGGTTTCATTAGTTTCAACATGTGATTTCAGATCAGCAAGCAAGATCTTGACTAATAATTTGGCTGGAGGATTGACCATGAACAGGAGTTGAAAATTACTGGGGTCGGTGCCTAATACCTTTTTAAAATGGCTCATTTCTAGGTCTAGGTCTAACAAATTTATCCTAAAGCAAAAACGCAGCTAGACAAGGAGGCCTACATTGAAGAAACACATAATAGGTGTTTTCAATTATGGCCTTAGTCTTTTTGCTATTGCATTATTATATTTATTCACCTGATCTTTTTACATGACAACCAGGAAGGGATTTGGAGGGCCATGATGAATGAAAGACAACCCCAGAAAGTCCACATGGCAGTATTGTTGTGCAACCTTATTTTAGAGTTTATGGTACAATTGAAATCTGGCAGTTATGGTTATGTTTTATGGACACATGCTACATAACACTGGAAAAGTGGTTGGTGCATTGGTGCTAAAAATCAGAGGCCACATTGATCAACTTTTTGCGTTGCCCTTGCATCATGCAAGGCAATGCAGGGCAACACAAAATCTAGATTCAAATTTACCAAGCAACGCAAGGCCACTCTGCGTGGCTTCGTAAATCTGGTGTAACGCAAGGCAGCGCAAGTCGCTGCTTTGCATTACACTGTATGGTGGAGGTATTACATGGATGGAGTGTGAGTGTTTACACTTATCCACCCATGTTTTCGGACGCATTCCCAGATTTACCAACACTATTAGACCTGGAAATGTGTCACCAGAGTTGCAACACGGAGAAAGCTAGATTGGCTCCAAGTAGAGCCACTCTTAACGCTTCGGCCAAACTTATCACGAGCTCCTGAAAACATGACCATATCACTCCAGACTTAATTCAGCTTAAATGGCTATCCATTGAAGCAATGATCGGGTTCAAAATAGCTTGCCTGATGCACAAAGCTATTCATTATAACACCCCCATCTACCTGGCAAAAAATCTTGAACTATCTGGTTCGAGTCAGAATTTTAGAAGCTCTAATACTCTACTTTTGAAACCACCTAAATTCAATAAGAAAAAAACATACAACCGGGCTTTCTCTGGTCTTGCTCCAAGAATTTGGAACGCTCTTCCTCCCCAACCAATCGACTTCCTCATTCAAAAAACATGTCAAGTCGCTACTACTGAATGACCATCTACAGCAATAGCCCTGTTGCCATCTTCAAGCTACTTCCATTGCCAGCTTGACAGTCTTTTATACATTTTGCTCAAAATGTGTTATGTTTCTCTTCACAGGTCCTTTTTGATGTACGGCTTGCTGTAACTTTTCTTAGGTACTTCTTGTGTTCTATTTTGTTCTGTACTCATGTTTTGACGTCTTGCCATGTACCCTCCTTTGTACAGTGCTCTGATACCCTGTTTGGGTCATGTTCGCGCTATATATAACTTTTCAAATACATAAAATATCTTTATTTATCCTCATTGTTTCCTGTTTCTGCAGCACACTTAAAAAGAGGATAATGCCTTGGAGGATTGTTTTTGGGTAGGAAGGTGTTCCTTGTTGTGCACAAACAATTCTGCCTACAATGTAGGCACCCTTGCACCATGGCAAAAGGTGCCTGCGTTGGAGCAAGTCAGCACACTGTGCGCCAGCGCAGGGAGAGGACCGGAATGTGTCAATTTATGTTAAACATGGCTGGTTCCTGTCCTCTTCCTTTCATGCATCGCAGCGAAGTGATGAGGCACAAATGTTTATATACATTTTAAAGATGAGCAAAAACTGGATATGACACTTTTTGAGATAAAATAAATAAACCTGCATACAATACACATTATGGAAAAGATGTAGAAAACAATCTTTTAGTTACTGCATCTTAAAAGCATGCAGAAAAAGAGTAGTCTAGATGATATTATGCGTATAAGTAATGTAAATTGTGATGTACTAAAGAAAAATAATTTAATTTTATTGATCTGTGTTAGAAAACGTCTACATGGTGAATTCTCACGTCATTAAGTTTACCTCCAATTGTTTTTAAATTTCATTTGCATCAATGAATTACCGAATTAGATTTATGAAATAGCATGATTAATTTTGATTTTGATACTGAAAATTATTAAATTAACCTCTGTATTTGATGGCGTGCGCACCGAAAATGACAACCGAAAAGTAGGTGACAGATCTTTCTACTAGAAGATTGCTTTGCGAAACATTCAGAGAATGTTCTTCATACGTGTGCTAAAAATAATTTCCTGAAACAAGATTTTAAATATACATTTTACAATGCATTTACATGTTGGTACCTATAAATGTAGTAGTACCCTAATTCTTCTTGAATTATTTTTGATTATACTAAATGTTCTTAAATGCATCAGAAGTTATACTAGAAACTCCACTTCTTAATGTATTGATAAATATATGCTTATAAATTCTATATATTCTATGTTATATTAGCCTACGCTAACATAGGCCAGACCGTAATCATGAAGTTTTACATCTCGCTAAGCATATTGAGAGTGAGAGGATTCTCCAATGTAACAATTTGTATGTAACCAACTTCTACTTTTCCTGAGTTCTCATGTATTGTATAAGGATTTTCCTACTAAGGTGCCGATCACGATCCTGTAAAAACCGGGTACGAACCGTCGGACGGAGCATATTCTCCGTCCGACGCGTACCCGGTCGTACAAAATTACAAACATGGAATTACGATTCGCACGGGAGCACCATTTCCGTACGAATCGTAAAAAACCCCGACCGAACAAAATAAACATACAAATGCGAACCGGGAAAGCGCCGACCTGACGTCGGGACGCACGCAGCCTGCCATTCACGAACCAGGAATTACGATTCGCACCGACGTCATCCCGCACGGTGAATATTTTCCGGCTGCCAAAAACTGCCGGGAAATCAGGACGACGCGAACAAGGACTACCAGTACGCGACGGACAGACAGGACGACGCGAACAAGGAGGACCAGTACGCGACGGACAGACAGGACGACGCGAACAAGGAGGACCAGTACGCGACAGGACGACGCGAACAAGGAGGACCAGAACGCGACGGACAGACATGGACCCGAACCTACGAGTCATCCCGGCCCTCATAGCAGTCGACCTCCTCTACAGGTTCCGACGCAGACGCCGCAGAAGGTCAGAACAACTAAGGGAGGGGGGAATGTGGGATGGGGTGGGGGTGGCAGGACCAGGGCAGGCCACAAACCCCCCACCAAAGTCACACAGCACACATGCCCTGGACATACCTGACTCCCATGCCCTGGTCACTACGAGGGGGTGGGGGCGTGTCCAGATAAGCCAGCGACCGCCACAACGGAAGTCCGTCACGATGCGAACAGGCAACACAACCAGACAGGTACGTCCCGTACCCACGCCTGAAGAGCGTGGGTACGAGTCGAACCACGCCCACACCCACGTCACTCCAACAATGGCGGGACGGCTCGTACCCACGTGGCAAAGGCCTGGGTACGGCCCGCACAAGCATCACATAGCGTGGGGACGGAAATGTACGGACCCTACCCCCACCCGTATGCATGGAGCATACCCCCACCCCAACAGTGTAAGTATGACCCGTACCCACACCCGCGTACGTATGGAGTGTACCCCCACCCCAACAGCGTAAGTACGACCCGTACCCACACCCGCGGACGTATGGAGCGTACCCCCACCCCAACAGCGTAAGTACGACCCGTTCCCACACCCGCATACGTATGGAGCGTACCCCCACCCCAACAGTGTAAGTACGACCCGTACCCACACCCGCGTACGTATGGAGCGTACCCCCACCCCAACAGTGTAAGTACGACCCGTACCCACACCCGCGTACGTATGGAGCGTACCCCCACCCCAACAGCGTAAGTACGACCCATACCCACACCCACGGATGTATGGAGCGTACCCCCACCCCAACAGCGTAAGTACGACCCGTACCCACACCCGCGTACGTATGGAGCGTACCCCCACCCCAACAGCGTAAGTACGACCCGTACCCACACCCGCGTATGTATGGAGCGTACCCCCACCCCAACAGTGTAAGTACGACCCGTACCCACACCCGCGTACGTATGGAGCGTACCCCCACCCCAACAGTGTAAGTACAACCCGTACCCACACCCGCGTACGTATGGAGCGTACCCCCACCCCAACAGTGTAAGTACGACCCGTACCCACACCCGCGTACGTATGGAGCGTACCCCCACCCCAACAGTGTAAGTACGACCCGTACCCACACCCGCGTACGTATGGAGCATACCCCCACCCCAACAGTGTAAGTACGACCTGTACCCACACCCGCGTACGTATGGAGCGTACCCCCACCCCAACAGTGTAAGTAAGACACGTACCCTCACCTCGAATGCATGGAGCGTAGCCCCACCACAACAGTGTAAGTACGACACGTACCCCCACCTCGAATGCATGGAGCGTACCCACATCCGTGTATGTCATGAGCGTACATATTGTGAAATTGGAGAGGTGGGTGCAGAGTCCTCCCAGCAGTGCCCAGACACAGGAGGGGTGTGTGCAGAGTCCTCCCAGCAGTGCCCTGAGACAGGAGTGGTGGGGGCCTATCACTCCCAGCAGTGCCCTGAGACAGGAGGGGTGGGTGCCTATCACTCCCAGCAGTGCCCTGAGATAGGAGGGGTGGTTGCAGAGTCCTCCCAGCAGTGCCCTGAGACAGGAGGGGTGGGTGCAGAGTCCTCCCAGCAGTGCCCTGAGACAGGAGGGGTGGGGGCCTATCACTCCCAGCAGTGCCCTGAGACAGGAGGGGTGGGTGCCTATCACTCCCAGCAGTGCCCTGAGACAGGAGGGGTGGGTGCAGAGTCCTCCCAGCAGTGCCCTGAGACAGGAGGGGTGGGTGCAGAGTCCTCCCAGCAGTGCCCTGAGACAGGAGGGGTGGGTGCCTATCACTCCCAGCAGTGCCCTGAGACAGGAGGGGTGGGTGCAGAGTCCTCCCAGCAGTGCCCTGAGACAGGAGGGGTGGGTGCCTATCACTCCCAGCAGTGCCCTGAGACAGGAGGGGTGGGTGCCTATCACTCCCAGCAGTGCCCTGAGACAGGAGGGGTGGGTGCAGAGTCCTCCCAGCAGTGCCCTGAGACAGGAGGGGTGGGTGAAGAGTCCTCCCAGCAGTGCCCTGAGACAGGAGGGGTGGGGGCCTATCACTCCCAGCAGTGCCCCGAGACAGGAGGGGTGGGGGCCTATAACTCCCAGCAGTGCCCATGGAACGCAAAGGGTGGAGTAGTCACAGATACCATGCCCACAAATGTCAGTCAGGTGCAAAAAGACCCTGCAGTACATGTACCACATGTGTTCGAGGCTGGGAGTATACGCATGCATAGCTCAGAAAAGAAAACATGTACACATGAAGTCATGTCAATAGGCCACATACACAAGTACAATGACTACCAAGGATGCCACGAATGACGCAGGTGGAGACATCGCTCAGCATGCATGTGCAAAGGTGAAGGACTACGTCACACACCCAGCTAATGGACACACAGCTCTGTGCCTAAGTCAGGGGACACCCTGCAGGGAAGAAATCAGGGTACACAGAGGAAGGAATACACCTTGGGACAATTGCAACATGCAGCAACTGCATACATGAATGGAGAAAGGTAGCTAACACGGTGTGATGGCACACAGATCCCAGGGTCCCCCCTATGAGCAGCACACTACTACATTTCCCACACACCCAACACATGACCAACACCCACAACCATGTAGCAGCCCCACCAACAGCAAGGCCAGCAATGCAGGAGTGTTCCAAGGGCAAAAATAAATAGCTTTATTCAGCATGATAAAAAAACTAGTATGACGTGAGTCCAATGTCAACAAAGGCCATAGGGCAGTCCAGGAGTCCCAACTGGATGGGGGACACAGTGGGATGCGTGTCCCCTAGCTTGCCTGCACAGTCACAATCCGTCGTCTTCCACAGGGGTCAGGGCATCATGTGGGGGGGAAGAAACAGGCACCGCAGGGACAGGAGGGTGAAGGGTAGGTGTCGTGGGTGCAGGGATGGAGGACTCCACCACAGGGGGTGGGGCAGGGCCAAAGGCGGAGGCCAGGATTTCGCTGCACACCTTAGCAAGGTCCTCCAGGGACTCCCCTGCACCCGAAGGAACCACAGGCCCCAAGGAGGGGGGGGGTCAGAGGGATGGGTCGCAGCGCCACTGTGGGAGGGTGTGGACAGGGGGGGGGGAATCAAGCACCATGACCGGGGACCTCCTTGACCGCTTGCGGGGTGGTGTCACTGTGGGGCTCAGGGACAGAGCGGCCATGAAGGAGTCTTTGGGGGAGATGTGGCCAGGAGAGCTGAGGGGAGGGGATTTGGAGGGAGTGGATTGGGTGGAATGCGGACTCCCACTCTGGCTGCGTGTCACACGTTTGCCCCCCGACCCAGTGGGTGTGCCTACTGCACCCTGTGTGTGCATGTCAGGAGGTGTGCGGCGGACCTTCCCTGCTGGTGTGGTGCCTGTGTCTGTTGTGGTGGTTGCATGCTTACATCTGGGTGTATGTTGGACAGGCATGGGAGTGGGAAGTGTGGAAGGAGCAGGGGTAGGGGGTGGGACGTAGCGCTGCAGGAGACCCACTGCTGCAGTCAGTGTGGAGTCTATGGACCTCAGCAAGTTGCGTTGGTCAGCCTGCGATGAATGAATGCCCTCCAAGTATGCCTCCATGTTGTTGAGGACCTGGCTGTGGCCATGGAGGACATTAAGGATCGCAGTCTGACCAATCTGCAACTGCCGCTGGATGTCCACAGACTCAGCATTGGCGGCAGCAGTGGAGACAGGGGCAGGGGGTGCGGTGCCTGGCAGGAAGGAGACATGTGGTGACCGGGCATTTTGGGAAGGGACACAAGCACGTGGGAGGCGGCTGATGCCAATGGAGGGGGCGGTGCCAGATGTAGGGCTGCTGTCAGATGGTGGTGCAGCCACCGCCCACTCGGAGTGATCATCCTCGGACCCGTCCGCTTCATAGTCTGTTGTGCCAGTCGACAGGTCCCCGGGGTCACTCTCCACCGCCTCTGTCCCACTCGAAGTGCCAGCCCCGATGTCACCGCTGGCACTGGTGCTCGGTCCCTCTGCGCCGTCTGTGTCCATGTCTCCCACCGTGTCCCCCGACGATGCTGTGGGCAGGGTGAAGAGACAGAAAGTAATCATACACCTGTATACATATGTCACATGAGTACAATCTACGTAGGTTACAGTGCATAGCCTGAAACAAAGGATGAGTTACAACTACAAAACAAGGTACATACGTAGGGCCTGCAAGACACAGTTGTGTGACCCACCATGGCATGGAAAAACTATGGAGAGCATGACACAATAGCAAATGAGATGACATGGCATTCTGACTGAGGAGCAAGGCCCTGGGGACAATACAGCACTGCATCTGCACCACACAGCGTGGCAGGAAATTGGGATGAGCAGGGACCAAATCCAGGAACTAGAGGCACATGCAGCATAGGTAATACTGAGAACATGCCCACCCTGACTGCCACGCTGCACCTTGAGTGTATGTCCAGACAAACATCACAAACTGGCCAGTCCGAGCAAGGAGATGACAGGTCTTGACATGTAGGCCATGGCCGCCCCACCCACCCCCTACATGAGACACATCTGTGGAGACACAGGAAGCACTTACATCTCTTAGTCTGGGTGAAATACACATGGGATGCAATAATTCAAGATTGCACACAAAATACCCAAGGTGCGGCTGTCCAAAGAATCATGTACAAATGGCCATCATCAGATGATTGCTACGAGACACACAGGCAATGGCCACCGTGAGTATGAACTTGGAAAATCATGTCAGGCTGGACAGTGGACACTTGTAATACATCTCACGTCAATAAACATGGTGCCAGGGGACAATGGCACAGAGCACAAGCGATGCTGTAGACACAGAGATTGTCGACATTCTCGGATTACAAACATGATACCTAGGAAAAGATGCCCCTGGGGACAGTAGTGGCCACACAACTCCATGCTCCTGAATGGAAATGACTGCAACACACGCTAACATCCCTGCACTATGCGTAACGCACACTCATGCACATCATGTCACAGGCCACCACATGGGACATGCCTGCTGGAAGGCCTCGCACTCAAGAGATTAACTCCCATGTCTGAAATCAGCATTAGTGCCAACTGACATGGAACCCACAAGTCCAGAACTGGACAGGGCACAGGCAAGGTCACTAAACCTCTTACACACCACCCCCACACATGACGCTGCAGGCATTGTACACTTGGAAAAGGTGTCAGGCTACATTACTTTGTGATGGAGTGACTACACAGAGACCAGGGAACACATTGCAAGGTTGGGAAGGGAGGCAGGTGAGGCCTGCAACACTGTGGGTAACAGGATCGTCACAACACCATAAACCCTGGAAGTGTATCCATGGAACAGTGCACTTACAAATGCTGGTGAAACACAACAAACACACACATGTACCTACCCCCTTCCGGCTGCTGCATGTCCTGTAGACGCCTGTCCAAGTCAGGAAAGACCCCCGCCAGCACACGTTTCTGGATGTGGGAGAGACGGCGGCGCCCGTGGTTCTTGTGGCTCTCAGGTGAGTCCCCCAGCAGGAGCCGTGCGATCCTCCGCGTCCAGCACCGGATATCCTGCCAGCGTTTCCTCACCTGGGACAGGTGCCGCCTCCGACCATCCGCACTCCTCACGGCGCTGACGGCGTCCAGCCATGTCTGCTCCTTGGCAGAGGCGTCTACCTGTGAGGATGAACAAGTGACACTACATCAATACACCTTGCACATGTCACGGGGACACAGATTAGAACACATTTGCAGTCTACAACAAGGCATAGTATGCATCCAATGCATTGCACCTTTGTCATAGGGACATGATCCTCTGGGGGAAGGCCAAAAGCAGTACGTGCCATTGGAAGGACACAGGTGGAATGAGGGCAACTACACAATCAATGATCCTGGCTCACACTGTGCATCACACCCACCCCTCCTGTCTCAGGGCACTGCTGGGAGGACTCTGCACCCACCCCTCCTGTCTCAGGGCACTGCTGGGAGGACTCTGCACACACCCCTCCTGTCTCAGGGCACTGCTGGGAGTGATAGGCCCCCACCCCTCCTGTCTCAGGGCACTGCTGGGAGACATCAGGCATTCCCCCCCTGGGATCCCCCCATGCAGTACAAAGCATGTGTGTCACACCTGGACACAATGGCAGACGTCACAGTCACTAAAAAGGGACACAGTCTGTGCCAGTGGACACTGAACTCACCTGATAACCTGGTCGCCCATACAGCATGGGGTACCGTGGGAGGATCACATCCACCAAAGCCATGTTCTCCTCTAGGGTGAATGGCTGTGACCTCTCCACAGCCCTTGACATGGTTCCAGGGAATCAGTAGCAGCAGCTGGGTCGTGGAATACAGAGATGTGCAGGCAAGTGCTCCCTCATGGGACCTGGCTGCCTTATATCTGCCTTGCTGGCCCATCTCATGCACAGGAGTACAGAGTGATTGGTCACTCACATTTGCATCCTATGTTTCCTCCAATCCCTTCAAACCTAGCAGTCTGTGGGTTCTCTATCGGTTTCATTCTCCAGCATGATGTCAGCCCCACAAACACATTGCAACAAAGTAGAAGAATTCCAACTGACTACTGCTGTGCACCTTCCAGAACACATTCAAATTTTGAACTTGGTCTCCATGACAACCAGCATGCATGTAGGCCTCAATACTTGTCCCTCATGTGTCCCCTATGTAATTTGGAGCTCCACACACAGGTACGGTGCGTTCCGGGGCCCTAGGGCACCCCAAATGCATTGCAACGGACCGTACACGCGTGCCTACGTTCACTATCACTATGGGTGTCCTCGCGTATGCGTAGTCGTAGTGGTACGGGCCGTACACACGCCTGTACGCTCCCTATCACTATGGGTGGCCTCGCGTATGCGTACTCGTAGTGGTACGGGCCGTACACACGCCTGTACGCTCCCTATCACTATGGGTGGCCTCGCGTATGCGTACTCGTAGTGGTACGGGCCTTACACACGCCTGTACGCTCCCTATCACTACGTGTACGCATACGCGAGGCCACCCATAGTGATAGGGAGCGTACAGGCGTGTGTACGGCCCGTACCACTACGAGTACGCATACGCGAGGCCACCCATAGTGATAGGGAGTGTACAGGCGTGTGTACGGCCCGTACCACTACGAGTACGCATACGCGAGGCCACCCATAGTGATAGGGAGCGTACAGGCGTGTGTACGGCCCGTACCACTACGAGTACGCATACGCGAGGCCACCCATAGTGATAGGGAGCGTACAGGCGTGTGTACGGCCCGTACCACTACGAGTACGCATACGCGAGGCCACCCATAGTGATAGGGAGCGTACAGGCGTGTGTACGGCCCATACCACTATGGGTGTTCTTGCGTATGCCTACTCGTAGTGGTACGGGCCGTACACATGCCTGTACGCTCGCCATCACGATGGGTACACGTACGGCAGCACTCCCATAGTGATATGGGAACGTACACAGGCCCTCTTCGCAGCAGTACAGCGGTTTTCACACATCACAGTGGTGACAGGCGGCACACAGGTAGGGATAGGGCGGACATACTTGTCCATGGATGGACATACTTGTCCATGGATGGACATACTTGTCCATGAATGGACATACTTGTCCATTAATTGACATCAAGGCATCGTCTGTGCATTACTACATGTGTGGGGCACAGGTGTGACGGCCTGTGATGTGGAACATTACTCCTGAGCCGAGAAGGCACCAGATGTATGATGAGATGTGTACAGATGTACTGTGTGATGGTGCAATGTGTGCCAGGCATGCCCTTGACTCCTTTGACATGTGTGCATGTCGTACTGCACACTTGGGGTGAGCGTCACTGGCATGGCACGGACACCAACACACGGAAGTGTCCCCTGATGCCCGGTACAGGGGTTATCACACCTGACTTGTCACTACCCACGGTGCACAATGTGACTATGTCATGTATGTGTGGGGGCTTCCCATCAGGTTGATGTTGGAGCACCCTCAAAAGCTGCAGCCGTTGCAGCAACCAACATGTGTCTGTGTGTAGATTGTCATTGCACACTGTTCCGCACACCATGCCACATGTGGCATCGGATGTGAGGTGCACATGTATGCATGGGACACGGAGTAGCGTGACAAGGACATGTCAGCATCCTCACAAGGAATGTGTGGTGAGTCATGACATGTGCACCTTCATGGCAAGGTGTGTGGGCTGTCCTAGTGTAATGTCATGTGACCTGTGGCTCCAGTGTTCCGCTACCAGTCTCTGCAATCGGCATCCTACTGCTGCCGATGTGTGGGCGTATGTCACTCCTGTCTTGCGTCTGGCTATTCACTTGCACTGGGACACAGCTATTCCCATGGCGTGGCATGGGGAGGTTCTCAATCTCCGTGTGTAGCTGGGTCTTGGTAGGAGTGTCACCTTGCATCCATACGTGTCCTGGGCATGTAGCACATACCTGACTCCCTATGTAGCATATGTGTATTGACAGATTAACATGTGCTCAGTACACATGATTTGTTGTCGTAGTGCACTCACTCTTCCTTGTCACTTCCAAATTACTGCAGAGCACCGCCTCTTGCCCGACCAATTCCGGACTTGGCTGCCATGCAGGAGAATGACAGCATCCGGCTCTACCGCTTCACCCAACCGTTGATTCTGGAGTTGACGGCGAGACTGGCACCACACCTGCAACCGCAGCACAGGTATCCTACGGCACTGACACCCCAGCTGAAGGTAATGGCTGCCCTACATTTTCTTGCCACGGGTACCTTTCAATATACCATAGCTAATGTTGGTGGCATGTCCCAGAGCATGTTCTGCCGTGTGCTGCATGATTTCTTAGAGGCCATGTTGATTCACCTGGATGACTTCATCAAGTTTAACCCCTGAACAGATGACTGCGGTCAAGCGTGGATTCTATGCCCTGGGAGGGATGCCCCATGTCATTGGGTCCATAGATGGGACACATGTAGCTTTGGTACCACCACACGCACGGGAGGTGGCGTACCGCAATCGAAAGCACTACCACTCCATCAATGCCCTTGTGGTGTGTCAGTCCAACATGTTGATTTCACATGTCTGTGCTCGTTTTCCAGGATCAGCACACGATGCCTACATCATGAGGCGTAGCGGGATGGCTGAAATGATGATGCAGCTGCGCAACGAACGGGCATGTGTTGTTGGTGGGTACAGTCTCTCTGTCCTGTATTTTGCATAGCCTACCAGCACGACCGCTTCACCACTTCTAACGATGTCCATGTGCTTCCCATGTAGGGGACGCTGGCTATCCCAACATGCCTTGGCTGCTCACACCTCTCCGCAACCCCATCACGCCGGCCCAGCTCCGCTACAACACCGCCCATGGCCGGACAAGGCGAGTGATAGAGAGGACGTTTGGCCTGCTGAAGAGCCGATTCAGGTGCCTCCACAAGACCGGCGGCGCGCTCCCATATGCCCCGGCGAAGGTCTGCAAGATCTTCATGGTCTGCTGCATGCTGCACAACATGGCATGTGAAAGAGCTGTGCCACTCATCCTGGATCAACGTGACGAGGACCATCCACCCGTGGAGGACGAAGGGCTTGGCAATGGGGCTAGTGATGTGGAGGATGTGGAGCCGCAAGAGGACATCCGGACTCGGCTCATACGCGACTTCTTTGCTTAGTGGTGAGTACCAGTGTCTGAGTGTGCACGCATTGGTCCCCGTGTGGCATGTGTTGTGATGTGTGTCTCCACCTGCATGTAAGGCACGTGAGTCAGAGGTGTGTGTGGGTGTGTCACTGGAGTGATGGTGGCAGTGATGGTTGTATTTCCCCAGTCATAATTGTGACCTAGCATGTTGTGATCCATACATGTGTCGAGTAAATGCACATGCAAGTGGCTGTGCTTTTTGTGGCTGACTTCTTGTGTGTCTCTCTTCCCCAGGTACTTGCGCATGCCGTCTGCTGCTTGCATTGTTGTGGCACTGCTATTCCTCATGGACATGACATCGTGGGCTGACTCAGCGTTACAGGCACGGACACGTTTGGAAGTCTCCATAGGGTAAGGGATGCATCTGGGGTGTATTGGGTGTGGCAGTTGTTCACGATGTATGCACACTGCCCCTGTCGATGTTTGGTTCCTCTGCAGCCATGTAGCATAACTATGGGACACGACATGCAGCTGTGTACACCTGAATAGATGGTCTGCCTGGTTGACAGTCATCAGTGATGGGATAGGGGATTGTGATGATGGCATCAATGTGTGTGACACTGCCCTCGGACACATACGGTTAGCATTGGCTTGACATGGTGTGGAACTTCCACATCAGCGGATCTATGGTGTATGGCAGGCTCTCCGTGAGCAGCTGTGGGTGCTTAGCTGTTAGCCGACGCTTGTGTGCCAGTTCCATGGCGAACACGCATTTGTGCTGCAGAAGGGGGGTGCCAGTGTTGGACCCACATGTTACTCCACATGATGTGTTCATGTGTACTTCAAGTTGCCTCTGCAATCCTGAAAACATGACTAATAAAGGTGTCCCTATGCCTCCAAGGTGCCTCTTCTCAGTCAATGCTGGTGTGTTGCCACGGTGCATCCAGCATGTCTGGCATGGTATTCCCTGATTGTGGCTATGTGTCAATGTGTCGAGTAGCAAGATGCAAGCTGTGTGTGTGGGCTGAGACTGTGTATTGGGCATGATGTCCATGACTGTGTGGGTATTGTGACATGTGCCATCCCCATGCATCCAACGTTGTCCAGGCCCCCATTCTCTGCATCCACCGGACTCAAGCTTGCAGGACATGGTTCTGCCACCTGTCTACACATACCTGGGTGCCCCCCAGGACACTGGACTGGATCCCTGACCTCTGCGCATGACTGTTGCTGTACTCAATGTGTCTGTCAGCACGGTTGTTCGGCCACCCCCTCAGCTGGTTGGGCCCATCACGGGTGTGTATGGTGCTCCATGTCTGTCTTGCCTAATACACTGTGACCCATGTGTCCTGTGCCAGACTCAGGCCCCAGGGTGTGGATGGTTGAAGACAAAAGATGACTCAGGCATGTTTAGACTTTACATGACACATGTTAGGTAATAATGCTACCAGCAGGCATCTACTCTTCATAGTGTGATTTATTATTGGGGGGGGGGGGAACAAAGTGAGGGGCTTTCCGGGATTTTGGAATCCAAAGTTCAGTAGGGGAGTTGGTGTCCTTGCCATTTGAAATCCTCAGAGTCCATGCCACAGTCTTTGTCAACATTGGTCAGCCAGTGACCAGCAGGGCCATGTGGCAGAGAATGTCGCTTGATGCTGTGATGCTGTTGCTCCAGTGGGCCAGGTGCCAGGCCAGGTGTCCTGGGAGATGGTGATGTAGCGCCGACCCTCACGGTCCTTTCCGTGGACGACCCGGCCTCCTGCGGGGACCCTCAGCAGCAGGCCGTGATGTCGTCTGGGATGCTCCATCGGATGTTTCCTCCTCCTCCTCCTGATCCCTCCCTGTGGGTGGTGATGTTCTCCGCCTTCTGGCACAGGGAGGGTCGGCCATGTTGTCGGCCATCCGACGGAGTGTATCGTGAATCCCCTGGAACGCCGTCACTTGCTCAGCCTGTCTGTCCTCCATCCTCCGTTGGTGTCGCAGTAGACAGGCATGTAGCTCCGCATGTTTCTGGGCCTTCTGGGCCTTGATCCCCTCGAGGACGGACACAACCTGGGCCATGCCCGTGGTGTCCTGCCGGTATGAGTCCAGGATGTTACGGACATGGGAAAATACCGGTTCCCCAGCCAACTGGTCAGGCTCGCGCCTCCGCCGTCCTCCACTCCCACCACTCCTGCCCACTTGCACCTGGCCTGCCCTTGTGGGCACATCGGGTCTCCGGGACCCCTGAGGGGTGGCATTGGCGTTGTCGCCTGCCTCCTCCTGGGTGCCCGGGACACCGTGTCCCTCCTGGCCAGCCTGGCTGCATTGTGGTGTTGGGGCAGGGATCCTGGGTGTCTCCTGGGATGTGGCAGGAGTGGGGGTGGTGGTTGGCACAGTTGTACCTGACGCAGGTGCTGCAGGTGGTTGGACACCAGAGGGGCCAGGTCGGTCAGGGTCGTCCACAGAGTGGTGAGAGTGGTCGCTGCCGGTGTGATCGGGCTCCTGCAGATCCGGGTCCTGTGAGTCTTCCCCCCCAGTGTTGGGGGGTGAACCACGACGTTGACCTGTGTGTGAGAGAGACAATGTTAATTTTGGTCCATGCAACATCCATGTTTCATCCGTTTCAAAGTTGGGACATTTCCTCTTGGAATTGGGATCTGTCTTGCAGTCCACTCACAGTGCACTTGTGCATGGGTGTGTCCCTTGGGCACCACTTTGGCCCCTTTAACTATGTGTGGCACGGTCTTACTTGCTGCGTCAAGTGTGACTGCAGTCAGCAGTGGAGTGGGCAGGTGTGGCGAGCCATGCATTGGCGCCTTCCGTGTAGCACTGTACATGTGCACATGGAGTGGATCCACACACTTATATGATCCAGGTAGCTGTCTTTGTGCTCGTGAACAGGTTGTGACATGGCCCTGTGTTTTGCCATGGGGAAGAGGGGGGGTTCTGGGACTGGCCACCCTTGTCTACATGCACGCAGTCTACCTGCTGACGAGCAGACATTCGCACACGCCACACGGCTGATTTGCTCTCCCTGTGTCTCGCTCCCTCTCTGTCCCCCTCTCCCTCCCTCCGTGTGTCAGCCTCCTCCCTCTGTCCGTCTCCCTGTGTCTCCCTCCCTCTGTGTCCCCCTCTCCCTCCATATGTGTGTCAGCCTCCTCCCTCTGTCCGTCTCCCTGTGTCTCCCTCCCTCTCTGTCCCCCTCTCCCTCCCTCCGTGTGTCAGCCTCCTCCTTCTGTCCGTCTCCCTGTGTCTCCCTCCCTCTGTGTCCCCCTCTCCCTCCATCTGTGTGTCAGCCTCCTCCCTCTGTCCGTCTCCCTGTGTCTCCCTCCCTCTCTGTCCCCCTCTCCCTCCCTCTGTGTGTCACCCTCTGTCACCTCAGCCCAGCTTCCTGGGCACACACTGTTAGCAGATCTTTGAGTGGCCCTTGGCTTGTTGATGTGAGTTTGTTTCTGATCTCCAGGCACCCATTGGGTGTGATGTGTGTCTGTGCGCTGCTGCTGTGGTGGTGTGTGCTGCCACTCTTTCACAATGTTGGCTGTTCATTAGCTGCTGTCATGTGCAAAACAGTGCCTTCACCCCCATGTGTTGATGCAAGGCGTCCGCCATTTGCTGGCAAGTCATTCCTGTGTTGGGACACACTGTTTGTCTGGCTCTGACCTAGGCCATATGGGCAGAGGGCATTGTTGTCTGCTTCAGAGTTGCACTATGTGATTTTTGGGGCCCAGCCTCCCGCCATCCGGGTTACCGTGTCATGTGTTGGTGTCTTCTGTGGCCTGTGACTTGACATTGTCCAGCTGGGTGCATGTGGCATGGTGGCAGCAGTGGCATGTGCGTGCTCATGGAGTGTGGTTGAGTCATGCGATGGCTTGGGGTGGTTGCGTGCCTGTTAGTGATTTTGGTTGTGGATGCTGTTCCCCCCATGTGAGGTGCGTTGTTTGTGTACTCACCCGGGTCTCGGAGTCCTTCTAATCCTTCGACTGCCTCCACCGGCAGTATGGCCATCACCCTCTCCTCCCAGGGCTGGTAGTGTACGGGTCTGCGGGAGGTCCCTCCTCCTGTGGCATTGGCCTGGTTGTGTTCCTCCTGCCTCTTGGCTCGGACCCTCCTCCGCAGATCGTACCACCTGTTCTGGCATTCCTGCCTGGTCCTTCTGGTGTCCGCAACAGCATTCACAGCATCGACGATGGTCTGCCACATGGCTGTTTTTGCTGCAATGCTGGTCTGTCTGACCAATGTTCCAAAGAGCTGTGGCTCGACTCTGAGGATTTCATCAACAAGGACCTCCAACTCTCGGTTACTGAACTTTGGATTCTTGTTAGTGGGCATGGTGAGGGGTGTGGGTGTGGATGGTGGGGGGGTGTGTGGATGGTTGTGGGTGTGTGGGTGTGGTTGTGCAGGTGTGTGTGTGTGAATGTGATGAGGGGGTGTTTGTGAAGGTGGTTGTGTGAAGGTGTGTAAGTGTAAGGTGTGGTGAAGCTTGTAGTATGGTTCTGTGGTGTCTGGCAGCAGTGAGTCTGTTGCAAAGGCTCATGGTTTGTGTGTGTGGGCCCTTTTTATTGGTCCATTGGTGGGTGTGGCTGTGTTTGAAGTTTGGGTGGGTGTGTTATAAGGAGTGGTGGTGTTTTGGGCCTCTGTTTGTTTTTGGCAGTTGCAGGTCAGTGAAGGTGTTTTTGTAGTGTTTGTTGGCCATGTTTAGTGGCTTTGTGCCATTCGTATAGTGTATTCTTGTGTTGTTTTGTTTTGTCCTGGTTGTATACGTGCGTTTTGAGCGTGTGTACGGTGTGTACATGGGCCATTTGGTTGTACGGTGCTGTCCTTGTGTGTGGCTTGGTACGACTCGTACATGCGGTTGTGATGTTGGGGCCTGGGGTGCACTCCGTACTTAGGAGGTTGTGTTGGGGGTGCGACTCGAACGTACTGGGGTGTATATACATGGGGGGTCGGACACGTACAGGGGTGGGGGTTCGACTGGAACGTACTGGGGTGTACATTGACGGTGGTCGGACACGTACAGGGGTGGGGGTACGACTCGAACGTACTGGGGTGTACATTGACGGTGGTCGGACACGTACAGGGGTGGGGGTACGACTCGAACGTACTGGGGTGTACTTAGACGGTGGTACGACACGTACAGGGGTGGGGGTACGACTCGAACGTACTGGGGTGTGGGTACACGGTGGTACGACACGTACAGGGGTGGGGGTGCGACTCGAACGTACTGGGGTGTAGGTACACGGGGGTATGACATGTACAGGGGTGGGGGTTCAACTCGAACGTACTGGGGTGTATATACATGGGGGTCGGACACGTACAGGGGTGGGGGTACGACTTGAACGTACTGGGGTGTGGGTACACGGTGGTACGACACGTACAGGGGTGGGGGTGCGACTCGAACGTACTGGGGTGTAGGTACACGGGGGTATGACATGTACAGGGGTGGGGGTTCAACTCGAACGTACTGGGGTGTATATACATGGGGGTCGGACACGTACAGGGGTGGGGGTACGACTTGAACGTACTGGGGTGTGGGTACACGGTGGTACGACACGTACAGGGGTGGGGGTGCGACTCGAACGTACTGGGGTGTAGGTACACGGGGGTATGACATGTACAGGGGTGGGGGTTCGACTCGAACGTACTGGGGTGTATATACATGGGGGTCGGACACGTACAGGGGTGGGGGTACGACTTGAACGTACTGGGGTGTGGGTACACGGTGGTACGACACGTACAGGGGTGGGTGTACGACTCGAACGTACTGGGGTGTACTTAGACGGTGGTACGACACGTACAGGGGTGGGGGTACGACTCGAACGTACTGGGGTGTGGGTACACGGGGGTATGACACGTACAGGGGTGGGGGTACGACTCGAACGTACTGGGGTGTGGGTACACGGTGGTACGACACGTACAGGGGTGGGGGTGCGACTCGAACGTACTGGGGTGTAGGTACACGGGGGTATGACACGTACAGGGGTGGGGGTTCGACTCGAACGTACTGGGGTGTATATACATGGGGTCGGACACGTACAGGGGTGTACATTGACGGTGGTCGGACACGTACAGGGGTGGGGGTACGACTCGAACGTACTGGGGTGTATATACATGGG
Source organism: Triturus cristatus (assembly GCF_964204655.1). NCBI lineage: Eukaryota > Metazoa > Chordata > Amphibia > Caudata > Salamandridae > Triturus > Triturus cristatus. Next base: position 592,733,385 of record NC_140583.1, on the reverse strand, counting down.
GGTCGGACACATACAGGGGTGGGGGTTCGACTGGAACGTACTGGGGTGTACATTGACGGTGGTCGGACACATACAGGGGTGGGGGTACGACTCGAGCGTACTGGGGTGTACTTAGACGGTGGTACGACACGTACAGGGGTGGGGGTACGACTCGAACGTACTGGGGTGTGGGTACACGGTGGTATGACACGTACAGGGGTGGGGGTTCGACTTGAACGTACTGGGGTGTACTTAGACGGTGGTACGACACGTACAGGGGTGGGGGTACGACTCGAACGTACTGGGGTGTGGGTACACGGGGGTATGACACGTACAGGGGTGGGGGTACGACTCGAACGTACTGGGGTGTGGGTACACGGTGGTACGACACGTACAGGGGTGGGGGTGCGACTCGAACGTACTGGGGTGTAGGTACACGGGGGTATGACACGTACAGGGGTGGGGGTTCGACTCGAACGTACTGGGGTGTATATACATGGGGTCGGACACGTACAGGGGTGTACATTGACGGTGGTCGGACACGTACAGGGGTGGGGGTACGACTCGAACGTACTGGGGTGTATATACATGGGGGTCGGACACATACAGGGGTGGGGGTTCGACTGGAACGTACTGGGGTGTACATTGACGGTGGTCGGACACATACAGGGGTGGGGGTACGACTCGAACGTACTGGGGTGTACTTAGACGGTGGTACGACACGTACAGGGGTGGGGGTACGACTCGAACGTACTGGGGTGTGGGTACACGGTGGTATGACACGTACAGGGGTGGGGGTTCGACTCGAACGTACTGGGGTGTACATGGATGTTGGTACGACACGTACTGGGGTGGGGGTTGGACTCTAACGTACTGGGGTGTACATAGACGGTGGTACGACACGTACAGGGGTGGGGGTACGACTCGAACGTACTGGGGTGTACTTAGACGGTGGTACGACACGTACAGAGGTGGGGGTACGACTCGTACGTACTGGGGTGTACTTAGACGGTGGTACGACACGTACAGGGGTGGGGGTACGACTCGAACATACTGGGGTGTAGGTACACGGGGGTTTGACACGTACAGGGGTGGGGGTGCGACTCGCACGTACTGGGGTGTACATACACGGGTGGGGGTTCGACACGTACATGGGTGTACATACGGGGGGGTGTACATTAACGGGGAGTACGACTCGAACGTATGGGTGCTGGGGGGAGTGTTTGGCGCGTATGCGGGCACATATCTCCATGGTTGCAATGGGAGTTCGGTGCGGACGGTGTTTTAACCATACGGTTGTGAGTTCGAACGCACGGGTGGGATCGTGATTCCTCGGTCGGACTTGACTTTTCACGTTTGTACGGTAAATCGTCCGAGGACGTGTCGGACACATTTTCCGACCCGAGGACGTGTGGGGAATGATTCCAAATTGACTTTTTACCATGCGAATCGTGATTGCCAGTTCGTACGGCACTTGTACGATTCTTATGGTAAAAAGACCGGATACGAGTCGCACGGGGATTTTTTCTACCGGATCGTAATCGGCACCTTAATGTTCCCAATGCAGGAAATATGCTTGGGAATCTGCCCTTTCGAACTCTTCCACTTGCTCCAGCTAATTGGCCATTGTTTAATGTTTCACATGCAAGATGACTTAAGGACTACGTAATTTTTCCTCTGCATTTTGTTTCTACTTTATGTCTCCTGATCCACATTCCAATACAAACTGTCCAATGGACTCAGTGGTCTTTTCAGATGAGATGACACCAGGAGGTGTCATCCCCAGAAATGCTAAGAACATAATATTGCCTGATTTGATGGATAGAGTGCAGTTCCCAGTTCAAAGGAGAGTTTGAGTTTGTAGCTTTTGCGCAATGATGGATACAGTCTCTTGTGCGCTTGAGCAGCTGATGTGGTGACAAACGGCTGCTGTTCTGTATATGTGCTGATTATGAACTGATTCCAGAGATTTGCAGAACTTTGATACAGACTCAGTTGGCTTCCTTTCCAAGCTTAGCATAGTTATTAAATGTGCTCAGTGGTCTCTTCCTTAGGGGACTACTCGAACTGGCAAATTCACGTCCTTGCCTGAACTTGTGAGGTTTGGGTATTAATTGTTCTTTATTAATGTCATATTTCTCTGGATGCACTTATATTCTTCTAAGGATTTGAAAAACTAGAAACATTAACTAAATTGACTCAGTTATCATGATATATCCCACAAATGTGAATGAGCTTTCTAAATGTAAAGATTATAAAAGAAGATCGGTGCAGAGAGATTTCAGAACACCAAATAGTAATGATATTATTCTGTATTGCTTTTTCTGAACTCTTAGTGTGTATGATTTCGGCTCACCCATTTTTCTTCACGAGATTTGGGCCTGCAGCATTGATCCTCTATATAAATAGTATTTTGTTGAGAATAATTGACATGAGTCTGATTTCAAACCTGTAGTCCAGTTATCCAATTCCTGGTCCTCATTGGATGACTGTTGGAACCCTTTTCATCCAACCCCTCTCAGCACACAGCAAGGTCACTCGGAGGACCAAGAGAGTGGAATAACTAAATGCTTTAGTTCATGTTAGACAGATTGTCTTGTAATTGGGCCCAGTAATTGCTACAGCTGTTATTCTGGTAGCATGTTGTATGGTTTGTTGTCCGATGAAGTAAGGATATAAGGGGTAGATTCTTATTGTGATCCTATTTACATTTAAATCAAATCCAAAGTTCTGTGTTCAGTCGAAGGTGACCAAGTACCAGTGCAGAAGGAGAAATGACGGTAGCAACAAGATCATTGTGTATCAATAGGGTTGCGCGTTATTGCTTAAAGTTTAGATTGTGGCAATATGGCTGAGTGAAGTTATGCGAAGTTTCTCAATTATGTTGAGTGAGGCGTGTATGCAGTAAAGTTGAAGTTGTTATCGGGTCCGAAGTGCCCTAAGATCCCGGGATATACACCTACGAGTGGTCTCAGTATATCATATGCTGAGTAAGACTGTCTGCTGTGGTTTTGAGGGTGATGTGCGTGAGAGGTCATCTGCAGTACCATTAAGATAAGAGGACTTTCTATAGTGAGGTTTGAGATTACAATCATTATAATCGTTCTGTGCACAGGGAACGGTTGTAATGTTTAGAGTGAAGTTGCGGTGGTCGGAATTTCACTTAGAGTAAATGTTAGGAAAATTAGTTTGGAGCATTGTTAATTCTATTGATTGAGTGAAAACTATATTTAGTTTTAGTGGAACAGACAGGCGGTTTGAAATGCTTGCATTTTTGTGAATGACTTGCTAGAAGAAAAAACGCTTGTGAGATTTGGGAAGGAGGGTTCGTTGCTGCAAGGAGTGAGGTGACATCACAGAGGTGCTGCGCTGGTATTGGTTGATAGGTGTAGTGCAGGGATAATTCAACAACATCATAAAAGTGCCGTGCTGGTGTTGGTTAAATGAAAATAAATATGGAAGTGGACATCGGAATTTACTAAGTAAATTATTTGTAAAAGACAATATTACCGGATTGAGAAAAATGAACTTTATTTTAAACATTAAAGCGTTTAATGCGGGGAAATGTGCCTGTACCCATGAGAGAAGGGGTACCGATACCACCCGAGGGTACACCAGCTTTATACATGACACAAGAGAAGGGATATCACACATGTACGTGGGAATTGGATGAAATATACTGAGAAGATGGACCTTTAGCTTTTTCACAGTATGGGACATTTAATATTCGTATTCTTGAAAATCTATGAAGTCAACTGCATGATATTAAAACACCTCTAAGACCTATGCGTTTGAAGACCTTAGTGAATGCGATCATGTAGCGCATCACAAAGAGAAACAGAAATTTCAGGGAAGGTACAAGAACACTTTAAATCGATATGTCTAGGCTAGATGGGATGCACAGCAGAAAGCTTGGAGGACAGATATGGCTGAGGGAACTAATAGGTACCCTGTAATAGTCGCAGAGAAGGAAGAAGGAAAGAAGTGTAAGGAAAAACATCTTGAGGACTCGCAGATATTAACACAGACTGGTGATGGCTCGAATGAGGTTGATGACAAATTCTTACATGAATTACTAATACAGCGTCCACCACCCTACAATAAGGAACAGTCCCAGGGTTCAATGACTTCTTGTGGTGGGCACATTTTAAATGCACTTACTATGCTGATAAGTACAAATCTACATAATCCTTTTTTTTAATAGATAATATTGCAGAAAGATATGAGATAAATAATCAGATGGTGCTAAATGCTCCGGATGCCTTGACTGTTCCAGTGACAATTGCTCCTGTAGTTCTGTTATATCAGTCTGGGAAGAGGGGACAAAATGTACATGAACTGGCCGTCCCTACGGGGATGAGTACATTTATTCCTATTTCTACAAATCCATGATCATGACAGACAAATCAAGAACCATTAATTCCGACTTCAGCACATGTTTCTAATGCCATAAATGTCAGTTACAAAGCGAATTCGCACAACAAACTACCACTAGTGGAATGGCTGGATAAGCTGCAGTTTCAGGTATCTTTGGAAATGGCTTAGAAACTTTCCCAACTGGGAGCTCAGAACATGACCGGAAGAAATCTTCTGCAGGTTTTGATGTACCTCTTTTGCCATCCACACCTGTTCTAGGTGCAAAAAGACGAAGCAAAGAGTTACTTGAAAGGACTCCTGAAAGACAAATAGGTTCTACAGCTAGGGAACTTGATAACTGGATCAGAGAGATAGCTCCTTCTTTCCATGATAGGAGTGCAGAGACTCAAGGAAACGCTGCCGCTTTAAGAATTAATAAGAATAGAATTTTAGATGTGGCAAAACTCAAACTAGAATTAGAAGAGGTGATGATAGGAACTATCAGCCCTGCTAGAAAAGCTACCTATTCGGACGACAAACTACCGTTCATATGTAAAGACATTACCAGACGTGCCCGATACACACATGAAAAATTATCTGAACTGGCACAAAAATCTAAGACAATACATAAATCATATAAGGTAGGTTTCAGTGACAAAGACATTGAAAATATGAGACCTCCAGGAATGATATTATTGACAACCCTTAGGAAATGGGGAGAATTGGAAAAGTGGGAAGGAAGATAGGATAAAAAGAAGCAATCAACGAAGATCCACATGACAAGGTCTCCAGCTTTTGAGGATGATGGAGGTTAGTGAGTAAGAATAATTCTAATGATAGAGGTATATGGAAGGGGGATATGTGCGTGTTTCATGGACACGACCAGATAAACTGTCTTTTACAAAGGAATTCCTTAAATTGAGAGAAAATCGAGTTGATTGGTACAAGCAAGTTGGAAGGTTTGTGAAGGTTTCAAAAAGTGTTGCTGAAGAATTTGGATACACTGTTTGCTATTGTCATTCCAAGTCATCTGTGGATAGAGTGTGAAATTGCTATTGATTGTCCAGAAACAGAACCAGCTAGACATCCACATACAGGTGCACCATCTCCTGAGGTAATGACAAAATATAATCAGGCTATTATCTATTTAAAGGAGAAAACCTCTCCTAAAGAGATTGATTGGGTGAAGATTGGCAGGACAACTCAGGTATTGAAGAAGACAGTGCAAGTCTACTACAAAGAGTTGTTGTAAGAATTTAAGCAATATAGTGGAATGGAGAACTAGGCAGAGAAGGATATGGAGCATTTCCTTTATCGATTTGAGCATGGATTGAGGCCTGATATTAGTGCTTCAATACAACAACATTTGATTTGCTGGCAAAGCAAGCCCATAGATGAAATTCTCTGATATGCCAAGTATTGTGGAGATGAATTTGAATCCAAGCACAAGAAACTGAAGGAAAACTCATGATTGCCCAGACGAAACCTGCCAAGAAAGGTTATAGGAGTACTTTTACAAATATAGCACAAGGAAATGGTCAGTTTATTTCTATAATGAGAGGAGTAAGTGAAGGACAACAACAAGGTATGCAACCACAGGGTTAGAGGTAGAAGTGTAGCAACTGAGATGATTAAAAAGACTAATCTGTGTCATATTTGCAACAAATTTGCACATTGGAAGCACGAATGTTGATCTAATCCTCTCAATTAGATGAACGTAGATAGGCTCAGCATGTTGAGAATGATACAAAGTCAACATGACAAGACAAGACAAGTTCAGAAATACTATTTGAATAGAGGATTTCATATAGGTGTTCAAGGTGATCAGAGTCAAAATGTGATTGAAATGGATGACGCAGATTCTGACATATCACAATGACGGTGCCTGAGAGGGGAGGAGGAATGCGTGCTTGGCGCATTCATAGAGGTAGACCAGAGTGGTCCCTATGTGGATTGCAAGGTGAATGGGTCTCCTACCACATTCCTTGTTGACACTGGTGCTACACATTCCCCTGTGAGAACAGCGGACGTTTCCAACCTACCCCTCTCGGGAGAAAGAATTCCAAGTTGTAGGTGTCTCCAAACGATTAATGTCTAATCCAGTCACAAAACCAACACCTGTTCAGATTGGGTCTTTTGCAGATTTACTTAAATGTGTGGTATGTGATTTAAGCCCTGTAAATCTGTCAGGACAGGGCATGCTATGCAAGCTTCATTGCTCAATATACTGTACACCAAATGGGATAGATTGCCTTTCCAATGATGAAGACAGTCTTTAAATTGGCAAAACATAAATCTGAAGTTGAAGGATTATTTTCTCTTTTAACCAAAAATGACTTACCTGTAGTGTTGAGAGATTTCACAGGAAAAAACGTTGGTTTGATTAAGGGAGTGGTTCCAGTAAAAATGATGGTGAAGCCAAATGGTGAATTTCCTCAAATGCAATCGTCTCTGAGCCCAGAGACAATTGCAGGAATTACACCACTGATCGAGTTTTTGATTGTGCAGGGAATCCTAGAGGAAATCATAGGTGGGCCGTGCAATTCTCCTATTACGGGTATTGAAAAACCCAATGGGAAGTACCGGATAGTAAAGGACCTGCGTCGAGTTAATCAGATCATAATTTCCATGTTGCCCAATTGTACCAAATCCCGCTGTGATTTTTTTCCAGAGTCCATGTGAAGCCGAATGGTTTACTGTCATTGTTTTGTGTCGATCTTTCTTTTCCATTCATTGAATGAGAATAGCCATTTCTTGTTTGCTCTCCGGTTTGGCAATCATGTCTTGGCATGGTGCCGAGCCCCACAAGGGTATGCAGGAAGTCCCTCTTGAAAAAGAATCTGGAGTCATTAGTGATGCAAAATCACTCTGTCCTTGTCCAGTACATCGACAATCTGTTGGTAGCATCAAGTACACAGGAAGCTTGCATATGTGATACCACTGCATTATTGAATCATTTGGCAGAAAATGGGCATAAAGTGCCACCATCAAAATTTCAATTTGACAAAAGGGAAGTTCATTATCTGGGACATCACATTGAGAAAGGAGCCAGAAATGTATTATGAGACTGAATTACTGCGATTCTACAGATGCAGCCACCCAGTACACAAAAAAAGTCTGTATGTTATTGGGAATGGTTGGTTATTGTCAACAATAGATTTAAAATTTTTCTCTGACAGAAATGCCTTTTCAAAGGCTTATCCACAAGGATGTGACTGATCCTGTGCCTTGGACTGATGCCTTGGACTGATGAATGCATGAGCTCTATTACTGAACTGCGAAAAAGTGTTTGTCGACCTCCAGCATTGGGGATGCCCGAATACAACAAACGCTTTACACTATTGTGCAGTGAGCATAAAGGTTGAACATTGTCAGTGGTAGATCAAATGCATGGTAATGCGCCTAGACCTGTAGCATACTTTTCAGCTACTCTTGATCCCATAGCTGCTGCCCTGCCAGGATGTATTAAAGTTGTTGCTGCTCTATGTGTGAGTTTGGAACAAAGTGAGAGCATTGTAATGGGACATCCGTTGAAAATGCACCTACCCCATTCTGTTGAGATATTGCTTACTCGTACATGAACGCAGAATCTCATTAATAGCCACCTTACAAGATATGAGCAGGTGCTTTTGGGCGCGGAAAATGTGACTCTGATGAGATGTACAAGTTTGAATCCAGCCACCTTAATGCCTTTGACAAAGCATTATCATAACTGTCTGGATGTGACTGAGTTGTGTACTAAGCCTAAACCTGATATCCTTGATACCCCTTTGCCAGAATCTTATTGTGTGTGTTGTTTGTGGATGGATCATATTTGGGGGATGCAGAGGGAAACCTGAAAGCTGCTTATATTGTGTGTGCGGTTGCAGAGGTAATTGAAGCATCATGGTTGCAGGGTGTATACTCCAACCAAGTTGCAGAGCTGGTGGCTCTGTCCCAGGCTTGTAAATTATCTGAACAAATGAGAGTTACCATCTTCACCAACAGTCAGTACAGACTTGCCGTCATATATAACTTCGAGCAGTTGTAGTCACAGCGTGGGTTCATGACATCATCAGGATCCCCCATTCAGGATGCGGAGAGCGTAAGGAACCTCCTGCTTTCATTACAATTGCTTGCCCAAATTTCTGTGGTGAAGTGCTCTGCTCATCGACAGGGAAATGATTATGTTACAGTCAACAACTGCTATGTAAATGTAAATATGCATTTATAGAGCCCAGTAAATCAAACGCATCGAAGCGCTGCAACCAGTGACAGAATACAGCGAAGAGCCAAGAAGCTATTATGATTGAGGAAAAAAGCCATGTTTTCATGTTTTTTGCAAAATACAGCATATGAGGCAATACTAGCAATATGTACTGGGAGAGTATGCCATAGCCTAGTAGCTGCCACAGGGAATGCCCACTCACACCATCTCACCTTCCTGACGTGGGGGATCATATCTTTCCTCTGACCAGCTGATTGTAACTGTCTACTAAGACAATACCAATTGAACATGGTTCTCATATTGTCAGAGCCCTGATGATTTAGGGCCTTAAAGACCAAACAAAGGGCTCAATAATTGACGTTTGGGAAATCCGAAAAGCAGTCATGCTGCCACATTCTGAATAACCTAACTTTTATTACTGGCTGGCATTCCAAATACAGAGCATTACAGTAGTCAAGGCGAGATGTTATGAGTGCAATGACCACTGATACTCTTAACTCCTCGGGGAGGAAGGGCAAGATCTTTTTCAAGTGCTTGATGATCCAGACACAGGAGCTCACCATCCTCTTGACCTGGAAGTCAAATGTCAAGGTGTTGTCGAACAGTACCCCCAGGTTTTTTATCATAGTAGGTAGTGAGCCACAGGTCTCCGGCCACTAGGGATCAGCCCAGACCAAGTTCTTTGCCCCTAGAGTTCTATGCTATGGGGATTAGACTGCGCGCTATTGCGCTCTAAATTCTTACATATTCAATGGAGAACCACTTTGAGAGAACCGTGATGTCACTAAATGTAGACTATTGATGTCATCTGTGAAGGCATTGTAAGATGAATGTCAGATACAAAGAGAAAGGGATGTACATACCAGAGGTTTATCCTAATTCATTAAGGACCTGACGCTTACCCCAGGATATATGGGTCTCTTGGAAGCAGACCACATCAGGGTTCATCTTTCTGATTTCCAGGGCCACTCTTTGCCACTTATCTCTATCATTAAGCCCTCACACGTTGAAGGAGCAAACAACCAGTCTATCCGTCATTCCCCCATCTTAAGATACTTTGAGAATGATCTTCCCTCCTCAACATCACACTATTTGCACATATAGGCTGTACATCATTTATTGGCTCATTTTCAATTTTCACCCCGTGCCCCTGTAGCACCCCCAAGATCCCCACAACCCCACCCTTTCACTTCCTCTGCTAGGGGAAGCACCCCCTAGCAGCCCAAACATGGGTCTTTGGGTGATGGAAAGCCTTGTCACATCACCTATCCCTCCTCTCACCCCCTCCCAGATCCGTCCAGCCCTATCAAGTGTGACTAATACCTAAACATAAAGCATACCATACTTTATACTTAATAGATCCAGCATATAATAACATATAATGAGGTCAGAAACGGGGGGTTTACTGTAATTTTTAAATTGATACCAAACTGTTCTTAAAAATCTGGGAAAGCAATAAATTGTTCACTCACCCGCACCATAAAACTGTTCTTCACTTTATCTCGCTATTTTAGCGGGAACTAGGGAAAACTTCACTTCCTTAGCGCCATCTTAGTCAGCGTTCTAGTGGCTGGCCGGATTGCAAATTGTCTTCCTATTTAGGAGGGGCAATGCAAGCGCGCAGCACGCTCGCCGAGGGCGTGCCAAAGGTAAGCCCGTCTGCGCCCGTCCGCGCACCGGCCGCGCCTAGCGCCACTAACGCTGCCCATTCGAAAAATGGCAGGATATGTTACTCTAAGGAAATACTGCTCAGTATTGGTAAGAGGGGAGTGGGGGGGGCATCAAGTAGTTCTGCCACAGGCTAGTGCTGTTTTAATGTGTGGCCTGATTAACAGCAGATCCCTGGTAAAACATCATCAAGAGGTGTCAAGTCTGTTAGAAGACATGGATCTGGATGTCCTATTCATTACAGAGATCTGGACCAGTACTGACTCCTCTGCTGAGTTGGGTTTTGCCTGCCCAGGAGGCTATAAGATATTCCACAAACCTAGGGCCTCTGGAAGAGGTGGGGGTGGGGGGGGGGGCGGGGTAATATTCAAAGAGAGATGCACTTTGCACCCCTACAGGAGGATGAGGTTGCAGAGATTGAGCTATTGGGCTTCACCCTGCAAGAGACAAAAGGAAGGATACTAACTTGTATGGTTTGCTATAGACCTCTGGATCTAGACACTCAGTACAAGGCACTGCTCGACACTATTGTTGCTCTGACCCTGACACAGTCCAGAATGTTGCTTCTAGGAGATTTTAACTTATGGGATAATGGGACCCTAGGGAGCCATCTGCGAGACTTGCGACATACATGTGAGAACTCTGGTCTACACCAGTTAATACAAGAACCAACCCATTTAGGAGGACACATGTTGGATCTCGTGTTCGCAAACCAGACCGAGACGGAAGTGATTGATATATTGCCCCAAAGCTGGACCGACCATTCATTAATCCATTTTAGGATTACTATACCTAACTCCACAAATAACAATAATTGCCAAATGACTTACTGAAGGGGAAGAGACTGGGCTAAACTGCCAAACGATAGAACAGATCCAATATTCGAAAAATCAGACCCTCTTCGCTCCAGGTGACTCAGTGGATAAGAACTACCAAGCCTACTGTAATTACATCACCAATATCCTAGATAGGCATGTCCCCATGAAAAGGATTAAGAACAGGAGGAAACCCTAAGCTCCCTGGTTTAGTGAGGAGCTGAAATTAATGAGAAATACCTGCCGACAGGCTTAGAAGAGGTGGCGAAGATCCTATCTAGAAACAGATAGGAACCTGCTGAAACTAGTGCAGGGTCAATACAAGGGGACTATCGCCAAGTCTAAAGCACTTTTCTATGCCAGCTCTATTCTGCAAGCACCTAACGGTACGAAAGCTCTTTTTAATACCATAAGAGATCTTTCCAGTCCCGCTTGTACGGGCAATAAAGTGGTTGCATCACAGAAACTATATGACGAAATCGCCACTTTCTTCGATGAAAAGATCGCCAAAATTGTTGGGGGGCTCGATCTGGGTAATGCTAGCAGCCAGGATGCTTTATCCCAGATATTAGATGAGGAATCCTGGGTAGAAACATCAATTGAGTGTTTTCAACCTCTTACTGAAGAGCTCTTTAATATTCTTGCTCAAGGTGTGTCTTCTGGGTCCCCGCTAGACCCCCTTCCTCATAGGATCTGGAAGGAGTATGGACCAGAAGTATTCCCATGATGCGACTGATTTGCTGCCAATCTTTGGAGGAAGGAGTGGTTCCAGAGGTATGGAAGCAGGCAGTGGTAACCCCCCTGCTAAAGAAACCCTCTCTGGACCCAACAAACCCAGCTAATTTTAGGCCTATATCTCTCCTGCCTTATCCTATAAAAATTCTGGAAAAGGCTGTCAGCAAGTGTCTGTCGAGTTATCTTGAAGATAACCATTTATTGGACAGGGATCAGTTTGGTTTCCGCCCAGGTCATGGGAAAGAAACTGCTTTGGCAACCGTGTTGGATAATCTGCGAATGCGAGCCAACAATGGTAACTCTTCGGTGCTAGTGTTACTGGATCTGTCGGCCGCATTCGACACGGTAAGTCACGCAGTGCTGATAGGAAGGATGGAGAGACTGGGTGTGAAAGGTCGTGCCCTGAAATGGCTGCAATCGTACTTGTCAGAAAGACAACAGATTGTAACCATTACACCGTTTGCCTCTCCCAAATCTTCGGTATGTCATGGAGTGTCTCAGGGCTCGGCAATAAGCCCCATCCTCTTCAATATATACCTACGCCCTTTGATTCCCATTAATAAAATCATATGCGATTGATTTGGTCAATTATGCCAACGACACCCGACTGGTGTTTTCACTGGAAGGGAAGCACGCGGTGTCTATGGACACCTTCCTGGAAAGCATGCGTGGGGTTTCTGGCTGGCTTAAAGTAAACTCTTTGCAGCTCAATGGGAGAAAACGGAGCTGGTATATTGCTCTTCTGCTAGAATGACACAGCTCCTACCATGCGAGTTTAGACTCACCCCGGAGGATGACCCCCTGGTCCCAGTCAAAACAGTACGTAACCTGGGTGTCTTGGTTGATGAAAATCTTCAAATAATGTCACAGGCTATTAAAATGATCAGTGTGTGCTTTGCCCTGCTAAAAGCGCTTAGGCAGATTTTACCACTTCTACCCAGTGAGACTAGACCCCTGGTGGTGAGGAGCATAATTCTGTGTAGACTGGACTGTTGCAACTCCTTGTATTTGGGTGCTCCACAATACATCTTGCAAGGGTTGCAAAGAGTCCAGTCTAAAGCAGCTAAGCTGGCACTTAATAGGCAGCGTAGCTCCTCTACCACTATGGCTCTGAGAGATCTCCATTGGCTGCCAATTAGGGACAGAGTCAGCTTTAAATCTCTATGCATGGTATATAGAGCGTTGCATAGCACAGTCCCTCAATCCATGCAGGAGAGATTTACCTGGTACAAGCCTACTAGACACCTTGACTCTTCTAGCGTAAATCTGGCAACAACTACCAGATTTAAGAAATCCAGGATGGGAGGTAGGGCCTTCGGTACAGCAGCATCACGCCTCTGGAATGAGCTACCCCAGAGCATCAGACAAGCTAACTCTTTGCTAGTTTTCAGAAAGAGTTTGAAGACCTGGCTATTTCCCAGGAATGAGAGTAATGCTCCTCGCTAATACTCAGGCCCGCTTCTGTTGATTCCATCGGTCTAGGTTAAAGCGCCAGGATACCCGTAGGGTGACAGTCAGCGCTATATAAGTGTGCAGTACAATACAATAATAGCACATCCGCCTAATCCTATGAAGCATCAGCAATTGCCTATGGTATAATGCTCTGTAACAATTCCCTAGCCCTGACCTCGGAAGTAAAAAATTGGGTTTTGTCCGTATATATAACTTTAAGCTTTGCGGGATTCAAGAGGAACACTTGAGCACCTTTACTCTGTAAGGATTAATTAGCTGTCGAAGTTGCCACCTTTTATCCACAGTTGTATGACTATAATCTGGTCGGACAAAAAACTCAAATCCCTTTCCCTTTCTCTTCCTATCAGGCCTTGCCAGATCATACGGAGCTTGCCTCGATTAAAAGTCAGACAGACAGATCAAAACTACTGTAGGCCACAGGGTGGATTGGCCAGCGCCAGAATGACTGTACTGCCGGAACGGAAACTGATGTGCCCGTTGCACTACCATGTCCCAAAACCACTTTGTCAGTTCTGGGAATGCTTTAGTAAATAGTTCAGCAATACATTTCCGAGGATCTGAGCCCTCAACGCCCTACGGCACACCAAGAACTCTTAAATTATTGCGCCAAAGGCGATTTCCATATCCTGAAGTTTCCAAGTTATATAATTTTTCTGAGAGACTAAGGTCTCTGTGGTGGCTTTCTGAATAGTCATCTCATCCTCAAGTGTAGAGATTCTATTCTCTGCTTCAGATATCTTCTTGGCGAATTCCGTACAAGATTTTGCTACACTCCGGAGTGAGTTCTGTAACTTGCGGCAGGCACTTTCTGTTTTTTGGCTCTCAACGCGAGTCTCATCTTTATGTGTCATCATGAACTCATAGATAACAGCAAGAGAAATATTTTCCGATTGCATGGACGTATTATGTTGCCCTTTTCTCGCCGCACCCTCTGACTCTACTCCCAGGTTCACAAGCCAGGCCTAATATTTTATCCTGTGGCAGGACTTTTGCGGACCACTATTTGGGCAGTGGGCGATAGTTGAATGCTCATCTGCAATAATAAATTCACAATATGCTCTGTATATGGATCGAATTTCGATGAGACTCAGATATTGGATTATCTCAATATAGAACTGACCTTTGGGGCACCTACTTTGATAATGTGCGGAGATTTTAATATTCAATTGGAACAATGTCCTGCTGGAAATAAATAGGGTGGTCGGAAACCTAAGGTGTACAAAGCTCTACAACAGCTTTTGTATGAACATGGTTTAGTCGATTTATGGCCTAGGCTAAAATATCCTGATCCGGGGTTTACACATTATTCTTGTCCGCATCATGAATTTGCCAGATTAGACTATTTGTTTGTAACGAAAAATCATTTAGCGGAGGAACAGATACAAATCTACCCCAGGATCACTTCAGATCACAATCCACTACTAATAGAACTTGCAATGCAGGGCTTGACTTGGACCCATGGGATATTTTCATTTGATAGGAAACTACTTTTTAATGATCAGTTTATTCTTCATATTGTTTAATCAATTTTTGTCTATTAATCGTAACTCTACCACATATGGCATGATTTGGGATGCATTAAAGGCAGGGCTCCAGGGGAAATTGTGAGCTTTGGATTATATACTCAAAAACAGCAGAAACAGGTCATACAAGAGCTATATATGGACCTTCAGAATGCAGAGTATGGTCTAATGCAAGCTTTGCAGTCGAATCTTGACACTATTCAGGTGGAAACAGAGGTAGCCCACTGCAAGCCTAAGATAAATGCTCTCTGGTCTAAAGAAAACGCTAAGAAATATCAGCTTTATAGACTGGATTGTTACGAATATGGCAAAGCAACAGGAAGATGCCTGGCAAAAAGAATCAGGTGCAAGGAGGTAAAAGGTGCAATTACTGCAATTGAATACTCAGCTGGAAGATTAGTTGAAACACCTACGGAGATACTCAAAGTTTCTAGGACTTTTTACGAGGAACTGTATAAGGAGGACTAAAGTAGTCAGGAAAAAACTCAATCTTTCTTCAAACACCCTTTTAGAAAGAAGCTTCATTTAGATGACCAGAAATACTTGGAAGAGCCGATTACATTAGAAGAGCATGTGGAGGCTGTTGGCTCTTTAGCAACAGGCAAGGCTGCTGGACCAGACAAACTTCCATTAGAACTACATAAAGCCTTTTTGCCGGAGCTAAAATCAGACATGCTGAGTGTACTTTTGGAAGCACAGAAAGGCAATGCCCGGCATCCTGGGATGTAGCTAATATTATTTTTAAGAAGAAAGACAAATTGCCCACATTGCCTGGGTCATATAGGCTAATCTCATTGCTAGACCGCGATGGGAAAATATACCCGAAGATCCTTGTCACACAACTTTCCTGAGTGATTACTTCCCTAGTCTCTGTGCGTCAACATGGCTTTATCCCAGGAAGAGGCATGTCAACCACATTAGTAGGATGGTTGCTTTGTTGGACTATGCTGCTGTTCGGCAAGCTCCATGTGGAATAATTTTACTAGATGCAGAGAAAGCGTTTGACCATGTCTCTTGGGCATTTTTATGGGCAACTATGGAGGGGTAACGGTTCAGCCCCGGCTTCCTTAGGGCAATAAAAACTATGTACAAATCTCCTGTGGCCCAAATATGTTCGATGGGGCTTGAATCTGATGGGGTGCCAATATTTAGAGGTACCAGACAAGGGTGTCCATGTTCCCCTTTACACTTTTCTTTTAACATCAATCCTTTTTTACATTTATTGGAAAATAGTTTCAACATTCCATCTATGAGTATTGGGAAAGAGTATGTCAAAACACTAGCATATGCCAACGAAGTTGCTGTAGTTTCGCCGGATCCAGCCAATGCCGTGGTAGAAATTGAGCAGTTAGCAACATTATTTGGACGAGGTTCCTGGTATAAATTAAATACAGACAAGACACAAATAATTTGTACAAAGCAAGCACGTTTTACTGATCCCGGGTTTACAGAAGAGGCAACTTACTTGGGGATCCGTGTCAATGCGCCTTTGGATAAAATGGTACTCTCTAATTGGGACCCCATGGTTCGTAAAGTTAAAAAGGAACTTGACAGGATAGAAGGTCTATATCTTTCAATGGTGGGTATGTGCTATGTTTAAAAAATTAATATCCTCCCCAAAGTTCTATACTACTTTAGGTCCATAGCCCTGGAACTTACTAAAAAGCAGCTTCAAAAACTACAGTCGATATGTAGCAGCTTCATGTGGAGTCAAAGTAAACCTCGACGAGCAATGAGATACTTAAATTTAACACTTTCACGAGGGGGCTGGTCAGTACCTAACTTCACGTTTTATTACTGGGCTTGCCTACTTCAATGTATGGGAATATTATTGGTGGGGGAAGGGGAAGCTGCAGTAGCTGAAAGTACTCATATTTTCCAAATGCTCCAAGGCTTTGAGGCAGAGAGGGGTTTTGTTCTAAATTTAGAGCCTAGTTATTATAAGAAAACACGCTTTAAGGTGGTGCTCGCCGCTTACAAGATATGGCTCCAGGTGCGGAGGTATATGCAGATAGAGAGGATTCATTTTTATACACCTACAGCATCTCCAGCATTATTGCCATCTATTTTTTCGGGTGTCATAATGGCCAGATGGAGACGGAAGGGTGTTGTAACTTTGGGAGACTTAGTGGATAAAAACGGCGTACGGCCTTACTCCTCGTTGGTCTCTGAATTTGACTTGCCAAAAGTGGACTTTTTAAAATATCTGCAAGTCTGGGACTATTTATTAAAAAAGACCAATCCAGGATCTATATCCCCCAAACATTATCTACTAGAGGCAATTAGGGGGCGGGGGAAAATTGGTACTCTATATCAACTTTTCATACAGGCACAATCTGATGATTTGGAGGTGCAAAACCTAAAATGGAATGTCAGATTATCGCAGGCAGGAGACATATTATATGACTCGATTGCTCTTGCTGAAAAACTTTTGGTATTCTCCAGCCTTCAAACGCAACACTATAAGACTATATTTAACTTATATTATACACCTGCAAAAATAGCACGCTGGGGCACGCTGAATGAGGATAAATGTACAGGATGTGGGGGGGATCAGGCTGATAGTTTACATACGTTTTTCGGCCTGCCCAGAGCTGAAACCCCTGATGAGGAGGAAAGAGGCTTTTTTAACCTAGGTCACAGGAGTACAGATTCGGATTACTCCCACTGTAATGTTATTGGGAATTTAGGAAGACTCATCTGTTAGTGGCGTAATGCATAAATATAGGTATTTGGTTTTCATAGCCGTAGCTGTGGCTCGATTATGTATACAATCGTTATGGCATTATGGCGACAGAAAGAACCACCATCATTTGAAATGTGGAGAAGAGGGTTATATTCTATCTGTAACCTAGAGCACAGCCTGTATGCTCTCAAAGGGCTGTATAAACGGAGATTGGGTATTGAGATATGGCGCCCTAAAATTGACCACTTGGCGGATAACATGGCTTAGCTTATATTATAGGACATAGTGTGGTACGATGTTCCTGTTGTTTTCTTATTTATTTATTTTATTTCCCCAGTGATATGCACGTTGAATCTAATGAGGATTGTAAATAATTAGGACTGCTTTGTATAGATTTTGTATCTTCTCCTTCTTTGGATTAAGAAATTGTTTATGGCTGTTGAGCTGCTGTACTCTGTATATGTACATTCTGTATTATTGGCTATTCAAAAAAAAAAACAAAGAGACTAGGATGAGTAAGAACAGGTTGCACTCAGAGACAGGAAGATGAGGTATGGGTATACACAGATGAAAGACCTGTCTTACAGGGCAGTTTGTTGTCTCCCGTGGCTTGTCATTACCATGGCCCTGCATATGCTGGAAGAGATGCTATGATGCAGTTTTTTAGACAAGAATGGTTTAATCCTATATTCAGAGCTGTAGCAGAAGCGTTGTGTCAACGATGTAAAGTGTGCCAACCACAAGATGTGAGCAAGAGAACTCTTTTAATGAGTCATATAGGAAGATGTAGAGGACCATTTAACAGGATGCAACTCGATTTCATAGAGATGCCTCCTTTTAATAGTTTGAAACACATCCTTGTAATTGTATGTGTCTTTTCTCGCTGGGTAGAAGCCTACCTCACCCTGTGAAATGACAGATTGACTGTGGCCAAATTAGAGCTCATATCGCATTTTTGATTTCCGACTTCTTTGAAATATGACCGCGGGACTCATTTTAATAATGAGGTCCTAAAGATGTTATGTTCAGCATTACACTGTGCCTACTGGCTAGAATCTTCAGGCATTGTCGAGCAACTGAATGGGACATTAAAATCCAGGTGGGCAAAGATGCGTGCTTCAACATCTATGAATAGCCTGATGCATTGCCTCTTGTGTAGATGAGTTTGAGAAATATCCCAGACAGAGGAACTAGACTGTTCCCTCAGGAAATTATCGTGGAACAAGCCATGAGACATCCTGCAGTTCCGTCAAACCAACTAGTAACTAAAACAGATGATTTGCTGGTTGATTACTGTAAAGGACTGGCTGATGTGGTATGTTCTGTGTCACAGCAGGTTGGGGAAGCTGCTACTTCACCTCAACAGTAGCAGTGCCAGGACCCAGTCGTGGACACTGGGTCTTGGTAAAGAAGCATGTACGCAAGTTGTGTCTGGAACCTTATTGATCTGGGCTATTCCAAACAATTCTGGTAACCACAACTGCTGTTAAATGTGGTGGCCTTCCAAACTGGGTACCTGCTGAGCATACTGGCCGAGTCCCATGTCCCCTTGAAGAGACAGTGCCTGTTGCGGATGTGCCATTGGTTACAGATAGACAGATGGCTCAAGTTAGCCAAACTATTGAGGGGGCTCCAGCTACTGGGACTCTTGGCACTATTCCCGGGAAGGGTCCGAGAGAGTCAGTTCTTGTAGGTACAGAAGGGTCACGTGAAGGAGAGGTGACTAGGAGAGATACTGACCCAAATCAAGTGAGCAGTGCAGGTCACGTGCAAGTAATAAAAGGAGACCATTGGCCCAAAAGATCAGACAGATTGTGATGCATCTTAACTGAACGCCAAGTACCACACCCCATTACAGAAGTTTCAAGTCAGTCAGAACAAAGTGACAGTGATGATGAAGTACTGTCAGTGAGAAGGTCTAAAAGAGCAAAACTACCAAGTTGTAAATACGCTGTATCAGAGTGGACTGGGTTGGCTTCAAACAATTGGGAAAAAGCATATCATACCTTTTTGTTCCACAATTCAAGTTCCTATGAACCACCTTGAAAATCTGTACTCAAATTGAACTGTCAACACATTCAAAGTCAATTCTAAAGAAATGAGAGTACAAAAATCTACATTGCTATGAGAACAATAAACTGAGATATAAGAATGTTAAAGCAAACTTAACACGTTTCTGATTTTCATCTTTGCTGCAAAACACTTCTAACATCTAATCCAAATATTAACAAAGTTGCAAAGTCTGATTCTGGAAAAGTCATGAATCCAAGGTTGGTATTGGTGAAACGCAAACACATATGTGCCTGTATATTTGCTGCATTTTCTGTAGTTTTTATTATGTTTCTTGTCATTCAAAATATGCCTTATCATGTATATTTAGAAAAAGCTCCACCTACTTCTATTCCTAAATCTTCGTTAGGAAATACTAGTAACAAACTGAGTGTAGTAGCTGAAAGGACTTTGCATGGAGATCAATCTACTAGTTATTTTTCATTTAATGTTTTCACCAAGCTTCTCTATGAGTATGCGGAGACCATGCTTGCACGAAATTGTTATGTGTGTCTGCAATTACTTACTTCCGTCTCAGAGGGGGTGACCTATCATCATTTACATGCTACTTAGGGAATTTCTTGTAGTGTTCTAACTAGTTTGGACAATTTCTATATTATTATTCTAATTATGACTGCGTCTTTTCTGAAGTACCTATTAAAAAACAATTGAATAGGGTGCCAGATACACAGACAGTGGAAATGATGGATGAAATTTTCTAACCTACTCACAGCTGCGATATTGCATATGCACATCGACACAATCTAACCTGCCATTAACATAGCATAGAAAGGAATTTATAGATTCTATAGAGAATAGAAGTCTGGATGCTATGGGAAAAGATGCAAATCACGCAAAAGTTCCACCATGGGTTTTAAGGAACCTGAACTTAAACAGACAGGAACAGAAGCTGCTATTGGTTTAGACTGGCAACATAAAGGGAAGCTATGTATATTGCGACGTAAAACAGAGTTTAGTAACATCTTTATTGGCTCCAGTAAATATGATCTCACCTTAGAAATTGTATGCAGTTGGGATTATATTTGGAGGCATGGATCCTGTATTTCCAGGGATTTACTATATTTGTGGGAACATGCAGATATGCAGATTGCAGGCTACCTAAAAAGTGGTATGGATCCAGCTACATGCAATAATTTTTCCATAAATGTATCTTGTGGATCAATCAAATGAGGCCCAGGAAGTAAAACACACTCGACTCAAACTAGGTGCGAGCGCTGCTGAAATTGTGGGAGCAATTGGTGCAATAATTCCATCAGTTGGGCTGATATTAAATTCTCACAACATTTGGAACATTTCTACTGTTGTTGTCAGATTATCTACTGACACTGTGGGAGGATTCATAGCCATAGATACTGAAATGATTGCTATGAGATCTATGGTGCTTCAAAATCAGCTTGCCTTAGACGTCCTTCTCGCAAAATAAGGCAGAGGCTGCAGAACGCTGAAGATTCAACAA
Organism: Triturus cristatus; assembly: GCF_964204655.1. Lineage (NCBI taxonomy): Eukaryota > Metazoa > Chordata > Amphibia > Caudata > Salamandridae > Triturus > Triturus cristatus. Next base: position 592,712,417 of record NC_140583.1, on the reverse strand, counting down.
TGTTGCATGTATATGTTTGGGAATGCTTTGCTTTAAGAAATGTGTTGTGCTGGCTGTGATGTCAGATGGAATGGGGGAGTTGTGGAGGTTCTGGAAAAAGCTGTTGAAATTAAGATGATGCTGGGGGTTACCTGCATGTGAAGATGTTGTGAAGAATAAAGAACTAACAAAGCGTAACTGGATTTCAGGAGTCATTACTACAATATTCCTGACAAAAGTAAAGATTTGAAGAGCTATATTACCAGTATTACTCATTTAGAAAACTATTTGAGTATATTAAAAACTGATGGTGCTTAGGAATCAATTGGGAAGGGAGTTTCTTCAATGGGAAAATGGTTTAGTAATCTGAGAAATTGATTAGTTGGACACATTTTGAAGTCCATATCAACAATGCATACTAATACTAATTATCTCCATTAAAATGTATAAACGCATAAAAATAAAGAGAGAGACACAAGGAGTAAAAAGAAAGAGAGATGGGATACAGCTAGAAGATAGACAATGTGGTTATTATGATGAGATTAAACCACAAGAACAATCTAGATTGAATCTGATGAGAACAACAGAACTATAAGTGACATCAGATGGGAAAAATTAAAGTGTGATGGCTTGATTCACCATCAAAAGGGCAATTGATAGAGTGGACATTTTTATTTACATTTTAAAGATGAGCACAAACTGGATATGACACTTTTTGAGAGAACATAAATAAACGTCAAATACACGTTATAAAAAAGATGTCGAAAACAAAGAATTTTAGTTACTGCATCGTAGATGCATGCAGAAAAAGAGTAGTCTAGATGATATCATACGTTATGTATAAGTAATATAAATTGTGATTTACTAAAGAAAAATACTCTTATTTTATTAACATGTGATAGAAAACATGTACATGGAGAGTTCTCATGTTATTGAGTTTGCCTCTAATTGTTTTTAAATTTCATTTACCTAAAAGAATAACTAATGAAATTTGTAAAATAGTATGATTAATCTTGATTTTGATAGTGAATATTATAAATTTGACCTCTGTGTTTGATAATGCGTGTACGGAAAATGACAAAAGAAAAGTATGTGCACACCTTTCTACTATAAGATGATTTTGCGAAACATTCAGAGAATGTTCTTCATAAGTGTGCTAATTATAATTTCTTGAAATGAGATTTTAAATATACATTTTAGAATGTATTTACATCTTGGTACCTATAAATGTAGTAGTACCCTAATTCTACTTGAATTATTATTTTTTACATTCTCTTTTTATTTGTCAGTAACGTATTCAATTGATTACAAACAGTTTCGACATAGCTGACGTACATTTCACATTCAAGTCACAATACAATGCAAAATACTTCCCCAACTTTTTAGTCTGTCTCCAGTTCATCCTCAATCACATTTCCCCTATTGCTATATATCCTCACTGTCCCACTCAGCCTCTCTGAGGGGCTGGTACATATTCTCCCACTGTGGGAGTTCCACTTTCCCCAAATTGGTCCCACTTCCTTGGGCAGTCTCTGCTTCTGTATACCGCCCTTTCTGTAATCATGCATGAATCCATATCTTTGCCCCAGTCCCAGGATAACGCTGCAGCTTGGGCCCTTCAGTGTCTAGCGATAATACGTTTTGCTATTATCATTCCTAGTGTCGACCATATTTTGTCTTTGTGGTTCAGATCAGTCCCATCCCAGATATTAAGGAGGCACTGTTTGGTTCTAATTCTAAATCTCCCCGCAGACACTGGCCATTATATTCACCACTTCTCTCCAATATTGCCTGATCACTGGATATTCCCATATTTGATGATAAAACGTGCCTTCCTGTCCACACTATTGCTTGCAATATATAGTGGTCTCGCTACCCATTTTGACCATTGTAGCTCTGGGGAGGTAGGCTCTGTGTAGGAACTTAAGGTGAAAGAATCGTAGTTTAGTGGATATGGATACCTCCCTAGGGGATCCGAGGGCTTCCTGCCAGTCCTTGTCATCCAGCACACCTAAATCATGGTGCAAGTGCAACAGAGTTTCTGAAAGGGATCAGAGGAGGTATGTATTAGCTTTTGATAATCTGGGAGATTGCCTCCTGTTCCATAAAGTCTGTGAGAAGCCTGTTCTCTAGCGGTGAGCCTTCAGGGAGACTACTTCCCGGGGGATGGCTGCCAATAAGGCGTGTCTGACTTGTAAGTACCTGATGGTTTCAGTAGGAGCCAGTGTAAACTTCGATTGTAAATCTGCAAAGGGAACCACCTACCCCTTTTTTCCATAAATCTTCCGCTGTTGAGATACCAATAAGGTCCCATTTATTGAATCCTTTGCATATGTGAATCCTGCCTAGCATCTCACTGTCCCAGAGTGGAGTTCTTTGAGTTAAAATGCCGTGCCACCCCAACCCTTTGTTTACATTGTGTCAGAGGGTGATCGTGTGTGCTGTGGGTCCTGTTAATACTTTCCCTCTCGGTTTGGTATACAAGGCTCTCATGTACCCTGCCTTGTCCATCAGAAACCTGCCATCCTTTAGGCTGCTTCATCATGAGGAAGATGCACCCATTGATTAATCACTGCAAGCTGGGCTGTCCAGTAATATCTTTCAATACGTGGCAGTGCCCCCATCAAACCGTATTAACTTCTGCATGGCTATTCTCATTGGCTTCCCATCCCATACTAGATCCCGTACCTCATTCTTGACAGCCCGGAAAAATGTTGGAGGGATTACGAACGGGCTGTTTTGTAGGGTGTGCAAAAAGCATGGCAGCGCCATAATTTTGTAGAGCCTGCACATCCCAACAATGATAGCGGCAGTTTCGTCCACAGCTGGATATCGGTGCGGAGACGAGTCAATGGGGCCTGTATGTTTTGGGTATAGAACAGATCTGTGTCAGCTGTCATGAATATTCTGAGATATCGTAAGCCCTCGGCTACCACTGTCGCCTCCCAGCCTATCAATTGGACTAGGGTTGGCCACAAAATATATAAATTGTGGACTGTGACCAGTTGATGGAATATCCAGATTGCTCGCCCAGGTTTGCTAGGATAGTCATGATTCTAGCTATTGAGTGGCGTGATGAGGCAACATAAAGCAAGACGTCATCGGAGCAAAGTGATATACGGTCTTCCCATTCTTATGTCCAGCGAAGACCTCTTATCAGCTAGTCTCCCAGATCCACACTGACACTGGTTCGAGAAACAACGCAAATAAGAGTAGCAACAGGAAATAACCCTGGTGAGTCCGTCTTCGCAACAGAAAGGCAGCGGAGACTGCCAGTTCACTACAACCTAAGCTATGGGCCCTGTGTATAGCCAAATTCATGCCCGGAACATGGAGTAAAACCCCATTTTCTGCAGGATATGTCGAATGCCATGTGCGCATCCAGAGACATCACGACTGCCTCTTCTCACATGGTATCTTTCCTGCCAATTACCCCATGGAAGCTACGCAGGTTGAGTGCTGTATTTCTCCCTGGCATGAAACCCGATGGGTCCGGATGTATCGAGAAAGAGACATGATGTACAAGTCTGGAGGCAAGGAGCTTGGCCAACATGTTAATTTCCGCACTGAGGAGTGAGATAGAGCGGTATGAGGGGCAAAGATCTGCTGGTTTACCGGGTTTATAGATAACTACTATTGATGCCAAACATTGATCCTCAGGCAGCTCCCCTACCATTCACTCTCTCTGAATACATTTGAAGCAAATATGGCACCGCTTGGGGAGCCATTGCTTTCTATAATTCAATCGGGAGGCCATTTGGTCCCATGGTCTTCCTCGACTATAAACTGCGAATGGCTGAGGTTATTTCTTCAACCATGATATCACTCTCCATGCTGGAGGTGTCTTCAGGGTTGAGTACCGGAAGAGAAAGGTTTGCCAGGATGGCTTTTGAGGCTTCCACTGTGGCGATAAGGATCTCAGTATATACGGTGGCATAATAGTGCGTGAATGCCTCTGCGATCTCTTGAGGGTCAGTCAATGCAACCCCCGAATCTGAGGTGAATATACGCACCCATCTATTTGCCATTTCACGCCGTTCGAGCAAGGCCAGCAACTTCCAAGCTTCATCATCGCACTCATAAATTCTATCTCTTGTTGCTGTCATTTTGGCGCTGGCAGCCTCCAGGGCTAATTCTCTATAGTTCTGTCATTTTGTAGGTTTGCTGTTTTCTCTTCCACAACTGTTACTCTCGAGACCATTTTCCTTAGGTCGGCCATGACAAGGGAAACCTCTATATTCACAGGGTCCATTCTGGATTCCAGCGAGGCCTGCACCCTATTTAGAGCAGTCATTATGTCCTGTAATGTTAGGTCCTCTTTGGTCGTGGTCCCCTGGGTGCTTGCCTGTGTCTCATTACTGGGGCTTTCCTCGGTTTCCGGTTGTCTTGTCAAGGCATATTTTTCGAGGTTGGATTGGTGGGAGCCTTGCAAACCTTTGCCACCCATGATGATCAGTGACAAGTGTCCAGGCCACCAATCTGGCAGTTGAAGTTATAGCCACGCTTGGGTTCGTCCGCTGCCTGACCGTTGTTGTGGTTACACTACGCGGCCTGTCGGGTGTCTCCCGGTGGGGCTAGAGCATGGGTCTTATCACATGCTACTTCTTGCTCCTGAAAATCTTTTGGTACCAGTGTGATGTGGAGTGCTTCACCGTCTCTGGGTGTGCACTCCTTTGCAACCATCTACTTTTCTTTGTTTTATGCAGTCTGGGATCACTGAAATTCCTGAAGCTCCTGTGTCTGCCGAGGTCTGGGTGGGAGAGCTCTAATTCCCAGCCCGCGCTCATCGCTCACCTTGTCTGGGCCTCTCCTGGATGATCTCTAACTTCTTTCAAAGAAGAGGGCCAGGAGGAGCTGCCTCCTGTCTCTCCACCACCAAGTCTGGATCTTCTCCATATCGCTGGTGGGCTATCCGCCTTTCGCTTCGTGGCACATCCAATCGTCTCTGCTGCATCTCCTTCAGCACGGCGGCCTGGTCCACACCCTTCTTAGCTCTGCTGTTCTCCTTCACGAACACCACTGGTGTGACAGTTCAAGAACAAAGCTCTTCAATCACCCCCTGCAACACGAGGGATCACCTCTGCCGGTGGGTAGGTCCGCAGGTACGGTTTCAACTTCTGGGCCTGCACAACTAACACCAGGTTAATGCGGTCACAGACTCAGACTCCATCGTAGTCTGTTTCTGCTTTTATTAGCCGCCAGTTCACTGCTCCGCTGGTGTACCTCAGGCCTCCCCAACCCTTCGATACTGTTGTCTCTTGAAAAAGTTCATTCATTTATTCCAAAGTTTCCCAGTTTTATCCATCACGTCAGAGGTGCAAAGTTTCTTAATTTCATGCGTCTTACTAGCTCTAGAATTTCCCATCCGGGCCTATTCACAGGCAAATACTGAAACTTGATTCCTTCAAAACGTTACAATTTACCCAATGCATTTCGGTCATCCTCGAACTTCGTCAGGAGTATCTTATGTGATCAACAGAAAAAGTGCCTTCAGACATACTGCTGGAGGACACCATCTGGTAAGTGACGTAATTGTAGTTCCAACCCCCTTTTCAACTCATCCCCCAACCCATTTAAATTCCACGATAACAGCAACAGTTGGGGAATTATTGATCATATCACTCATCCTGATTCATGATATCAGCCTGTGTCTTTCTGTTCCAGATGTTGGGAGTGTGTCATGGATTATCTTGGAGATTTCAACCTTGCTGTGCGTCCTAATAAGGATGTGTCTGCACTCATCTGGGACCTTGACTATTGGGTCTGTTGGCCTAGTCAAATACTTACTAATCTTAATTACTATAAGAACTACACAACTACCCTAATAGGTTATGATAAACCCATCCCCCTTCCTGCCTCCCTGCATCTTGGTCCTTGAACTACCTGCCTCCCCAACTCTGCAGAGTGCCTGTCAACCCATCCCAACCCTAACTTTGGAGACAGTGTCACAGCATCCCACCCCACCCAAACCCACCCCCGTTCGAGCTTCAATGCATGCAAGGTACAATATTACTTGAGTTGTCCGGGCTTCTCTTGAAATCACTGTGGCTCCAGTTCTGAGTGTTATGGGCATCTACCAAAAAGTGCAGGGGCATCTAAAGTACCGAGTTCCAGTTGCTCTAGTGTGACGGCAGTGCTGTGGTGGTTTCTCATGTTGATGTACCATAGGTTTCAACCTTCCTTAGGGATGTTTAGAAATACCCTTGGGGGTTCGTTGTTGCTTCCGTGTTTTTGTCAAGTGAGTCCCCCCTGCTGTGGTCAGTGTCAGTTCTTTTAGTATTGCCAGCTCCCTGAATCTTTCTCGGGCATTTGTCTCTTTTCACTTTAGAACTGGAGTCTCCGACTCGCTGCAATCCGTCTAGCTATTCTCATGCATCCTCTGGGCCGGACTTTCCCTTCCACCTCCACTCTGAGAATATCTAGAGAAGAGTATTGCATATTTGAATTCCTTCTCTCTCAAAGCCTTTTTAACCTCCAAAAACTGCGCCTTTGTTTTTGGACTTTGATTGTGAATTCTGGGAAAAACGTGATTTAATTGTTTTTGTAACGCACAGGAGGCACGTTGGGGGCGGTTTGAAGTATTATGCCCCGATCATGAAAGTTGAAAATGCATGCCAATATCAGTCGTGGTGGTGCTCCGGGTCTCAGCCACACCCCAGGTACTCAGTTAGCGGGCTCCACCAAAAAATATTTGAAAAGGCCACGGGGCTGGAGAAATTTCAGGATCAGATCTTCTACAAATAGGTCTGTCACCGATCCTTCCGACTGGGACAAGGACTCCAATAATTCTCCCATCAGAGTCATCGAGCTTGGCCTCCATCACTTTACTTGTCTCATATAGTTCACTAACCTGACATTTCAGTGTAGCTGTATCATTTTGTAGGTTTGCTGTTTTCTCTTCCACAACTGTTACTCTCGAGACCATTTTCCTTAGGTCGGCCATGACAAGGAAAACCTCTATATTCACAGGGTCCATTCTGGATTCCAGCGAGGCCTGCACCCTATTTAGAGCAGTCATTATGTCCTGTAATGTTAGGTCCTCTTTGGTCGTGGTCCCCTGGGTGCTTGCCTGTGTCTCATTACTGGGGCTTTCCTCGGTTTCCGGTTGTCTTGTCAAGGCATATTTTTCGAGGTTGGATTGGTGGGAGCCTTGCAAACCTTTGCCACCCATGATGATCAGTGACAAGTGTCCAGGCCACCAATCTGGCAGTTGAAGTTATAGCCACGCTTGGGTTCGTCCGCTGCCTGACCGTTGTTGTGGTTACACTACGCGGCCTGTCGGGTGTCTCCCGGTGGGGCTAGAGCATGGGTCTTATCACATGCTACTTCTTGCTCCTGAAAATCTTTTGGTACCAGTGTGATGTGGAGTGCTTCACCGTCTCTGGGTGTGCACTCCTTTGCCACCATCTACTTTTCTTTGTTTTATGCAGTCTGGGATCACTGAAATTCCTGAAGCTCCTGTGTCTGCCGAGGTCTGGGTGGGAGAGCTCTAATTCCCAGCCCGCGCTCATCGCTCACCTTGTCTGGGCCTCTCCTGGATGATCTCTAACTTCTTTCAAAGAAGAGGGCCAGGAGGAGCTGCCTCCTGTCTCTCCACCACCAAGTCTGGATCTTCTCCATATCGCTGGTGGGCTATCCGCCTTTCGCTTCGTGGCACATCCAATCGTCTCTGCTGCATCTCCTTCAGCACGGCGGCCTGGTCCACACCCTTCTTAGCTCTGCTGTTCTCCTTCACGAACACCACTGGTGTGACAGTTCAAGAACAAAGCTCTTCAATCACCCCCTGCAACACGAGGGATCACCTCTGCCGGTGGGTAGGTCCGCAGGTACGGTTTCAACTTCTGGGCCTGCACAACTACCACCAGGTTAATGCGGTCACAGACTCAGACTCCATCGTAGTCTGTTTCTGCTTTTATTAGCCGCCAGTTCACTGCTCCGCTGGTGTACCTCAGGCCTCCCCAACCCTTCGATACTGTTGTCTCTTGTCTCGGTTGCATAGCTGCCCCCGCTCCAGCTTGTGGGACCACCACCGCTTCTGCCACTATCTGCTTGCATCTATCGCATTAATGCCAGCTCTCCAGACTTACTCGTAGAATGTCCGTGACTTTACTTAAATTGCTCGGCTGCCTCCATCTGGGCACTCACTGTTAGGCCACCATTCCGCTCCAGCCTTGTCTAGGCTTGGAGAAGCAGTAACTCCAGCCCCCGGCTTCTATCTGCTTTTAGGCCCCACCTCGCATCTCGTCCCTCTGACTTACGCAGGACTTCAAACTCCCATCAGTCACCCCGGTGAGTTCCCCGTCTTGGTGGCCAGATTATCTGGGTACCTTACACGGATATTATGCCAGATTCATGGAGTTAGGGGCTTCAGGTTTCAGGAGCCTCTTCAGATGTTGGCCATCTTACATCGCCGCTGGCCACTCCCGCTACTTGAATTATTTTTGAATATACTAAATGTTCTTAAGGGCATTAGAATTATACTAGAAACTCGACTTCTTAATGTATTGATAAATGTATACTTATAAATTCTATATATTCAACGTTATATTAGCCTAAGCTAACATAGGCCAGACTGTAATCATGAAGTTTTCTATCTTGCTAAGCAGATTGAGCGTGAGAGGATTCTCAGTTGTAAGAATTTGTATGTAACCAACTTCTACTTTTCCTGAGTTCTCATGTATTGTATAAGGATTTTGCTACAATATGTTCACAATGCAGGAAATCTGCTTGGGAATCTGCCCTTTGGAACTCTTCCACTTGCTCCAGCTAATTGGCCATTGTTTAATGTTTCACATGCAAGATGACTTAAGTACTACGTAATTTTTGCTCTGCATTTTGTTTCTTCTTTATGTCTCCTGATCCACATTCCAATACAAACTGACCAATGGACTCAGTGGTCTTTTCAGATGAGATGACACCAGGAGGCGTCATCCCCGGAAATGCTAAGAACATAATATTGCCTGATTTGATGGACTTAAGGACTGCATAATTTTTCCATCTATTTCCTCTTCATTTTGTGTCTTCTTTACGTCGCCTGATCCACATTCCAATATGATCTGACCAATGGACTGAATGGTCTGATCAGCTGAGGTGACACCATGAGGTGTCATCCCCGGAAATGCGAGGTAAGTATTATTGTCTGATTTGAAGGATAGAGTAAAGATCCAGTTCCAGTTGCAGTTCGAGAGAGAGAGAGAGAGTTTGTGGCTTTTGCGCATTGATAGAGACTCTTGTGCACTTGGTGATGGCAGTGAAAAATGGCTGCTGTTCTGTAGACATGCTGATTATGAACTGACTTCAGAGATTTGTAGAAATTTTGATACAGGCTCATTTGGCTTCCTTTCCAAACTTAGTACATTTGTCAAATGTGCTCAGTGGTCTCTTCCTTCTGGGAATACTCGAACTGGCAAATTCAAATCCTTTCCTGAACTTGTGAGCTTTGGTTATTAATTGTTCTTTATTAATGTCTTATTTCTATTGATGCACTTATATTCTTCTAAAGATTTGATAGACTAAAAATATTAACTACATTGACTCAGTTATCGTGATTTATCCCACAAATGTGAATGAGCATTTTCAATTTAAAGTTTACTAATGAATAAAGAAGATCCGTTTAGAGAGATTTCAGAACACCAATATTAATGATACTATTCTGTATTGCTTTTTCTGAATTCTCAGTGTGTACAAGGTTGGCTTGCCTACGTCTCTTCAGGGGATTTGGGCCTACAGTATTGTTCCTCTATATATATAGTATTGTGTTGAAAATAATTTACACGAGTAGTCCAGTTATGCAATTCCTGGTCTTCATTGGATGACTGTTGGAATCCTTTATATCCAACCTGTTAGAAGTGGGGGTCTCTAGTTGGCAGAGGTAGGTACCTTTGTCCAAATAGGGACACTTGCTTCTTGTCAGGGAAAGGGGGATACACACTTAAGTTAACCCCTGCTCACCCCCTCGGTAGCTTGTCACGAGCAGACAGGCTTATCCAAAAGGCAATGTGTAAAGTATTTGTACCAACACTCACAGTAACACAGTGAAAACACCACAAAAGGAAACCACACCAGTTTAGAAAAATAAAGTATCTTTATCTAAACTAAACAAGACCAAAATGACAAAAATTCAACATACACAGTTAAAAATATGACTTTTAAAAGGTTTAAAGAACTTGTACCATAGAAAACTATGGATGCATGACTTTTCACCAAAGTACCGGTAGATGTGTCAAAGTTCCAAATGCCAAACAGCTGCAGAGTCAGAAAACAAAGAGAAGCAACACTCCTGAGACCTTGTGTTGAATCCGGTCTGTATGGGAGTGATGAGTTGATTCTTCGTGATGGTTCCGGTTCGACGGTGATGCATCGGGAATGCGTGCCGCACAGGCACGATGCATGGAAATCCAGGATGCGACGGCGATCGATGCTGCATCGGTCCTCTTCAGCCGCGATCCCTCGATGCGTCGATTCTTACAGGGGCGATAGGTGCTGAGACGGTTTTTGCAGCGGCATGGCGATGTGTGAACATTTTTCTCACGCCGCAGAGATATAAATAAATAATAATAAATAATTGAGAAAGCAGCCCGCAGGAACAGCGATGCGTTGATTTTAGCAGTTCTTCACGTTTCTTCTTTCTTCCAGCTCCCAAACAGCAGCAACAACCTCCAGAGGACCAAAACTGGCAGAGGCACCTCTTGGCAGGCTGGAACTCACAGCAGCAGAGTTAAGGGGGGCTGAGGGTGAAGTCTATGTGTTCCTGAGACTTCAAAATAGGAGGCCAGCTCACTTCAGGCCCTTAGAAATCTCCTTCAAGCAGGGGACACAGCCCACAGCAAAGTCCTTCTCCTTTCCTTGGCAGAAACAGCAACTGCAGGCCCAGACACACAGCAAGGGCAATACTTCTCCTCAGTCCCTCCAGCTCTTCTCCTTGGCAAAGGTCCCTCTTGAATTCCAGGAATGATCTCAAAGTCCAGGGGTTTGGGTCTGATACTTATACCCCAAAATGTCTTTGTTCTCTTTGTGCAAGGGGCTCTGAGACCAGTTCAAACCAGTTCTGGGGTTGCACTTTGCAAGTGTAAAACAACATTCATTGTCAGTGTGAGCCTTGGCTCTAGACATACCACGGGGGTGGAGCCAGCATTGTGGACGGCAGGCACAGCCCTATTCAGGTACAGGTGCTACTCCTCCCACCACTCCAAATGCAGATCAGGCCTATTCAACCTAGTGCTGACTCATCCAGACTCCTGGAGCCACTGCACCTCCTCAGCCCCTGTCACTCCAAAGCCAGACAGTCAATTCACAAACAGGCAGAGACACACAGGATTGTTGAACAAGAAAATAGCCACTTTCTAAAAGTGGTATTTTCAAACATACAATTTAAAAAACCCATCTTTGCTAAAAGATGTGCTATTAAATCCTCAGTTCCATGGATACCAAACTCCTTTTTTTATCTTATCCCTATGGGAAGATATGCGTGCAAAATGTTACAAAGCATTCCCCATTCTGTCAAGTTAGCCTTTTAATATTGAAAAATGAAATTGGCAGTATTTCACTATCACAACATGTTATACACACCAGTACATGCCCTACCTCTCACACGCAAGCACGTTCACACCACAAGGGTCTCACCTGAATAGCATTGAGGTATTTTACAACTCCGTTACTGATGAGCTACACCGTCTGGAAGACAGAGTTCAACACATGAACAGGAGACATGTTAAGGACAACTTATCCATGGACGAGACGAGAGGCAAGCTCTTCTCAGTTTACAGACTAACAACTCACTTGTGATAAAGGAAGCAGACAAGGGAGGTAACGTGGTTGTTATGAACAGGGGTGACTATGAAGGTGAGGTACTGGGGCAATTGAACAACACCACCCACTATGCCAGGCTAACCCACAATCCATGCACACCAGCCTCCACTGCCATTAATACCAAACCTTTGCATTGGAAGGAGGTCGGCCTCCTTACTGACTATGAGTAGAGTTTTCTCAGAATAACTTACCCTAGATTCCCCTGCATTTATCTTCTACTGAAGATACACAAGACACAAGGCTTTCCACCAGGACACTCAATCATTTCTGGGATTTGCTCCATGACGGAAGCCCTCTCCAAATTTGTGGACACTTTTCTCCAACCCTTAGTGGTCAATCTGGCATCCTACGTCAGGGACAGTATGTACATACTGACCAAGTTCAAAGACTTGGAATGGGAAGAATCAATGTGGTATGCGACATTGGATGTAGAATCTCTCTACACTTGCATCAGGAAAGATCTTGAGAAAATGGCTGTGGAATTCTTTCACTCCACTAGACGGGCTAATCTCTTTGACCATAATGTGATGCTGCTAGACATGATCGATCTCATCCTGGACAACAACTTCTTCCTCTTTAACAAAACCTGGTTAAAACAAAAACAAGGGACTGTGATGGGGTCTTAATTTGCCCCATCATATGCCAACCTCTTCATGGGGTGATTTGAACACCCATACGCATGGTCGGTAGCAGCCGCAGACTGGACGAAGCATATACAGTTCTGGGTCGCAGCATAGATGACATCATTATCATATGGACCGGACCACAACTACAGGAATATTTTAGCTTGCTGAATGGTAATGCACTTAATGTCACCTTCAACTTTGACATGTCACAGACTAGGATACAGTTTCTTGACCTAGAACTGTATGTAAGCAATAGCAGGATTCAGAGCACACTACACAGAAAAGAGACTGCAGTGAATAGCATTCTACACTACGGTAGTGCACATCTACCCTCAACAAAGAAGGCCACTCCGTATGGGGAACTGCTATGCACAGGCAGAAGTTGCAGTGAGGAGGCCAACTTCGTATCTCAAACAAAACTAGTGACTGGGAGACCAAAAAGGCGGGGGTACAACCTGTGCATCCTATTTGCTGCAGAAAATAGAGCTAGGAACACCAACAGAAAGGACACACTAGTCAACAAGAAAAGGAAAGATAAGGATGAGGATAAACAAAGACTGACATTCATAACAACACATTCTGCCCTAAATCACGAGGTCTTCAAGGTTCTTGGCAGACACTGGGCACTATTAAAGGGTATACCAGGTGTCGGAAATCTCATCTCAGCCAAGCCATCCATTACCTTTAAGAGAAGCAGAACCATCAGGGACGCGCTATGTACTAGTTACATCCTTTGCAAATCACCTCAGATACAACGTTGGCTCCATAAACCCACGGGCTTTTACACCTGTGGTGCATGCAACATATGTAATATGGGCTGCAACAAAACAGTGAGTTTCAGCTACAACACAGGGAAGCAGTACAGGATACGTCACTTCATAAACTGCCTGACGTCATGTGATTTATGTACTGATCTGTGGGTGTGACAAGATCTACATCGGTAGCACAACACGCCAGCTTAAGACACGCATTCAGGAGCACCGCAGGGCCTGCCTGAATGGAGATACTGCATATGTATTGGTTTCACATGAATGTAAGGGAGGTGTGGACAGAACAAAGTTCCGTTTCCATGGCATTGACGTTGCTCAAGTAAATACGAGAGGGGGTGACAGGGAACTGGCACTCAGACAGCTGGAAGCCAGATGGATATGTAACCTACGCACCACCACACTAGGTCTCAATGCTGACAGTGAGATGCATTACTTTCTCTGATACCCTCCTATACTTGGTCTATGCATTTCCTGTCTCTGATATCACAAACGAGTGGACCATCAATTTACTACTTCCTCATTGCTTATGGGGTATGTTTTGTTATTGTTCCATTGTCCACCACCGGCACTGTAACCGTATTGCCCTTAACATGTACACGGTTACCTCACATGAAAATGGGTGTGTTTTTCAATCTTGCCCCATATATTTTTATAACCGTATGTTAACTTAGGCAAGATTTACGGGTGCATCTGTATACTGTTTTTTGCATTGCTATTCCGATTACCCTTATTTCATCTTACATCTGTGTCAATGTTGGTTCAATGGAATGTATACAACTTCATTCAGATTGTTCTCTGAGCCATTGCTTTTCTTGTAACGCCTAATTGATTTCTCTCAGCTTGCTTACTACCATGAATAGGACTCGCTTACCTCACATCTGTGTCAATATTGGTGTAATAAAATGTAGACGCTTACATTCTGTTTGCTTTCTGAGCCATTGCTTTTCCTGTGACTTTCAACTGATTCCTCTCTGCTTTGCTTACTTTTATGAATAGGACTCTCTTTCCTCTCTATTCCCTGTACCCTTATGCTCTATGGAATGTGACTCCATAACCTTTACAAATTACATAAGAGTTATTGTTCTGCCTCAACCAAGCGGAATGAATGGTACTTGCTTGGTGGTGGCCACTGATTTGGGTTTTACCCGTTTTTTCTGTCACAAGCTCTTGTGACTGGTTTTAAAGCATTTCTCTCAAATCTGCTCTGGTTGGCTTTGATCTCTAATACACCTGAAGAGATAAAATGTTTTTATCAGACTGTGTGAATTTTATTCCGTCACGGTGCATGTGGAATGTGTGGTGTCTCTGTTCTAAACCTTTTTTTACCCATTATTGCCTCACTTTGACTTGTTGTACATGTCGGGGTGAGCACCCTACATGTTTTTAATACGAGCTTTTTAAACCTTCTTGTTTTTCTACTCCATTCTGACACAGCGGGTGTTATGCTAACGCTTTAACATGATAGGGATCCTTCCCGGACACTTTTTTGACAATCCTGTGCTCTAGTATCGTCGGCACCGGAAGTGATGCACATGCTGGGTACGAGACTGGAGGTAGTGGTCTAGTTTATCTCAAACAGGAACTAGGGTGATTCACGACCCTTAAATCTAGTGCACTAACATTCTCTGCACCGGAAGTGGTGCACATGCTGGGTACGTGACTATAGGTAGCGGTCTAGTTTATTTTGAACAGGAACTAGTTTGCATGCTGGTTAGGCTAGCAACCATATGGATGCCGGCTAGTACTGATGGGCTCTTCATTGAGCGGGACTGTGACAGATCAACAGCCGTACACGGGATCGCTTGGAGGACTTACTCACAGATTCTTCCAGTAAGTGCAAGACAGAGTAAGGTTCATAGCTCTGTGGTGCGGGGACACATGCGCTACTTGGCATGTCTTGATGCGAGGGCGCTTACGCTTCATTTTTAAACACTTAAGCAAGATTGAATTTGGCTTCTTGCATTGTCGTACGGAGGCTAAAGTGCTACATGTGCAGGAGTACATGCGCATCGTGCTTGAACACTAATAAACTCACTGGCCTTTGGCCATCTCCGTGCGGGGCAAACGTGCATGAACACCTTATGGTATGATTGTCATCGAAGGTCGCATCAGTTTGTTGTCCTTTACATGCAGGGGTAATGCGTGTCTAGACCACATAGAATTTTAATAACGATTTTTCACATCTGCACTACTAGGTTTGTGATTGTGCTCATCATCCATAACTGAGCTACTCTGTTAGGAGCAAGAACTACACTCGGATAACTTTATTAGTTTGGCCTTTCAGACTTTTTATACACGCACTTTTGGGCTATTGATTACATCATCTTCTTATGAAGGCGCATTTATATAGTTTATGGACTGGAGTAGATGGCACCAAGAAACTCTAGTTGATCGCCTAACAATTCATTAGCGCTCACGCTTTACTGCTAGCCTTTCTTCTAGGGGCATCTTAACAGCATCAGCACAACTAGTCTTTTTTACCTCGCTTCATAGGTTTATTTACCACGGACTATGGAAGCCTTACCTTGCCCATAGGTTCGCTTACCCACGACTTTGGAGATAACAGAAGTTGGTACTGCACCAAAGCCTTGAGCTCACTGGTTTCACACAAGGTATGCCTTTGTTGCTCTATCCCCTTAACACCACTGTGGTTTCCAGTAGTTAAAGCTTCGCACTGTTTTCTAGCCTTTATTTTTGTACTATCTAACCACTTGCCCAGTTCACAGGACCTTTCGACCTATCATGTGATTACGTGCGTCTTGTTAATCATAGCATTACTTGAGGTGGCACTTGCCCTGCCTGGCCTACAATTTCTTTATTCTCTGTTTAGGCGTGCAATTACTTGAGATTTCGTTCAGCAACAGTGACGCACCTACACAGCGTTCGCTTTTTGGAGCTTCTTTTAGATGTTTCCGCAGGCGTCAGCATACTATTCATTTTAATTTTGGTGAGCAGCTAGTGCTGGGTGTCTTTTGTGTTTTGCACTGAGTTACACTTTGGGTGCTTATTTCTGTTTGGGGCTTCTATTTATAGGTGTTTTAACTGTCTTCTGTCTTCTCAATAGGACCTTCGGTCTAAAGCATTGTCATGCTGTACCTTTCACAGATCACAACTACTTAACTATCTTATGGTTTCACTTCATGCGGTTGGTCCCTCCACTGATGTGATTTGTGCTTTGTGCTTTTCTTTACGCTGGACTTATTAGTCCAAGTTCACATTATCTCTTTCTTTAACGTTCTTCTGTCACTCCTTTTACTTATTATATTAGTCGTTTCTAAAATTATTTATGTTGTATGTTACTAAAAGATGTTTTATTAAATCCTGAGTTCAGGGATACCAAACTCCATTTTTTCATCTTATGCTTGTAAAATGTTACAAAGCATTCCCCATTCTGTCCTATGGGGAAAGTTAGCCTTTCAATACTGAAAACGAAATTGGTAGTATTTCACTATCAGGACATTTTACACACACCGGTACATGTCCTACCTTTCACATACACTGCACCCTGCCCAGGAAGTACCTTGGGCCTACCATAGGGGTGCCCTATATGTAAGAAAAAGGAAGGTTAGGGTCTGGCAAGTGGGCGCACTTGCCAAGTCGACATGGCAGTTAACAAACTGTGCACAGGCACTGCGGTGGCAGGCCTGAGACATCTTTTCAGGGCTACTCATGTGGGTGGTACAATCAGTGCTGCAGGCCCAATAGTAGCATTTGAGTTACCAGCCCTGGCACACTTAGTGCACTTTACTAGGGACCTACTGGTAAAACAAATATGCCAATCAGGGAGAACCAATCACATTACCAATTTAAACAGGGAGCACTTGCACTTTCACACTGATCAGCAGTGGCAAAGTGCCCAAAGCATCTAAGCCAGCAAAAACGAAATCCAGCACAGCATCAAAAACACAGGGGGGTAGAGGCAAAAAGTCAGGGAAAACTACGCCAAGCATGCCAGGCCTAACACAACCCCTCTCGGCACACAGCAAGGTTCATCGGAGGACCAGGAGAGTGGAATGATTAAATGCTTTAGTTCATGTTAGACAGATTGTCTTGTAATTGGGGCCAGTAAACGCTACAGCAGTAGCAAGATGTCTTGCTGCATGGTGGTGCGTGAAGCCTTGATAAATAGGCCCCCCAGGTATTTTGGAAAAATGCTACAGGTTTGGCTTGGAATAATGCAGGATGCGCTGCAGAGTGGTACAGTGTACTATATGTGTTGGTTAAAGCAGTAGTGTGTTTAAATCTAAGGGACGTACATTGAGATGACTGTAATGGAAAGGCTTGGTTGGTGGTAATTTCATGTCAATAAAAACTATTGGGCCACTTCATTGTTGCCTGCGTGTGCGCAAAGATAATAAGAAACTGTTGGGTTGTCAAGGTGCTGCACGTTCACTTACACTACAGTGTGTGGGCAGGAAAGAGATATCTAATTTTGTACAAGATGGTCAATTTTTTGGGCATGGTTTTTAATGTAGTCCATATTTCCACTGTACACTTTTGCCTTCGAAAGTATAGGCTCCGCTGGTTGTAATTTTGCAGTCCATGGCATATTTTCCGAAATGTAATTTTTTTCTTATAAACACACCCCATATACAAGGTTCGCCTACATTAAAATGTTGAATTCCCACAAGATAAATCTGTGTATTTGCAGATTCACCCTTCTTTCTTTTACAGAGTATGTGCACAAGGGCGTGACTATAACTGGTTCAATAGGGGATTCGTAGGGGGTCTGCCTGCTGTTGCCAGTTATTTTACCAGTCGCCTAGAGTTAGTTCTTTAGCGAGTGCCTGCCTGGCTTCCAATTTACTTATGAGAGGATGCCACTGAAAGGAAAGTGACAGACTCCAGATAGACAGCGTGTTAAGAGCGAACGGCATGCTTTCAGAATTAGATCTGAAAGGCCATGTCCGTTCACTTAGGGTCGGTCTACTGACTGCTCCTTATAGGCGGGACTGAGCTGCTTTGTAATTGGCTGCCTGCTGTCTTCCAATTATGAAGTCGCCTCGCTGACGCCAGCACGTGCACAGGAGCACTATACGTGCGGTCAAATAAGTTTGCTATGTGGGTGCTTCCGCATCCGGTGCACCGTTAATAGCGCGATAAACACTAGCACGTGACGTTACAATGCAAAGCATCCTGCGACAAGCGCGCTGGTACTGTAGCGGCAAAGAGAAGCGCAGTGCCTCGAGATTTCAAGAGATGTTGAGCTCAGCTGGCTTTGTTCAGAACCCACCCAGAGCCGCTGCTTTGCACACTTAACAATTGTGAGGTAGGAGCTGCAGGTGTGAGCGAGGGAGCCACCACTCCGTATTAACTGTAGAGCCTTATAAGTACGCAGGGCCTTCCTGAAGTGTATTTTTCTTAGGCTGACGTTTGACTGGTTTCCATGGTGTATTATTATTATCTTGCTTGATTTGTACATGCACATTTAAAGGTTTCCGTGGTGTATTATTAATATCTTGCTTGATTTGAACATGCACATGTAAACAGGCAAATGTCAGCGAATGCGCACTGTTTAGGAGCCATGTTGTGTTCACACCGTAATGCAAAAGCTCAGCACCATATTGGCTCGGGTAGCAAGTCAGGATAATCGACAGAGCTATATTTGTATAATGTATAGCAAAGATATCTTTATACCTTCACCTGCATACCAAACCCCTTCCTGGCACTCCGGAATTTTGGAAAATTACTTGCAGCAGAAACATGTCGACACCTTGGCAGTAAGGTGGGCTGAAGGAATCGTAATTTTCTCCTTGCACTTTCACCCTTCACGTTTTTAAACCTAGCTGGATGGCCCTGGAATACATTTTTGAGTGGGTATACATCCGAGCTAGTTTTAATCCTCACTGGCTGCACTTTTTTCTTCGGTGATCCCAAAAATGTAATTGTTTGCATTGTCTTCCCCTCTCTTTTGCTCCACCCCAGGCGTTGGTCCATGCAGGGGTGTCAGTAGCAAGCCCTATGATGAAGCATGTCACAATTCTGTGAGTGAGAGCACTTTTTTCACAGTGAACATGTGCAACTATTTTCATGTTTATGTTCCTACTCCTATCAGTGTATTTCAAATAGCTGAACCTAGGCAGAGGGAAATAATGCAACAGTAGAGGAGCCCACAGTTTGTGAAGAGGAGGACGAAGTGAAATAATAAAGCAGCTCTTTTGCCTCTACACCTGCCACTTAGTGTCAAGACCTAATCTCCTCCAAACGTGTTTCACATTTACCTTGGTTCATTTCCTATTTTCTTAATATTTTTTTTTCTGTTCCACAGCACTGAAAGAGAATAATGTAGGGGGCAGATGGGACCAGTTTGAAAGTCATGAATCTTCCCCTTCCTTCCTGTTTGACATAATCATTCTTTAGGTCTCGCCTACGCAGCGCGTATGCGCTGATTAGGAGGGGACCTCATGTAATCGATTCCGTTTTTGCCCTAAAAATGTGCACACGTTGCATTGCTTAGAATGGCAACGCGTGCACGTTTGGCGATTCCCTTGCGGGAGCGAGCGGCGCCATATGGTAGCAATTATCATGCTCGCTCCCGCAAGGAAAACGCTGCGCGTCCCTGCTCTCGGCCAGCACTCCCCCCACTTGTTTTTTTTGTATTGGATACTCCAGAAGGTCTCCTCGGGTTTCAGGTTCATCCACTTTAGATGATTAATTTCACATTCTCCTTTCGAACCATTCTTACACATTCTCCTTTCGAACCATTCAATTGTGAGCTATGAACAATCTTTCAAGTGTTTTTACACGCAAGTATGTCGAGCAATTCCGCTGCAGAGGGTGAAACGCATCAATTTGTTGCATAATTTTGAGAAATGTTTATGGCGTATAAAGTATGTTTACTACATCATATATTTCGATGGGATAGAACGTGTCTGTTATTGTTGAACAACATTGAAAGATGTTTGTCTTTGGAAAAGTCACGTTCAATGTGCCGATTTTTTGGAACCTTTACATTTGTTTTGTAGGCTAAAAAAGGTGAGGCGCGAGCAGACTTGGATATCAGTTAGGTGTAGCAGGTGCTGCCCCCTCCTTGTTCTTTGCTACCAAGTGTCACTGCCCGTGCTATGCCTGGTGTGAGGGGTAGCGAGGATGCCTCAGAAACATTTAGCGGATTTACAATCCCCTTTTAGTTATAAAGTTCACGTTTATTGCCCTTTCTCCAGCCACTCGGCTGCATAGAAAGAGACTTTTGAGAGGCTGAAGGTGGGGAAAGGGGACAAACATGTGACATCATCGACAAAGGGTGCACGAGTACCGATGTCCCTTCTGCTAGTCATGGCATTATGGAGAGGACAGGGCGCGTGTCGGGCTTAAAGTCACAATTTATACAATACCAACACCATCTAGCTCTCTGCATGGATAGCAGCGCAAATACACCAACGCTTTATTAGGAGGGCTGGGGACACATGTTTAGCACAGTCTCCCACCTCCCACACCAGTCAAAGCCCTCACGAGAGTTACATCATAGCGAGTAACATTTCCTCTGTGGCTGATGTGCGAACCAGCACAGTTGGTGGCTCCCCTGACACTATTGCTTCACGCTTGCAGCACGCCTTACCTTCCAGGGCGATCAGGCTCACACCACAGACAGGGCAGACCCGGCCCCCAAAATAGAAACGGTTAATTCGATAGACACAAGGCGCACCTGCAGATAACACAGGTATGCACCTAGGGGGCATGCTTTCTCTACACCCGCATGCCTGGAGGCTCTGGGGGATCTCGGGGGCTGAATCAAGAGTGACGTTGAGGAAGAAACACCATCCTGGCCAGTGGATCTGATATCTGAATGGTTGCATACATATTCAGGGCACAAGTTCTAAACAAGCATTGGCATAGCCAATAGGTCTCGCCTTTGGGACCTTATAAGTGTTTAGCCATGCAACAGTTAATGTTGTTGCAGTAAGGATATTGTGCTGCATAACTAAATACTTATAAGGTCCCAAAGGCGAGACCTATTGGCTATGCCATAGCTTGTTTTTTTTAATGTAATGCTTTAAGTCCGTGTCATGACTCATTTTAAGTACTGGAAATAACTGGATTTACCATTACCCAGTGTATTAATGGGCACTCAAGTATTGACTCTAAACGCTGAAAGGCTGTGTTGGCCCTGCTAGGACTATATGCTATGGTTTCTAAACCGCAGCAGATGTAAGCAGCGAGTGCATAACCAGTTGAGCCTTTTTGTCATCATAATTGCTGATTTTTTTTTAGTACACTTCAACAACCATTGCCACCCACCAGACATTTGGCAGACTCATTGTGGGGTATAATGGAGTCTTCTCCTTGTGTTTGCTTTGTTCGCCCTAAGTTGGCAGGGTATGCCCAGACGTGGGTCCCTTGCTCACTTTGCCACTGCATTCAAGCTAGCCTGGCTGATGAAGGGTGTGACCCAGAAACCGGTCCCAGGATGCTTGTTACTGGTTCAGAGAAGACCTGGCTTGGCAATTCAGGCTGGACTGTTCCCATGAGGCACAGGGTCAAGACTGATTTGTGCATATAGCTGGGCCTGAACTGAGGTGGCGAAGTGAGCTAAAGAATTATGATGGATTCAACCCAGATCTGTGACTGGGGTTGAGTGTCTGAAAAGTTTCAGCCCTCCGTCCATCATCTCCTTGTGTTTGCTTTGTTTGCCCTAAGTTGACACGGTATGCTCAGACGTGGGTCCCTTGCTCACTTTGCCACTGGATTCAAGCTAGCCTGGCTGATAAAGGGTGTTACCCAGAAACCGGTCCCAGGATGCTTGTTTCCGGTTCAGGGAAGACCTGGCTTGGCAATTCGGGCTGGACTATCCCATGAGGCACAGGGTCAAGACTGTTTTGTTCATATAGCTGGGTCTGAACTGAGGTGGTGAAGTGAGCTAAAGAATTATGATGGATTCAACCCAGATCTGTGCTTGGGGGTGAGTGTCTGAAAAGTTTCAGTGCTCCGTCCATCATCACCTTGTGTTAACATAAGGGGATTGCAACTATGGTATGAGCCCTGGCATAATCAGAGAGGCTATATCAGAGCTCTTATATAACGAGATTGCTGCCATAATTTGTCTCTGCAATAAATGCCACCAAAGGGACAAGTGGATTTTGTTAGAGGACAAGTAGATTTATGAATCAACCTGCCCATGGAAAAGTAGATATTTTATTAAATTCCACACCCCTGAGTTGATCAAGCCGCTCCTGAACTCTGACTCTCCATTGATATTTGCATGGAACGCGTGACACAATGTACGATATACAGTTGCTGAATACCATCTCACGGATAACAAGCACAATAAATAGCATATTACTTTATAGAGGCTTGTCATCATTCTTACCAAGTTCAGTAAAGGCCAGGACCAGTTGATCATTCTGAAGGGCAGTTAGGAATGTATGTAAGCCCTTACACTCCTTTTAGTGTAAGGCAGAATATACAGCTTTTGCCCAGAAGATCACTTCACTCCTCCATCTACATAGGGGTAGGGACACTTAGGGTCTTACTGTCAGGGAGTCAATTCCCTCTTAGCATCCAGCAGTAGGACAAACAAATGTAGGTGTTAGTATGCCCTTCTCTGGCCCTTTACACATTTGTAACATGCATTCTTCAAAACTAGCCAAGACTATCAGACCAGTGGTTGAATTAAGGGATCTGTCATTCTAGCCTAGAAAAGGAATCATCTGGGACAATTCCACAGCATATGTTTAACCTTAGCGTTATCATTGTGGCTTCTGAGCCATGCTGCTGTGTAATGTGGCTTAATCGTAGTGTATTTTCTGTGGTTTAAGTACGATCTGAGCAGGGTAAAGAATTGTATACGTTTAAACCAGGATTTCTGGGATACCTTTTGAGAGTACTGAAGTGTTTTCTCCCTTTCTTAATCAGTGAATTATCTATGCATGTCAAGTTTCCACATATCTCTCAACAATTGTGAGGATTGTACTTGGGGCCCGATTACAAGTTTGGCATTTCATGGACCGCCACACTTGTGGAGGCATGGCGGTGGGGGTCTCCAACCGCCCAGTAATGAGTTGGGCAATCAGATCGTCACAGCCCCGCTGCAGCTGCTAGGATCCACCATTTCCTGACGGTGGAGAGGAATCAATATGCTTGACGGAACCGCCGCAGTAGAAAATGTAAAAAAAAAAAATATATATTTAATATAAATATATATATAATATAAAGTAAAATATATATATTTATTAATAGTAATAACATGTGTGTGTTTATATAAGTGTGGCTACAGTGAGGAGGAGTTGGCGGGTACGAGCGTTCCTCTTCCTCCTTGTTGTACTTGGTCTACTTTGTTTCACTAGCACCAGTACGATTCCTAGGGAGACCCCGGACCATTGCTGTTCACTTGCAGTCCTGTGCTCAGGGAGGAGCCAATCTGTTTATTCCGGGTGACTTCTCCCCTTGCAATTGAATTCCAGACTGTTCTGTGTGATATTTACATTTTTTTCGTTGTTTGTGGGCTCTTTGAAGATCACTAACTAACATTAGCTTTCCCACCACTATACTAAGGACCTTCGTTTCAAGCCCAAATTGCTTGGGGCCAGAGAAACAAAGATAGGACTTTCCTGATCAACTTACGGTGTGGCCATCCTGGAATAGTCTGTCTGCAACTAGGTACTATGTGCTCCAATTGGCAGGAGTAGAGAAAGAAAGGTAGGCATCCCTTCTGTGGGCTTGGGGCTAGAGAAATAAAGATAGGACTTTCCAGATCTACTTACTGTGTGGTCATCTTGGAATAGTCTGACTGTGACGTGGTACTATGTACTTCAATGGGCAGGAGTAGAGAAAAAAAGGTAGGACTTCCCTTCTTCTCTGCCTGGGGAGCGGCTATCTTGAAATGTTCTGCTGCAACAAGTAATCATGGTCAGCTTTTGCCTAGGAGTGTAATAATTCACTAACCACCGGTGTCATCTTTATAACTAACAGTGCATCCTTTTGCTTCGCCCTGTCGAATTCGGAACCCTTGAATGGAATATTGCACACTTAAAAATTGGTTGACTGCAAATCGCTTATGGGGACCATAACCATATAGGGCTGTGATTTTCCCTCTCCCCTGCTGTCCTTGCTCGCTTTCCTCACCATGGCTCTACCTACTACTAGCGCATCTGACCACCTGTCTCTGGTAGGCCTTAATGTGTTTAAGATCCCCCCCCAACCTATCGAAGAAAGCAGCTAAGTCCTTTTAACACAATCTACTCAAACGCTATCCTGAAACGCTTATATCTGATACCTATTTTTGCTCGTCAAAGGGTTTAGTGGTTACAGACCTTATGTTCTACACATCCAGAAGAGCCCTAACTGCTACGCTTCGTTCCAAACCTCTGTGCAAAACCCCCCACAGCTTCTGAATAGTCATATTACCTTTTCCAGTCCTCAATGCTGATCTGACCATATCTCTCTATAATAATGGCAACGTTCTTATTCAAGCCCACGACCTGAATCGTAATCGCTTTGACATAAGCTTTATGAAGATTAAAAATTCACTTTATATCTCTAATTCTAGTCTACATCATATGAGTTTACCCTCAAGTGTTGAACATTCTCTGGAGCCGTCAAACTTTAAAAATTATCGACCCATTTCGGGCCCTCCACTGATAGCTAAGGTCACGGAGAGGGCCATAAACTTAAGTCTGACTGATTACTTAGATACGCATAGCCTCCTTGATCGATCCCAGCATGGCTTTCGGCCTAAACATTCTACTGAATCGGGCCTTATAACGGCAGCAGAGGGTATTCGGGCAGTAGTTGACGAAGGAGGGAGGGCAATTCTTGTCCTCCTGGACCTATCTGCCACTTTTGATACCGTTGACAATGCGGTATTGGTACAGCGGTTAAAAGAGGTAGGGATTACGGAGCGGGCCTTGGCCCTATTATTCTCGTTTTTGGATGACAGAAAGCAAAGATTAAATTGGGCTGGCCTACATTCAGACAATTTTTCTTTGCCATGTGGCGTCCCACAAGGTTCTGCTCTTTCCCCGACCCTCTTTAATATATACGTCAGGCCATTAGCCAGGGTAGTTAGGAATCATGGCTTTATGCTTGTATCTTACGCTGATGATTCACAACTGGTGATATCAGTTACGGACAATCCTGAGTTAACATTAAATTTCACGCTTGTTTAACGGATGTGATGGAATGGATGCGTTTGAATTTCCTAAAAATTAATACCGAGAAAACAGAAGTAATGGAGTTCGGCAGCGGACCTCCGCTGTGGAACACTCGGTGGTGGCCACCTGAGGCCGGTCAATGCCCCTTACCGGTTACTAAGGTGAGGAACTTGGGGGTGATTTTTGATGCTAAGCTGAATATGTCAGCTCAGGTCAACAGTTTAAGCTCCTCATGTTTTCTCCTGCTAAACACATTGCGTAAAATCTTCCCCTTCATTCCTCAGGTGCTGCAGAAGACGGTGATGGCCGCTCTTTTTATGTCCAGATTCGACTATTGTAACGCTATGTTCCTGGGTATTGATAAATACCAGGTTGCTAAGATACAGTCATTACAAAATGCGGCGGTTCGTGTCATTCTAAATTTACCCAGGGGACACTCCACCTCTAAAGGAAGAAGAAAATTACATTGCCTCCCGGTTCAGCAGAGAATCGAGTTTAAGGCACTCTGTCTGGTACATCGCGCGCGTTTTGATGGGGGTGCTAATGATGGAAGGGATAGGTTTAGGCATTACACCCCCTCCCGTGATCTGCGCTCGGCCAGTCTTGGCTTATTTGCACCTCCAGATTTAGATTGGTAAGATGGGGTGGTCGCTCCTTTGCCATTTGTGCAACTAAACTCTGGAATAAGTTACCAGTGGGTATGCGACTCCAACAGAATTATGTACACTTTAGAAAGGCCCTGAAGTCCCAGCTGTTTAATATCCATTAGTACTGTGCCTCTGTCTCCAACTACTCACACCTCGGCGCCAAGACGCCATCGGCATTCGAGCTCTCTACAAGTTTCTTTATACTTATACTTATACTTCCCTCTCACTCTGTTTCCACCCTTCCTACTCCCCTTACTCACTATGTACCGGTCTGTTACATTCCCCAACATGGTGGATGAGTGTAATACTTACAAACCCTACCCTGTTATCATGAATTATCTAACTCAAAGCGCCCCGTAACACCAATCTTAGTGCTTCTCCTACTCTGCACCCAATCTCCACCCAAATGACATCCCCCGATGTAGTGGATGAGTGTATTAATCACAAACCCTACTCTGTTAGCCCAGATTATACAACCCAAAGCACCTGTAACACCAATCTTAGTGCTTCTTCTTCTCTGCACTCAATGGTTTACCCCAGTACCTCACCTATTAACCCTCACCTTCCTATCTCCTCTCCTATATCTTCCCCCATCTCACAGGTTAAACTCACCTTAGTTTCCATTTATCCGCCTCTAGGGTTTTCTCTTCAACCCCATTCATCGAGCCCGGACGTCATCTATGCTAATCCTCCCCCCAGGGATTAATATGACTGAACTCAAGCAGACTATGGTCTGCCCCTTCAATTGGGATGATGGTGAGTGTATATCTTCCAACTACCCTCTACCTAAAGGACTCCATATATTATCTCACTCTAGGCCAGACACTGATTATGTTAGTCTCCCTTTGAGGAAGAAATGGCTGACCTCAAGCATGATCTCCTTACTGTCAAAGATAACCTGCAGACCCTCCTACACTTCTCCCTGAAGATGGAGAGTTTTTGCAAACTCTATCCCTTCTGTAGGTTTGGTCTACGTACTCTTCCATCTATTGTTAAACACTGCAGGGAGGATAGGTCCTTTCTCAGTATCACACACTGCCCACTCTGGATTACTCGGCCTCTTCCTAACCACCCCTCCAGGCCCCTTATGTTCTAAACCTCAGTTGTCGGATGAGGACACGCGCACACTTCTTCTTTCGTACAATGGCTATTGGCGCGGCTCCTCTGACTCACCAGTCAACATACCAAATATCTCCTCCGACCCTGTTAGAGAACCTAGTGTTAACCTCAGATATGTGAATAGTGCTTACCTTCTTCAGATCACCACGTCTCGCAAGCGGTCACTACCTGTTCTCATATCTAATCGATGCTCCTCAACTGCAGATCATCTGTGAAACACGCTGCTGATATCTCTGAACTCATTATCTCTCAACAATTGGGCCTCCAGATCCTTACTGAAACTTGGCTCAATGACTCCTCCTCCACAATGCTCGACATCTTAATCCCTCCTGATTATGACATTATCAGATGTGATAGACTGGTTAAAACCGGAGCGGGCATTGCTTGCATCCAATGCTCCTGCCTCATAGTGAAACAGGCTACAAAGGTGCTGATGTCCTCCTATGAGAACCTAGTCACCAAAATCTGGAACATTGGCAAGATTTTCTGTGTGCTCCATACGATATATCATCCACCTGGTGACAATATGCTCTTCATAGAGCAAATTATGGAGTCCATTTCCTCATGTGCAGTCCTTCACAGTAGCCATATCTTCCTTGTGGATTTTAACCTTCACTGGAACAACACACATTATCCCCTATTATGATCTTTTAAGGCTTTCCTCTCTGACCGTAACCTCATCCAGGCCTGCAATAGACCCACCCACAATAAGTGTGCTATAATAGACCTTATCATAGCTAAGAGACAACATTATACATCTGAATGACATTATACCCTCTGATTGCCCGGATCATCACCAAATCTCCTTTCACATCATGGAAAAGGTCCTGCTCAGAGAAGGACAAGCTCTTAAAACGAAACAGCTGGTTCCCAATCTGAGAGACATCAACATCAATAATCTAACTACCATTAGCAAGAATCTGCTTCAGCCTCCCTATAATTTGTCTAACTTGGACGACCTTACGGATCACTACATCAATTCCATGTCAAGTATTATTGACTCTATCGTTCCCAAGCAACTCCAAAGGATTCCAATCAAACAATCCAAACCCTGATGTAATGGATCCCTAAATGAGAAACGTCGCAAACTTAGGTTTTTTGAGTGACTATAGAGAAACTCTCCCTCGACTACAAGCCTCAATCAGTTAAGGAGGATGAGAAGTGCATACAACAAACACATTCGCAATGCGAAATCAGATCACTTAAGGTCCCTGCTTGACAGCGCTAAAAACAGCCCCAACAAATTCTTTGAAATTATAAAACAATAAGCTACTCACTCTACAAACCATATATCGGCACTCATGACCTCCTGCCT
Source organism: Triturus cristatus (assembly GCF_964204655.1). NCBI lineage: Eukaryota > Metazoa > Chordata > Amphibia > Caudata > Salamandridae > Triturus > Triturus cristatus. Next base: position 592,684,064 of record NC_140583.1, on the reverse strand, counting down.
CAGTGCGGAGAACTTCTCAGTTCACTTCTCGGATAAGGCAAGAAAAATTGAACTTGAACTGCAATTTGCCGCACCAAACCGGCGGTCCTTGAGCTCCCTTGCGTTTGTTGTACCTAAGGCAGAGAGTGCACCTTCCTACCCCATAGTCTGCTCTCCTAAAAAGAACGCTTCTTGGAATTCTTTCCCTCTCCCTGATGATGCGGAGCTAGCACATTCTCTGGCGTCTCCAAAACCATCGAATCACTTCAGTGATCCTCTTCCCGCTAAGCTTCTCAAAGCTCTCAATTCGGCCATTCTTCCACTTTGGGCCCGGATCATTCAAGAATCTCTCTTACAGGGGAGGATACCTGACTGCCTCAAGATGAGGCAAGTCACTCCCATCCCTAAGAAGCCTACTGGCAACTTAGCGGATTCCAATAATTTTCATCCGATCACCAGCATCATGACTTTAACGAAATAACTCGAGAAATGCGCTCACACACAGCTGTGCAACCAAATTGAGAAATTTCAGCTCCTTGACCTTTACCAGTCAGGTTTCAGAGCAGGGCACAGTACTGAAACAGCACTAACTCACATTGTGGATGATGCCTTGAGATCCCTTGATCAAAATGTCACTTGTCTTCTGATCTTTCTTGACTTGTCCTCAGAATTTGACTCTATTAAACATAAAAACCTGATTGCTATTCTTCAACATAGGATGGGGTTATCAGGCCCTGTCATAAATTGGTTTGCTTCCTTCTTGCATAACCGTACCCAAAGAAAAAGTCAACCAATCACTTGCCGCAAGTACCCCGGTCACTATTAGATTACCTCAAGGTTCTGCACTTTCGCCCACGCTCTTCAATCTTTTCATGGACCCTCTCTCCGATAGTCTGAACTACTCTAACATTCAATACTATATTTATGCTGATGATACTCAACTAGATTTGAAGATCTCTCCATATGACATAGAAACTCTAAATAATGCACCTCTTAAAAACTCAACAATGGCTAACACATAATAATCAATCGATCCATTTGTAAAGCGCACTACTCACCCGCGAGGGTCTCAAGGCGCTAGGGGGATGAGGCAGCTACTGATTAAAAAGCCAGGTCTTGAGAAGTCGTCTGAAGGTTAGCAGGTCATGGGTCTGACGCAGTTGGATGGGGTTGGTGTTCCATGTCTTGGCGGCGAGGTGGGAGAATGATCTGCCACCGGAGGTTGTTCGGTGGATGCGTGGGACGGTGGCGAGGGCGTGGTCAGCGGCGCGGTCATCGGAGCGGAGCTGGCGGTTTGTGGTGTAGAAGGTGAGTCGATCATTGAGGTAAGCTGGTCCGGTGTTGTGGAGAGCTTTGTGAGCCTGGGTGAGGAGCTTGAAGGTGATCCTTGTAACGCCCTGAACGTCTCAGGATCGTTTAACAGACACGAAAAGGAGAACGCAACCACTTGTGAAGGTTTAGTTATTTTAATGAAGGCAAAAATAATACAAGGAATAAACAAAGGTTATAGTCACTGGAATCCTCCAGGCTAAGTACGTTACCAGCCCACAGCACGGATGGTCCTAACCGTCCTCTGCATATACGCCGATCCCGGCGTATGCCAACAGAGGGCAGAAATGAAATGGCCGACAATGCCAACCGGTAGGCTGTGAGGGGCACGAAGAGTGTTGGGGAGAATCGAGGAGTCAGGGAAACACCCAGCCGGGGTCTCTACCTGAAGGGAGCAGCCGCTCAACCTCTTCCTCAGACTGCACCGGGACGCGGAGTCACCTCCTGGTGATGCGTCACCGATACCCCAATCACAAGCAAAGAAGACTGAACCGAGAGTAGCCGCTCGATCGATCCCGTGGACTTCCGAGTCTGTTACGCGGCAAACACCTCCTGGTGTGCGTTACAGCTGGCAGTCCCTGTATCTCTGGTCGGGCTGGGAGTTACGACTCCAACCAGCAAAAGCGCCACTGCGCTTTGACTCAGCCGAGTCAAAAAGCGAAGCTCAATGGTTATCCGGTAGAGCTTCCGGGTCCTTCACAGGTGACGATGGGGCAAGACACGGCCCAGGGAGTAACGACTCGACCTACCTCCGTTCTTGCCTTACTGGAGCACCACTCCGGAACACTGCTCTTCACTAAGCAGGTACGTCGGTGTAAACACAATATCCGACAGCGTTGTACCTCCCGGTTCCTCCCTTTATAGGGCGTGTTTTCCTTGAGTTATGTAACAGCTCTCCTGTTTACATAAGGGCGTGTTTTCCTTGAGTTATGTAACAGCTCTCCTGTTTACATAAGGGCGTGTTTTCCTTGAGTTATGTAACAGCTCTCCTGTTTACATAAGGGCGTGTTTTCCTTGAGTTATGTAACAGCTCTCCTGTTTACATAACCTCTCAACCGCTAAGCATCCTGGGAGATGTAGTCCGTTTTCGCTGGTTACCGTTTTCCTCCCCTCGCATGACAGGAATTCTTGACAATCCTCTTGTTGACCGGGAGCCAGTGCAGGTGTCTCAGGTTGGCGGTGATGTGGCTGTGGCGGGGGATTCCGAGGATGAGCCGTGCGGAGGCGTTTTGTATGAGTTGGAGTCGTTTCTGGAGTTTGGCGTGGTTCCCGCGTAGAGGGCGTTGCCGTAGTCCAGCCTGCTGCTGACGAGGGCTTGGGTGACCGTTCTTCTGGTTTTGGTGGGGATCCATTTATAGATCTTGCGGAGCATGCGGAGGGTGTTGAAGCAGGAGGAGGAGACGGCGTTGACTTGCGGGGTCATTAAGAGCGTTGAGTCCAGGATAAACTCCAGGTTGCGTGCGTGCTTGGGGGGTGTCGGGGGGGGTTCCCATCGTGGCTGGCCACCAGGAGTCGCCCCATGCGGAGGGGGTGAAGCTGAGTATGAGGACCTTCATTTTGTCAGAGTTCAGTTTCAGACGGCTGGTCTTCATCCAATCTGCGACAGCCTTCCTTCCCTCGTGGAGGTTGGATTTGGCAGTGGCAGGGTCTTTGATGAGGGAGAGGAAAAGCTGGGTGTCGTTGGCGTACGAGACGATGTTGAGGTGGTGTGCTCGGAAGATGTTAGCGAGCGGTGCCATGTACATGGTGAAAAGGGTCGGGCTGAGGGATGATCCTTGGGGTACGCCACAGGTGATCATGGTGGCTTCGGATCTAAAAGCGGGAGGCGGACTCTCTGGGTTCTGCCGTTGAGGAAGGAGGTGATCCAGTCCAGGGTTTTGCCGGGGATCCCTGCTTCATGGAGGCATGTGCGCAGCGTGTGGTGGCAGACGGTGTCGAAGGTGGCCGAGAGGTCCAGGAGGGTGAGGGCCGCGGTTTCGCCGTTGTCCAACAGGGTTCTGATGTCATTGGTGGCAGCGATGAGGGCAGTTTCGGTGCTGTGATTGCTGCGGAAGCCTGATTGGGAGGAGTCCAGGGTGTTGTTCTCCTCCAGGAATTGGGTCAGCTGTTAAATACACTCAAAACAGAATTCCTTCTTATTGCTCCCCGCAACCACTCAGCTCCTACCCAAGACTGGATCAAACAACTCTCTGCAGTCAACGGCACCCCTCATGTTGTTGACTCTGCTAGATCTTTAGGTATCACCATGGACAAACACCTAAATATGCAAGCTCACATCAATGCCACTATTAGGGGTGCCAATCATCAGCTCAACACCCTAAGGAATATCAAGCCATTCAAATCCCTAGTTATCTCACGCTTGGAATATGGTTTGGTGACCCTAGCTGGCCTACCTAAAGCTAGATTGGCTCTGCGTAGAGCCACTCTTAACACTTCGGCCAGACTTATCACGGGCTCCAGAAAACATGACCATATCACTCCAGAGTTAATTCAGCTTAAATGACTGTCCATTGAAGCAATGATCCGATTCAAGATAGCTTGCCTGACGCACAAAGCTATTCATTATAACACCCCCATCTACCTGGCAAAAAATCTTGAACAATCTGGTTCGAGTCGGAAGTTTAGAAGCTCTAATACTCTACTTTTGAAACCACCTAAATTCAATAAGAAAAGAACATACAACCGTGCTTTCTCCAAGAATTCGGAACGCTCTTCCTCCCCAACCAATCGAACTCCTCATTCAAAAACCTTGTCATGTCGCTACTACTGAATGACCCCCTACAGCAATAGCCCTGTTGCCATCCTCAAGCCACTTCCATCGCCAGCTTGACAGTTTTTTATACCTTTTGCTCAAAATGTGTTAAGTTTCTCTTCACAGGTCCTTTTCAATGTATTCTATTTTGTTCTGTACTCTGTACTGTTTTGACCTCTTGCCATGTACCATCCTTTGTACAGCGCTCTGATACCCTGTTTGGGTCATGTTTGCGCTATATAAAACTTTCCAAATAAATATTTATATATATATATTTACCTACTAGCGGTCACCAGTAGGTAGTTATAGTTAGGACCTATTTTCCATAGGAAATCCGCAACATTCTATTTCCAATAACTTTGGCGCCGATTGACGAATCTTCGCGAACTTTTCAAAACTTTTGGCCAGCTCTGGTCCGCTCCTATCCTGAAAGTCTCGGGATGATTCGTGTAGCGGGGGCTGAGAAAAAAGGGGGGTCCCAAAACGTGTTTTCCCCATGCATTTTCCCATAGGACCTTTAGCCGCAGCTACAGCCCGAACTGCTGAACGGAATTACACCAAATTTGGCAGAAAGGTAGTCCTCAATTCAGACTCGTGCCTTTTGCTTAAATGGTGTAAATCCATTCAGTAGTTCCTGAGAAAATCAAAAGTAAAATCACATATATATCTGGGCGGAGCCTAACCACACATCTCATCGTGAGATCTGATTGGCTGTCAGCACTTCATCCAAGAAGTGTTGGCAGCCATCTTGGGACCAATATTCATGATAGCACCTCATTAAAAAGCATTGCAGTTAATAGAAGGTTTTAAGACTTTATTTGCATTATAAATCATTTGTTGATGGTACCATACTAATTTTAGGAATTGTGGTATGTTTTAAGGTGATTTTACCATGTGAAAAAGCCTTCTGCTGGGATATCATGAATCATGTTTGAGAGAAAACTATTTTCTCATGCTTTTCCCACAGAGGTTTGGAAGGTGATCTATAAGCTAAACTGAGAGCATATTTTCTGTAAATTCACATTATTTTTCTCAGTCATGTGAGAATGAAGTCTGACATTCTCAGTAAAACATGTACATCCAACAAGGGAAGCGACTGTCAGTTGATTCCTTTGTGTTCTACTGCAGCTTCCCAGAGTGTTCCAAAGAACAACTAGAGCACTAACAGTCCTACTTATGATAAACGTATGGCACACCTGAAGCCATCTTGATTGGAATCAAGTGGTACTCTTAAAACATTTAATTTAAAAAGGAACAAAATGAGGGGGTTCATTTTGCCATAGAAAGTATGATTAGTGCTGCAGAAAGAAAAATTAGGGCACATTTGGAGTGACTTCTCAAATCCTCTTCTATTTCATTAAACAATTCTGACATGCAGACTGAAACATGGACTTTCAATACCAGCAGCAGACTTCCCAGGTGAGCAGTACCTTTACTACAGTGATCTAATGAGCAACTAGAGTGCTAACATCCTGAATTTATGGCAAATGTGTGACACATCTGAATGTCTTCTTGGTGGAATCAAATTAAAACACTGAAAGTATTCCTTCTGAGGAGACTGTAGTAAATGAGGAAATTAGGAAACTTCATAACAAATAAGACTCCCAAGATGGCCACCAGAGACAAAAGAGCCCAAATGTAGCACAAATATCACCCAGATGTAGCCCAAGTATAGCCCAATGACAGAATGTCCCAGAGTGTTCTAAAGAACAACTAGAGCGCTAACAGTCTTACTTATGACAAAAGTATGGCACACCTGAAGCCATCTTGATTGGAATAAAGTGGTAACACTTAAAAAATTTTATTTGCAAAGGAACAAAATGAGGGGGTTCATTTTGCCATACAAATTAGGATTAGTGCTGCAGAAAGAAAAATTAGGGCACATTTTGACTTCTCAAATCCTCTTCTATTTCATTGAAAAATTCTGACATGCAGACTGAAACATGCACTTTGAATACCAGCAGCAGACTTCCCTGGTGAGCAGTACCTTTACTACAGTGATCTAATGAGCAGCTAGAGTGCTACCATTCAGAATTTATGGCAAATGTGGGACACATCTGAATGCCTTCTTGATGGAACCAAAGTAAACAAGCATTGAAAATGCAATAGGTCTCGCCCTCGTTTAAGTTAAAGCAATTCTGTTTGTAATTAGGTGGCTTTTTAGCTTTGCTTGTATTAGTGTTTTTCAAACTTTCATGTACATAACATGCATATGTATGCATTAATGTATATGTATGCATGTATTTATATATGTATTTATGTAGATATGCAGATTATGTTTATATATGTATGTATATATACATACACATATGTAAATGCATATGCATATATATGTGTGCGTGTAGAGAGAGGTAGAGAGAGGTAGAGGTGTAGAGGTAGAGAGGTAGAACGGTAGAGGTAGAGAGGTAGAGAGTAGTAGAGACAGAGGTAGAGAGAGGTAGAGAGTAGAGTGAGTAATAGAGAGTAGAGAGTGAGTAGTAGAGAGTAGTAGTAGAGAGAGTAGTAGAGTGAATAGTAGAGATGAGTAGTAGAGTAGTAGAGATGAGTAGTAGAGAGTGAGTATTAGAGAGTGAGTAGTGGAGAGTAGTAGAGAGTAGTAGAGAGTGAGTAGTAGAGAGTAGTAGAGAGAGTAGTAGAGAGTGAGTAGTAGAGAGTAGTAGATAGTGAGTAGTAGAGAGAGAGTAGTAGATAGTAAGTAGTAGATAGTGAGTAGTAGAGAGTAGTAGACAGTGAGTAGTAGAGAGTGAGTAGTAGAGTGAGTACTAGAGAGTAGTAGAGAGTGTGTAGTTGAGAGCAAGTAGTAGAGAGGGAGTAGTAGAGAGAGTAAGAGAGAGTAGTAGAGTAGTGGAGAGTGAGTAGTAGAGTGAGTAGTAGAGAGTAGTTGAGAGCGAGTAGTAGAGAGTGAGCAGTAGAGAGTAGTAGAGAGTGATTAGTAGAGAGTGATTAGTAGAGAGTGATTAGTAGAGAGTGATTAGTAGAGAGTAGTAGAGAGAGAGTAGTAGAGAGAGAGTAGTAGAGAGTGAGTGGTAGAGAGTAGTAGAGAGTAGTAGAGTGAGTAGTAGAGAATAGTAGAGTGAGTAGTAGAGAATAGTAGAGAGAGTAGTAGAGAGAGTAGTTGAGAGTAGTAGAGTAGTAGAGAGTAGTAGAGAGAGTAGTATAGAGTAGTAGAATAGTAGAGAGTAAGTAGTAGAGAGTAGTAGAGAGTGAGTAGTGGAGAATGAGTAGAAGAGCAGTAGGGAGCGAGTAGTAGAGTAAATAGTAGAGAGTGAGCGGTAGAGAGAGTAGTAGAGAATAGTAGAGAGTGAGTAGTAGAGTAATAGAAAGTAGTAGAGAGTGAGTGGTAGAGAGTAGTAGAGTAGTGGAGAGTGAGTAGTAGAGAGTAGTTGAGAGCGAGTAGTAGAGAGAGTAGTAGAGAGTGAGTAGTAGAGAGTGAGTAGTAGAGTAGTAGAGAGTGAGTGGTAGAGAGTAGTAGAGAGTAGTAGAGTGAGTAGTAGAGAATAGTAGAGTGAGTAGTAGAGAGACTAGTTGAGAGTAGTAGAGTAGTAGAGAGTGAGTAGTAGAGAGAGTAGTAGAGAGTAGTAGAGTAGTAGAAAGTAAGTAGTAGAGTGAGTAGTAGAGAGCAGTAGAGAGCGAGTAGTAGAGTGAATAGTAGAGAGTGAGCGGTAGAGAGAGTAGTAGAGAATAGTAGAGCGTGAGTAGTAGAGTAATAGAGAGTAGTAGAGAGTGAGTAGTAGAGAGTAATCAGTCAGTGTCAATCAGTCAGTGTCAATCAGTCAGTGTCAGTCAGTCAGTGTCAGTCAATCAGTGTCAGTCAATCAGTGTCAGTCAATCAGTGTCAGTCAATCAGTGTCAGTCAATCAGTGTCCGTCAGTGTCAGTCAATCAGTGTCAGTCAGTCAGTGTCAGTCATTGTCAGTGTCAGTGTCAATCAGTGTCAGTGTCAATCAGTGTCAGTCAGTGTCCGCTAGAGCAGCTCTGCTGACCTGGCTCCCTGGCTCTAAAGCAGCTCTGCTCACCTGGTTCTCTCCCTCTAAAGCAGCTCTCCTGACCTGAATTCTCTGGATCTACAGCAGGTCTGCTGGCCTGGTTCTCTGGCTCTAAAGCAGCTCTGCTGACCTGGTTCTCTCCCTCTAAAGCAGCTCTGCTGACCTGTTTTCTCTGGCTCTACAGCAGCTCTGTTGGCCTGGTTCTCTGGCTCTAGAGCAGCTCTGCTGACCTAGTTCTTAGGCTCTAGAGCAGCTCTGACCTGGTTCTCTGGCTCTAAAGCAGTTCTGCTGACCTGGTTCTCTGGCTCTACTACAGCGCTGCTGACCTGGTTCTCTGGCTCTAAAGCAGCTCTGCTGACCCGGTTCTATGGCTCTAAAGCAGTTCTGCTGAGCTGGTTCTCTGACTCTAGAGCAGCTCTGCTGACCTGGTCCCTTGGCTCTAAAGCAGCTCTGCTGACCTGGTTCTCTCCCTCTAAAGCAGCTCTGCTGACCTGGTTCTCTCCCTCTAAAGCAGCTCTACTGACCTGGTTTCTCTGGCTCTACAGCAGCTCTGCTGACCCGGTTCTATGGCTCTAAAGCAGTTCTGCTGAGCTGGTTCTCTGACTCTAGAGCAGCTCTGCTGACCTGGTCCCTTGGCTCTAAAGCAGCTCTGCTGACCTGGTTCTCTCCCTCTAAAGCAGCTCTGCTGACCTGGTTCTCTCCCTCTAAAGCAGCTCTACTGACCTGGTTTCTCTGGCTCTACAGCAGCTCTGCTGACCTGGTTCACTGGCTCTAGAGCAGCTCTGCTGAGCCGGTTCTTAGGCTCTAGAGCAGCTCTGCTGACCTGGTTCTCTGGCTCTAAAGCAGCTCTGCTGACCTGGTTCTGTGGCTCTAGAGCAGCTCTGCTGACCTGATTCTCTGGCTCTAGAGCAGCTCTGCTCACCTGGTTCTCTACCTCTAAATCAGCTCTACTGACCTTGTTCTCTCCCTCTAAATCAGTTCTACTGACCTGGTTCTCTGCCTCTAGAGCAGCTCCGCTGACCTGGTTCTATGGCTCTAAAGCAGCTCTGCTGACCTTGTTCTCTGGCTCTAGAGCAGCTCTGCTGACCTGGTTCTCTGGCTCTAAAGCAGCTCTGCTGACCTGGTTCTCTGGCTCTAAAGCAGCTCGGCTGACATGGTTCTATGGCTCTAAAGCAGCTCTGCTGACCTGGTTCTCTGGCTCTAGAGCAGCTCTGCTGACCTGGTTCTCTGGCTCTAAAGCAGCTCTGCTGACCTGGTTCTCTGGCTCTAAAGCAGTTCTGCTGACCTGGTTCTCTGCCTCTAGAGCATCTCTGCTGACCTGGTTCTATGGCTCTAAAGCAGCTCTGCTGACCTGGTTCTCTGGCTCTAGAGCAGCTCTGCTGACCTGGTTCTCTGGCTGTAAAGCAGTTCTGCTTCACTGGTTCTCTCCCTCTAAAGCAGATCTGCTGACCTGGTTTCTCTGGCCCTACAGCAGCTCTGCTGACCTGGTTCTCGGCCTCTAGAGCAGCTCTGCTGACCTGGGTCTCTGGCTCCAGAGCAGCTCTGCTGACCTGGGTCTCTGGTTCTAGAGCAGCTCTGCTGACCTGCTTCTTAGGCTCTAGAGCAGCTCTGCTGACCTGGTTCTTTGGCTCTACAACGGCTCTGCTGACCTGGTTTCTCTGGCTCTACAGCAGCTCTGCTGACCTGGTTCTCTGCACTCACGATGCACGCACCTGACTTCGCGAAAATATATTTAAAAATAATATAAGTTTATTATAAGTACAAATATATTATTTTTATTAATATCTTACATAATTTCTTGCCCTAATATGTATATTAAAGACACATACATTTCATTTTGGAACATAATTTTTTTTTGCGGGTGTCGCGCACCCAGCGCGCCCCTGCACGTATAGGACGTCACGCGGGACCCGCAGCCGCGCAAGCATCTCGTACCGTAATGCGCATGTGTCGTGAATGCGCGGGAGCAGGAGTCACGGAGTGGTCGCATACCAATCGCGCACATCACGTAATATTAAATGTTTATGATGTAACTGAAAAACACGCAGCCATCGCACACCGTACGCGGATCGTTCATGACTTTTCTAAAATGGCGGCAAGAATGCGTTATAGTTAGCTGGAAATTTCCCTCGTACAAAACCCTAGAAATTCCCCGTTATAGTTAGTTCAGCTAACTATAACTCGCGCCCCCGCAATGCACTGCTGATGACGTCACATATTACATCACTCATGACATGGTCAGTGACATCACTGATGACATCGCTGATGACATCTGAAATGACATCACTGATGACATCACTGATGATGTCATCCAGTGAGTGTGTATTTCTGTAAATTTTAAATATGTTTAATATATATATATATAGGGAAAAACCTATGGAAGAATGAGTGGGTGTATAAGTGTGTGAGTGGATGATTTAGTAGGTGCGTGACTGACTCTATAAGTGAGTCATTAAACGTATCTTACTGCAGACTATTGACTAAACTGTGTGAATGTCTGTATCTGTCTGTCTGTTGGTGTATTAGCGGCTGCATGGTTTTGTGAATAGCTATATGAGTGTCTCTATTGGTTATTGATTGGTTGTCTGAGTATCTGTATGGGTGCCTGAGTGTTTGTGTGGGTGGGGTGTGTGTGACTGTGCATACATGTGTAAGTGGGTGATTCTATGGGTGCATGGTTTTAAGATTGCATCTGTGATGGACTGAATGGTTGGGTGAGTGTATGTATGGGTGTGTTAGCGATTGAATGTATATCTCAGTGATACATGTAAGAGTAACTACATATGTGAATGGCAGTATATATGTGTGTAAGAGTATATAAGTGGGTATGTGTGAGAGTGTGATTGTGAGAGTGGCTGTATGGATGAGTGTGTGCTTGTATCAGTGATTGTATAAGAGTGTAAGAATGTGGTACTATTTTTATGAGTAAGTGAACTTTTGTGTGTATAACTGCATAGGTGAGTAAATGAGAGTGTGATTAATTATTTGCATGACTGACTAGGTGTGAGAGTACCTCTATGGATGATTGGTGGTGTGTGAGTGTCTATGTAGGTGTATAAATGCATATGATAGTCCTGTACTGAGTGACTGTAAGTATGGGTGACTGTACAGGTGAGTGAGTGGATGTGTGTGTAGATCTAAGAGTCAATGAGTGGGTATGTAGTTATTGGTATTGGAGTATCTATGGTTTTGAGAATGGACGTCTGAAATTTTGATTCAGTATATCAAAGGGTGTGAGAAGATGCACTAATTTATCACATGGATGACGTCATCAGTGATGTCATTTCAGCGTTACAACAAACAAATGATGGACGGAATGCTGACAATGCATACATTCTCCCCCAGTCAAGAGATCTGGGTTAAATCCATCGTTCTTTTGCCCACTACACCACCCCAGTTTAGACATTGCCATATGCAAATCAGTCTTGACCCTGTGCCTCATGGGAACAGTCCAGCCCGAACTGCCAAGCCATGTCTTCCCTGGACCGGAATCAAGCATCCTAGGACCGGTTTCTGGCTATCAGCCGTCATCAGCCGGGATAGCTTGACTCCAGTGGCGTAGTGAGCACGGGTCCCACGTCTGGGAATACCCATCCCACTTAGGGCGAAAAGCGTTACAACAAACAAATGATGGACGGAATGCTGACAATGCATACATTCTCCCCCAGTCAAGAGATCTGGGTTAAATCCATCGTTCTTTTGCCCACTACACCACCCCAGTTTAGACATGGCCATATGCAAATCAGTCTTGACCCTGTGCCTCATGGGAACAGTCCAGCCCGAACTGCCAAGCCATGTCTTCCCTGGACCGGAATCAAGCATCCTAGGACCGGTTTCTGGCTATCAGCCGTCATCAGCCGGGATAGCTTGACTCCAGTGGCGTAGTGAGCACGGGTCCCACGTCTGGGAATACCCATCCCACTTAGGGCGAAAAGCGTTACAACAAACAAATGATGGACGGAATGCTGACAATGCATACATTCTCCCCCAGTCAAGAGATCTGGGTTAAATCCATCGTTCTTTTGCCCACTACACCACCCCAGTTTAGACATGGCCATATGCAACTCAGTCTTGACCCTGTGCCTCATGGGAACAGTCCAGCCCGAACTGCCAAGCCATGTCTTCCCTGGACCGGAATCAAGCATCCTAGGACCGGTTTCTGGCTATCAGCCGTCATCAGCCGGGATAGCTTGACTCCAGTGGCGTAGTGAGCACGGGTCCCACGTCAAGACTGATTTGCATATGGCCATGTCTGAACTGGGGTGGCGTAGTGGGCAAAAGAACGATGGATTTAACCCAGATCTCTTGACTGGGGGAGAATGTCTGCATTGTCAGCATTCCGTCCATCATTTGTTTGTTGTAACGCTTTTCGCCCTAAGTGGGATGGGTATTCCCAGACGTGGGACCCTTGCTCACTACGCCACTGGAGTCAAGCTATCCTGGCTGATGACGGCTGATAGCCAGAAACCGGTCCTAGGATGCTTGATTCCGGTCCAGGGAAGACATGGCTTGGCAGTTCGGACTGGACTGTTCCCATGAGGCACAGGGTCAAGACTGATTTGCATATGGCCATGTCTGAACTGGGGTGGCGTAGTGGGCAAAAGAACAATGGATTTAACCCAGATCTCTTGACTGGGGGAGAATGTCTGCATTGTCAGCATTCCGTCCATCATTTGTTTGTTGTAACGCTTTTCGCCCTAAGTGGGATGGGTATTCCCAGACGTGGGACCCGTGCTCACTACGCCACTGGAGTCAAACTATCCTGGCTGATGACGGCTGATAGCCAGAAACCGGTCCTAGGATGCTTGATTCCGGTCCAGGGAAGACATGGCTTGGCAGTTCGGGCTGGACTGTTCCCATGAGGCACAGGGTCAAGACTGATTTGCATATGGCCATGTCTGAACTGGGGTGGCGTAGTGGGCAAAAGAACGATGGATTTAACCCAGATCTCTTGACTGGGGGAGAATGTCTGCATTGTCAGCATTCCGTCCATCATTTGTTTGTTGTAACGCTTTTCGCCCTAAGTGGGATGGGTATTCCCAGACGTGGGACCCGTGCTCACTACGCCACTGGAGTCAAGCTCTCCTGGCTGATGACGGCTGATAGCCAGAAACCGGTCCTAGGATGCTTGATTCCGGTCCAGGGAAGACATGGCTTGGCAGTTCGGGCTGGACTGTTCCCATGAGGCACAGGGTCAAGACTGATTTGCATATGGCCATGTCTGAACTGGGGTGGCGTAGTGGGCAAAAGAACGATGGATTTAACCCAGATCTCTTGACTGGGGGAGAATGTCTGCATTGTCAGCATTCCGTCCATCATTTGTTTGTTGTAACGCTTTTCGCCCTAAGTGGGATGGGTATTCCCAGACGTGGGACCCGTGCTCACTACGCCACTGGAGTCAAGCTATCCTGGCTGATGACGGCTGATAGCCAGAAACCGGTCCTAGGATGCTTGATTCCGGTCCAGGGAAGACATGGCTTGGCAGTTCGGGCTGGACTGTTCCCATGAGGTACAGGGTCAAGACTGATTTGCATATGTCCATGTCTGAACTGGGGTGGCGTAGTGGACAAAAGAACGATGGATTTAACCCAGATCTCTTGACTGGGGGAGAATGTCTGCATTGTCAGCATTCCGTCCATCATTTGTTTGTTGTAACGTCATTTCAGATGTCATCAGTGATGTCATCAGTGATGTCACTGACCATGTCATGAGTGATGTAATATGTGACATCATCAGCAGTGCATTGCGGGGGCGCGAGTTATAGTTAGCTGAACTAACTATAACGGGGAAATTTCTAGGGTTTTGTACGAGGGAAATGTCCAGCTAACTATAACGCCCCTGAAACCTATGGTTTTTTAAGTGAATTTCTAAGGTTTTTTAAATGCCAATTCCTAACTATAACGCCCCTGAAACCTTTGTTTTTTTCAGTGAATTTCAAAGGTTTTTTAAATGCTAATTCCTAACTATATCAGGCCTGAAACCTATGTTTTCTTCAGTGAATTTCAAAGGTTTTGTAAATGACAATTATTAATGTATTAATTGTTATACTGATTTTTTTTTATACTGATTTACTACATTTTTTACACAATTGTTTTTTTAGATATTTTTTTTAATTACATTATAATTACATTATACATTACAATACAAAATATACTTTCTCAGAATGAATTACTTTAGTTTAAATACTTGGCAAATAGGCAACAGACTTTTAAGTACAGTAGTTACAGTTGTAGCAATGGGCAACACAATTTCAAACACAAAGCAACATTGATCTCAATGTGAATTTCTAGTTAAATGCAATTAGTTATTTTATGGATTATTTTTCTAACCACAGGACTGGATCCTAGATTCAGTCCTTGGACATCTCCTGTAAACCGTTGAGTAAAAGCGCTTTGGTTACAGTAGTAATTTTTAAGGAATTTTATTGTATTTTAAAACTTGACACTTAGAAACTTTTTCCCATAGAATCACTAATGTTATCCTATGGCAGAAAATTCACTTAGCAGGTAAGTAGTGTTATCGTTACTTTTTCTTAGTCAGTGGTGGATCCTGGATCCAGCACTGGCCGACCTCCTGTAAACAGTTGAAAGAATGTGTTTAAGTCATACAGACGATTTTTTAGGAATATTTTTAGTTTGTGAAAATAGACAGAACCTTTTCTGGTGAAAACCACACAATGGATTCCTATGGAAGGAAATACAAGTTACTGGTAAGTACGCTTAGAATTACTTTTCAGGGTCTGTGCTGGGCTAAAAGATACAGCACTGGGTTCTCTCCTGGTTACAGGTGAGTAAATCGGAATTCGTAGTTCGGCTGATTTTAGAGGAATATTTGTACGTTTCAAAAATGGACACTTGGAAAATTTTCTGGTGAAAACCACACAATGGATTCCTATGGAAGGAAATACAAGTTACTGGTAAGTACGCTTAGAATTACTTTTCAGGGTCAGTGCTGGGCTAAAAGATGCAGCACTGGGTTCTCTCCTGATTATAGGTAAGTAAATCGGAATTCGTAGTTCGGCTGATTTTAGAGGAATATTTGTACAATGGTGATGGAAGGGGGAGGGGCCTGAGGTGACGTGTGCAAACACGCCCTGTGGCGCGTTTTAAGTTGGGGAATTAATTCCTCTTCAATCCTGAGGGTCCCTGGGGGCCAACTAGCCCAACGGGTACCTCCAGTATGCGCCAGGGAGCTTCATTGCAGAGAGGTATTCAGAGGCCACGCCCCTTTTTACAACACTCTGCAACACAGCTCCGTGGCGCTTACTGGAGGTACCTGGTGGGCTAGTTGGTCCCCAGGGACCCTCAGGATTGAAGAGGAATTAATTCCCCAACTTAAAACGCGCCACAGTGCGTGTTTGCACAGATCTCACCTCAGGCCCCGACCCTACCTTCACCACTGTGCAAACGCGCCCGTGGGGTGTTTTAAGTTGGGGGATTAAGTCCCCTTGAATCCTGAGGTCCCCTGGTAGCCAACTAGCCCACCAGGTACCTCCAGTATTCGCCAGGGAGCTGCGTTGCAGAGAGGTGTTCAGAGGCCACACCCCTTTTTACAGCACTCTGCAACGCAGCTCCGTGGCGCTTAGTAGAGTTACCTGGTGGGCTAGTTGTCCCCTAGGAGACCTCTGGATTGAAAAGGAATGAATTCCCCTACTTAAAACGCGCCACAGGGCGTGTTTGCATATTATAACCTCAGGCCCCGCCCCCTACCTTCACCACTGTGCAAACGCGCCCCGTCGCACGTTTTAAGTTGGGAGATTAAGTCCCCTTGAATCCTGAGGTCCCCTGGCGGCCAACTAGCCCACCAGGTACCTCCAGTAAGCACCAGGGAGCTGCGTTTGCAGAGAGGTGTAAAAAGGGGCGTGGCCTCATTACACCTCTCTGCAACGCAGCCCCCTGGCGCATACTGGAGGTTCCTGGTGGGCTAGTTGGCTCCCAGGGACCCCCAGTATTGAAGGGTAATTCGTTCCCCCTCTGCAAACGTGCCAGGGGGTGCGTTTGCAGAGTGATGAAAGAAGGGGGCGTGGCCTCCTCCCCGATCCCGTTTTTTTAAAAATGTTTCTTTTTAAGAAGGGGGGCTGTGTAGCCCCCCTTCTTTTTCTTATTTTTTGGCCCTGGGGACCCCATCCCCAGGGCCTGCCCCCAATTTGTATTTTTTTATGAAAAAAAAAAAGAAATCAGGAAGGGGGCCGCGTGGCCCCCCTCCCGAGGCCATAATTTGCCCCAGGGACCCCATCCCCCGGGGCATGGCCTTATTTTTTATTTTTGTTTTTGGAGGGGGGCTGCCTTGCCCCCCTCCTATGTCCCCTTTTGGCCCCGGGGACCCCATCCCCCGGGGCCGTTTTTTAATTTACTTATTTGTAGAAGGGGGGCTGCGTGGCCCCCCTCCTGGCCACTACTGGCCCCGGGGACCCCATCCCCCTGGGCCTGGCCATCTCGTTGGGGACCATGGGGGGGTCCCAATCCCCTCATGGTCCCAGACGGCTCCCCGCTTCCTGCGGGAGCCGGCATTGCTTTTCCACATGGGGAGCAGCTAACATGCTACTCCTCATGTGGAAAAGCAATCGTCTTTGCTTCATTGAAGCGAGAGCAGGTTTCCCTGCTCTTGCTTCAATGAAGCAAAGCAGTTTGGAATGGCAGGGTGGGAGCCGCGAGGCTCCCGCCCTGCCATTGCAAACAGCAGTGTCCCGGGGGTGGGCACCCCGGGACACTGCAGGAGCCAGCCCTGGGGGGTGGCGGTCCCCAGGGCCATCTTTGGCTCCAGAGGGGGGCCGCGTGGCCCCCCTCCCACTTAATTGTAAGCCCCGGGGGGTGGTGGTCCCTGGGGCTTGGGGGTCCGTAACGGACCCCCTATTTGGGGGGCCGCGTGGCCCCCCTCCCACTTAATTGTAAGCCCCGGGGGGTGGTGGTCCCCGGGGCTTGGGGGGCCGTAACGGACCCCCTATTTAAAATAATTAGTGACCTGGGTAGGTAGCGGTCTCCGGGGAGTTTGGGGGGGCGGGGCTCGAGCCCCCCCCACACTTTGTTTTTTTTTTCAAAACAAACATGCTGGCGGTCCCTGGGGCTTGGGGGGGCCTTTGAGCCCCCCCACCCATTTATAATGAAGCCCCGGGGGGTGGCGGTCCCCGGGGCAGTGTGGGGGGATTGGGTCCGCACTGAATTTTTTTAAAAATTTTGGCCGAAATTCGCGCTGGGTGCGCGAATCTCGCCGATTTTTTTTTTTTACATTTATTTATTTATTTATTTATTTTTAAATTCTTATTTTGGCTCTGGGGGTCCATGTGGGACCCCCTGAGCAGACCTAGGGGGTCAGGGCGTTTCTACCCTGCCCCCTTGTCACGTTTTTTGTGTTTGTTTTTTAGGTTTCTTGTGCCTCGGTTCTCCCAAGGCACAAGATGGCTGCCAACACTTCCTGATCTGGAGTGTTGACAGCCAATTAGCATTCAGCTCGTGCACGGCAGGGTGCGCGCTGGGTGCGGGGAGGGTCCGCGGATCCTCCTGGGCCATATATATATATGTACTTTTAACTGTAATTTTTTCAGGAACTACTGAACGGATTTACACCATTTAAGCAAAAGGCATGAGTCTGAACTGAGGACTACCTCTTTGCCAAATTTGGTGTAATTCCGTTCAGCAGTTCGGGCTGTAGCTGCAACAACAGGTCCTATGGGAAATTGCATGGGGAAAACGCGTTTTGGGACCCCCCTTTTTTCTCAGCCCCCGCTTGACGAATTACCGCGAAACTTTCAGGGTAGGAGCGGAGCGGAGCCCATAAGTTTGGAAAATTTCGCGAAGATTCGTCAATCGGCGCCAACGTTATTCCAAATAGAATGTTGCGGATTTCCTATGGAAAATAGGTCCTAACTATAACTATCTACTGGCGACCGCCAGTAGATAATATATATATATTTTTTACTAAATATTATTTCAATTGATTTAATTTACATTATATCAGTGTAATATAAATATTTAGTATTTACTATTTTAACTTAAAGATATATTAAAAAACTATATTTCTCAGTTGTTTTAATTATAGAGTGGGAAACAATATTTTTTGGGGGTATTTTTATACTTACCATTAAAAGTATAGGGACACAATATTTTTGTACCACAATATTGTTGTTTTCGATTTTGTGTCAGTGTGTTGAAATTGCGTGGGTAATACCCCTGATTCAAAGGCACCCGGCCACCCTTATTTCTCAGATTACAGCTGCCTGGGGTTAAATAAAGCATTCAAGAAGGGAGGCAATGGGCAACCTTGCCATGTGCCACTAGTGATGCAAAAGGAACCAGATATAACTTGACCTTTGAGGTTCCTTTCACAGGGGTTGGCTAAAGCAGTGTAACCTATTGGATTGTCTGTTTGCCAAACCCAAACTTTTCAAGGACCTTAAACAGATAACTCTAGCTTATGGTGTCCAAGGCCCTTTCGGGGTCTACTGCGAGACACAACCAGTCAGGCCACTTCTTGAAGGCTTGTTCCAAGATGCCAGAAAGTATCATAATGTTAGAGGTCCAGGAAATACGCCACTCTGATCAGAATGTATCGGTTCTCTGAGGAGAGGAACTTGTCAACTGTGTGCGCAAGGATTCATTCCAACTAAAAATAAAATATGTACATTAAGTCTCAATTAGCAAAGACATGGACTTCGTCCCCATGCTTCAATGAAGTAGCTGCTGCCCGTTATCTGGGTTCAAGAAGAGCATGGTCGAGTGTGGTGGAGGCCATCTGGCTGTGTGCGTTTATGTATTACTTGACTCGCACAGTAGACGGGTGGGGTAAAGGAGATTGAACCCCAGTAGTATTTTAGTCTCTCCTGTAGCTCCTCTTTACTTGGGGGCCTAGACCTAGTAGAGGTCTTGGTCTTTAGCAAAACACCAGTCCCGTAACAGGTCTGGGACGAGCAGTCTTTTCAGAACACTCAAATTTTGTAAATATTAAATTCAAGCTCATTAGATGCCAGTGTGGTTTGTAGGTGCTGTGATCAGAACCAGCGGGTGTAGAGCCATGTGGGGGGCGGGACAAGTTTGTGAGTACGCTGTGCCCACCACTGAATAAATCATAGTTTACAAATGCAGAGATGTCCAGAGCCTATCATATGTCAGACACAACTCAGAACTTAATGACAGTGCATAGCCATCAGCTTAATAGCTGAAAACTGAGCGATTTCAGTCACTTGTTGGGTTGTGCATGACATGTACCTTCCTGGGCCCCAAAAATACACAGTGCAGCTACCCCACAAATTGAACATTAAGACGGTAGAAGGCATTAGTACATTTTCTATCTAATTTTGCACAAATACGTGCTCTCAAGTTGACAGTCAAAGAGAAAAGCCAATGCATGTTTTTTTTTAAAAGCGTTGCAGAATTGATCACATTTAAGAAATTTACAAAACAGCTGCAACGCATTCTATATTTAATGATGTGTGCATTGAACGTATCTACGTTGTCAGCAATGTCACAAGTGACAGCAGGGACTCCTACTTGTGTTTTGAAGATCTGGTCATCTAATGGAAGTGTATTGTCCGTAAACGAAAGCCTGCAGCCCTAAGTTACTAAAGTGACTTGGGATGTAAAACAGGTAATAGCGGGGAATCTATTCAGAGAAGCCCTAAACCTTATACTTGCCTCAGGCCATACTGCGTTGTTCTGAAAGCAAATCAATCAATCAATCAATTAATCTTTATTTCGGTTTGAAAAACCATAAAAGATATACAATAACAAATCACACATCAAGATAATAAAAACATATACAATCTCAAGGTACTGCTAGACCGTTTGTATAGGTATTAATAATCATATTTTAAATACAAGACCCTTTAACCCCTTGTATGCACATGACGAGCTGGACTCGTCATGGAGCACAGTCGCGCTGTGCCCATGATGAGTCCAGCTCGTCATGAGGCATACCCTGGGGAATCCCTCTGGTGCGGGCATGATTTCCGTTCATGCAAAATAGCCTCGGGAGCTGGGGAAGAGCTTTCCCAGCTCCCGAGGCCCCCCCCCACCCACCCTTTCACTGTAATGACGATCGGCGCGCACGTCGCGCCGACGTCATTACAGTGAAAGTGAAACTGAAATGAGCCAAGATGCTCATTTCAGTTTCACTTTCTACGTGCTCAGGGGGCTTTCAGCCCCCTGAGCACGTAGAAAGACATGAGAGGTATCGTTGGAAAGCGGAGAATCTCCCCTTTCCAATGGCACCCCTCCCCAGTGGATCCCTGCTTGGGGATCACCACAGGAGGGCGATCCCCAAGCAAGGATCCACCCACTAGACACCAGGGAGGGGGGAGCGGCCCCTTGGGCAAGGGCCTTTGCTCCCCCCAAATATTTTGGGCATTATTTAGTCTTTTTGCCCCCCCCCCGGGGGGCAGATGTGGCATTGGCCCCTAATCTGCCCCTTCGGGGGGGCAGAAAGCACACTATACACCAGGGATTTTTTTTCAGTTTTTTTAGGGTGGGGGCTGCCCGAAACGGGGGCACGCCAATGCCGTCACCCACCCACCACCATTACAGCCTTTCTGCCCCCCCTGGGGGCAGATGGGGCATTGGCCCCCAAACTGCCCCCCGGGGGGGCAAAAAGACCACTAGACACCAGGGAATTTACAAAAAAAATAAAAATAGGGGTGGGGGCTGCCCAAAACGGGCAGGCCCATGCCCCCACCCCACCCCCCAATTATTACAGTCTTTCTGCCCCCCCGGGGGGCAGATGGGGCATTGGCCCCTAATCTGCCCCTTCGGGGGGGGGGGGCAGAAAGCCCACTAAACACCAGGGATTTTTTTTAGCGCAATTGTTTTTAGGGTGTGGGCTGCCCGAAACCGGCACGCCAATGCCCCCACCCTCCCCCCACAAAAATGACAGTCTTTCTGCCCCCCAGGAGGCAGATGGGAGCTGTAGCCCCCAATCTGGCCCCCCCTGGGGGCGCAGAATGCCCACTACCCTTGCCTGTCGCGGGTACTTGGGCCTCCCACACGAGTGAGGCACCGTTTTTATCGGGACACCCGGGGGAACGCTGGGTGGTAGGAAATTTGTGTCAGCCCGGTGATGCCACAACTTTCCCACACAAAAATGTGTGAAAAAAATGATTTTTTCAGCTAAATTTGAGGTTTGCAGGGCATTCTGGGTAAGGAAACAGTGG
The DNA here is from genome assembly GCF_964204655.1 of Triturus cristatus. Lineage (NCBI taxonomy): Eukaryota > Metazoa > Chordata > Amphibia > Caudata > Salamandridae > Triturus > Triturus cristatus. The sequence goes on along the minus strand of NC_140583.1, from coordinate 592,662,881 downwards.
GGGATCCACGCAAGCCATACCTCCCTGGAATCCCCCGGGTGTCTAGTATTAAAAAATTTGTGGGTTTGGTAGGTTCCCCTAGGTGGCCGCCGAGCACCGGGCCAAAAACCCAGGTGACCCCCCTTGCAAAACCAGGTCGTTTTGAGGTAGGCAATTTTCATGTCGCCTCAATACGTTTTCGGCCCTTGCCTGTCGCGGGTACTTGGGCCTCCCACACGAGTGAGGCAGCGTTTTTATCGGGAGACCCGGGGGAACGCTGGGTGGTAGGAAATTTGTGTCAGCCCGGTGATGCCACAACTTTCCCACACAAAAATGTGTGAAAAGGTGATTTTTTCAGCTAAATTTGAGGTTTGCAGGGCATTCTGGGTAAGGAAACGTTGGGGGATCCACGTAAACCACACCTCCCTGGAATCCCCCGGGTGTCTAGTATTCAGAAATGTGTGGGTTTGGTAGGTTCCCCTAGGTGGCCGCCGAGCACCAGGCCAAAAACCCAGGTGACCCCCCCTTGCAAAACCAGGTCGTTTTGAGGTAGGCAATTTTCATGTCGCCTCAATACGTTTTGGGCCCTTGCCTGTCGTGGGTACTTGGGCCTCCCACAGGAGTGAGGCAGCGTTTTTATCGGGAGACCCGGGGGAACGCTGGGTGGTAGGAAATTTGTGTCAGCCCGGTGATGCCACAACTTTCCCACACAAAAATGTGTGAAAAAGGTGATTTTTGTCAGCTAAATTTGAGGTTTGCAGGGCATTCTGGGTAAGGAAACATTGGGGGATCCACGCAAGTCATACCTCCCTGGAATCCCCCGGGTGTCTAGTATTAAAAAATGTGTGGGTTTGGTAGGTTCCCCTAGGTGGCCGCCGAGCACCGGGCCAAAAACCCAGGTGACCCCCCTTGCAAAACCAGGTTGTTTTGAGGTAGGCAATTTTCATGTCGCCTCAATACGTTTTCGGCCCTTGCCTGTCGCGGGTACTTGGGCCTCCCACACGAGTGAGGCAGCGTTTTTATCGGGAGACCCGGGGGAACGCTGGGTGGTAGGAAATTTGTGTCAGCCCAGTGATGCCACAACTTTCACACACAAAAATGTGTGAAAAAGGTGATTTTTTCAGCTAAATTTGAGGTTTGCAGGGCATTCTGAGTAAGGAAACGTTGGGGGATCCACGCAAACCACACCTCCCTGGAATCCCCCGGTAGTCTAGTTTTCAGAAAGGTGTGGGTTTGGTAGGTTCCCCTAGGTGGCCGCCGAGCACCGGGCCAAAAACCCAGGTGACCCCCCTTGCAAAACCAGGTCGTTTTGAGGTAGGCAATTTTCATGTCGCCTCAATACGTTTTGGGCCCTTGCCTGTCGTGGGTACTTGGGCCTCCCACACGAGTGAGGCACCGTTTTTATCGGGAGACCCGGGAGAACGCTGGGTGGTAGGAAATTTGTGTCAGCCCGGTGATGCCACAACTTTCCCACACAAAAATGTGTGAAAATTGGGGATTTTTTCAGCTAAATTTGAGGTTTGCAGGGCATTCTGGGTAAGGAAACGTTGGGGGATCCACGCAAGCCATATCTCCCTGGAATCCCCCGGGTGTTTAGTTTTTAGAAATGTGTGGGTTTGGTAGGTTTCCCTAGGTGCCGGCAGAGCTAGGGTTCAAAAACTACAGCTAGGCACTTTGCCAAAAAAGGTTCATTTTTCACTGCGAAATTGAGGTGTGTCCACAATGCGTTTTGCGCCGTTTCCTGCCGCGGGCACTAGGCCGACCCACACAAGTGAGGTACCATTTTTATCGGAAGACTTTGGGGAACACGAGGTGGGTGGAAATTTGTGGATCCACGCAGATTCCAGAACTTTCCACCACAGAAATATGGGGAAAATGTGGTTTTTTTGGCAATTTTTTAGGTTTGCAAGGGATTCTGGGTAACAGAACCTGGTGGGAGGCAGTCAAGTCACCCCATCCAGGATTCCCCTGGGTGTCTAGTTTTCAAAAATGTATAGGTTTGCTTGGTTATCCTAGGTGCCGGCAGAGCTATGGTTCAAAAACTACAGCTAGGCACTTTGCCTAGAAAGGGTCATTTTTCGCTACAAAATTGAGGTGTGTCCACGTTACGTTTTGCGCCGTTTCCTGTCGCGGGCACTAGGCTGACCCACACAAGTGAGGTACCATTTTTCTCGGAAGACTTTGGGGAGCGCGGGGTGGGTGGAAATTTGTGGATCCACGCAGATTCCAGAACTTTCCACCAGAGAAATGTGGGGAAAATGCGTATTTTTGGCAATTTGTTAGGTTTGCAAGGGATTCTGGGTAACAGAACCTGGTGGGAGGCAGTCAAGTCACCCCATCCTGGATTCCCCTGGGTGTCTAGTTTTCAAAAATGTATAGGTTTGCTAGCTTTTGCTGGGTGCCGGCAGAGCTATGGTTCAAAAACTACAGCTAGGCCCTTTGCCAAAAAAGGTTCATTTTTCACTGCGAAATTGAGGTGTGTCCACGATGCGTTTTGTGCCGTTTCCTGTCACGGGCACTAGGCCGACCCACACAAGTGAGGTACCATTTTTATCGGAAGACTTTGGGGAACACGGGGTGGGTGGAAATTTGTGGATCCACGCAGATTCCAGAACTTTTCACGACAGAAATGTGGGGAAAATGTGTTTTTTGGGGCAATTTTTTAGGTTTGCAAGGGATTCTGGGTAGCAGAAGCTGGTGGGAGGCAGTCAAGTCACCCCATCCTGGATTCCCCTGGGTGTCTAGTTTTAAAAAATGTATAGGTTTTCTAGGTTTCCCTAGGTGCCGGCAGAGCTATGGTTCAAAAACTACAGCTAGGCACTTTGCTAAAAAAGGGTAATTTTGCATTGTGAAAATGTGGTGTGTTCACGTTGGGTTATGAGCCATTTCCTGTCGTGGGCACTATGCCTACCCCTACAAGTGAGGTACCATTTTTATCGGGAGACTTAGGGTAATTCAGATTTGTAAAGGAACTGTTATTACCTATTGACTTTCGATGCATTTCTGCCTTCCAAATGAAAGACATTGTGTAAAAAAGAAGTCATTCTAAAAAATGACTGATAATTTTCATGCTAGTATGAGTATTCCCAATTTCGGAAATGTGCAAATATCTACTGTTTCTAAACTCTATATTTTGTTCCCATTTCAGAAATACATAGGTGTCTTTCATACCGATTTTTCCATGTACACATTTTTACAGAATAATTACTATATACCCGGTACATAATAAAAAACCATTGCAAGTTGCTGCTCAGTTTTTGGCTCTGGGTTCGTCGGGTTCTTGGTTAACCTACAAGTCCTATATATCCCCACAACCAGAAATGTCCAGCGGATGTAACTGTATATTGCTTTCAATGAGCTGTCAAAATTAGAAGAAGTTACAGGTGAAAACGTTGATACAAAAGGCGCTTTTTTTCAACTAATTTTCAATTTATCCTATATTTAACTGTATGCTATGTCCCAGAAAAATGCCAAAACTGTGTAAAAAATGTTGGGTTTCTGACAAAAGTCTGGTATCCCCTAAAAGCTGGGAAAATGGTGATTTCAGCCCCACAAACCCTTTTTTGATAACACTTGCAGGCAAAAACCCAGATGCTTTCATTTGCAGCCCGTTTTTCCCATTTTCCCCCAAAAAACCTACATTTTGCTGTATTTTGGCTCATTTCTGTGACCCCTCCAGGGGAATCCACAAACCCTGAGTACCCTCAGAATCCCCATGATGTTGGAAGAAAAGGACGCAAATTTGGTGTGGATACCTTATGTGGTCAAAAAGTTACAGGGGCCTCAGCGCGCACTACCCCAAATAGCCAAAAAAGGCGTGGCACATGAGGCGGAAAAGGCCTGGCAACGAAGGGGTTAAAGCAGAATAAATACAAATAAAAAAAGTTAGGCTTGTATAAATAGATAAAACATTGTGAGGAGTTCATAATCGAATGACATTATAAAAACTCAGGGCTATAAGTAACTATATGGCATTCTTTTTTTTTTTTAGTACAGCAAGTTGGGAGGAGTTTAAAAGTGCAAGTGCTATAAGTGCAACACATATACTCGGTATAACATTACGCTTATGATTTTATTAGTATTTAAAGTGCAATTAATTCATAATTAATGCATCAATAGTGCTCCAAGTACAATCCACGAGAATTTCAACCCTGCATTTGATCTTATTATACCTACAGCAAAAAAGTATCTACTGACACTAAAAACAATTTTTTTGGAAGTATCAGTTCTCCGTATTCTTTCCGACAAATAGGTTTAATCCATTTCTTCCTGGATTTAGCATAAGCAGGACAGAAGAATCATATGTGTAGGTCATTTTCTCTTATATCGGATTGGCATAATACACAACACTCAATGTTAACACCCCTTTGTTTGTGTGCCCATTTTGATGTATTCAAATTGGTTTGCAGGACACCGTATCGAAATTTCATGTATAAGGATTTTGCTAGCTGCGGCTGCACCTCCTCTAGAAACGGTTCAAAGCTCGCAGTTGGTTTCATCAGAAGAAACTGTGTTGTTAATGTACCAACAGTAGAGCTATGGGACCCGCTATCTTGAATGTAGGCCCAAAAGGTAGATTTCAGTATTTTTGGGGAAACCATAGTCAATTGGGCAGGTTCCTCCCAAAAGTGCTTCAACCCTAATTTATGAAACCAACAGTGAACGTGCTTGAGCTACTTGAAACCTATACCATTATTAAGTCTTAAAATTTCCTCTAGCCCTTCTTTGTAGTGGGCAAGTTCTATTGTAGACCATAATCGCACCCAAAACAATAATGGTCTTAATATCATTTGGTGGTCTATATGCTTTACATTTAAGTCCATAGCGATAGGGATTAGAGGAGTACACATAGGAAGGCGTAGTAATTTCCTAAAAAAATTGTTTTATCCTACCATAAAGGTGTTTTTGCATGAAGGCCGCCATAGTTCTGCCCCATAAAGAGATGCCGATTGTGCCCTATACTTACATACCTCAAGTGCCGGGGATACCGCCTTAGAAATACTACTCTTGTGTTTCTTAACTATCAGTAGAGAGTTTTAGAGTAAAATAGTCTTACTTTTCTCCAATTGCGGTTTCCAGGTCATTTTAGTGTCCAAGGTTATACCCAAGTAGTTAAAATTATGCACATATTCTAGCTTTTGACTTTTGACTAAGTTCTTCTTAAAAGACTTATGTGTGTTGATCGTCATATATTTTGTCTTGATAGAATTTATTTCCAGGCCCTTAGTTTCACAGTACTCTCCAAAAGTATCTATTAAACCTTGCAAACCTTTTGGAGTTTGGGATATTAAAATGGTATCATCTACAAATAAAAGCACTGGCACCCCCCCTAGTTTGGGAGAATCATGTTCACAGCCCAGTAAGTATTCCGGAATATCATTTACATACAATGAGAATAGGGTGGGCACCAGTACACAACCCTGCCTCACACCCCTGTTTACTCGAAATTGCTCAGTAAGCTCACCCCTCGGACCCCATCTGACCTTTGCATATTTATCCTCATGCAATCTTATTATTTGCATGAGTATTTCCCCTGGATCCCCCTGATCTTTTAGTGATTTCCAAAGCAGGTTTCTAGGGATGAGGTCGAAGGCGGCCTTTAGGTCGACAAAGGCAATGTACAAGTGACCCTTCTTAAAAACTGTGTACTTCCAACTCATGCAAAGGAATCTAAAGACCTGGTCAATTGTACTAATCTTGGCTTTAAAGCCGGCCTGGTATTTCAATAAAATGCAATTCTCCTCAATCCAATCATTTAATTTTGTTAGAATTTGTCGAGCATACATTTTTTGTAAAATATCTATTAAACTGATCGGTCGGTAGGGCGAAGGGTCTTGGTGGTTACCTTATTTAAAAATGGTTGTAATTTCAGCCCCTTTCCAGGATTCCGTTATTGGTGCACCCGTGGCGACTGAATTACAAAGACGATTAATATACAGACCCCAAATATTTTTATTGTGTCTAAATAAATCTCCTGGTATCTTATCTGGGCCTTGTGCTTTTCCAGGTTTTACTGCGTCAATTGCGGCCAAAGTGTCTTCCAAAGTAAAGTGTAGAGGAGCTACACTTGGGATTACATAATCTTGCAAACTGTTATGTCATTCGTCGAGGTTTAATAAAGACGGGAAAAGTGACTGACCCAAGTTTTTGCGTCTAGAAAGAGGTCCTTATTACATCTTCCCGCTTTATGACCTTTAGATACCAATCACCAGAAGCCAGCATCATCAAATCCGTCCAGATATTGTCATCCCAATTTTTCTTAGCTTGTATTAGTAATCTCTTATACTTATTCCTTTTCTCCCTTAAGACCACGACATTCTTTATTTTTGTTCCCAAAATAAGCTCTTTTTTTGCTTCACGGCATTCTTTATTATACCAGGGATTATCTAAATTACTTATTTCTGTTTTTCCCCTTTTGCGTTCTTTTGGGATCCTACTCAAAACAGGGTTTCAATGCATCTACCAATGTACAGTGTATATTTGAGATTGGGAACTCTATAGCAGGCAGATCAGCATATGGTGAAATAATGCCTATAAAAATATTATAAATCTGCTTTATAACCTTGTCATTTCCTACTATATATGGCCATTTTAGGGCTCTACGGTTATTACTTAGTAATGGTTCAATGACGCTGCAGTTAGTATCTACAATGTTCAAAGGCGCTGGCTGAAATAAATGGGCCGCTAATGTCAAATGTAAGGGAAGTGGTCACTTTCAGCTCTAGCCTCAACGACAAAATCATGTAAGATTGGCCAGAGGCCGATGGATACCAATATGTAGTCAATACTGCTCTTACAACTACTCCTATTAAATGTGGCAGCATTTGGATTGTCAGATGGTTGTCGGCCGTTACAAGCTATAAGTCCATGTTCTGTCACCAATCTTACCAGCTGTGCAACAGCAACTGTACAGGGAACAACCGGGGTACTTTCCGGGGGGGGGGGGAGGGGATATTATTTGCCAAATCTTCCTCATCGAAGATATTTTCAAATCCCACGACTGGTTCAAATTTACGATTAAAGTCACACCCCCCCCCCCCACAATTACCATTACACTTGGGTGGATTAAGCTTCAAAATAATTGGTCTAACTGTTCTATCGCCGGAGATTCCTTACTAGCTGGGTCTACTATAAATATTTATTACATATAATTCAGTTTTATCCTGTGTTCCAATCTTCACTCCATCTAGATCCTGGTATGGAAAATTCAACTGAGTTATGTCAATGCATAGGGTAATTTTTACCCAAATAGCAAGACCTCCTGAAGTCCTACCTCTGGCCGAAGGAATTGCATTGACACTATGGTGCCGATTCCGATCCGTCAAAAGAAATTACCGTCCGACTCACTCGCATCCGTATTTTTTTATGTACGAATCGTACAAGTCCCGTACAAACGGCGAAGTACGATTCGTACGTGAAAAATCCATACGAATGACTTCGGGAAAAGTCTACAAGACGTCCCCGGACATTTTTACATACAAATTGTAAAAGTGAAGTCCGAGCGGGCAAGTACGATCCGTTCCGGCCATCCGAAAACACAAGCGCATGGGAAAGGCTCCGTACGGATCGAACGCCGTACCACTCGTATCCGGGTACACTTGTGCACGGGATACGAGTCGTACAGCCCCTCCTCCCCCCCACATGTCTGCCTCGTACCCCCCCATGTCCGCACTGTACCCCAGCCCCGTACGTGTACACACCGTACCCCACCCCCGTACCCCAGCCCCGTACATGTACGCACCATACCCCACCACCCTACCCCAGCCCCTAACTTGTACGCACCGTACCCCACCACCATCCCCCAGCCCCTTACTTGTACGCACCGTACCCCGCCACCGTACCCCAGCCGCATACTTGGATGCACCGTACCCCACCACCGTACCCCACCACCGTACCCCAGCCCCGTACATGTACGCACCGTACCCCCCCACCCTACCCCAGCCCCTTACTTTACGCACCATACCCCAACACTGTCCCCAGCCCCATACTTGTATGCACCGTACCCCACCACCGTACCCCAGCCGCGTACTTGGACGCACCGTACCCCACCACCGTACCCCACCACCGTACCCCAGCCCCGTACATGTACGCACCGTACCCCACCACCCTACCCCACCACCCTACCCCAGCCCCTTACTTTACGCACCGTACCCCAACACCGTCCCCAGCCCCATACTTGTACGCACCGTACCACACCACCGTATCCCAGCCCCGTACATGTACACACCGTACCCCACCACCCTACCCCAGCCCCTTACTTGTACGCACCGTACCCCAACACCGTCCCCCAGCCCCATACTTGTACGCACCGTACCCCACCACCGTACCCCAGCCGCATACTTGGACGCACTGTACCCCACCACCGTACCCCAGCCACGTACTTGGACGCACCGTACCCCACCACCGTACCCCAGCATCCCGTATGTACGAACCGTACAACAACATTGCATATGTGAGCACTGTACAACAACATCGCGTATGTACGCACGTTACATAAGCTAAAACGACTCGTACAGAACCAGGACACTGCAAAACAGCACAAAGAGGGTCATTTCGAATCGCACAACACCACAAAACACATCTACAGTAATAAAAACATCTAAAAGACTGACCTGGCACATCCAAACAGGCAAACAGAGGCCCAAACTCACAACCACCTCTTAGAACACACCCACCAAAATTTCAAACCCAGCCACACCCACAAATGGACCAATAAAAAGGGCCCACACTCACAAACCATGAGCCTTTGCAACATACTCACTGCTGACAGACACCGCACACAAACAACAGCACCCTTACACCTTAACTTACACACCATCACACAACCTCCTTCACACATACCCCCTCTACACATTCACACACACACCTACACATTCACACCCACAACCATCCACACCCACACCATGCCCACAGACAAGAATCCAAAGTTCACAAGGGAGGAGCTGGACATCCTTGTCAACAAAGTCATCAGAGTTGAGCCATAGCTCTTTGGAACATTGGTCAGACACACCAGCATAGCAAAAAAATCACGAATGTGGCAGAGGATCGTCGATCGGGTGAATGCTGTTGCGCCCATCAGAAGGACCAGGAATGAATGCCAAGCCAGGTGGTACGATCTGCGCAGGGCAGTCAAGCGCAAAATGAACGAGGACTACGCCCAGAGTAACATCACAAGAGGTGGGCCGCAGACATTACCATCCCTGGGAGGAGAAGGTGATGGCCCTGCTTCCGCCGGTGGGAGTACACGGAATCGAAGGAGTTGCCGAGCCTGGTGAGTACACAAACAACTTACGTAACATGGGGGTAATGGCATCCACACCCCAACTACAACAAATGCACACACCTACCCCCAAGCCCTCGCCGGACACAACTACACTCAAAAACATTGCTCATGCCACTAACATGTGTATGCCCCATTCACAAAGCAAGGCCATGCCATGTCCCAGCCTGCACAAACCACAAACCCAAGACTGGATGTCCAGATGCTGGGAGGGTGGGGATCACTAAACATGTTGTACAACTCAGAAACAGACACCATTGCCCTCAGCCCATATGGCCCAGGTACATACCCATGCACCATGCTCAATGCACAGGGACTGGCAAAGTACTGACAAGGAGCTGACACTTGACCCTGCTGTAGGCAGCACAAGGCCCTCCTGTGACAACTGCAAAATCTAACACAAACACAACCAGCTCAGATATCGAGGACAGGAACTCACACTCACTGACATGGCAGCATGCTCCATGGGGGGACAGAGACATCACCTGGGAGACCCACTGCTAAATCACACTACATCCACCAGCAGGCACCGTCAATCAATCAACAATCAATCAGGGTACTTGTAAGGCGCGCTACTTACCTGTGAGGGTCTCAAGGTGCTGAGGATGGGGGGGTTCCACTACTGCTCGAAGAGCCAGGTCTTGAGGAGTCATCTGAAGGCAAGTAGGTCTTGGGTCAGTCGTAGATGGGTTGGGAGGGTGTTCCAGGTCTTGGCGGCGAGGTAGGAGAAGGATCTCCCGCAGGCGGTCGTAAATTGCATGCGGGGGATAGCTGCGAGGGCGAGGCTGCCGGAGCAGAGCTGGCGGGTGGGGTTGTAGAAGCTGAGTCTGATGTTCAGGTAGGCTTGTCCGGCATTGTGGAGTGCCTTGTGTGAGTGGGTGAGGAGCTTGAAGGTGATCCTCTTGTCGATGTGGAGCCAGTGCAGGTCACTCAGGAGGGGGGTGATGTGGCGGGGGGGGCGTTGTCTATCAGTCGTGCAGAGGCTTTTTGGAAGCGGTGTATCCGCCGTTGGTGTTTGAATGGGAGTCCTGCGTAGAGTGCATTGCCGTAGTCCAGTCAGCTGCTGAGGAGGGCCTGTGTCACTGTTCTACTTGTTTCGGTCGGGATCCACCAGTAGATCCGGTGGAGCGTGCGTAGGGTGTCGTAGCAGGAGGAGGAGACGGCGTTGACATGCTTGGACATGGAGAGGGAGGATGCGAGGATCAATCCTAGGTTGCGTGCGTAGTGGGTGGGTGTCGGTGCTGTCCCCAGAGCGATCGGCCACCAGAAGTCGTCCCAGGCTGAGGGTGTGTGTCCCAGGATGAGGACCTCCGTCTTGTCCAGGTTCGGTTTCAGATGGCCGCTCCGCATCCAGTCGGCGATGGACCTCAGCCCTTGTGGATATTTTTTTGGGCGGTGTGAGGGTCCTTGCTGAGGGAGAGGATGAGCTGGGTGTCGTTGGCGTAGGAGATGGTTTTGAGGTGGTGGGGCGGGCCACTTGTGTGAGGGGGGCCATGTGGTTGTTGAACAGCGTCGGGCTGAGGGATGATCACTTACCCCTTACACAAGCACACACCCCCGGGGCAGCCAATGGAGTTACCCACTCTCACAATGGACATGTGACACAACAAGATCAAGCCACAGCCAAAGAAGCATCCAACGCCAAATTCGACTTGTCAAACACCGTGGAGAACATTTCAATCAGTCCCCTGCAACATACCCATCCACAAGTGAACATTGATGTGAATGCTAGGCACATACAACCACATTGAGGAACAGTGGCAAATAGAATATGTGTGAAACATGGATGTTGCATTAAACAGCATTAACATTGTCTCTCTCTCACACACAGGGTAACGTCATGGATCTCCCCCCAACAATGGGGGAGAAGAACCACAGTGCGAGGCTCGGGAGGAACCTGATCCCACCGACAGCGACACCTCACAACACTCCGCGGATGACCCCAACCCACCTGGCCCCTCTGGTGTCCAAACCCCTGCAGCACCTGCTTCAGGTACATCTGTGCCAACCACCACCACCATTCCTGCCACATCCCAGGAGACACCCAGGAGCCCTGCCCACACTGAACAACTGAGCCAGTCTGACCTGGAGGGACAAAGTTCGCCGGGCACCCAGGAGGAGGCAGACAACACCGACACTGCCATCCCTCAGGGGTCCCGTAGACCCGATGTGCCCACAACTGCAGGCCAGGCCCATGTGGGCAGGGGTGGTGGGAGTGGAGGCAGGCGAAGGCGAGAACCTGACCAGCCAGCTGAGGGGACCGGTATGTCACACGTCCTCAACATCATGGAGGCATACCGGCGTGACACCAGGGCCATCAGTCAGGTAGTGGCGACCCTCACAGACATTAAGAATCAGCAGGCCGATCAACACGCCAGTCAACAACAACACCAAGGACGGATGGAGGCAAGACTGGCTGAGCTCGTGGCGGTGCAAAGGGACATAAGCCATTCACTCTGTCGGATCGCCGACACCATGGGCAACCCTCCCTGTGACACCAGGCGCAGACCAGCACCAGCCACAGGGAGGGAGGAGGAGGAGGAGGAGGATTCGTCCGACGGAGCGTCCCAAACATCGTCAAGGCCTGCATCTGAGGGTCCCCGGAGGAAGATGGGTCGTCCACGGAAAAGACCGTGAGAGGCAGCGGGTCCCATCCACATCTCCCAGGTCACCTGGCCTGGCACCTGGCCTTCATGCGCAACAGCAGCACATCATTCACTGACATTCTCTGCCACATGGAGTTGCTGGTCACAGTCTGACCAATGATGACTAACACTGTGGTCTGGACTCTGATGCCTTCAAATGCCAAGGATAGCATCTCCCCCTGTGAACTTTGGATTCTATGCACCCGGTAGAGCACCTTATGTCATCTACCAAAACACGCACCCCACCGAGAATAAAACTATTTTTTTGTCATGAGATGTTGCCGTCATTTTGCATTAGTCCACAACATACGTGTGTGTTAATGTCAAACTATGCCTCAGTGTTGAACCAACTCCAGCCATCCATACCCTGGGATCTGAGTCCGGTACAGGACACACATGGGTCACAATGTATCATCCAATACAGCCTGGGAGCCCAATACTCACCCGTGATGGCCTCAAGCTGCCGAGGGGGGGCTTGAAGTACTGTGCGCACACACTAATCAGGAAGAGGATGATGAAGGCCTACAGGTCATGGCTTATGTGGAGGTTCCCGGGGAGTGAGTCCCAGGTATGTATGGCCAGGTGGGAGAACCATCTCCTTCATGCTGGAGTGTTGTGGATGTGAAGAATGGTGGCCAGGCCAAGTTCGGATGCATTGAGTTGGGCCAACGGGGTCTTGGATGACAGACGTACAAGGTTGGTATTGGGCTCTGGGGTTGTTGACTGCCTCCTGAGTGTGTGTGAGGAGTGTGAAGGTCATCCTGCAGCACACAGTGATCCCTTGCAGCTATCTCAGGTGGACGGTGATGTTGATGGGGTGCGCGATGTTGAAGCTGAGTTGTGCAGATGCACCCTGGATGTGGTCAATTTTCCCGTGAGTTAGGATGTACTTGCTCCGTAGAGGGCGGGGCAGTAGTTGACACGGCTGGTGTCGTGGACCTGGGGGATGGTCTGTCTTTCCTTAGAGTGGATCTATCAGAGGATCATGTGCATCATGCAGAGGGTGCTGCAGCATGAGTTGCAGATGCTGGTGATTTGCATGGCAAATGTGAGTGACAAATCCATGATGCACAACATCTTGTGTGCGTGGCCACTGGGTGCTTGTGTAGGGCCCCTGCGGGTGGGACACAAGGAGGTGAGCCAGCTGTAAGGGGACAATCCTCCGATGCTTACCTCAGTCCTGTACAAGTTCAGCCTCAGGTGGCTGATATTCAGCCATTCATCCACGGACCTCATGCCTTCTTGAATGTTGGAACTGGCAATGGCTGGGTCTTTGGTGAGGGTGAGGAGCACCTGGGTGTCAATGGCATACGACATGATGATGGGGTTGTGTGCGCATGTGATGGTGGAGAGGGGGGTCCTGGACACATTGAAGATTGACATGCTGAGAGATGAGCCCTGGGCCATGTGCCAGATGATGCCACTATACCACATGCTGAAGGCCTGAGTCCCACTCACATGGCCTTGCTGGTGTACGGAGCCGGTGTGGAGCAGGAGGGACATGATCTGGTTGGTGTGACCGGGCCTGGAAGGAGAGGCAGCGCTGTGTAGGCAGTTGGAGTTGCACACTCAGCATGCAAAGGTGTCATGTGTGCGCTTAGGGTATGGTTGAGAGCAGGCGGTTGAGTTTCGGATAGACATTGCTTGGAGGGTGGCTACAACCTCAGACTGTAGTGTGATGTGGGTCATGCAGGGACATGAGAGTCGTGCAATGTGCACGTTGCATGTGCTGACGGTCCTGCCTTCGGCACCGCGTGTACCCAACAGTGGCACAGACAAGGTGATGATAGCCAAATGAATGGCTGGAGGTAGGCAGGGAGGAGCATCTTTGAGGCATGTGTGTTGCTGAATCCCACCACTTTGTGGGCCCTTGCTGCAGGGGCCGCAGCAGCAGGTGGCATGTCCTTGAAACTATGCCAAAAGTATCACACAAAGACAAGGATGTCAGAAAGGCCAAATGCAACAGGCGTAAGTAAAGGAAGGAGTGTCCGGTTACTCATGGAACACCCAGAGAAAATGGATGCACAATCACCAAAGATGACTGACACAGGATCAGGAAACAGAAGGCCGAGCCGTGCACAGGAGACACACCCTCAGCAGGCGTTGACGGCCCGTCGTGGGGACCAACATGCCCAAATACATACACAACCATGGACTTCATGCACAATAGAGATTCTGACCCATGAAGACCTGCATGCATGTAGCCAAACTACACATAGACTCGTATGCACAATCTTTGACAACTATGCCAGAGATGCCGCATGCAAAGTGGCAAGAGACCTGCATTGACAGAGATGAGGCACCTTAGAGGGTGAGGAACCCCTTTATTACTCAGGCTCACACTAAGGGAAAAGCATCAATATGAACAGACACACAGGTCATTTGGCTGAACATGTGGGACCTACACTGGACACCCCCTTCACAACACAGATGTAGTAAATCCTAATGGCCTGGCACACAAGTTAAGGGGATGAGCCAAACACCCCCTTCTGCACACGGAGAGGCTGCAATTCCCCATTGAGCCTGTTATGGGGATGTCCCACACCATGTCCACCCGTAGCATACCGTATGTTTCTGAGGGAAGTTATACACACATTGATGCCTTCATCAGAATCCACTAACCATTAGAGATGACTGTCACAAAGGTAGACTATCAATTCATGGGAGTCATGCTACATGTCATGTGCCCCATGGTGAGTCGACATGTATGCATGGTAACCCAACATGCACAGGAGCAGTCCCAACACATTCCAAACACCTAACAACCCCAAAATGCCTTGCTGCAATCCTCACCCAAAATGACTTTTCCACATGTCCGTGCATGGAACGCTGTTGCAATACTCATGAGGAATAGCAGGAGGCCAATGATGACACGACCAGACAACATGCGCAAGAACCTGTGGATGACAGACACACAAGCAGTCAGCTAAAAGATTCTTATCCGCATACATGGTCATTTACTCTACAGGAATAATGTTGTCACCATGCGATTAGAAAAATTAGGGTCACAGCTAAAATGATTGGAATGGCATCATCACTCGAGTGACACATCAGAACACACATCTAAGTCACTTAGCATACAGTCAGCTGGACACACACATTGCAACACATGCCACACAAGGCTCCAAGCGTGCACACTCAGACCCAGTGACTCACCATTATGAGAAGAAGTTGCGTATGAGCTGACTCCGGATATCCTCCTCCTCCTCCTCACTTGCCTCGTGACCAAGAACTTCATCCTCCACGGGTGGATGTTCCTGCTCATGCTGCTCCACTGCCTTCTCCACTGCCATGTTGTGCAGCATGCAGCACACAAGGAAGATTTTGCAGACCTTCACCGGTGCATATGGAAGGGACCCGCCTGTCTTGTGAAGGCACCGGAATCGGCTCTTCAGGAGGCCAAACGTCCTCTCAATCACTCGCCTGGTCTGCCCGTGTGCATCGTTGTAACGGTGATCTGCAGCGGATCTGGGGTTGCGGAGAGGCGTCATCAGCCATGGCATGTTAGGATAGCCAGAGTCACCTACATGGAAACATCATGTAACAAGCATTTGCAATGCAATAGGTCTCGCATTTACGCAAGTTTGAGCTATTGGCATTGTAAATGACAATGCCTCTTATTTATGTTTTGTTTTTTAAAACATAAATAAAACGCATTAGCCTTTACAATGCCAATAGCTTAAACTCGCATAAATGCGAAACCTATTGCACTGCAAATGCTTGTCTATGGTATACACACAGCTGCGCGTGCGTATATGTTGCTTCTCAAGGTGCCATCTTAAAATCAGGCAAAACGTTTCCTGATGGTTGCAACCGTCCAAACCAAATGACATAAACACATGGCACACTTTCACCTTAAAGGAAGCATAATGCCCATGCAGGCGAAACAGACCTATAAAGGCATGATATATTCAAGTATCGAAATGGAGGGAGAAGACGCAGACAGCGGGCAGGCTGCGGGGACGGAGAGGGAGTATACACAACAACGGGAGGGAGGGGGGTTAAGAAGGCACCAAAGCACGTCTTACCTGCAGTAAGAGAAAATGAGTGTGTTTATGTTATGAAGGTTACAGAAGCCGATAGCAAGTTAGGCGGCACAATAATAAATACAAAAAATAACGTGGCGAGAACACAGCAATACAAAAACTAGTTTTATTTTAATTATTATTGTGCCTCCTAACTTGCGATTGGCTTTTGTAATCTTCATACCTTAAACATGATCTAAGGTTACAAAGGCCGATCGAAAGTTAGGCGGCACAATAATAAATAATAAATAAAGTGGCCATGCGGCCGCGAAAGTGAAAGTAATCGCGGTCAAGCGAGGCGCGCGCCACCGCACATGCACTGTAGCTCTAGGCTGCCAGCACTCAGCATTTATAAACACTGCCAGCCCTCAGCACTGTGCACACTGCCAGCCCTCAGCATTATACACACTGCCAGCCCTTAGCATTATAAACACTGCCAGCCCTAAGCATTTATAAACACTGCCAGCCCTCAGCATTATAAACACTGCCAGCCCTCAGCATTATAAACACTGCCAGCCCTCAGCATTATAAACACTGCCAGCTGCTAATAGTATACGCTGATCACGCTGCACCCTGAGTAGTGCACCCACTTATAACACTACCAGCCGCTAATAGTATACGCTGATCACGCTGCACCCTGAGTAGTGCACCTACTTATAACACTGCCAGCCGCTAATACTATACGCTGATAACACTGCACCTTGAGTAGTGCACCCACTTATAACACTGCCAGCCGCTAATAGTATACGCTGATAACACTGCACCCTGAGTAGTGCACCTACTTATAACACTGCCAGCCGCTAATAGTATACGCTGATAACACTGTACCCTGAGCAGTGCACCCACTTATAACACTGCCAGACGCTAATAGTATACACTGATAACACTGCACCCTGAGCAGTGCACCCACTTATAACACTGCCAGGTCTGAGTAGGCTGCACACTGCTAACATTGCCTGGTTTATAAGCACTGCCAGTGCCTAGCAGCACACATACTCCTAATACTGCCAGGCCGGGGTTGTATTACCACTGCTACACCCTGAGCAATATGCTCACTGCTACCACTGTCAGCTGTGGTGAATCCAGTGCTAACACTGCCAGATCCCACTAGTATGCCCACTGGCCGTCCTGAGCAGCAGACCACCTGCTAACACTGAAAACTCTGCTAGCCCTTATTAGTTTATCCACTGCTAGCACTAGCAGCTCACTGCAGTCTAGCAACTACCCCCAGTACCACCCGCCTCAGGGTGGTAAACCCCTTGCTTTGTTTCCCTCTCAGTGTGCCATTTGCCTCAGCTTGGACCCCTAAGTGTGGTGCTTGCTGTTAGCAGCGGCCGGTAACGCTTTGTGTTCATTGTTGTCGAGGCGTCCTGGAACTCTTTGGGTCACGTCAGGTGCTACGTAAACATTTACGTCGACTGTCCTCTCACTGAATGACGTTTTCCGAGGTGGGTGCGGTTAAGAGGGGTCGCGCGCCTCAAGCTGTTTGATGGTGATTTTTCGGACAAGGGGTGGAAAGCTCGTGGTTGCTAAGACGAATCGCCGCAGATCTTCCGCCTTTTCGAGTTTGAGCTCAAGCGATGTGAGGAGACAGAATAAAAATACCCGTCAGTAGGAAAGAGTGTGACACATATAGAGCGGGATGTCCCCCCAAGAACAGAACCGTCATCCCCTCCCCCTCTCGAGGCAGGCAGAAAAAATCGCGAGGAAGGGAGTAGAAGAGAGGGCACGAGGAGAGAGATAGGGAGGTCGACAGCAGGGAAAAGAGGAGATGAAATAGACCGGAATAGAGGGCAAGGCTGGGGTGAAGAGGAGGTGGTGAGGGAGGAATATGTATGAGGAAGAGAGAGACACGGATGAAATAAAGAGCTATGCTCGGGAGGCTGAGAGGGACAAGTGGTAAAAAAACGGACATAGAGAGGGATGAAAATTCATAACACGATCTAACCGACCCCTGTCCCTGTATAATCCATCACCAGAGCCGTAGCTTTGGAGTGTTACACCCCCATAAATGAATCTTCTTAAAACGAGTTGGGTATTGGTGCTTTCAGTCGATTATGGTGTGGTGTGTCTGTCGGACTGCACCTGAAATGTTTGCGTGCGCACACTGACAAAAAACACACACTCATCGCTGTTTTGAAAGTGATAAAATATGTTGATTATTTTACAAAATATTGTTTCTCTCACCCAGTACTCCTACCAATCCGCATTCCTTCCCTTTCCGCTCTCCCTTAAGCCTGTCTTTGCGCCCTGCTTGTCCCATAATATACTTTACCATTATATAACAGCGTGATTGTCGGGAACTCTGAAGCAGCCCCCCCCAAGTTCTTACTGACCAGGCTACGCCCATTTTCATCATGAAACAATTGACTTGGATATTGTTGGTTAATTGCATTCATATAGTGCCTATTTCCTTAAGGGGGCATTGAAGCACTTTAAGGAGAGAAGCACGTTACAGGAAACCAAAGTTAGGATGTTTTGGTTAGTGATTTTAGGATGTTCTCAGAAGAAATCCCTTAGTTACCTTACCCAGTTTGTGGTGGCATCACGTCGAGTTAGAAAGTCATAGCTAGTAGGAGTGAAAGATGTTCTTTCATTCAAATTATTGGTGGGGTATAGATAGTTCTAACTTTAGGGTCTCAGTCCAGTGTGATGCTCTCTTCTACCATATGGACACAACCAAATACAGTGACTCGTGCTAGCGTCAAAACCAGCGCTATAGGGTAGGACACGTGGCAGTAGAAGCTTTACAGTCAGTCAGTCAGAAAAACTTTATTTCGGCTTTAGCCATAAAAGTGCATAAAAGACATAATATTATTAAAATTAATACAACAATAATCTAGTGACACTCATTCATCATATCAATGAATAAAAAGACGAATAATAAAATCAAATTAACCTTGATGAGGTAGCAGTTTTCTTCTAATTAGCCACATTGAAAAAAGAAATTTTGCAATCACAGTAGCATATAGGGGAGAGGTATCATACTTTAACAACCTGTGGAGATCCATACAATGTCTAGCCCCTATATTCTTGGCCAATTGGGTGATCCATTTTCTGCGCGGGAAAATATAAGCCGGACAGAAAAAAACAACGTGTACCTCAGTTTCTTCCAGGGTACCACAGCCAGGACAGGATTGCTGGGCTGAGCCCAACCACCTATTTGTTCTTGAAAAAAGCGGGAGGGAACCGTGCCTGAACTGTAGGTATAACTTTTTGGCCATGATTGGTTGAATTAGGTCTATTACGGACTCAAATTTATAGCTAATTTTGGCCTCTAAATATACAGAGGTCAAATTTGTAGTGGAGGCAGTACAAATAAGATCGGTCAAATATCTTTCCTCCAGAATTTTGGCCAGGGATCTCTTTGGAAGAGAAGAACATGCATACTCTGGCGAATTCCAGAGATCTTCTCTCCCTATCTCCCTTAGTGATTTCTTGATATAAGCTAGCCAAGGGATGGCGCCAGCCGTTGGAATCAACAAAATAGACTTCAGTTCCTCCTGAAAATTTATCAATTCAGGGGTGCTCCATAGGCGGCGCCAATACATTACTGGTCTGGAAGCAACCATGTCCGTAATCGGTTGAAGGCCTAAATCCATCCTAAGTGGCTGCATAGGAGTGCTCATTGGAAGAGCAAGAATATTTCTAAAAAATTTGTTTTATGACTTAAGTAAAATTGGGGAGGGGATATGGCCCCATAGTTCGGCTCCATAGGCTACAACACCCCGTCCCTGAGATTTATAAATCTCGACAAGTGGGCTGATCAATTTAAGGTGGCTATTTTTAAGCATCTTGGTGATGCCCCCAGTTATTTGGACAAGTTTCAAGTTTACTTTAGAGATCTGGGGTCCCCAAGTCATTTTATTGTTAAGGGTCAGACCCAAATAATCGAAAGTGGTGACTTGTTCTAGAGACTGGCCATCAAGTTTGGGTGTAGGGTGATTAGTAGTGTCTGCATGGAACACCATGTATTTGGTTTTGCTTACATTGATGACTAAGTTCCTTTTTCTACAAAAGGATGCAAAGCCATCCAGAATTCTTCCCATCCCCATAGGAGCACGGGAGAGAAGCAGGGTGTCATCAGCAAACATTAATGTAGGGATTTTCCTTCCCGCCAACTTGGGGGCATCGATATCTCTTAGGCTCAGAATTTCCTCAACCAGCCCGTTTAGAAATAAGGCAAAGAGAGTTGGTGCAAGGACACACCCCTGTCTCACCCCCTTTTCTACCCCAAATGGGAGTGTGAGTTCACCGTTTAATCCAAACCTGACCCTGGCAAAGGTGTCTTTATGGAGTCGCTCTAGTAAGTCACAAAGATATAGGGGTACACCCATCTCCTTTAATAGCTCCCAGAGCTGTCTGCGGTCCACCATATCGAAGGCAGACTTTAGATCAACGAACGTGAGGTAAAGGCTGCCCCCTTCGAGAATGATGGTTTTCCAGTGGATCAATTGCAACCTAAACAATTGATCCACAGTTGACATCTTAGCTCTAAATCCCACCTGTAGGGGAGTTAAAATATTGGAGTCCTCCATCCAGGTCTGAAGTCTCCCTAGGAGGATGCGGGCAAAGATCTTCTGTGCTACATCGATGAGGCTAATGGGCCTATAATTAGCCGGATCTAGTGGGGAGCCCTTTTTGTGGATTGGTATTATCTCGGCTCCAACCCATGTGGATGGTAATGGCATTCCTCGTAGGATTGCATTATAGAGGCCATGGAGGTATGGGACCCAGATATCAGGCTCACTTTTAAAAAGATCTCCTGGGATCTTGTCTAGGCCGGGGGCTTTATTAGGAAGTACTTTGCTAAGAGCCACTCTGATTTCGCTGAAGGTGCACATGTCAGCCTGCCCCGGGAAAGTGTGGGGGCTGGCGTAAGGGCTAATGGAATGGTTATTTTCGGTGGGTACGTTAGAGGCGTATAGATTTTTAAAATGTTTACGCCAGATTTCTTCACTAAGGTTAGGTTGGAGTGCTTGCGTGGGGGCAGATGAACCTGTCTTAACCAAGTTCCAGAAAGATTTAAAATCCCTATTCTTTAGTGCAGAGTAGATCTCCTCCCATCTAGTAATTTCCCACTCTTGCTTCGCATCATGCGTAATTTTCTTAAAGAAGGCCCTCGCTTCCTTAATTTCCAGCGAATTTCCATTCTTGAGGGTTATCAAGAGCAGTGTCTTTGCTTCCCTACAGGTTTTATTAAACCAGGTTGGTTTCCCCCTGGTTAGCGCCGAGTTGTTCTTAATAGATCGGCTAAAGTGGGTCCCAAGGATGGCACAAAGTCCAGTGTGGGTGGATCCGGTTAATTCTAAATTAACGTAGCCATCAGATATAGTGTGTTCTCCCATTACTTTCTCTAGAAGGGGATAGATCTCAGAATACATTACACCGAGATCACTTTCAGATTGGACGATCTTCTCCCATCTGATTCTGCGTGCCCCATCGAAAGTAGTTAGTGGTAAAACAATTGGTGAAACGTTAGGAATAGTAGGGGAAAAATTAAAACCCTCCATACATACAACTACAGGGTTGTGGTCACTTTCATAGCGTTTATTGACCTCAAAATTCGAGATCCTAGACCACAGACCCATACTAACCATGATATAATCAATGATGGAGGATTGCCCGTTTCTTTCGAAAGTTGGATTACCTGGGCTATCTAGAGGAAACCTGCCATTACAAGCTCGTACTGAAAAGGCGAGTGTGATTTGTGTGAGTTGGAGGACCAGAGGCGTCCAGGCCTTTGTGGGATAAATATTGGGTGGAGGTATGTCCCATGCTAGGTCCTCCTCCTGAGCTACTGGCGTAGTTAAGCCATTCAGTGGCTCATAGTGGCAATTGAAATCTCCACCAATGATAAGATGTTCAGGATTAGTAATCGTGCTCAGGAGGGCCTCTAAACTGGCCAGAGTGGGAGACAATTGGCCATAACTCACTGGACGGGAGTATACACTTATCAAGTTCAACTTACCCCTATCCTGGAGTGTTATGTCTAACCACATAATATCCGGGGAGTCAGTACATATTTTTTTGATGACATATCCCAAATGTGTTCGGACCCAAATGAGCAACCCTCCCGACGGCCTACCCTTCTTTGGCTTTACTGCGGGTTCCCAAAAAGTTGCGAACCCTGCACGATGAAAGGGGGTCATTGCCCAAGTCTCCTGTAATAAACAGATGTCATGTCTATCAATGAAGTCCCCCCAGTCGGGGATTTCAAGCAAGCGTGGCAAACCTGCCACATTCCAGGAAAGAATATTCAACCCGGCAGTCTGACTGGTAGTCCTAGTGCCGGGAATAATCGTGCAAGGGATTGGAGTGGTACTCAAGGGGGTAGCTGGACTAGCACCATTATTAGCTCTTGATCTAGGGGGATCAGTGGGAGGTGAAGGAGAGACCATACTCTGTATGGGATCCCTAGAAGATGTCACAGCAGGCCCATGAGGGAAACTAGGCTTTAGTCAGTCTACACAGTCCAAAGTACTGAACCTGTTGTAGCAGGGAATGTTGTATTGAAGCATATGAGTCTCGGTACCATGTGTTCCAATTTGACCAAAACCCGGTCTCTGTCTGCTTAATTGGGCATTGGCTATATCCCTCCCATGAGTAGGTAGTCGAGGGGGATAGAAATGAGAGAGGGGGAGGGTATGAATTCCATTAACGGTGTCCGCCCATCCCCCCTTGTGCACATGTTGTGGGACCCTTGGGTCTTTAAACGTTACAACTACGCAGTCTCCCCTGATGCTCTTCGGGCCCTGGCCCACCCAAGGGACTCTACGAACCATTAAAATTTCTCCATTCAAAGTGGATGGCAAGGATCTGTATTTGTTCATCCAGTGTATTACCTTAAACTTCAGTGATAGGTAGGGTTCAGTTTTATCCTTCGGAAGTTCAGGAACACCTGATAGGACTGCCACATATGGGCTGCAATCAGGAGGAAGGTCAAGTCTCAATGGGGGCTTAGTATTTGAGAGGGTGTCTAATCTAGGATTAATCAGGGAAGGGGTGGAAGGCTGGGTTGGATGATCCACCGACGGAAGGGAGAGATCTACCATTCTCACTAGGGTCTAGTTCCCCGATAGTCTCAACTGGATTACACTGAGTAATATTCGCTATAGGC
This sequence comes from Triturus cristatus, assembly GCF_964204655.1. NCBI lineage: Eukaryota > Metazoa > Chordata > Amphibia > Caudata > Salamandridae > Triturus > Triturus cristatus. Next base: position 592,639,832 of record NC_140583.1, on the reverse strand, counting down.
CTTTTATTCGAAATATTAGAAGACAGTGTGATTGATTTTTGACTAGTTGGTATCAAAGTTGAGTGTGTAGCAGGGACGGTATCTGATTGAATCCTATCAGCTATCGAAGCTAGCTTTAATTCAACTGCTGAAAGGCGCCTAACTAGAGGGGATAACCTTCCGTCTATTACTTCGGCCAGTTTATCCCAAAAATTACTGGGAAGAAGCCCACCCAGATTTTCCTCACTTATTGTTGAGGGTGCAGAGCGTGCAACAGAGTCCTGTATCAAGGTAATATGTGGGTCTATGCTACGAGTAGGAGCATTAGGGGCTGGGTTGGGAGCTTGGGTTCTTTGTTTTTTTTAGAGGGATAAGTCATTGAAGCACCTCCTCGTTTCTTAGCCTTTACGGCTGGGGAATTCAACCCAGTGGCATTGCTTCTAGCGGATCGATCAGCCATGGACCTTGTTTTGGGACAGTTGACAGTAGGGGGAGGAGCAACCTTGTCATCGTGGGTAGACCCAGTGCGAGACGAGTCGGCTAAAGTGGCGTCGACAGGGGTCGTGGAATCCCCTATCGAAATTTCAACCGAGTGGCCACTTACTAGGGGCTGCCCAGAGTTGTTCGGGGGGGGGAGGGGGCGAGTGCAATATGTCCCAATGAAGATCTATTCCCTAATAAAGGGTCAAGGGATAACCTTCTTTCGGTGGCAGCAATCTCATACGCCAAAACATTACTTGCTCGAGTTATGAAATTGTCCAGTGTCCCCATTACATTGCCTCCCTTGTTACCCACCCGTAGGAATCCAGTAGCCATAGTATGTACCTTGCTAGGGGTGCCGACCGGGGGGGGGGCCAGTCCAGCCTCAAACAGTCTCGAACGGCCTCAAACGGCCCGCTCTTAGCCCGATCTTCGCCCCGGTGTGCGTCCCGCTAGCGCGGGTGGGAGAGTGTCTATATGGGAGTGTCAATGTCAATCAATAAGGGGGGTGTGGCCGAGAAGAGCTTCCAGG